>NC_050202.1:85243300-85843300 GCF_013141755.1 Anopheles stephensi | reverse complement strand
TGCACCAGCGTTGCCGAGCCGTGCTGTGCTGTATTGTTCCCACCCGGTTGCGTGTATTCGTCGCCGGTTTCTCAAGCGGGCGCGAAAACGTGCCAAGTGCACCGGGCACTTCAAACGCCTTTGACGGATCGAGCCGAAGTAATGTGACCCAGGGAACCGGGCAAGTGAAGGAGAGAGAGCGAGAGAGAGACAGCGAGAGCGATGAGTGGTGCAGCATAGTAAAAGAAAGCAGCACCTCTTTACGTTCTCGCGCTGATTTGTATAAGCAGCGAACGGTATTATTACGAACACACTTCCCAGTTAACGAGCTGCTGCGCTGCTGCCCGAACGACAACATCAAATGATTGTGGCAAAGTGTTTGTGCAAAGGTCACCCACATGCGTTCCCAGAGCACGGCGTTTTTAAATGCAACAGATGGCTTTTTAATGAGCTTGTTGAGCGTTGCAAACTGTTACAGCCGGGCGATAAAACACTCATCACTCGTGGCGAAAGGAAATGGCGCGCTGGAAGGCAAAAGTCGTTTTTTTGCGGCATTGAGCGATTTAGGCGAGCGCTTATGATAAATGCGCCTTAAAGTATGCAATTTTTATGTTGTAGAGCCAATTAATAGGATTTTTTTGCTCCACGTCTAATATACCCAAAAATAGATAATGATTTTATTGATAAAGTATTCTCAAAATTCTCTACACAGATACTCCTGAATGTATGCAATGGTTTGAGAATAACATGATACCTAGAACCTCAAGCAACAAGGAAGTAACTTACACAATTCCTCCCAACTTCAAAGCAGTCAAATCAAACAATGTTCTTCCCAATAGTGACACGACGTGCAGCTGCGTGTATTTTTGACGTTTCTAATCTATCAATGTCGAGCGACGGGCGCCTTGGTAGTAAACCGTCTGGCGTAGTGATGTTTCCACCAAAGCTCACTCACAGTCACTCACTCAACCACATTTCCTTGGCGGCATTTGCTGCAGTGCAACCAAAGCAACGGAAACTTTTTTCATTAATTTAAACACGGAACACCAATTGAAGCGGAGACACATCGTTCCAGGAATCATTTGTCTTGTTATACTTTGCAGGAGGGAAAATGGAATTTAAATAAAAAAAGCCAACCGCCATACAGAGGGAAAAGCCGGGCGCACATTCACAACAAAAAAACACTTCAGCTCCTGCAGCGGTCGTTATGGGAGCCATTAATACGATTACCGTTCGGTGGGATAAAAGTTCCGATACGTTGCGTCTCCCCTGCTTTTCTATCGCCCAAACTCCCCTAAGAACAAAAAAAACCGGCATAACATTGTCCCGCTTGTTCGTTTGCCTAAATTTGGTCACCGCTTTACAGCACGGTGCACCCAATTAGTGAGCAAAACAGCAGACCGTTCGGTTCCCGATCCACACCGTGTCCTTGATCTTCTCCGGGAACAGTTGTCGTGTGTTGTTCTTCCATCTGCCGTCCGCCCGTCGCACCAGGCTGACCTGGGCGCTGGATCGGCGGATCCTCGCCATCCCACTGCTAGCTCATTATTCCCGGTAGCCGAAGTTTACCGAATAAATTAATCTGTTTTTCCAAGAACGGTCTTCGAAACATACTCCCGCCCTCCCAAGGCAACGCGGGAGTACGCGGGTAGGGCCAAACGGACTTGTCTAGCTTATCGATCTCTTCATTAAACAGATTTCGATAAAGCTCTTGCCTTGTCCCTGTCATCCACCCATCATCATCATCTTTGCGATTCGCTGCAATCTAGATATGATTTTCATCTGCCAGATTTGTTTCTCCCGAGGCCGTCCGAGGGTGGTGCTAGGAAAAACATAAACATGAACCGTACGATCCTTCAGCCGTGAGGACGGAAGCTAGGGCAGGACTAAAAATATTACATTCTTCTCGGCGCGCTTCATCGCGCTTTCCTTTACGCAATATGAATACGGTATGATAGCTTCCGGGAAAAAAAGCTTTCCCCCGGTTTTTTGTTTCCTTATCCACCGCTGTTAACACTCTGGCAAAACCAGATCTTTGTTAAGGTCCCCCGTATCAACCATCAAAAATCTGTCATGTAAACGCCCGAAACACGTTTCACTATCACGAAACAAATCGGAAAGCAGAATATGGTCATTCCGGTAAGTTTTTCGCCCATTTTCCAATCCAGCGCACCGGCTCATCACCAAAAGCCAGCAAGCCAGGAGTTTGGAAACAAATTTGCGCCTTCCCGCCATTGCCTTAATCCTCATTTTACACCCGGCAGCATTCGGAAGCAACTCACACAAACAAATTTCCTTTTTTGCTCTCTCTCCCAAACTCGGTTTGTGCGTGCCCGGTGTGCGTCTGTGCGTTCGATTTTGGCTGCTGCTTCTGTGGCTCATTGTCCTGCGCTGGCTGGCACGGGCTGGCTCGGTTAGTAATTTGATGAAATTAGCATAATTTCAATTTGAAATCAAACTTTTATCAGCAAAACGAATTATTCAAATTGAATTAATCCTGCCTAGCAAACATGAAATTTGTGTGACGGAAAAAGTTCTTACCCGCAAAGACGTTTCCCGTCCGCTTTTCTTCTTTGCTTAGGCGTGCTCCACAAAAAACCGACACTCTCTCCTTTCTCTGCTGGTACTTCTTCTCATCATCTTACTCAGCTCAATCGCAACAACAATAAGCTGTGGCAAATCGGCTTGTTTTTTTTTGCTTCCTATGCATCCTGAATGAGGTTTTGCGGAAAATACAGTGCAGTTGTAATTATGATTTAGCTTTTTGATTTTTAGCGCATTTTTGATCAGCGGTGGCTGCGGTAGGGATAATCCTATCGGCTGTATTGAATATTTATCGACAAGAAGCCTTTTCCGCTGACAAGCATCAACATGTTCGGCATACCATAATATTAATTACGGCTCTCCCCGACACCCAACCAACCAACCAACATACTGCCCCCGAAAAAAAACCACACACGCTTAATCAGCAGCTGCTTTAGCTTATGCCAATCGAAAATAAAAGCTCCAGTTTTCACTCTCTCTCTCTCTCTCTCTCTCTCTCTCTCTCTTTCTTAACCATTTCGTACCAACGACGGGGATGGTTCGGTGAGCACACACACATGGACACACAAGCGCTGGGTAGAATTTTCATTACGAATTGCATCGATTTTACGGGTTCTCGAGCCGGGCCTTTCACCAAATTCGAGTGCGCGTCTGTGGCTTTCAATGCAATTCAACATTTATCACCCATACCGTTTGTTAACGCTAGAGATGATGCATTTGCAGAAACCTCGGATGGTTCCGTTTCCGGCCGTGGATGGACAAGCGTTTCCAGGGAGAGGAGAGGTTGAAATAATAAAAGCCATTTTCATATGCAAAGCAAGGCCGCTCATTGAAGTCAGTTGGTGCATCAATTAATTTTAATTGATTAATGACTGCCCATTTCGCGGGATATTATTTACATCTGAAGGGCGCACTCGATCGATCGAGCGATTGCGTGTTAAGTGTTTTGGGAGGTCATTCGTCCGTTTTGTCGGTTTCAAATCGAACTGGAACCGTGTTGGGCGTGCATTTGGAACTCAAAACAGGGACATCGTTCTCTCTTCTTTGCTCCAATTATTTTTCGCTAAAATGAATATTCCTTGCAAACACACCGATTCAATACCTAGAGGCTCTTGATGGTAAAAGATCGAGTAAATCATTTTTTAAATAAATAATCCAACTAGCCCTTTTCTCTCTCGCCCGCTCTATCTCTACCAACAACGATATCAGAAATCTCATTAATTTGTTTCAGAAAGCATAAAGCATATTCGCAGAAACGTATTCCAGCGTAACCAACACCTGCTAAATCAAACAAACATATCTTCCTGTGCCATCATACGCAAACCATCCCGGGGCCTGGGAGCCAGTCCGTCCGTGTAAACACAGCTATTTATGCCCTGCCGCTCGCATTGATAAACCTTTGCAACCTGTATTTGGTGTGCACAATTCACCCTCGATTGGTGCACCGCCTGCGGGCACCTGTTGGGTGCATCGTATGTGATCCGTCTCGCAGCGTAGCAAAAACCCGTAGCAAACAAATTACCCACAAACGATCGCATCAGTGTCTGGGCAGCGAGCACATAAGATCCAGCGGAAGTCCTCCAGCCTGCCCAGACGCACGGAGGACGCAAATAATGGTAAACGATTCGCAGAACTCATCAAGGTAGGCTAAGGCACCCCGCCCCGGTTAAGGGTGGCTGATGATTCCTAGCGAGCGAGCGAGCGTACGAGCGACGCTTCGTAATATCTGAAGCAAAACGACGACTAGCTAGCAAACGACGACAACATGATTCAATGCACATCAAGCTGGCTGTTCCTTCCGTTTTTCTCTTCACGCACCTTTCATCAGCACCCCGGATAGGATAATACACCGTTTTCCCACACAAACATAGCATGGCACAAGTCAAAGCACTACCAGCACAGCACCACCAACGCTTTGATGGTAACATATGCGTTTATATTATTTATTTTCACCCCCACAAAAGCCCACACTGCACCTCCCCAGATGCACTTCCCCCGGGCACCGGGAAAAATGAGAAAAGATAATCCGACGTTTTTGCCGCCTGCATCCAATCCATTATCCGCTTGTGAAAAGCTCGTGCATCCTTGCGCTGCAGATAATATCTTTATTACATCTGGCAAACATGATTTGATCCTTAAAATACCAGATTGAAATGAATAATAAACGCCCTGTTTTTTTTCTCTCTATGGCGTTTATGGCGGTTAAGGGCACAAAGGGGGTAATACTTTTACATTATACTCCAACTGACGACAGCTTTAGAAAAGCTTTCTTGCATATTGCTTCATTATGGGTAAAATCGAGGATTAATGCTACGGTAACTAGTTGCCAGCCTACCTTAATGGTTGCGTAAAGTGTGGCATTGATGGCCTGGCTATTTCACTCAACACTGTTTCATGGGCGCTATTTAATGAGCATCAATTTCTTTGCTATAGTGACTCACTTACTCAGTCGATGCTATTCCCTCCTGCAAGACCAGTCCCCGGGAGACATTTTTGGAATGAGAAGAAAATATGTCGTTAAGTATACGTTGAACAATTTTATTTTAGAAAGGTTATTTGAACTTGAAGTTTGGTATGGAAGCGCCTAAAGGTATGCAACACTAGGTAATAGAGATCTAGTTTTGAAATGAAGGAAGAGCTCTACCGTTGGTTCGTGGTCCTGGCCATCTGATGAAGCCCTGCAATACCACGAACGCCATTCCACCTCAATGAAGGCCTAGAGCCATGAACAGATCAACGGAGCCTTGCGACTCTTATGAGCTATACGATGCAGAAATCACCATACAGCTCATATAGCCGGTCATTGTAGCAGCTCCTGTCTGTCTTCAATTATTAAACCTAGAGTGTTGTTGCCTCTAGAAAACTTCTGGTGCGCCTTAAGGTATGCAAAAATGAAGTACAGCTCACCTCTTTACGACCCTCACAATATCTGCTTAGCACCAATTTAGCAAGGCACGCACCCTGGGCACACTGTTGCCGCCTGGCTATGACTTCCCGTACGTAAAATAAAGAACTTGTTGAGAAAAATAATCCTCGGTATTTTTTCCTCGGTCACTCGGCTTATAAGACCAGGCCTTGGTTGGGTTCAGTTTTTGCTCGCATGACTCAGTGGATTGTTGTACAGCGAAAATCAGATGTGATTTATGAGCCTTCTGCACGCGTTCCCCGGGCCACTTTTGTAACGTGGCAATATTTAACGCGCATATTCTGCCTCCGTTATCGCACAACAATTTTGCACGAATCTACCAAATCGACGGCATTGCTGGGAAGTGTGGATGACCAACAACAAGGCACCACAAAAAATGAGATGACGACGACAACAACCATTAGCAACTTTGGGTGAAACTCGTGTGTGAGTGTGTGCCACCTGTCGGCATGCATCGAGCCAACCGAAGAAAGTGACCCCCTTGGGATGAATGTGTGAAAATGAGCAGATGGGAAAAGGAACGCGTGCGACGATGAAAAGAAGCCAATTTTCTGCCACCATATCAACGACGCACCGTGCCAAACCGACTCACACCTGACGGGCGTTCGACAACTTCATTTCGAAATGGCAGCGATTCGTTGAAAACCCCTAGAACACTTCACTGTGCCATGCTGTGTCCTGGGGCTTGATTGTTGTGTTGTTTTTCTTTTCTACTCGCTGCATTTTCCTCAACATTTTCCCGCGCCTAAACCACATCCAAGGAAATCGGTTTCCTGCCGGGTTTTGTGTTCGTTACCCGTTTAGGTTCTTGTCCCCCCACATACACGGAAAAACGTCAGGAACGACGTCAACGATTTAATTGAATTCCACCAGCTTCCCTTTCCGATGGATTCGGCACATCGAACCGTTCGATGCCAAGCCCCATGCTGATCGATACGATCGATCTAACCCGATTCCTGCCGGGACACGAGCCATGTATGTAACAATGCGTACAAACGGCCGTTAAAGCACCTTTCGGAAAGCTCCCCACGGACGAATGTGCCCCGTCACATTCGATGCTGGCTTCCACTTGAAAACTCTCTCCCATCTCGAGACCTCCGACGAGGGCTGATGAGTGGTGCCTTTTGCGGCGTCCGATTGGCACCCAAGAGAGAAGTGGTATGTGTTGCCGGGTCAACGGCCACAAACACGCCGCACAATGACTTCCATCCGGGGGAAAGGATAATAATGATCCGGGCCGGTGCTTCACTCAAGACTCAACTTGGTTATTGATTTAAGTGCACACACCGACGCCAACCCGGTGTGGTTCCACGCATTCCACCGTCTTATTAAGCAAATGAGTACAAATAGCATGTGGCCAATGTTGTAGCTGTAGATGGAAATTGATACCTGCTCCCGGGCAGCGCCAGAACCTCTTCTCGATTAGCTGGCGGTCCCGCTCGTGACGATAATTGTAGCTTAATTAGAAATCTCCCGGTAAAAGTACCGGATCCGTTTGTACATGAGCATGTACATTTTCTTCCGCTACACATGCAAGCGATGTGTTTGATTGGTTGCCCCTCAACCTACCGCAGGCTGTGGACCGCGTTAGCGCAAACTGTTGACGGCAAACAGTTTGAACTGAGAACATGAAACTCTTAAGTATACATTGCAAATCAATCGTATCGTATCGTTGGCGGTGCGGTTGTTTTGCTGCACGCGACAAAAGAGTTGTGTGTGAGTGTAAAGTAAATTAATGTGAAGTGAACAATCCCCATCTGTACTCATAGAAGAAGCTTATAATTTGCTTGTCCAATCTAAGGAAAATGTAAGGAAAGCAAACGAGCTGTAATCGTCAAAACGTCAGATTACATACTTTTAGGCGCAACAAACGAACCAAAGAAATCGTATCTTTCTTGCAACACTATTCGAACAAAAAACACAATTGAATAATGGCAAACTGTTCAGAGCAGGAAATTTATTAAAATAAAAAATGGTAAAAGACATAAAGGTTGAAAATTGAATTTCAAAGCAGAAATTTCAGAATACTATTTTACACGACATTAAATTCGGGTACGGACTCCCCTAGTCAAGGCAGTCAGAAATGGCAAAACATGGCTCGAAGAACCAAAAAAGAGAAAAAAACTGACAGCTCATGTTGCTCACTCGGAAGGATCAGTATCAAATCCCATTCGGACCGTCTCCTCGTACAAAGTAATAACTTTCCAGCTGTCTATAAATTAATTGAATGAAAACATATATTTCACGTCGAAACTTGAGGAGACTGTTATGAAAATAAAGAAGAAGTAGAAGGCTCGACACACATTCTTATTGTTTGTGATTTGTATAACAGTTCAAGCCAATTTTGATCAATTTATGATAACTTGTTGCTTCTTCTTGTGAAGGGAATTAAGGAATATTAAGGAATAATCTCTTTTCCTTTCTCATCCTACAGTGCCATTAAAATATTAAAATAAGCTCAACAGAATTATAAGTGTTTTTCGCCCCAAACGTACCTACATTTCCACTGCGACCACTGATGTGCGTCCACGTTCGCAAGTGGCTACATTAAATTAGGTCATCTAATTTTAGTGCCGCCTCGTTTCGATTCATTTACAAGCCTGTTAGTCGCAATTCGGCGAACAGCGCAAAGTTAGGTCACGATTGACCATCGAAACCACCGCACCCGAACCACATCGGTGGCACCGGCTTAGACCCTATCAATGCCGTACCACACTCGAATCACACGTGCATTCAATTAGCTGCTGACTCTGGTGATCAGCCACGGTGATCGGTCGATCGCGTAACCGACACTATTAAACACGGCCCTACGAGCTAGCTAGGGCTTGCAAAAAGGGTGTTGGAATGGCCGACACCAAAAACATCAACGAAAAAAACAGCAGGAACACCCAACACCGGATCAGTATCGGAAGGCACGCCAGACCGATAACTTGGCTGGATCGCAGCTGGATAATTGCACTTATTGCCAGCGACTCGTGTAGCAGCATGTCGACAGTTGGTGAAAACTGGACAATATTCAACAGCGAACGAATAATCTCGTCCGTGGGAGGATAGGCGAACAACGAGAAGTCACTTTTGAAGCACAATTTGTGCACACATACACACTCACTTGTTCATAAGCGCGTGGAGTGTGAGCGCACCAACGCGCTCAAGCATATTTTATGTGCCGATTATGCAATGACCCTCTTTAGTGGTGCACTCAAAATTGGCCTACCGGTCCCAGTTGGGAAGCAGCGCCATGCTGCTCCGTTTCCTATACCAAAAACCCTACCACCACCACCACCGCCACTAGACGGGACGGCTTAATTAGTGCTGCGGGAGACGGCCGAACGCCGTACTCGATTGGGGTGGGTCCGGCAAAAACTCTTCCCTGCCTTCTCTGGTTTTGCCGGACTCGGGAACCGGACCGTTGCTGCCTCAACTGTCGTCGACAAAACCACCGGACACGGTGGACAGGTTCTGGCCAAAGTTTAATTTCATAGACTCCGTAGTGAAGTTTTGGGGCCGTGCAGCACTAGCAAACACGGGGCCACGTGAGAGTTCTGGAATGAATCTGATTACCGTTTCGGTGAGACGGCAGGTTGGACGGGTTGGACCGATCCCGATGCTAATGGAAAGGGATCCGACAGCAAGCAAACGGGGGTGAGCTAGATGCTGGCAGCACATGAAAAACCTACCTACCGATGGGGACAACATTGTGTTCCGTGCACATGAGGATACTTTGTGTGCCAGCTAATCGAATAACCGGTCGTGAAGCGAAAGCCGATACGGCTTTAATCAGATCTTCCGTTTTTGCTGACCAAACCTTCAAAAACCACCCCCGAGAGAGTAAGGGAGAGAGAGAGGGCTAGTGAGCGAAGCTATTAGTGTCCGTGGCATTCGGGCGTGATTGTACTCAATTTCATTCCCTGCACGCACCGTCACAGAAGATGAGCTTAAAGTCCCTGCCGATTCCTGGTGACAATATCCCAAGGGAAGGCGAAAAATGCAACCAATTCCTTAAATTGGGTCATTGTATGCTTTCTTTTCTGTTTTGGGACGGAACTCAAATTTAATGCAAACACTCTTCATTCCACTCTTCCCAGCACCGTCTTGCTAACCAACATCATCCCACAGGAAGGCGGAACAGCTGGAACTGCGTTCTCTCCACTGGGAGTGTTCCCATTAATGATCACCTGCCAGCGTTCGCCAGGTGTGAAGAAAAAAGGCTCCCATCCGCCTCAAGCCCCATCAACACCGCCAGCAAAGAGCAAGCGAAAGAAAAAACTGCCTCTCTCCTTCACGGCGTGCCAGAAGTGCTAAAGTAAACATTAGCGTTCACACGGGAGCACATTTTACAAATGCGAAAACTTTTCCTCACTTTCCAAGCTGGCAGCACAAGAAAAAAACACACCCAAGCAAAACTGCTTCTACTTTCACTCGAAACTTGGTCAAAGCTTTCCTCCCTGGGCGAAACCACCATGAGTTGAAGTTTTACCAAGCGCGGCGTCGTCTACCGCAAACATTATGCTTTTTTACGCCATCGGAATGCAATCGCTCGGCTCTTTTCGGCACCGGGCGAAGAACCAACTCCTTCTTAAGTCGGTCACAACGAAGACCCATATTTTTTGTCGCCCGAAAGCGAGTGCCGATTTTTTGTCCCTTCGTTCGCTAAGAATACCTCAAAGTGCAATGAATGATCACCAACACTGGCGCTCTCCAGCACAGTGCTCTGAGGCGCAACGAAAGTGGGGGTCATCATTATCATCCTGAATGTCACCTTCCCGTACAAGAAAGGCTTTCCGGTGCGAATTAGAACGAGAAGAGAACGGTGCGTGTACGTGTCACTGATTCCAGCAAAGACGTCCATTCGTGATGCATAAATATATTTAAATAAATTATGAAAAACAGCGTCACAATTTATACGAAAACTTCATCCTGCCCATAACTCTCTCTCTCTCAGACGCTCTGGGTTCGCACCGGAACCACATTTGTGCTCCCGAGTGCTCCGTAAATCCTGTCGTCCCCGGTGACGTACGATGGCAAAAGAAAACTATCCCCTGCTACGCCCTATACGCCTCGCACCACCGAAACGGCTGAGACGTTGTGCAAGCTGGACATCCTGCACAAGCAGCGCATCCTGCGTTTGGTCGTTGCACTACTGCAAAGCAGCCGCTCGCTGATGAAAGTGCCCGTGATAAGCAACCGGTTTGCAGGTAAGGTGCTCGCGAAGGATAATGACACGTCCACGGCGGCGGAAGAAGAAGAAGCCGGCTGGCGTTGGCTCCGCACAACACAAACTGCAATTAGTGTTCATTCATTATTCAATGGAAACTCATTGCTCATATAAACACGGGGAGGGGGGAACAGGTGCGGCCGGTTGTTACAGGGACCGGTAGCAGTGGGCGGATGTTCTAAATACACGCCCTGAATGAAGGGATAATTTCTTTCTGCTGGTGCAAGGCTCATGTCACGAACGCACATCTGACGTGTCCCGCGGCTAGACAATGTGCTCTTGGGTGAAGGATAACTCGACAACACTTTTTCTCTGTGTGTTTGTGCCAGGGTCTGCGTTCGCGGAAGCTTATTTTCCTGCACAGTGCTACACCACAATACGACAACAGCAGCAGAAAGGGGGTGATAATCAGAAAAATGTATTAAATTACATGATTTCTTTACTCAAAAAAGCTCATATCGTAATGAGAAAATGTGTTCTTCCAAACGATATGACCAGAAATTGCATACTTTCAGGCGCTTACCATAAACAGCTTACCACGCCTGAAAGATATGCAAATTTTGTACACCGAATGCGTGAAAAGTGCTGTGAAACACATTATTAAACGATAACCATTCGCAAATCAATCAACCAGTACCGGTATTGATCCAACAATCGTTTTATTTCCCGCTCCTCTGTTTCCTACCTCACACAAACGCGCTCCATAAATCACATTCTACCGCATTCGATTGCATCGGTCGTATCGTTAAAACTCGATCAAAGCCGAATGATTACGGGTTACCCCCCTCCCTCCCAGGCTTAGACACGCACCCTTCTCACCAGTCCAGAATGCAATCGATTTGTAAATACAACCCTAACACACCCTGTCACTTGTTGATGTGCAGTACTGCAGCAGTACGCATCATAAAACATTTAATCCATTGATCTTTTTTTCTTCTTCTTCTACTTCCCACATCACTTCTCCTCCTCTTCAAGTGTGTTCTGCTCGGGCAAATGCTATTCGATCAGAGGTTTCGGTAACGTTTTCCCTCTCGTCAGCGCTATACTTCCGCCCTAATGTGGGAAGTTACCCCAACCCCAGGAGGAACGTCAAATCACATAAACGTCCATTTATCTTGCTCCTGCCGTACGTATGCACTGTCACTGTCAGGCTAGCACGTTGTACGGCGAACGCCTGCACCGTACTGCAATCGGAGAAGTACGGCCGTCGGGCAGAAGAAATGCTACCGAATTCTTTCGATTTGTCATACCGATGGTTTTTGGGGAGGGTGGCTGTGAAGAAGAAGAAGAAGAAGCAACCCCGTGGTGGTCGAATTCCGTGCCGCTTTTGCAGGCACTTCTAAGCATCTTCTAAGATACACGTGACACACGGCACTCCACTTGCAAAAGCGCTCGGTAAGTATCGTCCCAACATTTACCGCATATTGCCTTCTTGATGAACAATTCAAGGCCTTTTGCACTGTGTATGTGAGTGTGTGTTCTGCAGTAGAAGCTACTTCATCATTTCCGGACGGAGGTGTACTATTGCACCACCGGGGTACGGCAGGGTCCCATCTTCCAGCCTCCTGTATGATATGGCTTTGAGCTGTGTTCAAACGACCTTACCCAGAGCCTGAGCGAAGCTATTTATTCCCCATCTACGGAGGTTCCTCACGAACGGCAACCGGTACCGGTACCGGCTGTGAGTCTTTGTCCGGGATGTAGATTTTCCAGGTTTCAAAACGTAGCAATTCGAGAGGCATGCCCGGCTGTGAGCAGGTTAAGCATGAAGCACAACTGCACAACCCGGCAGGTCTTCGGGAAGATACACGTGCCCCCGCACAACACACACACACAGAAGCCCTGTGACACAACCGTGACACAGACAAATGCATATCGCGTCGGGCTAAATTATGGAGCACACTGGCCCGGTTTGCCGGCTCGAGAGACAAAAGAAAAATTATCTTAAATAATGCAGAAACGTGACACGTCATTTTGGGGCGAGTGTGAAGGGAAGTGAATTACACCTCACTACGCTTCTTATCATAGCTCCAGAGCTTATGCTTCCCGTACGACCTGTCCCGGCTTCCACCGGCTTCCTGACACAGCCGGGTAAAATTCACAAAAGACCTAAACAAAGATTTCTGCCCCAGCCAGAACGCAGAGAAAGACCTGGACCTGGAGTGGAATAACGTTTCAAGCGCTTAACTAGCAGTTTGACATACGTTGGCATTCGAGCGTGGCAGCAGCAGCGCTGGTCAGGTGCTAACCGTCGGTCATACTGAAATGCAAATGTTCCTTCCCGGTCGGCATCTCGTAAAAATGCTCCAGTAGCCATTGTACCACTTTATCGCCATTTTCCTGCTGCATGGAAAGCAGCACAGGATACGGGAAAATTATCACTCGACGGGTGAATGCTAGATTCGCTGCAAATAAGCACCTTTGACGGGGTGGAGGGGGACTACTTCACCATTTGCTGTCTGTAAGATGCTTATGATTTTATGCAAATGTGTTTAGAGGGTTTTTTCGTTGTTGTCTAAATAAAAGTTTGGTTATGTTCTAGGTTTTCACACAATTTATTTCGTGCTACATCCAGCCCATGCCCGTTGACGTCAAATGCACCGCCAAACGTCATCAAACCCTTTCAGTGCAGATAGTTTCACCGAGCAAAAGGAAACAAGATCGCTGTTCATAAAACATTTCCACAAAAAAACTATAGTTCTTCCCAATGCAACAGCAGCAGACGGGACAGAACTTCAAAAGATACTCAGTTCTTGGGCGCGCTGTTGAAAACAAGTAAACAACTACTCCTGCACAAGCCAAACATCAAAGCGGCTGCTATCATATTGTTAGTAATGCCTTCACAACTCAGCGCCCAACTAAATGCGCACTCCTTCGACAGCGAGCGAGAGCTGTTACCCTACACTTCACTAGCATCACTTAACCGTTCATTGAGTTTTGCTGCCATTACACAAAATGCTGTCAGCCAACCGTACCTCAGCTTCCGTCACCATTCTCCACTGCCTGGGTGACTCATTATCACGTCGCTGTTTACATGTCGTCGTCGAATCAACTTCAGTTTTTCTTTTTTTGTGTATATTTCCCATGTCGTACATCAATTATTGCCTCCAGTGCATTTAACATGCTAATAGGAAATGCAGCGGCGCTAATGGTGATGTCTACGAGTATACCCTTCGCGGCGTGTTTTGCATCAATGGTCCAAATTTTTTTTGCTAAAGGATGCACGCACGCAATGACTACTTTCCACCTTCATGTGGTGCATTGTTGTAAAAAAATGGTTGTTGTTCGCAATTAGGCTTTTGTTGTCGGAGCAAACAGCTCAAGGAACAGCCCTACAAAAGATGCAATACTGATATAACCAACGAAACAACCTGAATTCAGATTTAAATAGCTAAACACGCTCCAACTCGATTCTTTTCAAATTAAAGTATCCTGGGGCAATTCAGATTTTGCCTTTATTCCTTCCAAAATTCTAGCTCCATCCCGAAACCCCATCGAGTGGTGTTTCCAAACAAAAAAAGAAGCCTTCCGGACGTACTGTCCTCATCACGCACGCATGTACATTATCAGACAGATCACCATCGTGCCCGGGGCCGACCGACAACCAGCTCACGAGCACCAACTTTTCCCATCCGCAAACACTTCAACAACCTCCCACACACACACCCGCACGCATGTGGGTGTCATGTATGGGACTTCACCGACGCACTTCAGAACCAAACGCTACACAACACAAGACACACGAGTTTATTGTGTGTAGCCGTCGGTCGAGGATGTGATTGGGTGCGGTCTGCCGCATCTCGTACAAACCTCTTCGCTCACACCATTGAGTGGTTTTCAAGTGCTGCAACAGACCATCGGGACGCCGAGGAAAGGGATACTGGTAAGGGTCGGAGCAGCAGCAAAAAAAAAAATAACCTCAAACCCTCCACATCCCGAATGCGAATCGGGCTGAACCATGGCGGAAAGTCAGTGAGTGAATCTGGCTCCCAGGTTCCGGCTGATGGTTGATGGAATCGCGCACTCTACCCAGAATAAAGCGTCGGCGGGCTACACATGCTTTTCCAGTTTGTCGGAGCAAGAAATGAGACACGCACACACGCTGACTCGTTATCACCATTATCAACTCTAGCCGATGTGTTCCGACGCAAGTCGGCGATAGTAAAAAGCCACCCTAGCTCCCAGCCGGCTGCCTGTTGGCCGGAGATCCATAGTCCACAGTTGTCCCTCTGAGCCTATGGTTGTCTCTGGCATAATTTTGTGCCAGACGTGGAGTTGTTTGCTGGCTGTAGGATAATGCAAGGAAGCGGTTGTTCACCGGTGCCCGTTGCGCTGCGATGCATCAAATACAGACGTGAAGGCTTGCGCCTAGACTAGCGACAACCTAGTGTCTATTGCTATTCATGAATGCAGCCGTGTTTTTAGTGGTAGTCAGTTAACGCACACATGGTGATTGGAGTTATGTGGCTGTAAATTGTTTCATTCTGGAAGAGAGTGAAAGCAAAAACTTACTTCAACTACATCAGAGTACATCTTTCCCTGTGCCGCTGCGTACCTGGGAAACAATAACGCCTAAATGTATGCAATTCATTTTTTAATGGTCAATCCTAGCTAGCTTGTAATGTTGACAAGCATATGAAATAAGCCAGCAGATAGCAGTTAAAAAAGTAAAGAAAAACAAAACTAACCTGTAACATTATTGCATACTTTAAGGCGCTAATTCTTCTATTGTCTGCTCCACACAAGCTTTTATTAAGCCTTTTTATCATGCTATCAAACATTTTGCACCTAATTGGGAACTTTCCGCATTAAATGAAGTCTATCCAGCAGAAAGTCTTCATTAACAACACGCCCATCGTTACATTCTCTATCACCAATCCTATCCAGTAACACAAATCAATACTATCGCTTGTCCAGGAACGCATCCACACACTAATCCACCATCTAATAAATGATGATCCACCAAATGATGATGGCGTGCGAATCGTTGCCCTGTCAAATCATCACACGAACAAGGCGCGAAATTGGCCCCACACGAACGTCAAACCGCACGGCCACTCACACGCACACGTCATTTGTTTCATTTACCGTTGCTTGCAGCCAACAATCCGGACCGTCTCACGTGGAATCGACCATCAGGAAGCCACCGAAGGAAAAAAAATACGGGCCATAATCTTTGACTACTGTAACCCTCACCGGTAGGCCCTGGCACAGCACAATACATCAACCGAAGCTGTGTGAAGAGTTGAACGCGTATGTGAGTGATCCGTGGCTCGTGTATCCGTAGGCTCTTCATCGATAACGATTATAGCGAACGATGGTGGCTCAATTCCGAGTGTCAAACCAATATCAGTCCAGCCCGGCCCGGCCCATCGATTGCAATCGAAAATAATCTATTTTTCATTCGTCCGTCCGTGTCCGTTGTTCCTCGCGACATTTTCCAACCCGATTTCAACCACTTGGATGCGGTCATTCCGGTTCTAGCCGTCCTTGTACGAGCTCACCACGGCCCGGGTATGATGATAAATATATAGTTTCCGATTCTGTCCGATTTCTGGCCCGAACATTTCCATCGAAAATGCTGCCCACTTTTGTATGCATTAGCTCGGTGGTCGACTCCCTGACTCGAAACACAAAATCGAAAGCAAAAAGGGGAACAAAAATAGAACCGGCTTGACAAAGGAGGAATATCGACAACTGCAAGCCATTCACCAACGCAGAGCACACACAGACGCTCACACCCAATTGGTACACTACAAAAAGGACATGGCGTAGGAGCAACAGCTTCGAATGATTTTTTGACATGCGAAAAGCGAATAAATCGAAACGCAATCAACGTAAAAGCGAATCCCCAAATGACCGGCCCGGGACTAGATCGTTATAGGTCCTCGGGTTTCGGGTCCGGGGCGAACCGAAAAAAAAAACACAAGAAGCCGTTTCGTGCAACCGGTAATGTGTGCCGTTAACGGAAAAGCGAAGGAAAACTCACCGTTGACCATGACGGATTGTACTGCTTGGCAGGGATGGGATGGACCGGTGCGGTGTCATGATGATCGTTGCTACTCAACGCCACCGAATTTTATCGTTTTCGGTTGCGTCCGATTCGGCTGTCGGAACACACGCACACACACAAAAGTGCCCTGCAACTGCAGTAGCCAAGTGAGGCAATAATAAAGCAGAACAAAAGCAAAAACCAAGCCCCCCATCTCGCCACTACCATTCAAGCACATCGGGCGGAAAACGCGGCATCGAAAATATCGGTAATGATCGGCGGAAGTATGCGGAGTAGCGGCACGAGATTGTTTGACCGAAGCGAACCGGAGCACCGGAATACAACAACCCAAACACCAGCGAAAGAACCAAAAAAGTAAAATAAACCGAAAACTAATAAAAATAAATGAACATCCATTGCCCCTTGATCGAATCAGGCTCGGGGATCGAAACATTTTCCTGCAGGACTGCCGGAGCTGCGAGACCACGGGGTGGAAAACTTTCCCAGCATACGCAAGTGAATGGAAAACTCGTTGGGCGTTCGGATACGCGTCGGACATTATTTGGGCTGGTAGCCCCCGTTTTGTAACGCTCAACGACCCTAAACTAGATGGAAAATTGAGCACGCGGCAACAATGCTAGGGGAATAAAGAGAAAGCACACACACACACACGTGCATGCAGAAGTTGGGTCAACTCCCTTCTCATCAGTCGCCCCACTACGGCCGCCCCTCCAATCAGTATCGATCAACATGAATAAAAGATAATTATTAAATGTTTATGATCAACAAAATATTTTTATTTATGACTTTTCCTCGTCGGCCCCATAACTCATCGGGCACGGATACGGAAATAAAACGCTCACACATCATGGCACAAGCGAAAGCGAAACAAAAACTCCTCCCCAAACACACACACAAACACACACTAGCATAACGAGAGCGAAAGTCGATCAGTAGTGGTGGCGAAAAAATTTGGCGTAGTAGGCCGGGTGGTTTCATTCCGCAGAGTGGGTTTGATTGGGACATTTCAGAAATTATAGCATTCAAGGGCATGGTTGAGTGGGCCGGGATAAAGCATAAACAGGGAAGTGCTACCGGCATCTTTTTTTTTTTTCGCTTGTCCGTTTTTATTATTATTCTGTACATTCGCTTTTCTTTGTGTGAATTTTCCCTTTTTTCTGGTATCATCATTAGCGAATGTCGTTTTGTCCTGTTTTTCCTAGAACATACGTCCATAGTGATGAGTTTCACTTCAATACGATTAATACTAAGGATTTTGCATTTACAAAATTTCATATTTGATAACACCAGCAAAAAAACCTTCAAAGTAAATTGCAAAAAGGCAGATTAGTTCATCGTAGTTAGATCCATCGTGATTTTCATTCGCTCTTCATTTGGCTTTCTCTCTTCGTTTGCCTTCAACCCCTGCAGTCGTTTTCATATTTATCGCTTTTAAAAGTTTTTGAAATCATCGTTCACTCGCTTCCTTCCTGCTGCTGGCTAGTGGCGTAAGTATGGGTTGTTGTGCTGGCATGCAGATAGCAAGTATGGGGGCAGCCAAACGTTGATGATGGATTTCCGGTCCATTTCGGTTGTATCGAGCACGATCGATCAGAGTGCATTCACAGCTCTGCCATCCTGTTGCTCGCACACTGTGCACGAATAGGACGGGCGTTGGCCAAACTTTACGTTTGAAGTTTGAAGGAGAATCACTTTCAATTACTTATGAACTTTTGAATAGTTAGGAAGTTATTGCTTTATATATCAACTTACTTTGAAACACATAATGCTTCATTTGATAAATTAAAGTTACGCCTAAAAGTATGCAAATTGGATGAACAATTCGTTTTTTGATTCAGACTTAAATTAAAGACTTCAAGAAATTGTGTTTAAGCTTTAAAAAGACTATTTTCCTACAATTATACACAATAGTGCATATCTAGTAAATTTAAGTGGCAATTACAAGCGCATCTCAGCTGTATCACATACACAGCCCTTAAGGCTCACCCTATGTCAATGAACTAAGTCTCTCACACCCTTCGGCACCGTTTTTCTCGCCCAAGTTCATCACAATCCCTACGCGCCATCCTTCCCACCCAGGGAGCTCTTTGAAAAGGCTTATGAGGTTTTAGAAAACGACAAACGACAAACCACGCACCATCCGGCGCACCAAAGACTGACTCGGTAGATAAATCATTGTCTCGCAGACGTCAAACGCGATCCCGAACCGCGCACATCAGAAAGCCAACCAACTTCACCCCGTTCCCAAAGCGGGCGAACGAACGAAGACTTTTGTAATTTGTTCTTCGCCTTATCAGCGGCCACCGATCTCGCGATGAGGTTGCAGCGGAGAAGACAGAGGCCCCCAAACTCCTACTGACAGCGAAATGATGGCAAAGATTCTTGCCATTGTGCCTGCCTTCGCGACGCCTTCCTTCACACTCAATCGCCGCACCGAAACCAAACGCAAAACAAACTGCTGTCAATTAATCACGACTTTTTCTGACATTTTGCCACAATAAACTTTCTTATTAGACCGAAATTTCTAATTTTCCTAACATTAAAGTCAACTCCCATGGTTTAGCGTTTGGCGTGGGCCAAAGGAAGAAGAAGAAGAAGACCTTTCTTCCCTTCGCTTTGTGTCGAGGGCAGGGCGCTCTGTTTAATGACCCTTTTTGCCGTCACACGCTAAGCCTCGCTAATGAACATTAAGCAGCAGCCCGACCCCGAAATACACTAAAAGCTTATCCTGTTTGGGTGGCCCTTCGCCTTCTACCGTCGCCAAGCAGTTCGACCCCACCATTCTCATCCACTTCCGGTGGCCGCGCCACACCGTGAAGATGATCTTTGCTTTTTTAATGCGCCGGCCTACTACTACTACTACTACGGTGGACGGCTGGCTTCGATCCATATTTTCGGTACTCAATTATCACCGGAAGGCGTTCGGTGGCGAGATTATAATTGTCTGAATTAAATATTTGCAACTTTCGACCGAAATCATAAATCTTCATTGTGGCGACCCCGGCTAGGGCGGTCATAATCCTTTCGCACCGGAGCCACCGGACCAAGTTCGTTCAAGTTTTGCAGCCATTCCTGCACACACCGTGCTTCGGCCAAGATGGCCGACGATAACAAAAGCGAAGAAGCTTTTACCGGTGAACTTTTGGACGAGAGAGATTTGCTCCGATGCAGGTCGGTGAGTGGTTGGAGCGCTGTTCGAGCGTCGCTGCGGTTATTGTTAATAATGCGGTGCTCGGTTTTATGTTTTCTGACATTTAAATGAGTGGTGGAACAGAAGCCCGTGTTGGCTTTTCCTGGTACGGGTGCCAGACGCCACGGCGAGCTGCTTTCAATGATGATGCGATTGCCGTTCGCAAGTATCAAGCTTCTTCCAAAGGCCATATTTTTGCATTCTTTACAGCAGTGAGAAAAGTCCTAAGCAAAGTACGAAGAGCAAGTTAACTATGCACGAGCAGCTTTTAAGGATGGCTTCGGACTGTCAGATAACGCACGTAGCTTCAAATTATATTTAATTTTATTTATGTAGCTTTTAATGGAAGAATTTTGTCTTCCTATTTCAGTAAATGCCGCAGCTAATGTTTTAATCACTTATGGTAAAATATTTTCCACAAACGCATATTTTAAATAACAATCTTTTGGTAGCTAACTGTATTTTGATGTATCGAGTAAAGCGGGTTACATACATTTGGGCGTTGAATTTCAACCGAAACCTTACTTTGACAGTTTCTAACACGAAAAACCCCTTGCCAATAATTATTTTTAAAATATTTTCAATATCATAACTGTTTCAGGCAGGCTTCCCATTCACATGCAAAAGCCATCAATTCGATACCACATTCAATCAATTCTGACCACATTCCTCGGTTCCCGGTTGTTGCTCGGTTCCAGCGGCAGCATTAGCCAGCATTTGAATTCGGCACGGCCAACGATAACGATCACGACATTCGCTTTTATTGATTTTTCTGCCCATTTCTCAACATTTATGTTGCCAATTTCACCCATTTTATTTTTCACCCCCCCCACCAACCCTCCTTTCCCGGCCATCCCCCTACCAGCCCAATTTCATTATCAAAGGCAAACAAACCCGGCCCCGGTCCGGTCGCTTCCTTTATGCGTGCCGGATCGAATGAAATGTTCGAATGAAAATAAATAGCAAACCAGGCATCAAACGGAAAAGGCACAGGCAACAAAAAAACGAGACGATGGTAACCAAAAAAGCTCCAACCCACCCCGGGGTTTTTTTTCTTTCTCCCAGGTCCGTTCGGACGCAATTTTCTTCCCACATGGCGGCCGATGAAAAGTGTAATGCTCGGATCGCCTGCTGACTGCTTCTGACTAACTGGTTTCCTCTGTTTTGATGAAGCAATTTAGAGCATTTCCATCATGCTTTATTTCGGTGGCCACGTTGTCCCTTCGGTCGCCTAGACGTGCCTGTACGTCCCCTGCCGCATTGGCGGCGTTGCGTTCAAAGAGCACAACTTCTCGACTCCCGGTGGCCTGGCCCGGGTGGCCTGTGTGCATGTTCAGACGATATTTGGTTTGTGATATGAAGCATGAGCGCGTACCGTACACCGCACATGGGTGAGAAGGAAACGATAATTCGTTCGCTCCATTTGGTTTACCATTTTACGAGCAACCCATTTACCGACCCGTGCCCCAACTCCAGTCTCCGTATCTCTTTCACATTGTTCGCTTATCGTTGGTCTAAATCATTTCCCTGTTGACACACAGTGGGCAACCACTCAGCACTGCTTTCACTTTCGTACACATCAACGTAGCTTTGAGCCCAGCACCAGGGCAAAGAGCGTAGGCAAATGTCGGCTTTGGAGATGGCGCCTTGGTAAGACACATTAACACTTATGCTGCCATTTGGAACATACCCAAACACCGAAACGAATCAACCCGGCCTCGATAACGCTAAAGTGTACTTCGGATAGGTTTTATCGAGAGTGAAAATAAATTATCTTTAATCTAGCAGGTGCATCAACAGGCTGGAAAAAGTACGCCCAACGTCTTGGTGAGACACGCTTTCGCTTGAGATTTTCTTGGAATTTCTTCTCTCGTTAAAAATAACCTCTCTGTACAATTTTCCATCGAAACAGGCAGATGAAAATATCGGTTCTATTTCCGAATCCACAGCGCAGACACCAAGCGATGTCTCGATTGCGTCTGCTGCTCGATACTGAACACACGATTCGCTGCTTTATTAAGACACTCGAACCGTTGGATTACAATTAGCCACTGCCGAAGCTTGATTGGCACATCGCCGGCGATTCTAGCGATGGATTTCAATGACCCAAAACCCAGACGCCAGACGAACCATTCCGTTCGACCGTCTCACAAACAGTAACATGTTCTTCCAGCTCATTGCTCACGATAGTTCCGATAGCCGTTCGTCGAGCTTAGCTTTTGTTCGTCTTCTTCTAAATGGGACATCATGGATCAATTTCAGCTTGCACGAAAAAAGGACACATATCCAGTTTTGGAACAACAGATGAAACCGATCGCTATGCCGGGAATGTAACACAATTTTCCCTACGCCTATGAAGTCTACCGATGCTATTCTTCGGTCCCATGCTTTTCTTTTTGCAACTTTCAGATTTATTTTAGGCCATCGATAGGTATCCCTTTTCAAGTACAACCATAACAATACTTCATTTTGTCTCGTAAAAATAACGAATGAGACGCTTGCTATTTTTTTAAGAAGCTTTAGGTGAAGTTTATTACGAATATCTCCTTTCAAAAATATTCCTTTCGACGTCACATTTCATATTCATCTTCGATTTTTTCATTGCCTTTTTGACATTTATTTAAATATTCCTTTCCCTAAGAAATACATGGGAATCACTACGTGTACAGCAGTAAGAAGGCTTCCTTTCGATTCTACCTCCAAGAATCTCCTTCCAATAGGATTCGATTCTTTATCTCTGACATCAACAATCAACCAACTCATTCTCATGTTCTTCCGGTAAAATTGTATTCCCTTTTTGCACTAAATCTTAGCGTGATGAATTTCAGCTGATTAGCATATTTTGTCGACTATCACAAACTCCCAACTGGGAAGGGCATCCAACTCCAACTCTTTCCCATCGAAACCTTTTCGCCAACCATTCGCCAACAACCAAAATAAACACTGCACCTGAGAATGTTGCTTTAGGTATCGAACCATTCGTCCTTTTGCTTTCCTCGTTTTTTTTTTGCTGTTGAAAATAAAACGCAAACCATTACAATTTATTGCGGTGCAAAAAGGCGAAGGAAATGCCATTCAATTTTCCCTCCCGAAAAGAGGGAAAAAAACACAACCTCCACTGTAAGGGCCCGCAAACGCAAGATTCCGACTCCAAACGTAAACAGCTCTTACACAGCACTGCTCAGGATTTGCGTTCCCGCTGACGATGCTGCACCGTCGAATGCTACCGATGCTGCTACTGCTTCGTCCGAGCCTTGGCAGCGAAAGCAATAACAGTACATCTTCGGGACTTCAATTTTAATGCTCACCAGTAAACGATAATCCTGTAGTAAAAGTGAAAGATAAAACGGGTGAGGAAGAATCAGCCGCCCAACGACGACGACGCCATTACGCGAAACTGCCCCGTATGCGATCCTCGCAGCGCAGGTTGATAAATTGTTAACGAATCCGAAATTTAAATTATTCTTTGACCCCTCCCATCAAGCCAACGCATCGCGGCAACGGCCCGGGTTTTCCAATAACTACTTCGATCGGAACCACTCGTCATTTTGCGTTCTCTGGTAAAAGAATGAAGTGCTCACTGGCGAGCTGGAGCCGGTGGAGTCTTTCCTTTTTTCCACCAACTTTTGGACAACTCATTCATTCGTGTTAGACAGTTCGGTTTTTGGAGGAAAAGGCCAAAAAGGCCAACCAAAAAATAAACGAAGGGACACTCCTATCGATTATTGATCGAGCTAACGAATGATTTAATTCCACTCCATAAAGACTACCTGCTGACTACCCGGTGTCGTAAATTTGTTCCCATTATGCTGATCGCTTCGTAAAAATAAACTCGGGACAGGCAAGCATCTCACTTTTTGCTCCACTGCAGCAGGCACGCTCGCCATAACGAGTTGACTTCGGCGAAGAAGAACGGACACCAAATTAGGACTTAATGGTGGGCTATCGTAAAAACTTTTATTTCCCTGTCACAAAGCGAACTTTTGCCGACCGTAATCCGGCGACACTAAGCCCGCAGGTCACAGGTCCTCTCGCGCGCTAGTGGGGCCCTTTGCTTGATGCACGAAGATGCAGCTCTTTCGGACGAAAGCGAAAATGTCAGATACCGAGAATCTGGCACGGAGGGAGAATTCACTGCAAAGATTGCAGCACCGGGATTGCACTTTCGAAATAGTCACGGAGATTCGATTTGTATAAAATATTCAAAACCAGCTGTCAAAACTCCTGTGTCCCTCACCACGTGGCGAATGCATCTAGCTGCAAGCGAACTGAGCTCCGTTCTTCGCAGAAGTCAGAAGGTTTCTCGCCCCTTCTTACCATTCAGACTTGCCGTTCCGCCAACCATTGCGGAAATTGGCGACCCTAGCGACGACATTCACCTTTGCCGTGTTTTCCCCATAGCGAACTTCCCTTGCGGTAATGTAACGTGCGCTACGGGTTTTCACCTAAATGGAACCGACTCACAAATAGGGATTTTCTTCACTGTTACATCTGCAAAGATCGCAGCCAACGGCAGGTGAACCTATCCCACAGATGCCGGCCAAGGACACACACACAAATCCGTACCCGGTGCAGTACCGTCAGCCGGCTACAAGTCAAATGAACATGACTTCTGACACGAGCACATTCATCGAACGATTCCCACCGAGGGCGACCCGCACTTGGGTTTGGGCATTGATAGATTTATGAAATATGTAAAACTAAACATGAGAAAAATCTATCACAATCGGGGCTCGCTCCGACCGAGGAACGAATCGGTCCCCAGCCAAAGCATCTACTCTGCCGTACAGCATGCATGCAGGTTCGATTTGTCGAAACTGCCCCCGGGAAGGATGTGGAGTATATTATGGAAATAGATTTCCAACCCCAAATCCGGTGTCAATCCGGGGACAAATTCAACGTCATCGCAAGCGTCCTCTCGATTCTCGGAACGGTACAGAGAACTGACTGCTGACTTTATCGGTTTTGCTTAATCAGCTCGTCCTGTGCCTCCTGTGACATCAATCAATCGTGGCAAAATATTTTCACATTTTCCTTCCACTCAGAACACTTGTCCTCATGCTGACGTAAAGATCTCTCTCATCTAATCGATTCGTATTCCAATACGTCATTTGACCCCCTTTTTCCGTTTTACTTGACACCAACATCCCTCAGCTTCAATCCAGCCGCATCAAAACAAGCCTGGATGGAATACTGGCCCACTGAGTGACGCATAAAAATACGCAAATGCATGCACAGCAAGTGGCCACTCACTCTGTAAAGGGCAATTGATCATAAACCGTGCGTTGGGAGAATTGTGACTTATAGAGTCAAAATTAACAGAGGGGCTTCAGAAGATACGTTGGAACGCAATAATTTTTTTTTTATTATTCTGAGGGATGAAACGAAATGGCGGGATATTTTTGGGAAATGAAAAGCTTCTTGAAAGCTACACTGAGACATGAAATCCGTTAACATTGCTTTTTTATTGTACGAATAGCATAACTTTAGGCGCTTCATATAGAGAGTCGAGTTAGAAGTCTCATTCACTCTGATGCAATTTTGTGAGTAAGTGAACATATTCTATTTAAATCTTGTCATAGATCTATTGAGCTTGTACTTCCAAAACTGATGATGATTTAACACAACTTTCTATGAATATATTGCATACTCATCAACAGTATCTGCAGCACCTTCTCTTCTCCAAGCAACAGCCGTGAAGTGGCTGTTGATACTCTAAACGTCGTATTAAATGCACATTACGTTCCATTAGTCCATTACTTCATTGGCACAGCTACAAATGCCCCGTGAAATTGTTATTTTATAAGAAATTTGAATAATGCCCCATCACCACCAACACCAACAAGCCACATAATCCGAAATGACGCACGTCACGTACTCCATCGCCATAAAGAGGCGCCTGTCATTCAAGGCGGCACACGATCACAGCGCTAGCATTAACTCAATACGCACCTTTGACCACGGAAGAAACTTGAACGAATTCGCACCGCACCACTGCAACAGCCCGCAAGCTCCGAAAGTCATCAAACATTAACGCCACCGTTAATACCACCAATCAGACCCGGGCGAGCGTTCGTGTGGGAAAATTTAGCACCAAACCACCCGCTAGCACTCGCTTCCTAACGCTAGCGTAAATGGGGTAAAAATGGGCCTGCCTCTAATTGTGCCGTTCACACGCCAAAATGATCGAACGCCATCCATTTGTCTTGCTGTGCGCCATTCCTGACCTGGTGAGCGCGAGAAAAGGCGAGCAAAACAAACCCGACGCCGAACAAAAAACAGCAGAGCGACACGGAAAACTTCATCCACACAACTACGGCCGTGTTGCTTTGCTGGTCGCATGTACAGTGGCCTTGTGTCCGAACGGTCTCCAAAACCCTATCACACGCCTATCCGGCATCAAAAGCGTGCGAATTGCCCGGCCAAAGTACACTCGAGCCTACGGGTGCGCCACTTCCGGTACGATGTTCCAATATTTTCTGGATAAATTACATCGATTATGCTTCGGTCGATGGGTCCTAACCTAACTTTCTATCGCGTGCTGTCGCGTTCTGTCTCGAGCTAGCGCCTGGCCGGAACGGAACATTGGAAGCCAAAATGCTGCGAATGACAATGGAAAACAATTTTCAACCATTAGTAACATATTTCAAACTGTAAAAATCCAATTTGCTGCCGTCGGCCATTCCGAGGCTGTGCGCCAGGAACAAAACGCTGTTTGACACCGAGCCGGTTCAGCCGGTTTTGCCGTTCATTCTGCCCTTTGTGTCGGTGCCTTTTGCACGTTTTATGCCTCATTTAAGCATGTCGCCTTTTCGTAGCCCGAGACCGCGGGGCCTAGTGCTATTGACGCGCACGTTTCACACCGAGACCGTACCCGATCGGCACGAGTGTATCCATAATGGTTCAATATCAACATTTAGCATCATCACCGAGCGCAGCCCATTCTCGTCGCACGTTCGCTTTCGCCAGCCGTTCTGGGTGACCTTATCTTGCTACTGCCTACAACCATTCACCGCGTAGCTCCGTTCGTCATTCACAATTCATTCGAGTTGGTTGTTCCTTCCTCAGCGTCCCGGAGCCAGACTTCACAGACACATCGTGGCGTAGAGACGTAGGAAGAACCAAAAAACCTACCACATTCAGTCGAAGCCAACCTACCATATCGTAGAAGCTGCTGGATAGCAAATGCATTCAAATTGCGTTCTTTTCAAGAGGGCACCGTGGTTGAAGTCTGCAAAAAATACCGAAAAAAAAACCCGATGCTTTAAAGAAACGCCTTCAACCTCGATTGCATTGGGCTGCATTAGAATTCTTCCCATGTGTTCACCGAGCCCAATGAAATGAAGCAAAATTTAATAAATTGAGCGCCTTTTAGGAAATATGCTCACCATACTAACGAGAACAAGAAAGGAAGGTAGAGATGGCTTTATGACATTTGTGCATAAAGCTTTGACACTGGAAAATTTTACAGTATTCCTTACAGGAAATTGTATTGACTTTTACGCTACAAAAGGCATTCGATTTTCTCTTCAATGCCTAAAATGATATTGCACTTAATATCAATAAGATCAAATTAAATTATATCATGAGATTATTTTATTTTACAATTTTATTGAGTTATTTTTCCTAACGACGATACTGCTCAATGCACTGTTTACTAGATGAAAGCGCCTAGAAGTATGCAATACTTTCGCATTTGCGAAAAAGACACCACGAGAGCAAGAGGATATACGCGACATGACAATTTTTCACAACAAATCCAATCAAAATGGCCTTCGGACCTTTCTTCAACCAGCCTTCATAGTTTTTCACTGACTGGTGGATTCCAACTAGCTCAGCATCACTTACACGGTCGAGACAAAACACTTATCATTCCTTGGTATACAAGGTTATATAACTCGTTACAACAATCTTGTCCACTGCTGACCTACCCGCAGCACAATCGTTACAAACCATACATCTGGATTATCAATTTGCCCTTTACACCTTCCAGCGCGTAGCCACAAATTATCTTCCCATAACCGAACCCATCGAGAGCAAACACTTTATTTTCTTCTGTGTAAACCGAAAATGGGTATGGAAACCCTCGTGCCAACCAAACCGTACACTCTCACACCGACAGTACGAGCCCGTCGGCTAACTGGACCTTTCGGACCTATTTCGTAAAGTTACGAGTCTGCCCATGCTTCGGTTCCATCTACAGCACCGTCCGAGTGGCCACTTAGACCCTCGCCCCACTCAACGCTAGTCCGGTAATCGATATCTTAATTTAGTTCCTTACCTTTTTCGGACGTCTCAGTCTACCATTGCCTCCATGGTTGCCGCCCCGTACACCTCGGCTTCGGTCCACAGATAATGGTGAATTGAAAAGTCTAGTAGAGTTGCTGGGCGGATGGGGCGTTGGGCGTGACACGAAAAAACAAAAATACGGCAGTTTCTCTTTATCAGTGACATTATCATAAACCCCTCGACATTCGGTCCTAACCATTAGCCCCATTCAATGCCAACGCCCCCCCAACACTTAGCCCCTCTGCGCAACTCATTTCGTGAATGGAATAAACACATATGAATGCTATCATATTTCCGGTCACCTTTCTCGGCTACGGCTGAAAAACTTAACACCAGTGACATTTAACTAAAATATAACACCTCGCACAACCATTCCCCAGCAGCCCCAGCAACGATCGGTGGGTGGATAACAACGCTTTTCCCATCCCGAAACATACAGCGAAACTCGAACCAACACAGGCCAGAATGTTTATTCACTGCACTGTACTGCAAAGCAGTAACCCAACCCAACCAATCTCGCGTGTCCGATGTCCGAACGAGCGATGGTAAGGCCTTCTTCCCACTATAGAACAGTATCAGGGCAACTTCAGAACCAGGAAGCAACATGTCTGCGACATTGAGCAAAACAATTTTCTGCTGCATAAAACCTGAGAGATACGGTACGGTTTCTCACTTTCGCTACCTCCCCAGTAACGGAAACCAAGGACCCCAAGGACAACAATTTACCAACCTTACGGCCCTGTCCACGTCGGCCGAAACGCCACCCGCGGGTACTTTTGCGATTTCGAAGCCAACCAAAAAGGACAGTTGAAACGGTTCTATCGAATAAACACCAAATTGTGCCATCATGCCTATCCCAATATCCTCCCACATACACCCACACACACACACACACACTCACACACACACATTGCGGAAGAGCAAAATATTGTTCACAGGAGTTTACCGTTCACCGAGGACGCGGTACAACAACAACAACGAAAAAACGCAACAACATCGGGTCCCCGGTGTGCGGTGCAATGGTGACCATTGTCGACCATGTAGCAACGCCCATCCACCCACAAAATCGTAGTGTTATTCATTTGCACCGGATATAACAAGCATTTATTTTCACCGGGCTTCCCATCCTGCGACGCCCGTTCGCCACCTTTTGCTCCGGCTGGAAATAGGGATGCTGCCCCACGGCAACGCAGGAAATGTGTTCACTTCCCAAAGCATTTTGCAAGGGTTTCGGAAGGATGTTTTACTACCGAAAGGCCTCCCGCTTTACCATCATCCGGTTCCACCACCGTACTGTCCGGACGCGCCCTCTCCGCTTATTCAATATCGACATAACCCGGCACGAGATACACGTGCGCCCTCATTCCGGGATATGTGAAGTGAAAAAGTCATTTTCATGAACACCAAAAGTGGTTGGTTAAAAGTTTACCATACGCTTCGGTACCACATGCTACCTTCGTCACAATGGCAGAACAGGGTTGGTCCCCCGTTTTGCTCCCCCTCCCCCCCCCCCTGCGGAAATGGTACTTTATTTTCCTCCCAAAAAGCCCTCCCGATCCCGTCAACGAACTTAAGCACACACACGCATCACGAGCTTTTCTCACCGGCTGTGCTTTTAACCGAGCGAATCTCATTACAACCGCTGGCCGGGAGCCCGAGACCAAGTCCAAAGACCAAACCCAAACCAAGAACCTCAAATGAATCAGCGACAAGATATGACATTTAAAATATTATCACCCATAAAAATGACCATTAACACAAGGGGAACGGAAATTTAAGCATCGGCCACCACCAAACCATCGTTTGACCCACTTTTGTTCAAACAGACTACGTCGCATCTTCTGCGCCGTAATAAAACTTTCACACGATGGGGCGATAAAGAATTTTGTAGAGCAGGATCTGCTGGCGAGTGGAGAGCACAAACTGAAGGATTTATCTTGAGGGAGAACAGAGGAGAAAAAATAGAATGTCTACAAATGGAGTGCCAGAATGCGTAGTGTAGCAATGGGAGGGATATGAGTTTCAAACAATTATTAGCACGGTGCTTTCGTGCACCGCAGCTAGGTAAGGCGAGAACTAATGGCTAGTTCGCTTAATTAATTACAAGGATCTAAAGGCGCCATAAAAGGAATTTCTTATTCCTACACAACGCTTGTATTTCTCCTTGATCATCGCCTGATGGTATGCAACCCTCATAGCAAAGATGAGCTATAAATGGTCCACCATGTAATATGAATCAAATCAATTTTTACCAACTGGTATAGATTGCATACTTTCAGGCGGCAATCTGCAAATGTATCCCATACAACTCTCAATACATCCAACGTCATTTCTATCTATTTTTCGTAATCGCCAGCCCATTCCAAACAGCTTTAAACGTTTCCGCAAGCCTACCAGACCTATCTCACCTGCTCGGACGCCGACATTGTTGCACAAATCTGAAGCCTTTTTGCCCTAGAAGCTTACTGCATAAAGGATGTACTACACTAAGCAACACATACCACTCACTGTAACCACTGCCTGCACTAGCAGCATCCGGTTCTAGGCCCGACAGGACCGCAAAAGACAAGCGCACCTTCAATAGTGCCCACCATCGCGTGGTGACAAAACAAAAGGCAACCACTTAAGCCGCCCGCTGCAGCAACGGGCAACGGGGTTAACCAGCTCGCCGGGCGTCTTGAGTCCACAGACTGGGCGGACGACGACGGTGACAACCCTAAAGCGTTTATTGTTCGTAAAACAGCACTTTCCGGTTTTGCTTCTTTGATCTGGCGAAGCATAAAACCAAGGCCCCGTGCTACAGTCCCGGCCAACTACAAGAAGGCGACCGTCACTTCTGTTCTATGCCTCCATTTTTCAATTTTCTCTCTCTCTCTCTCTCTCTCTCTCTCTCTCTCTATCTGTCTTGTCTGCCAAACTAGAACCCTCTAGTGCGGTACATCCTGTGGTAATCATTCGATCGTCCACCTTCGGCAACGTCCCTCCAGCGGTCAGTTCGGTACATTTCGGAGGGCTCTGCTTGCTTGCAATTGGGTGAAATTAATCATACCCAAACCGTGCCATACACCGAAACCAAAAACGGTAGCGTGTCATCGTCCCTTTGGTTCAAGTCCTGCCGTGAATCGAGAGTCATTTAAAGCGAACTATCAACGGTCCCATCCAGCAGCAGCCGAATCGACTGAATAAGTACCCGAGCTTTGCGGGACCCGAAAGTGTCCCAATTCGAAAGTTTGTCATTAATTTATTTCAACACACACTCTGATACAGGCACACCAACACACACACACAGAAGCTCAACCGGTACAGTGATGCCAGACATCGGCTACGCTCGGCAGACGCCGGATCAAAAGGTGGGCGGACGGGATGATGGGGCAAAAGGGATGATCCGTAACTGAGCATCCATCTTCTTGCCAGCGCCAGAGGATAAACATAAATTATCGCTCGAAAGCACTTTAAAATTCTATTATTTCTCCATTCGCCCGTGAGAGAGATCTATTTCACTTTCACCACCATCATGCCATGCAGCCGCCGACTACATCATGGGGTAAACGTCGGGAGTTGGGGGGGGGGCACGGGCTCGCAAGCAAGAACTTGCCTAGGAACTTATTTAATCTAGCTCAAGTTCTGGAGCATCATCACTCAACCTAGCACCAACCAGCAGAACTAACCCGTACACACGCTCAGCTGATATACCGGCGGTTCACCTTCGGTAGAGCATCGGTCTTCTTTCGATCGAAACCCCCACCCTTCGCCAAACCTCCCCAGTGCCTCACCACAACTCCAAAATCACTTTCAAACATCGGGCGCGTCATTGTCTTTCGCTCGCCGTGCAGGGGACGCATGGATAAGGACCACGCGGTCTGGTTGGCATATGCAAAGCAAACTCCATCACATTCTCCCGGAGTCTTTCTCTCTCTCTCTCTTTCGCTGTATGGGTGATGATAACGGAGAAGACTTTCTACTCTCACACACACTCACCCGTAACAGTACACAACAGAGACAACCAACAAAACAGGACACGCGGGAACTACTCTCCCGGAAGCAGCACGGCTTATCTTTGATCTGTGTCAGCAATAAAACCGCCCCAGGCCCGGGACTATTTTTCTCTACCGGGCTTTTCAAGTAGTTGTTGGTGGTTGCTTTTGACTCGCCAGCCATCACACACACACACACACACCAGCCCACCCATTTGCGGGGTCGTACTCGGCCCAGCGTTCAACAACTGCTGAGCGTGACATATTGTTGTTGGCCACCGTCATCGTCGCCGTCACCAGAAGCGGACGCTGTTGCTGTTGTTTTATGTTGACTGGTTTGGCCTCACACCGGTGGTGAAGACACTGGTTCCGCTCGTCTTTGCCGTAGAAGGATAAAGCCACTTCAGTTCACCCACTGCTGGCACTCACACACACACATGGCGTCATTGTACGTCAGGCCCGCATCAAACGTGCAAAAGCCAATGTGTTGATAAAGGAAAATAAATGATCCACGACTGGTGCACGTCAACGGTGTCACCGGGTTTGAGACGCGTGCTTGGCAAGGGAACTCGGGACCTCGGTTGGTGTCGGTGTAATTGGTAAGCCATCGCGATTGAAAGTGTGGCTAGATTTCACATAGGCATGTGGATCATCAATTTAACGATGTGCGAATTAGGTGCAAGTGCCGTTCTGTGGCCAGGATTCTACCTCGCTTTCATTGAGACAAGTTGCTATGAGCTGTTAATCTTCCACACAGGAAAAAAAAGCATTTACATCTCACACCATTCCGTTAATTGCCTTTAATAACAAACCTCTCTTACGCAACTCAAAATTCAATTGATGATAGACGTCACATTATTTCCCTGAGCTTGGTCGGCTCCAATGAAGCACTTAAAAATACATTATTACCAGAAAAGGTTTTACCATCGGATTTTGGCACCTTTTTCTAACTCGCTCTCTCTCTCTCTCTCTCTCTCGCTCTATTAGTCATTAATAAACCTTTCATCAACGGTTGGAAATTGCAAACAATTTACCTTCATCTTCATCACACGACCGGTACACAAATCAATCAAGTGATATCGATCGATTAGGCAGCACCGGCGCCTAAACTTTTCCCCGTGCTTTTTCTTTTCTAATTTCTCATCATTCATTGCGTGGAATTTTTATCAGCCGGCCGGGCTCAGCAGTAAAATTGATTGAGATTAGCTTTCTTCCTTCCTCTAACGGTTTTGCACGATCGCTCGCTCTCTGTCTCACTCTCTCGTTCCCTGTCTGCATCAATCACCCACGGATCAACAATTTCCCACGTACAGCAAACCTGTGTCATACAAACCCCATTCCAGCCGGTAATCAAAATCTTTCGATGATGAGAAATATTGTACCACCACCTTCAAATACGCCACGCCGTAATGGTTCACTGTTTCGAGCGCAGCTTTGGAGTTTTACATTTATCCATTAATGATCCTCGCCTCCCATGCCACCCGGGCTCCTGCACCCAGTAATCGTAATCTCTTTGATGTCCCGCTGGCCGGCCCTTACCTCGGTCGATGAATATTTCAGCACACAAACGATCGATTCCTTCGATAGCCTTTTTGGTGAGCTGCTGCAAACAACAACAAAAAAAATCCATTCAAACTCCCGGCAGAAGCACAGACATATTAATTTATGATCAAATACGAACTCCCCATGCTCGAGAACTCTTACTGCTAGCGTAGAACTCGCTCGCTCGTGCATCGTGTTTGGAAGGAGCAGCGCTGGAGAAGAAAAATCAGGAACCATCCTGGTGGGCTAGCTGGCTAATGAAACGGCTTGTTTTACCTTTTGTCGTTTTTTTTTTCTTCTTTTTTGTTCTTCGCCCTCGCGCTTTCGCCCACTTCGTAGAACCCATCATTGAAGCTCGATTGCTTGAGGATCCATCAATTCCAATTTGTAGAACATTTCAATCTTACCTCGCTCACCGAACCACCCAACTCCGAGGACCATCATTACCCCCTAGCAACGGAACAAGAGTTTACCTCGCGCCGTGCGGATTGCCCGCTGCAAATCTTGATGTAAAATCTGCCCCGATTCCCGATATCGGTCGCATCAAATTCCGTTCGCGTACCCCTGAATTCATCTGAAACAGTCGGATGATTATTGAGATGCCATAAGGTTAATGGGAAGGGACATCCTTTTCATCTTCGCAAAATTGACCTCGCGCACCGCTCGAACCGGTACCGAGTGTTTGACATTTAAGGTCGAACGAAGGCTCCGGGAGCGAAACGCACCGTGTTCTGAAAATCGCAGAACTTTAGCGATTTTTCTGGCTCCCAGACATCTGGGTTGTGATGCTAAAATTGTTTTTCTCTCTTCATTTATCTTTCCAAAAATCGTACCAGACAACTTTGAGCATCAAAAAAAAGTAGTTATTACACTTCATCTTCTGGAGTTCTGTGGATTGAAGGGGAAAAATGTAGATAAATTTCGCCCATTTTCCATCAACCTCGTATACCTCGAACGCGATTCCTGCTACCAAAGAAATTAAATGAGCCAAAGCCAACGGTTCGGGCAGTGCAGTTGATTGAGCGCGGTGGCGCCATTTTCCACGACCTCTGCGCCCCATTCAGCGCAAATTGAAAGGAAAACCTTCACCGAAGCACGCTGTCGCCGTTTGAACCGCACCACGAACGCGCCACACAATCGTAGACAAATGAACCCAATTGAGCGAAAGGGTTCGATTGAGGCCCTTTGATGTGCGCTTTACCGCAGCACGGCATCCCGGCCACTAGTGCTGTCTTGGGGGGGGCGTGGGTTGTGGTTTGTTCGTTTTTTCTCTTCTTCCGACAGTGTGGGAAAGTTTTTCCCCAAAAAAAGGCAAACAAGGTGAATCGCAATCGATTCAAAAACAACTCGTAATAATTATACTGTTTGAATTTCAATCGAATGCATTTTACTGCGAGGTAAAATGAACACCCTACCACGGGGCCAGAACGATTTCGTACGTAAAATCGCAATTTGATTTGAACATTCTACCTGCCTTCCTTTCCCGGCCTTTTATTACGCCCCGGAAACGTGCTCGCCGTCTACGCGCACCGAAAGACGTCGAAAAATGACACCGGTGTCGGTGTGTTCCATCAAACACTTTATGCAAATGCAGGCGCAACGGAATGCAACGGTATGAACGGCTGATGCAACGCAACCGAACGGGAACGTTGACGCAGCGCTGCTTTTATGAAACGAACAAAGATTTATGGCGACGTTTTAGCGGAACGCCACGGTTCTCTCGCCCTCTCTCTCTCTCTTTCTCTCCACAACGCAGTAGGAAAACAGTGAAAAACCCCGGGCACGAGTTATTGTGGCACGGATGAATGGGAAATCTGTCACCATGAATCTTTTCCAGCAGGAATTTTCTACCTTGTTGGGTTCTTTCAGCTCCCGGTGCTGCCGTTCATTTTGACGCAAAAGGTATACGCGCCAAAGATTTGCAACGCCAGTATACGCTGCGAAAAGCTGCTGCAGTTCCGCAGCTGGTCAATAAATAACACACAACAAATGGTCACGATTATTGGTTCCGTTGAGTTATGCTTTTTCTTCTTCTCGAGCTTCAGGAGCATCCGAGACGGACCTTCGGCAAGCGCCATCCGAGATTTGTGATGTGCGTTTCTATTTTTCTCAACGTGCTTAAATTAAACCCCGCAAATAAACTGCCTTGCTGGAACTTGCCGAGGAGATAGCAGCCCAATGGTAATGATTTTTGAAAAATTCGTGGAACAGCTACCAAATGCTCTTGTCGATTCGTGTGCTTCTCTCATGTCCGGTGCACCGTAGACCTGGTCCTCTTAGGTGAATTGGTGGGGGGAAAGTTTGTAAAACACCCCAGCAAAGTGTAGCCAAAAGTAGTTACATTGCAAAACCGGCCACAGATCAGTCCCGTAACGCCGCTGTTAACAGACACACGAGACTTCACTCTAAACCGGAAGCACTTCGGTTTGGCGCTTCTATGAGCCTTATCGACCGAACGCATCGCGTGTGCCCGGAAATGGACCACAATTCGATCGTGTCCGGGCAAAAAACAGCCACCGTCCCGAACCGTGATGAGCGCTGATGCACTGATGGACATGGAACCGTGCACGGTGTTCAACGCTCACCAGTGGGACGATACGCAGAAATCGAAACCTCATCGCATCGCTGGCAACAAGAGCCCAAACCGATCCCTAACACTTGTGCTGATTAACAAAGGCGTTACAAGCTCCGAGACGGTAAACATGGTTGCAAGATTTTAAAACAATTTGGCCAATTTTTGTACCAAATTTAAATCAATCCAACTAAGGGAACTCTTGTAGGGAATTTGAGCTTTACACAGTTTATGGGCACTTTTTGGGCAGTTTGATAGAAAACACTCTCCAGTAGAAGATTCACTAGTAAAGCCAAGCAACTGCACCACTGGTCTTCATCTACAGAGTGAGAAGCTCTCCAGAAGGAAACAAACATGCGATTAAAAACTTCTACCAAAACCATTACATTTCAGGTCTGCCAAGTTTTACAACTTTTTGCTCTATTCCCGGTAAATAGAGCTCCGAAAATGGGCCAACACTCGATGCCGTACAAAATCATACAAAACCAGAAATTCGATACAACCCAGCGCTTGTGTTTCACTGCATTCGCTGAATCGAACTTACCGTAAGCAAATCCGATTTCAGGGCCGTATTATAATGCCCCACCGGACCTAGAACCCCCGGCACAAACACACTACTGTTGCAGGTACCGTGATGCAGCACGGGCCAAAAAAAAAACGCCCCCATGGTAGGTCATCTCAAGCAGGCCTGGGTCAGAAACAAAAGCGCTCGGAACCATCTCGTTTGGCAGACGGGTTTTCGAACGAAACGGATTCGATTGTTTACCGAAAGCAAACGGCAACAGGTGAAAGCTATTTCCGTAAATCCCTACATTGACTCCGTACATAGATGCCGGTTCCGTTTGTGGGCTTCGGCCATGCCAGATTCTTTCTCCCGTTGATCGGCTCGATGCAAAACTGCTAATGACAAAATCGATAAATGTACATCTAGCTTAATCGGATCGGATGCGATTTATGATACTACTGTTGTGAGTGTTGATGTTTTAAGCTTCAACAAAATGGGGCACATCAAACTGACGATTTAAGGCTAGTTCCTGGAAAAGAATACCACCCCGGTACAGTGAAAGGTTTTAGAAAAGTAATAAATAAATCTTTGTTCGTATGTGGGTGATCAAATTTTTTGTTCAATCAACGTTTACAGCTGCAATCAACACAATGAAAATGATCATCATTGAAATTCGAATGTAATTGTGAGGCAAGGATCAACTGGTCTGAACAAAACGGCAGCTATCATTTATTCATACTGCAAATCCTCTTTCGTGTTTAATTTTATCATGAAACAGATTTGCTTTTTACGGGAATTGTTACTTCCCGATTTATTTTCCATTAGTAACACAAAAAATACATTTGAATCATTTAAATGCTTAAAGCTTTTCATGAATGTATGAAAGTCACTTCACACGAAGCCCGCTTTAACTAAGCGAAAAACATTTCGCCACAATTCTATTTCACGCCCTTTCTATTTCACAAGTAAGCGCGAAGCAAAAATCGACCAACGACAAGAAATGAAAGCATGCACTGGAATTGCAAAATCCCATCTCGCAGGTAACGAAAAGGCATGTCCGTTTTACGCTCGCCCCAACCACGCACCCGACGACGATGGAGACGCCCAGTCGTTCACGGACCCACTTGGCCCATGGATTCCTGCTGCACCGGCCATGTATATATATTTCACTCGAAACGCAAACATTAATTATCATTAGAATTTGCATAAAAGAAAAATCACGCGCTGCCCGGGTGCGCTGCGGGCGTCATGCTCATGTTTGCCGCGCGTGTGACTCCACCGTTCACCGGATGGCTTTTTTGGTGTTTCATGTTTTTAACCTCACCGGGCACCAGGCGCCTCCACCAAGATGCAACCGGTTCGAAAGCTCACACGATCCCGACCCTAGGCAACAGCAATGATGCGATCACGCTAGCGTGCACTTGAACCCAAAAAAAACGCACAACGGCGACACCGCCGACAACAACGAACGCTTTCACACCGGATGCGAAGGACAAAGTTGAGCGGTTGAAGGTGGGACGGATCTCGGCCCGTTGTAAACAACACAGCCCACTTCTAACATCACTGCCCGTTAAACCGAGACGCAGGGCCATGTTGATGGTTGCCGCACCGTAACAACAACAACAGGGAAACCAGAAATCTACAACTACACTACACAAGCTTCACGCGCTCGTGAACCCCACCGCACCAGCGGTTCGCATACGCTCGTTCGCTTCGTACCAAATCCGGTGAAGATAATGGAAATTTATAACATTCTTGTTCTGGTCAGCCCTCCGGGTGGTCCGGGTGGTTCTGGGAAGCGATGATCGAGGGGGCAACGCGTGACACGCTTGTACGCTGTCACACGCGCTCGCTCGCTCGCCCTCAATGAACCGTGCTGCTCACGGACCGCCAGCATCACCCAGTACCCTGCCCAGCTAATCGCTTGTTCGTCAACCTGTTTTTTTATTTTTTGCGTGGTCCCCGTGTCACCGCTGCTGTTTTCTTGTTTTTTTTCTCACCACTCGCCTTTTTGCGTGGTTAGATGCACTTTACTAGCATTCCACCGTTCCACGGCCATTGCACTGTGCTCCGACCGTGAAGACAACCGCAAATCCTGCCAGTTCTGGAGCGGCATAAAAAAAACAGCCAAGCTTGAGGTTAGCCGCCCGCCAAACGGTACGGTCGGAACGACTGGGAGAAGACATGGCGTTCCTATCCGATAGCCCTGTAAGAAGCTTTCCCACAGGATGTCCGCGCGTCCTATCCGGCATACGGCTCACGAACAAAAGTAAATGAAAATTACGGCTGTGGGATGGGAATTCCCATCTCATCGGACGGTACCAACACGATGCAACAACTGTAAATAAAAGTGGGCAATCTCCCGCTCGGTGGGCTCCCGCTGGTAAAAGGACGCAACGATAGAGAACGACCGAGCAAAGCGAAGCAACAGCGCAAAAAAGCGCACACACAAACTCCCATAAAGAAACACCTTCAGCGTCATGAATTCTGGAGGTAAATGGAGAAATCTCTCTTGCCTGCTAAAGACAACAGCGGTTCAAGACGACGACGATACTATTGCTTAAATCAACACTACCAGCTTTACCACTCGACCATCTGCCGAGGCACACGGGACGGCACCAGGGGTACGAGATGAAACAACAACGATTGTTTCTTACTTTCAATTGACTCCCACCCTCCCTTCCGACCGCAAGGCAAACCTCCCCCCCGGCCCACTCAGACAAACAACCACCGACCGAGGTTGGAAGGTAATTGTTTATTCGGTTACTTGCCGTCTCCGCCTTCGCCATCACACGCTCGGCAAACACGAGGTTTGATGAACTAACCGGCGCTAGTTCCACTGCCAGTTCCCGGGTTATGGACCCCGACCACCTGCAGCGTCGTGAAGTGGTGTGCTGTGTTTTAAATACGTTATCTCCACGCTTTTTATTGTGAAATTCATCTTCGATAGTGTCGTGGTGTTTCCCTATCCCGCTTAACTGCTAAATCTGTCTCTGCTCCCACAGCAAACTGTGGTGGTGGGTTGTGTGGTCAGAGCATGCAAAACATTGATCTTGCATCACACTTTCCATCCCTGTACGCGTTGCTGGACACGAATTCGCGATATCGACACACCAATCGCAGAGATGCGACGACCCCATGCCGTGAGCGAAAGAGTGAAATATGCAAATTGGATTCCCGTGCCAGACCATTTACATCGGGAATGCAAATGCGTACCTCGCTCCTGCTCTCCTCTTGCCTGTTGGTGGGTAGCTTCAGCGCACTCGTCTGTCTTATGCAAAACCCAAAACCGTCGTCCAGTCGAATCGGTTCCAAACCACACAGACAAACACACAGACCACCCATAGCCCAAAGTCAAACCATTGACAGTTTTCGATAGTTCCGACGTACTTTTCTCCATCGCCTTTTTTGTGTGTGTGTGTGTTGCTTTTAGTACACTAATGAAATTACACGCCATCTTCCACTCCCACCGAAAACGTCGAAATGATTCGTTGCCGTTTTCGCCGGTATCCATTGCATCTGCTCGGTTGTGCATGCAACGGAGGAGGTTTTTTTTACATCAAGGTGAGTTTTCTGGTTCTACCATTTCTACCTTCACTTACTTCCTAGTAATTCAAGCTAAGTCGATTTGACTACCCCTTCCCTCTCATTCTACCGCAAAGCCAAACCCCTCCAATTGGCTTGAAAGGCGACGGTGATGGAGCTCTCGGCTGTCAAAGACATTTACTTTGTGTAAGTGATATACGGTGTTCGGAATCATTTGCTCGCTTGCCCGTTTCCCCACCCCCAAGCACGGAGGCTGCGATTGAGCATGTCAAGAGGTCATTAGCAGTTGCTTTGGCCAAATGCACAGCCGACCAGAGTGGTTTAATTTTGGGGACAATCATTTATCACGATTCCTGGGAAGAGTCCGTTACACGGATGGAAGGTTTATCGTTTAAAAGCGGCTTTAAATTATTTATCTATCTTCCCTTAGGAAAATATTGCAGGGACTAAGTTCTAATCTTATATTGCAAGAGATTTCTTAAGAGGCTTAGTTAAAACACTTGCAAGACTTTTTCATCTTCTACAATTATTTTTAATTAGCAGATCTTTCCAATCTGACATTTTTTGGGCTAACCGGTTCATACAGACATTCACTATCACAGTAACGATCGTGATCGTGATGAGATCAGCTAACCAGAAAGGATTGTATCGAACATCCAACATGCAGTGATCAATATATCTTCTATAGCTTATTGGATCTAGGATGAGTTACTGAGGAGTTACTGACGAGTTAGAGGAAGAAATTTTAGTTGCTTTGCCTGATCCTGAATCCTGACAATCGATTATTTGCTACACAGACAAGCTCCACGTAGTCTGGATCGTTTTGATCATAACATTGGCATGAAAATGGACTTACTAACCAATCAAACCCTTTTAAGTTGTCCTCATACTTCGAAGAGCTAAATACTTTTGTTTGTCCTCAACAAAGGCCAGGCGAACCGATTGACAACCTCCCAGTGTCCCAATTCCAATCCAACTATCCTTTTCACAACAATGCTTTTACGATCAAGTTTATCTCACATTCATTTGCTACTGAAACTTATCCTAAGCTGGAAGCAAATAAATCATCTTTGACGTATCCTTACCCATGTCCACAGTAGTTATCACCCATTCCAGTCAAGTAGATCAAATCTCTCGCCCATTTAATAGCGCACCGAGGAATTATCTTGCGTAACAACTCCAGCAAGATTTCTCTTTCGATTCAATGCCGTGTGTTATGTAGTATCTATGACATAACTTTCTTCCAAAGTGCAAAACACAAACGGATTCTATCCGTCGCAACCAAAACCTTCACCAACCGTGGTGGCCGGCCAATCCCGGTTCACCGAGAGCACGAAAACAAACAACAATTTCCCTAATGGAACGCCGTTCACGTTCACTTTGACGGCAATAAAACTAACTTCCATGACAAGTGAATTATCAGCGATGGATAACGATTTCATCTACCGAACAGGGGCTACATTGGATGGAACTGTCCCAGCCCGTAAGCATCCACATCCGTGAAGCTTCGCTGTTATGTAAAAATGTCCATGTTTTTGTGGTGAGTTTGTTGTTGTCGTTGTTAGGTTTCGCTTCCCACTGTAGCTTCTAGCTAAAGTTTGTATTTGTCACTCAACGCAAGGTCACCGGCGACGTGGTCCCGATAGGCAACATTGATAATCAGGGCGGAACGTATCGTGATTGGTTCACAGTAATCCTTCCGATCCGCCATCACCATCCTTGTAGGCGGTGTGTCATATTTTACTTACTACGTAATCAAAACCGCCAGGACGACATGACAACGCAAATACACACTCTATCACCAGGCGCTGGATAAGTTCATATTTCTTTTCTATAACACTACAAAAGAATTTTTCCAAACCTTTTTTTGCCTTTTCTTCAGCCCAAGGTGGTTAGTAGAGTTCCAGGAAAAGAAAAACATGTACTAGCCTCAAGAACTGGAGAGTTTTCACTCAATGATTTACGCGTTCCACGACGTATTCTAAACGATGATTTATGAAAGAGATCCTCATAAACAGCTTCCTTTGCATGGTCATCTGGATCCCGTCAAGGGTCACCAAATCGGAAAGCCATCTCGAGCAAAGATTTTCCTTGCGAATGTGAATATTAATCATATCCATGTGCCGAAGAAGCCGCCGCACTCAACTCCAACAAAACATAAATAAAACACAGGACACCCCGTTCTGTGACACTAACGGTAATCGGACATATTTCGAGTTGGATTTAATGGCCGATTGTTTCTTTTTACCCAACAACAGTCAGGCTAGTGTTATGACAGTGCCCTGCAGCGGTTCCAAAATCAGTGACGGAACGATAGACATAATATCTTTATGAATTTTTATCTCCACTGAGCGCTAAGAATTTCCTTCGCAGCGTCCTTCTAAAGTGGTTTTATTGTTGCACATCGGAAGCATAAGACGTTTCCTTGCTGTCTCGGTTGTTGTGTTTTTGTCCATGTTTGGTTTTTTCGTGTGTCGTTCTATCCGCCTTTATGATGCTTTCTTGACAGTAGCAGAATTCCCTCCCAGACAGCAACCCAGACCAGCGTTAAGATAAATGATAGTACAAACGATCAGAGATGACGGGCTCTAGTTAGTTTCACTTTCCAACTTTGTTATTCCCATCGCTTGTGCTATGCTTGTGCCCCCCACAACAGCATCAACAACTGTGACAAAGAGAGAGTGAGAGAGAAAAAAAACACACCCAAGCACAACTTAACGAGCATAACATACACACTAGCATAGAAATGAGGCCACAAACATTCAGTCACATGTAGCAAATAAAACCATTCAACTCTGAATAAATTAAGCTGTGTGCCTTCTTTTCTCGTACGAGCCCAGGCGTCGCCACCATGACGACGGAAGTCAAACCCATCCCGAGAAGTAGGCGACATCAACAGGCTTCACTAGAAACGACCGAAGTGAACTACACAGCAGAGAGTAAAAAACTCACACACACACACACACACACACTTTTCAGTAGCCTTTCCAAGAACTACCAAGACTCCGAACTTTCCTCCCGTTGGCAGCAAAAAGGTTCTTCACATGGGAAGGGAAAAAAACGGCTACACGGACGATACATACGATTGTGATGACGGTGTTGCGCCAGCATTACCATTTCTATTGGCCGAATCCGAGTCCGGAGCTCATTTTAACACTATCAACAGACGCGCGAAGCAAACGGGCTCGTATCGTTCCGGTTACCATAGCAACATGCACAGTGCAGCACGGCAACAGTTGTGAACGGCAAAACTAGCGATTTTGCTTCCCTAGCGACCCAGGAAAAACAAGTGGGAGTTTGGCCAAATTTGGCGTGTGCTGTTTTTCATTCTCCTAAAATTAGTATACCAGTGATGGTGGCGATAAAAACGGATCCAGGCTTGTGGTGTGAATATATAGACTTATGGACACACAGTGTGAACCTAAATTATGAGCCACTGCTAAGAAAACAATCCCACAGCACTCATCGCTTTCCCAACGCGCAACCAAAGCTCATGCACACTGTGGCTGTTTGACTGTTCGGTTTAATGCGCAGGCATGGTCTCCGGACGTCCGCCCTTGGTGATGTGAGGTGAGTACAGCTTCCAACCGGTGCTGCCAACGCACGCAACCAAGCCCGTTAATTATGTCAACAGCCGCAATTAGCTGCAATTATCCAATAACTAATTTATAGATTTCCGAAGTCAACTCCCGACACGCTCCCGACCAGAACCTGATGACATGGACCGCAGCACCACGGCCTCAACCAAACTGCACCCTTTCGAACAATGAAATGCAAAATAAAAATTCATCAACGATGGGCGAGTGTAGCAGCAACAAAAAACAACAACCGTAGAACCTACCCCACACGCTGACGGAGGATCACCTTCGAAGCGTCATTAAAATCAACCACCGACCAATTTCCGTCCCCGGATTCCTTCTCCCAACCCACGTGCTGCGTAACGCGAAAATTTCTGAAACATGATTTCCCATAAACCATCGTACTATTAAATTTCAACCCCCATACCAGCTAGCACGGGGTCACGAAGCTTGGCAAAAGAAGGTTGCAACCCGCTGCACCACGGGGTCTGTGCCGAAATGTTCGTGCGCCACATACGTGGATATGCTAACGAGCGGAAATTAACACACCGAGCAAGGAACGGAAGGCAGTGACGAGAGAACCCCTTCTCCCTCCCCCTCCCCCCCCTCGCACACACATCCTGCAGCCAACGGCAGCGATACCGAAAGGCCGGAAAATGTTTAATTGCTTTATTTACATTTTATGCTTTAACCACCCTCGGGCACGCTTCCAAGAAGCGTGTGATTACAGGTTCGTACACGTTGCTGTGTATGTCGTGCACCGGGCCGCAATTTTGTTTTGCCATGTTTGTGCGTCCCAAAAAATTCAAAAAACCCTTACCACTCACAGCTTAATGATCAATCAAGCCTTCCCTTTTTTTCTGCCCCGGCGCATGACTGACATTTGCTTCATTACACTGAGGCCATCAAATTTTGCTCTGGTTTGACAGATCTGGGAAGTCGCATTATTCACCTTGAGATGGATTACATTTCACCTTGCCAGCGCCTTGTCGTTCGAGATAAGATGATGTATCTGCCTTGTTTTGCCCCAGCTCGAAGCATGGTTGGGGCCACATCTGTTGACGCACGGCTAAACCATTCCCGTTCAACCGTATGCTCCGACCACCATACATCAATCAATCAATCGGTTCCTCACACGCTCGCCGCACGCTTTTCATAAAATTCGTACCCCGGCTCTTGTCGGAAAACATCGATTGATGTCAAAACACGCGGAAATGTTTTCCCAATTAAATTCCCTCCTGCTCCGAAGGCTCCTGCAACGAGCCAGGTGACGATTCGGAGCCATCATTCGGAGCAACGACCATCCGGGTCCGGTCCGGAACATAACATGACACCTTCGGAACCAGTAATGGGAGAGGCCCATTTGGCTAAGAAGTCCTCACCGCTCTTACGCCGCTCCCCGGTGCCGCGGCCTTTGTTCCAGCAGCTACCGAACCGAACCGTCCTCCTCTATTGTCGCAGCTAATGAGAAGATTATAGAGAGAAAATCCCCCTAACCTAAGATAATAACACCGTGCCACACAGCCACACAGACATGTACATGGTGCGTGTCGGGAGTTGCTTGTCGTGTGACAGCCGATAGACTCAGCGTCCAGCTAGCGTCTTGAAGCGGCCCCACTCGACCTAGCGGGTGTGATGGCCTTTCAGCGACCGTATGTGTCTTGTGCAATGTCAGTACTTTGTCCCTCAGCTCAGTATCTAGCACCTACGTCCTAGCCGGCTCCCGCAAGCTACTGAAAATGGATCTTTCGCCTACAAATGACACCACACCATTGTGTGTGGACAGGTTGTCTGTCAGGCAGCATACACTGCGGATCGGGATATTCTGAGGACACTGTGTAGTTAAGGGAGTAGCAGAGCATCGTCCGTTGAGTAAACTTCCGCCTCCCGCTCCGTCCGGTTCCACCACATTCCGAAGGGTAAGATAATGAAATGGGATTAATGGAAAACTGTCTGCCCGATGTACCCGTTGTCCCGTTGGATGGTGATTAGGTCGACGTGTACCAGGGAAACGCTCCGCAACGCTCGACCCAGTGCCGCATTAAGTGTGGCCAACTTTTTCCCTGCTCAGAAATGAAAACACACACGCAATCAAGCGAAATTGGTAAGGCAAACGGGAAAGCTTTCTTTGGACACGAGTTCCCCGAATTGGGCGAATAGACGTTAGGCCTTTTGCCGGCCCCGCTTATGGATCCGGTCCGTTTTCAAACGTGGGGGTTTTCGATGGTTCTAATTCGCCCAGCTCGAAACACGTGTCATTGCATGATTCTGCCAGATCAAACCCAGACTTATTCCACCCACTGTGGCTTACAACATGTCTGCTCGCACACAGTCTTCAATCACATCGCAAAGCCCCACCACAGTAGCGCCAGCGCCACAGTGAATTGAAATCCGATTAATACGACCCCAACCGAACGGGCAAACGATGGCCGAACGATTGGAATCAACAGATGCCATTCCTTTAATTTAATTGCTAACCAAACAAAGTGCAAACCAGGCGAGAGCTGCCGTGACGTGCGATGGAACGGTAGCAGAACAGATCATGAATAGATTTACCATTTACTCTCGCTGGCTGTACTCTCGCTGGGGTGTCTGGACCACGGACACACCGGTACAACCGGTGTGGACAGCGAGAATAAGTGGGTTTCCTTCCCGTGCCCGGGATCAATATCCGCTTACTCGGTTCCTAGCTGGCGTCCGATTTCTATCACTGGCAGGCAGGACACACAGCTGACCACCAATCGATCCTTGGGGATTAGTATCACATTACAAAAGATACGCCATTAAATGCTTCTACCGGACGGTGCCCGTGCCGCGTTCCACTATCAGATTGTTTTTCGCGTGATTGTGGTTGTCGAACAATAAAGTCAGATAAGATAACTTTTTTTCCTTCCTTTTGTTCTGGAACTAATATACGAAACATGTTGGTGAAGGTTGGATAAGTGATATTACATTATCCGATAGGTGAACTTTCTCCGTCCCGACAGTCGCCCTAGGTGGATAGAAGACGTTCAACCTTCATTCGACAGAGAGCGCGTTTGTCCAAACCATTCAAGTGCACCGGAGCATCAACCGAACTGCCAGCAGCATCACCACAGCAGCAGCAGCAGCGACGATGCGCGCTCGCTGGTGTTTGGGAACAAAACTCTCCAAAAAGTAATTATACTTTTTTAACCCAGGTAGCACACTGGTAGCTTGTCACCAGCGTTACGCCACGCCGGAGCAAACCGAGCAAAACCGGCATCCATTATGTCGATATCGTCGCACAAAGGAATCACACGAACCTATGATCACGGATTTGTTTTTCCCTTTGCTTTTGCCCAGCGTTTGCCTCCGAACGGTCGCAACGGTCGGTATGCCCTTTGCGGCAAGAAATATTCTCCGAACGTCTGTTACCTTGTCTCCGACCAGTGGGCTCCCTACCTTGCTGACCTATGGATCGCACCTTGGATCCACTGGAGAAGAGTCCACGTCCGGACTCGTCTCGAAATAAGTTTCATGCACATGTCCAGCATGTGCCAGCACCGGATGAAACCAGATTGCTGTGGATCCTGTCCCCTTCGACCGGTGGCGGTGGATGGTGGAAAACTTTGTTGTCTTCTCTTTTCTTTCCCAGACCACCACCCCCACCACCAGCCCGATGGACATTCCAAACCGTTGGCTTTCTTCCATTTGCCAGCCCGCCATTGCAATGCTGCCGGTGTGGAAGAAATATCGTCCTGACCGTACCGGACCCGACCCCAAAAACCAACCAGTCCGACCAGCGCTGGGATATGGGCTTGCGTTCAAGCCCTTCGGACAACATTCGTCCAGCCAGCAGTGCGCAGTGCAGGGCAGGGAATATTGAAAGTGCGAGAGCGTAATCCACGGGAAAAAGGTAAATGGACTTTGGCGGGATTTTCTTGTTATTCCTATCCTCGGCTCGCTACTGTGCCGCATTGTGAAGGCGAGATTCGACTGCAATGACTTAGAAAACGACCAGCGACCAGGTTGACCCTGCGACCGAAAAAGGATTCCGGTAGAACAAATTGACAAAAACTGACTGAACAACAGCAACCACCAACGACAAAAAAAAAAAACCACGACTTCTCGAAATACCCGGATCATGTGACACCGATGTAAAACTTTAGCTTCTTGTCTTGCGGGTTGCTATCCGATGGTACCTTTCCGGAATGGCAATCCACTAAACCAGCAGTTCGCTCTGAATTCTGACCGAATACGGGTGAGATTCGTGGTGTGGCACATTACCCACCAGGCGGGGGGGCGGGTGGGAAAAGTTACGGCATTCTGTCCAACACGCTGACAGGTTTGGATACATTCTGTACTTTCGCAGTAAACAACACTCGTGCCAGCCACCGTCCACCGTGGTTTGCTAGCGAATTTAAACTTCAATTGATGTACATAATTTTTTCATCGATCCATCCTCGAAACACGCCCAAGAAAGCTTACCAGATTCGCCTCCGAAAAGTCGTGAAGAGGTTGATTGGTTTGGGCGGCCGGTGACCGGTGCAGTGCGAGTCACCAAACTGCATCACCCCCGGACGAACAGCAAACTGCAACGATAGCACTCGCACTTCGGACTGTCCGCAGCGATAAATGTTCATTAAAACTTTACCAACGCGTCGCGCCGATTTACCCCGGATCCCGGCTGCCCGTAATCCGATAGCAGCCTCGCTCCGCTCTAAACCCGGGCTGACATATTCATTGAGCAGTAAAGTAAACGACGTTAAGGGAAGTTTTTCACCTTTCGACCGCGGTCGGTGCTGCGGTCGGTACCGCCGATACTGCCACTGTTCGACCGGACCAGGCTAAAGGACAAACTCCACTCCACTCCCGGTGCCCGCTTTCGATCGGACCGGGAAAGTTTGCCTGCGTTCGAAAGTGGTGCACACGGATCGAAGAATGTGCAAAGTTCAATTAGAGCCATGTTTTGCTTGCCCGAGTGCGAGTTTGATGAGTACCCTGCTTTTACGAGCGAGCGGGTCATATGTTTTACGAACCCGGGGGACGATTCCCGGGACGTATTGGTCATAACTTCGCTTTATCATGTCATAACACATAACACTTTAGATGTGTAGGGGACCATATTTTGGAAATGGTTCTCGAGTACGTGGATCGGGTTGGGGAAGAGGCGTTTCGACATCCGACACCGACGGTAACATAGTTTGAAATGGATTTTTGAACGCAAAGTTGATAGTGCGCTGGTGATCGTAAGCTTGTTATGAAGATATTAACTAATTAGCTATTTGGAAGGGTGCGATAAAGTATGAGAGTGGTTCAAAATTACAGCCAGCGCAATGTGATAAACCCGTTTTAGAGCAACTTTAAATCAGAAATTCGTAAGTGTCTTTGTTTTGGAGGAAGACTTGAATCCTGAATATTATGAGTGTAGTTTATTTATCCAGAGTGCTTACTTGACGCATTTACTTGGCACGGCTGCATTCTATCGCCGACATTTTCGACTTCACCTGACCCAGCGAATGAGCTCAATGTACTTCTCTAAGCCTCGAGCCGAATTGGTGGCTAGCAATACAAAATATGTAGAACAAGATATTTGATTGCACTAACTCAAAGTTCACCGACAACTACTCCTAATTTTATGCAATTTGCATGACATAACTCACGTTAAAGGCGCCAAGGTCACAATTTTTATTGCGTGTTTTGAGTGTTTTTGAATACTTCTCAAGATTTCTCATGTAATACAACCGTTACAAAACCAAAATCACCACATCAAGCACACAATACACGCCTCAGGAATACATTGTAAATAAAATTACCTTGCACAAAAGCTATCCTTCAATCCGTGACCTTCTCCAATGAACAAAAAAAAGCGCACACCTCCCCCACTGGGCTCATATTCAAACCAATTACGGTTATTTGGTTTCAAATCAAACACCAATATGTCTTTACATGCCTAAAAAGCCAATCACGCATCACCTGCAGCACGGTTTTAAGCTGTACGGTAAATATTTGATCAAACCCTCTTAACGAAGCCCACGCAGCAGGATGTCTGAATTAAAACAAAACAAAACCGGCATGTTCCACCTGGGCACGCTGCCACTCCCACCCATCCCCAACCATCCCATATTTGTATTCAATTTATTTCCACTCACCTTGTCTTCCCCCCAATGCGCGTCCGTTTTTCCACCGCCGCCAGCAACCGTATTGGCGTTATTCAAATGATTAGCCAAAATGAAGGCAATACGATGCGCCCTTGTGCCCTTGATCGTTTGCCCTGGTCCACCTTGGCTCCGGTTTCGGAGGGAGTGTGTCGTCAAGTATCCGGTGGAACCGTCTAGAAGTACGGAAGCGATAATACAGCTATCAACGGTGCGACCCCACTGCAAGACATCTGGACGGCCAAGACCTTACTCTAAAAGCCACAATTTCGGCGGGTTCGAAGCATTTTTTTTTTCTTTCAAAGTTCTCTCCTTCTCTCTCCCCACAGGAGGTGTTTCGTTTTCTTTACTCGTAAACGAATTTTGCCACCATGCGTCCCCATCCTTCCGGCCCGGTTGCATCACGCAGTCACGAGTTCTCTCGACCCACTCCCACTGGGGCTTTTTCGCTGCTGCTGGTGGGTTTCGGGTCCGGCTGTTTCTATTTCCTCGGGTTTATTTGTACAGTCAAGTGACCACTTCAAACAGTAAAATATTCCTCCGACCATGGTGCCGACCCACCATCGGCCAATCCGGGGCCGTGATGGTCGTTTGCGGTTCGTGTTTGCGGTGTGTTTTGAATAACCGACCCTTTAGTGGGCTAATGTAGGAAGCCAACCACCATGCAGCATTCGTGAAAATGCTCGTTAAAATGCTGGATGGTTTGCCTCCGCCCCTACGATGGTTTGGTCACCGCCATTTTCCGCGCCGTGCTGGCCCCGAAAAACAAAAACAGGAGCAAAAAAAACGTGGAAATGCCCTTTTTCCACTACTTCACGCATTAAATAACCCGTAAGAAACCAACCACTAGCACCACCGACTACTGCTTGGCACACAAACGCAACGCTTTTTGGGCAACAACAATCGGCCATTGCGAGCAAGTGGGAAAGAAATTATTGCACACTCTTCTTACCTTGCCCTATGCAGGCAGCACATTAAAGTAAAGGTACAGCAGCACACAGCTTTCGGTGAAAACTTTTTTTTTACCTCATTTCTTGAGCTTGAAACTTTACTCTGCTCTGTTTCCGGTTTGCGAACAAATTTGTTTATTCCTCTTATTTCTTTCCGCTCGTGTTGGGGCGTTTTTTGTATTGGCTTTTCACTTGTCCTTCTGTTTTTCCTTGCTTCATTCTACTTCCGCTAATGATAACGCTAAAAGATGACCTTCCACTGACCACACTACCTTGCGCAAAATGGAAACCAAAACAACAGTATCGTCTATTTGTATTTGTGTACACTGGCAAACCACACCGCCTGTGTTGTGTTGTTGCAGCGACTAAATGGTGGAGAAACCCGTCAGGAAAAGTGGCCCTCTCGGTGTAAATGGCTGTGGTAGAGGCAACCAACCGCGACCGGACGAGGACAGCCAAAGCGCTTCGTCCTTGCCACCGATCGCACGAACGCAGAAGCAACTGTTCACGGGCACACTAAGCACACTGTAACCGGTGAAAACTACCACCGTGGGAGGGGAACAAAGATAAGAAGCAGGTTCACAAAATGAACCTTCCGAAAAAAAATCCCCTCTCACACACACACACATAGGCTCCCTCCAACAGGCTTGGAACAAAAAACTTTCACTGCTTGTATTATTTATATTTATGTGCTCAAGAAGCATAAATAAAAGCTCGAGCTCTTTAGCTTCGGCTAAAGCTTCACCAGCTGTAGCAAGTTCGTGAACGGAGAGGGGTGAGGGGGGGAGGTGTGTTTCAACTCGACGCCTCAACCAGCCATTCTTACCCAGCGTTCTTTTGTTTTTTGTTTTTGCGTCCACTTTTGCCGCCTCTTTGAAGCACCATTACTTCAGCACTTTGGAGACCACAGTACTACGCGGGCGCGCTGGCCGAAAATAATGTTGTTGAGGCGCAAGCCGACACTCCGGACGCAAGCGGCTCTTTATGGCGAGGTGTGAGTGCAAGAAAATGTTTGAGCGGTTGGTTTTAGTCGGATGAGCGGTGCACAAGACCCTTTTGGGCCGGCGGAAGAATAAGACCCAACTTTGCAAAACAGAACCAGCCACAGCATCACCTAGTTTACTTTATTCGTTTTAGTATGCTTTTTTGCGTGCAGTAGTGTAAACATGTTTCAAGGAGGAGAACGAAGATATACAAGTAATAATCGACACGTAATGAGACAGGTGAGCTATTATACGGTGAACGGGTGGGATGGGAAAGTTCAACAGTTGTTACCTATTGGATGAGGATCATTCAGAGTTTTAGCAATAGTATTTAAAATAGATGACGATGAGAAGTGTTTGACATTAAAAGAAAAAGTTGGATCCTCTCACTATCGATGGCCTTCCTAGGAAGTAATTTACAAAGATTTGTATTGCGAATTGCATACTTTGAGGCGATCTGGTGGAATTGGCGATCTAGCGAATTGTAGTTTTGGGACTAAAACGCTAACGATAAACAAACAAAGTGATTTAATGACTGTGTAGATCTTCAAAACATATGGCACAGACGTCAGCAAATGCTTCAATAACTATAAACATTGTCCTATGTAACTTCAAAAGAGTTCCTTCAGTCTCTGTCAATTGACACTGAGCGCATCGAGCTCTCTCTTATTTAGACCTTGAGTAAAACCGTGGCTAACAGAAATTTTATCAAATACTCTGCATATAGGTTACATCCGGCACACCGAAACATATATTGCATACTTTTAGGTTTCAAAAAGCTGTGCCATCTAAAGGAGATATAATTTCATCATTATTTACCCTACAAATAGGAAGAGGCATTCGGGCACCCTTCTCCACTTCTAATAATCATTTTGAATTATTCAAACACATAATAATTAAGCTCCATATGTACGGCAGCTAATCCAACCGGCTCAACGCTAAGAAATTCACCGAAACTCTTCCACAGGTAATACAAAACAAATATATTAACTTGCTGCTACCGCAACCGATCCATCACAATACCCAGAAATGGTTCCGATAATCCATGCGAAACTATGATCGATGTCTCGATTACACAACAACCAAACCGAGCGCGAGCCAAATCCAGCCCCAACCCCGTGTAATGAAACGGTGAAACGGTAATATTATTATGATAATAAATATAGCAACACAACGGCGCGCGCATTGTTTGCTCAATGTATTTGAGGTTACTGCACCGCTGCACGGAGTTTGGAATTCCATTGTCGTCCCGTGGGTGCCAAAGGTGAAACTGCACCGCTTCGAAGTAAAACTCATTAGCAGAAATAAATTCACTGAAAACAAAATGCAAATCCACCCGCCGGGCATTCACGCAGGCCGGCAATTACCGGGTGAAAATGAGGAAAAATCCACTACAAAACGCTACGCTACAAACGCGAATGGTCGAAGGCGCTTTTTTTTTGCTGTTTCTGTTGGCCATCCCTACACCGTTTCCATCCCGTTGGGCAGGCCTGTTGGTTTTGGTGGTGGTTGTGATGCAGCAGCAACCGTTGTTTGATGTACGCTCGGCACAGGCACAAACTGTGCAAATGCAAATAAACACGCGGGCGGAAAATAAATATTATGTTACATCGGGGAGTGTCCTATAATTTAGACCTTTTGCTTACCTCAGCGAGATGCACCAGCTGGGCCCGGGCACGGACCTACCGATTGCAATTTCCCACCTTCCGTCTCTCTCGCCACCTATCCACCCCGCCCAGTAAAGCCAGTAATGGGCCACTTGTTCATTTTCCTCACCAGTCTATTAACCTTTTTAGTTCTGCACGAGCTGATCACGGGCTATTTTGCTCTGCATTGCCCTCTGGCTAACAGCTTTGTTTTATCTTTGTTTTTTTCTCGCTCTCTATCTCTCTCTCGCTTTTGTGCTGTAACCGGGGTCTACGTGCTCACAGGTGGACACCGCAAATAGCCCACCCAATGATGCCCAATGAGCTTCGGGCTCATGAGAGTGACGTGACATAATTGTGATTGTAATAAATTACTGTCACACGGTTCGGACCTACCTCGGATACCTGACCGGCCGAGGGCGCCAAAGGGCGAGATGGAGTTGTTTGGTAATTAATTTGGCCACCCACCACACCAGTATTGTACTCCGATGCACTAAATGATCTGCAAAAAGTATCATTTGTTCACACGCACCAACACTCATGAAACTAATCTAGATGGCGTTCCCGGGGGCGTTTGGAGGGCTCCAGAGAGTGGGGATTGATCTAAGCTTCAGCTTGGTCTGGTCAGTACACAACGCCCTCCTGTACAGTGTTCCATTAATGCTTGACCTCTAGCCTCCTCCTCCCCCCCCCCCCCCATTTCCTCTCTCAGCCCCCCATAAACAATATTGGTACATGCAAACATGTGAACAACCCTGCGTACGAGGGCCTGAGAGTGCCGTCAGCTGGATGATTTTAATTAAATGTAAAATCACTGAACTGCTAGCTGACAGGAGCGGCCACCCTTCACGCGGGTAAATGAGCGAGTGTTTATTAACTGTCATTTGTACCGCAGCATTTCACCGCTCATCGGTGCAAAATGATGATCGAGCACCGTACGGATACGGTGACGCGTGATGCAAGAGTTTGTACACAGCACGGGTACGCCGGCTGCAGATGCATTAGCTAAGTTGCCATTGCCCCTGGCTTTATTGCTCGAAGGCAGAAGGCAATAGTTTTTCTTTTTTTTGTGTAAACAGCCCGCCAGTGTTACGATTATTTGTGGTCGAGACTATTATCAGCCCATAAAAGGCGTGAGTGTGTTAGTTTTGCTAAAAATGTTTACTAACGTGGTTTGCATTTCGTGGAAAAGTCAGCTTGTTTACAGGTGCTCTTTCGTCGTTAAACAAGCTTTGAAACCAGTTTAAACCGGGTAGATGAATGATATGTGAGGCGTACTCCCAAGTAATGTAAAACATTTTAATGACCATGCATATTTTATAAACTTATCGCAATTATAAAAATGTTAAGTATAACAATTTCTTGAAATATCTTAAAAGAATAAACAAAAAATTTTCCGAACCGTAATATAGAAAGATTAAAATTAAAAAAAGGATAAAATTGCATACATTTAGGCGTAATAGTGAAAAATTTCTTCAGATATTTCACACGCCTACTAGGTTTCAACGGACGGGTGGTCACGGCGAGATATTTCGCCATTCGAGACAGTAATGGTGACCGGATATCGAATCTCATTCAGACTGTCTCCTCAAACACAGCTGTGAGCTAAAACAAATGAAGGAAACCGATAATCTCAGACCAAGACCCTGTCTAGATCAATGGGTCAAAGAAGATAAAGTAAGAGACTAGACTCTTCTTCTTTGCCTGCTCAGAGTTGAGCACATTTATAAGTCATGGCCAGATCTAAAATCTTTTTTCCAGGAAATTTGGTTCAGAACTGCATTCCTCCAACACAGATGAAACTACAGATGGATGATGCACAAAAGCTCGTCATTATCCACCCAAACAAAACAAATGAAAGACATATTGGATTTTCAGCTTCCAAACTGGACCTTGCTCACTCGTTAAATTAATGTCAAGGTCACTCACACGCCACTCAACATATTTTTCGAAAGTACATCAAATATTTTGAAACACACTCTTCCGTTCCTTAAACGCTTTATCGGTACGCTCTTATCGTTTCAGGTTCGTCCGCTGTACCTGTTCCATAATCGTTTAACTCCCGTTTCGGTTGATGTACGAGCTGCACCTGGTCCGGTCTGGTACGGTCCGGTCCAGTCATCGGCAGGTGTGGGATTAGAGTTTACCCTGACAGCACATTTGATATAGCTTTCTTTCACCATCGTTCCCGACCGACCCGGCATCCCTTACCAAAACAACCGAACCCCAACACAGTACACGGAAGAAGATAAGTGTATCAATAAATGGCATCTCGTCCAACTTTCGGTCACTGATTTTCGCCCTCCCCATTTGCCAGGACGCCAAGCAACGGACCGGGAAGGCGATGAAGGTACCGCTTGTATGTTGTGGTTCAAATTTGCTGCAGCAAATTTCAGCACAAACTTTGGCACATAATGGAGAAATATGTAGCCAGCGTTGCCCGAACGATGGCTAAACCTTGCCATCCGAGGTTGCATGTGTTACGAGCGTTTTGAACTCGTTCAATCTTTTACACCGCGCCACCGCTCGGCACTGCAACAATCATCTTTTACTACCACGACACTACCGGCACCAGCAGCACATCATCGTCAACATTTACGGTGCAGTTCCAGAGGGGGAGCAAGGTGACATTGGGCAGGGGGGCTGAGGCCAGACTCGGCCAGACCATGCCCACTATCCCCACTATCCCAATCTGTAAGCAGTAACACATTCTGGCGAACTTTTCTACCGAGTTTTACTAGCTTCAACCAAGCTGCATGGCCAGCTGCCACTGTATGTGTGTGTGTGTTCGTGCGTGCATAGTCGGATGTATGTGTGCATGTCTCGAAATTCCGTTCCGTAGACGACATGGCCCCTTGTTTCCTTTGTATTCCCAGCGCATAGTACGATCGTCTCGGTTTCGTCCGGTTTGGTCTGGCCATGTCGTGCCCTTTATCAAAACCAGTTGTATCACGCTGCTCGCCCGGTTCCTGCTGCCCCTTCTGCACCGCACGAGAAACGAGATGATTTGTAGCAACAGTTTCAGCATATAAATATGATCTTTATTCACTTTCTTAACCCCTTTGTCGTTTTGTGCTAGCTACCGGGCACCACACCAGCCGACCTGCACTCATCGTCACCGACGTCAGACGACCCACTTCGAGGTCCTTTACCGTCCGGTATCGAATGCGAGAAGCATGATTGCGTAACGGAATCTTTCTTTCTAAACTACCTCACTCCGCACTTCCCTTCACGAACGAACTTCTCTCAGACGGAATTGTGGGAGAACCCATGCAATGGCACAAGCGTTCACATTACATTGCCAAGTAGACGTGCGATTGAATAGCAATTACGTGCGTGTAATCTTCTTTGGAAGTAGACAAGAGTATGTAAACTCTTCCTAATTCAACTGTGATGAATTTACTTTCCGATACAGAAGGGAAACCCTTTCGGATGCCCCGAGCGCCAAGAAGAACTGGATGAGTGTGTGTGAGGGATTAAAATAACTTTTTTATAAATCTCAAGCTCAAGCTTATTTAACCCTTCGGATCATCTTCGCTGGAAGCGTAACAATGTAAAGTAAGTGAATCGCCCACCAAAGTGCTGGGGTAATTTGATTAACCTCTGGTGGAAAAACTTAGCTTTTCCTTTTACCTGCCTGCAAAAAACTGCCCTCAAGAATTATGCATGCTGTGTTCGATCCTTTAACTCTCCAGTCTCCAGCTAAGCATAAAAGATGATCGTTGCGCATAAAAATCACGATCCCATCACAACTTTAAATAATACTCTCCTCACTCACACACACACGCACACACGCACACGTATTATGCATGCAAACTTCATATTAACCTGCTTCTTTTTCTTCTTTCGTCTTCCCCCGTATCCTGTTACTCAAAAATCAAACTTTCTCTACAGATCACGAACATGCTTTCGCTTGAAATCTCGCACTACAAAGTTAATATTCCTTTTCCCCCTGGAGCATCGTGCAGCAACACTAAAGGATAACTTTTGCCACGATATTCCACATCCACACTGCACACACACATACACACTCACACACCGGTAACGGCTGCGTTGTGTTTCGATCGTCGATATGCGTCGATAGCAGACGATATCCGCTTAACAGGCGAATATTCAAAAAAAACTAAGAACCAACACACGAAACCTTCCTCCATCTTGTGTATCTTGTGCACGGCACTAGCTCCATGGCCACCCGTGCAACTGTACCGCACTGTGCGGGGAAAAAGTTTCTTACCGAGCATTTAATTATTAATAGATTCCACATCGCAAACGATTCTTTCAACGCCTTGTACCGGGCGGTAACCCCCCGAAGGAAAAACCCCAGGCCAAACTTCCGCCATTCAGTAGCACTTTCGTAACCATATCTGGAGGTTTTCCCCCCACACGAGACGCATTCGGTGACGCGCGCGAGACAGAGAGAGAAAGAGAGAGGGCAAGAGGGAGAAAAGGAAGAAAGATTTTAAAATTCATTAGCAAAATCTGAACTCGTGGGTGATCCGTTGGTTCGCTGGGTTTCCGTTTCGATAGGCTAGGGGACAGATTGTCAGGCGGTAGAGTGTGGCTAGCAGTGGTGCTGGTGGTGTTGCCGGAAGTTACAGAATGATTTTCCCGAAGTTCCCGAATTTCCAGATAACGAAAGAGGACGTCGGTTTCTGTCGTGAGATGAAGAGTGTTGAAATTCCAGATGCACCACATGGTGAACTAGCCAGCCTTCGCTTCACTGTACCGACAGCCGATCATCACTGCCGCTACCACCGCCACCATCAGCATCATCATCATCGTGATGATGATCGCAAAACTTCGCACGGCTCCCAGCCGTAACCACTCGGAAGCGATTCATGCTCCAAACTCTACCAATTGAAACTGAGAGGCTCATTTGCATTTATATTGAGCGAAAGCGATGCAACCGAATGTTAAATCGCACGAAACGGAATGGGATGCGAACGCACCAATGCTTAAATGTTGGCGCATGTACATGCGTTTCGATGGAATGGAAAAAAATGGGGTGAAGAAGCACTGCGAAAAGAACTATTTTTGAACAAGAGCTCAATGGATTTAAAGGTGTAGTTGAAAATAATGTTTAAAAAACAAGAAACAAAATTATGTTGAAAATTTATTGCTTTAAACGAGCAAACGATTTTGTAACAAATAAACAATAAACCTTTTCGTGGAAAATCTTACCACACGAAGACGGCATAATGGAGACGCCTGGTACTTCATGAATAATTAAATTGTTGAGTTGGAAATAAAATCAGAAATATCTTTATGGTAGGCTCAAATTATTTAAATTCGGCTAGTATCTGTGTGAAAACAAAAACCTCACTCATTGGTCTCGGACCCTCCCATATTCTCTACATTAAAACAGCCCATGTGCTGTAACCACCAGGATTAACGAGACATTTCTCCGAATGCATTGGCATTGCACAAACATAAGAATTGAATTGCCTCCAGGAAATCATTCCCACCGACTGGGTTCTCCTGAACGGCTTATTGAAATGGCCGTACGAATGAGAAACCAGTAATCGGATTTAATCGCCAGTTTACCGAGATCGAATGCGATTTTACAGCCATAAAAGTAAAAATAGCCTACCGGTTGCGTTTCCCTGTAAAGTTATCGACACACCCGATACCCATTACCCATTCGGTTTGAAAATAATTCATGGCGAAAGTGTTCATTTGCGACACAGTTTTTGTGTAGATTTTACCGTCATGAGACTTTTGCACAGATCCATCACACGGTTTGTCTCACAATCGAAAGGATTTCTTTAAATCTACACAAAGCTCCTTGCAGACGGTAAACAACAGACAACCCTTCTCCACCAAATAACAACACTTCTGCTCGCCCTTCTGCTAATGAAATTCCGTTGCCTGTTGAAACTCGATGCGTTTGTTTACTGCAGCCGTGCCAAAGCATCCATCCCCCCATCCATCGAGCGCTGACGCATTCGGCACACAAGTACTATGACCGAATTACGACAGCTGAAAGTTGAATGAATTCTCTCCCGGCGACGGCGCAAACTCATCGCAACACAGCAGCAGGCAAGGGTTTGTGGAAGCTCTCAGCCCATTACCTCAACGGTGTCTTCAAGGGTTACCGGAATGAACTGAACCCGGTGGGGAAAATGAAGCGCCGTACAAAAGTTCATCGCTTGTGGAATGAACCAGTTCGAAAACGAATCCTGCAGGGTTGGATTGATAGGTGCACGTGCTTTGATGATGTATCTTTCTTCCATCCATTTTATTTTCTGGTATTTTCTATTCACTTGAAGCATTACAAATAATTCCGACAGATTCATCTGCTTATTCATCTGCTTATTCCAGTCCTTAGATTATTCTTCAACTTGAATAATCCCTCATGTACGCCGAAACCACACTCAAACCATATTGCTTCTAGAACGGAATGCTGAGGGCTCTTTTCACCAACCACAGCCATTCCAACACCGAAACAGTCATAACTGAGCTAAACACCAATTTTGCGAGCTCATTTACAGAAATGCTAACCCAGGAAACTAATAAAATCGGACATCATTTCACATCCACACGCGACCATGTAAAACCGAGTGCCTCAATTACGGTGCCCGTAACCGTGTACTTCACATCATCTTGCCGCATGGGGCATTCCGCTATGCAAAAGCGGACCCGATTAAACCCTCGAAACCCGATAAACATACTCATTACCGGGGAGGGCTTAACCAAGGGAACCGGAAACAGAAGGAAACTGCATTCGGCACAATCCGCACCGCACAAATCCCGATGCCTGGTACACGAATGTCTTCTCTTTCTTCTCTGACCCCCATTGTCCCCCTCCCCGTTGCCTCTCGTTGCTATAGTCTCAATCCACAATCATACCATTAGCTCCTTGTTGCATGCTATCTGAAATTGCTCATAATGACAGCCATTAATGTAGGGTCTCATCGGGCCGCCCTTTCAGGAGCGGTACCTTCTCATGTAGCGATTTATGACCTTCTTCTGCCCTACGTCAACTCTATTCGAGCAGCCCGAGACCCTCAACCCGTGGCACCAGCTTTGCCCACCGAGAGTGAATAAAATTTCAATAATCTACGACCATGATCCCGAAAGCTCGTTCATTGAGAAAGTCCTGCCATTCCAGTGACGCTCACTCGAACCATCGACCATATCAAGACTTATAGTGTGGAGATTTAAGTGTTGGTGTGTTTGTGTGCGTTCCTTCTTCTTCTATTACTTCCATACCGATTTTCCACACACTTCGCCGAGTGCGGTGGACGTTGATGACCTCCCGAAATCGGAATCCTGTCCCGATTGGGAGTTTTAACGGTGTCGGTCCATTTTGTAGATTAAGGAAGTTTTGTTTATCTGCTCACTCACCACCAACGTCAGCGTCGGGTCCTATAGGGAGAGGTTAAGGGTTTCCCGCTTAATGGTGCATGAAGCGAAATCCGTGCCCTGCCATCATCGTCGTTATGCAGGGTGATGTGATCCGCACACGCATCCGTAACCTTCGCCGGATGAGTCTCGTTTACAAATTACTTTTACAGTTCAACGGTAGTAACGGTCCGGCGAACGATCGGCGAATGGGGGATGGGATGGGTATTTTTCTTGTTTTACCACCTTCCGTTTGCTGGTCAGGATTTTTATGACCACCCCTAAAGCACCACCGACTGACCTCATCACCATCCGCAGGGAATCCCTTCGATACGGAGTAGATGAAGCTGATTAAACTAGTTGTGGGTTCCGTTTGGTTTGACGATGAGAACGGCATCCCATCGAGCACACAGCACTTACATGCGTTCCTGGTCCCAGCAACCCGGGTAAATCGTATGTGATTGAGTGTAAACGAAGCTCTCGAATTACACTCATAAAATCGTTAATGATGGTCGCTCCTACCGTAAGAGATCGGATGCTTGATGGATTAAACTTTGGCTTTTGGTGGGTACGTAATCCAGTTTCTGGAATTTTCTTCAAGAGCAAGAAACGACGCTTTAAATCGGTCCTGCTCGGTGCTCATCAATCATGAACGCACATGATAAATAAAACTAATAAATCATGAAACGATCACACTCCACCAGCAAACAACCGTCTAATTAACTCCACACGCTTGCCATCCCGTGAACTCGGTTTTCCCCATAGTCCAATTGAAGATTTTTCTTCGCTCGAAGGAAAAACGAAACCCTGCCAATCACTCGGATCAAGCTTTCTTACCGTTTCCCTAGTTCCACACAAGGATTGCGAACGTACCGTACACTTCAAGGCTAACCAACGCCACTCACTCACTACCCACTAACTACAACCATCAACACACCAGCCACTTGGTAGCTTGCCTCGTAACGAGCCTAATTACATATGCAAACAGAAACCATAACAATAATTGATAAGGGATTTGTGTTTGAGGTTCGCTTTGTCTGCTTTATTTGTTTCCTCTTCTGCTGCGGTTGCCACCTTGCACACCTTGTCTCCCCATCACGTCCTTCGATCGACGAACGCGCGCGTGTCGGTACCTGGGTCCATGTGTATGCGGACCTGGATAGAGAAAGGACTGACATTCGATATTTAAATTAGTTATAAATACCTTAATGCGAGAACACTTCACCTTTGGCGGAACTGATTCCCGCTCAACGTTTCAAACGTTGATCCCGGTTGCGATCCGGGGGTCGTGTTGGTCCTGTTTTGCCGCGACTGGGAATTCTCCTTCCCGATGTGTGTGTGTGTGTGTGAATGTGTGTCATGTGTCTGGTCGAAAAGGGCTAATAGAGCCACAACGGGCGGGAGTTTCTTGATAACAAGCTGCCATCCTCCGTAAATCCCTCCCGATGCTCTTCTTCCACGTACGATGTGGCCCAAGCCAACTTCCTCATGCATGCCAAAATGGAAAATGAATAGACGGTGTTGGGGAAGCAGAGGGACAAGTGTGCCTTAGGGGGAAGGTCCGGGGCGAGCTATGGCACGGAGACGACGCATTTGCATTTCATTCCTTTCTCTTCGTCGAGTACGCTTGGTGGCAAACATTTGCTTAGCGTTGCCATACCGGCGCACATAGTGCACACCGTCCTTTTCACTTCGCCGAAACCGGCACGGCCCGACTAGTTGGACCTGACTTACGAGCAGGTAAGTCCCGCAATGAAGCCGTAATGAAGATACGGCTCCTCCAGGCGTAACCAAGAGAAAGAAGCCTTCATATGCTCCGGTCCCCGTTTGCTGCTGCCATTGCTGCTGCTGCCATTGCTGCTGCTGCTGTCGGTTATTTTCTATTTTCAGGGATTATTGCTTAATCCTATGCATATTTTATCTATCATTACTGTCATTATTGTTCCTGCAACCGATTTTCCTCTTCTGGGCGTATGTGTGTGTGTGTGTGTGTGTGGGTCGAGTAAATCTCACTCTCTCTCTCTCTCTCTCTCTCTCTTCGTCGGTCTTCCATCTTCACAAGAGGTCGAAGAATAATTGCACAAGCATAAACATGCCAACATGTTTCACCGGGGCCACGACAGGTCCGATGACAATGGCAACGACCAGTCGGCAGTATCGCGCCAACGGCAGCAACGATACCGCCAACGATGCTGATGATGTTGATATCGTGCCACTGACTGGTGCCGCCGTTACCCTTGACGACTGTGGCTCAATTTTAGCACAACTCAGCGACCATAAGCTTCCCAAAAGCGTTCCTCCACCATTCCTTTCCTTTTTTCCTTTCTCCGACTCGGTATGTGTGTGTGTGGGTTTGTCACTCCAAATAAATTATCTTCGCTATCATCTTGGCGATGACTGGTGACACCACGACACGGCGAACCCCCCGGCATGCCTCCCGTTGGCGGTTGACGAGACGACGCAAGAGACACCAAACGGAACGAAGCAAAGATTCATTGTCATTGACTTCATGCCGTGGCCGTGCCGGTTTTCGAACAACGAACTTTTCACCCGCTAAAAAGAAGTGAAAGAGCCGACCGAGGACGAAAGGGAAAGAGAGAAAAAAAAAAGTATATACATTGTGGCTATAATTTACATTTATTAGAGTACATTATTGATATGGGTTGCAAATTAAGATACAATTCCATTAGCCATTGCGACACTTCCTGTTGCTGCGTGCGGAACGATGGGCCCGTGGGATGGAAACCCAAGTCGAAGAAAAACCTTTTACGCCATTGGGAGTATCATTTGTTGAGATTTGAAATACGAGTTTGTGTGGCACATTGGAGAACATTTTTCTTTCGTTGAAAAATTTGATTTGCTTTTTGGCTAGAAATAAAAAGCATTCTTAAGATTTTTTTAAATTTTAGGATTTCATTTATTCAATCAATTAAAAATCAATGCATTTTGAACGGAATGTACTTCATTAAATAATTTATTCTAATTTATATATTCACAACAAGTAATCAAATGAATCGAGTTGCATAATGAAAGATACTTTGAGATTCAAATTATTCAACATCATATCACCGACCTCCTGAAGCTGTATCCCCTTATGGCAAATAACTTTTTGAACTCTTAAAGTCTCAACGCTTTGCGCCTCAAATTATGCAAAAACGTGTATAATAATCTGTATTGATTATTTACACCCGGTATGTAAAGCTTTTAGATCCCAGTGACCCCACTAGTGGAATACTTAAATCGTCACGAACGAAGATAAGACTGCATAATCGTCAAACTAATCTAACGAAATCTCACTTTCGACACACGTGAGTACTCATTAGTAGCCGATTCACTCGTACTAACGCAGAACTCTTAATGCCTCCAAACGATGGCAGTTCGACATCGAGCAAACACATGATGACATTCGTTATTGCATACTTTTAGGCGCACCTTTCGATGATGGCGATACAAATGACAGGAGCAATTTAACATAAAAAGAGCTGTTGAACCTTGAAGGGTTTCCGAAAAACTAATGTTCACTGTTACTATGTAAAATTGAAACAAAAAAAAAACTTTGTTTTACTTCATAGTTGCATAAAAACATAAAATAAAACCCTACAACATATGGAACGTACAAGAAAACCAATAAAAAACCCTAACTTTTACTTAGCGCAGAAAAAAACACAACTGCTTGACACAAGCAAGAGTTTTGCACCGGTCACGTAATTACACTGCAGTGATTTGAACGTGCCCATGCCGTGTGCCATCATCGCGCAAAAGCTGTTAGAACTCATTAGAATGCATGTATTCGCTGGCCAAGCAGTTGCGCATTCGAAATGAGATTTGCCTAATGCAAACTCGCAACGCGCCCCCCGTACGAATCATTTCATTTATCGCTTAGCCTTTTAAAAACAATTAATTTGCAAGATTCTGATTCTGGTGCGGCGTTTTCTATTAAATTAAGCGCCACTTTAATTGAGACAAAGTGTGCTGTGTGTCGTTGCATGCAGCCCGAACACAAACATCTTTCTTTCTTTCTGCTGCTGCTGCTGCTGTTAAAACGCTGCTTAAAGAAAGTTTCCGCTAAGCGAAAAAGCAGCGAAATAAAATGGCAACATCAACGAAACAAAATCTAGCACAAGGGGGAGAAAAAAGGGGGGGCGTACTCGACCCATGGGTTAGGGATATTTGCCAACGCACAGTGTAATGCTGCTTAAAAATGATAAATGAAACGAAGTAAAATTTGCAACCTTCGAAACTTCCACCCGGAGGAGTTGGAAATCATGAATAACCTCCAACCGGGACGGTGGAAAATTGTGCACTCAACACTAGTTTCTTACTAGTTCCGGGAGTGCGTTGGGACGGGCGTGCGCTTCAACTGCCAACCGGTACGCTGCGAGTGCTGCGAGCAAGAAAAATGAACCACTATTAGCTGCCGGAATAAACTTTCCGTACGCTTTCCCGATGGTGCCGCGTGGAGAGGAGTGGCAAAACACTGGCGCTACTCATTCTCGTTCATGGGAAGACGATTCGTTGCCTCCCGCACTGCTGTCGATCATCAAGCAACAGTCAACAACCGAGCGGAGGCTAAATTTTCCGAAGTTAAACGACCGTGTAACGGAAGACCGGCTGAAGTGAAGTGAACTAATTGTGCCCAGCGTTTTCGGCGTGCCAGGATCCGTCTTCGCAACGGATGCTTCTTTCGATGGCTGACGAAACGTTCTCATCACCCTCGTTCATCCCAGCAATGGCCGTCGTTCGCTCGGTGTCCTTTGAATTTGAAACTTCTGAAGGACGTTGATTAAAAAGGGACAACCGTACAACGGGGGCCCGAACTTATGATTTATGCTTCCCACGGGTTCGTTCGACTTTTATCTTCCAACCCGTACCGGGAGCCCGGGAGTACAAGCACTGCGGACGAGGTCAAGCACCGTACCACACCGGGAAGCGTAAGAAAATCATCCCGACAAGCTCTACACGCGCTAGAGCCAAAGAAAGGAGATGTGTACTTGACCGGCTACCAAAAATCAAGCCCCAGTTATTCCCGTACTCCCATCCCACGCCTTGGCACTCGTGATTTCCACTTCACGGGAAAATCTGAACCCTCCCGAACGAAGATTCCTCCCTGTCGTAAATTTCGATAAAACCCCGCACGAAATTATCATACGAATAGCGTGCCTCTTGGCATCTCCAAGGTACGAAGTCGGCCACAAGAACCAACCTGAAGCGTCGTCTGTAAGCGCCCACAAAACCGCAAAGACCCAGGTATCAGCTTCTTGATGCGGCAAATGCTGCTTTCGACTACCTCTCGGTCCACTTGCCCAGAACGTCCCGTACCGTGCGGCGGGTGCGAATGGCTCCGAAGACTTCAAGGCTGCCAGCCCGCCACCAGGCCAGGGAAAAGGTACGTGTGTTGATGAATGTAATAAATTTCCTGAATTTCAAATACCGGGGATTAGTGGCAATGGGAAAAACCCTCTTCAAAAGTTGAACTATTTTCTACCGATGCCGTTGCCAGAAAATGACACTCTTCTTTCGCAAAACGCTTGAGCTACCTTTACACCACCACCACTCGGGTCCTTACCTTTCCGCACACTCACTGACCGCAGCAATCGATAAAATTCCTTCCTTCTTTCGGTCGATTCAGCGGCCGCGGACACTCCAGACACTGCTCGTTATCGGAAACCATTCGCCAAAGATGACCAGCGGTAGTCGGGAAGGCGGCCGAACCATATTCTTTTCGACAATAATGTGCACTGTCGCGTCAAATAGCCATCGCAGTATCGTTCGTTCTTCATCGTCATCATAACCAGCGTGCTCATCAGCATCACCATCATCACCATCGTGCTGCCTTGCTCGTTATAAGCGGCTGCACTCAGTCATCAGTCGGTCAGTCGGTGCCAGCTTCCGGTCCGGCCTGGGATGAAAATTGACGATACCGAGCACCGCACTAAACCGCAACCGATGCCAGGATCAGGGACGGGACACCATCATAAAAAAACACGAAACGAACGAAGTATGTGCAAGCACGCAGCCAAAGGATGATTATATTGCGAGACGCATCACACGGAGCCGAATGACAAAGGCATTTTGCAATAACCATGGCCGGTGGTTGGAATCTGCCTTTTTTACTTTTTGTTCTCCTTTAGTTAAGCTATCCTTTTTTCCTTGAGCTCGTTCCCACAAAAAAGGGATAGTTATTAGAAAACGTGCGTCTTCATCACGCACGGAATGGACGATGAGTTACGGTGGATCCGTTCAATGTTGCATCCAGCTGGCCACCTAGCTAGCTTTTTGCAATTGCAATCAACAAAAAACATAATTCAACGCTTACGAAACAATTTTAATGCATCCTTTGTACGTAAAAGGTTAGGACGTGATTCAGATTTTCTGATCGAAAAACATCGCCAAGTGAACAACAAAAAAAAGCAACAGGCTTGCTTTTGTAGTTCGAAATAGAACATAAAATTTGATAACACATTGGCTTAATTTTATAGTCAAACAAAATGTAAAAAAACGGGTTTAAAAACTTATATTCATTCATGCAATTCAATTTAAGTTTAAATACCCTATTTCGAGAAAAAAATTTCAAGCAATTTGGATTTGATAGTGAGTTTACATACATTTAGGCGCTCATTTTGCTCTGCCAACTAGACAATGGATTTTATTCACGCACCGTCTACATTTGTTTCAGAACTTTATTGGATTAAATTCAGCTCTTTTACACATTCAAAGTTGTCTTACCATACTAAGTATATTAGTTAGCTCAAGCTCTGTTCATTATCAGCCTTACAACCGGAAGGCGCATTGGTGTCATTGACGGCTCGCTGCTCGAGTAACGTTTGAAGCAAGGCATCTTATTGATGAGATTGACGATAAATATTCACTAGAGAGATAATCAATACCAAGGAATCCTAACGCAGGCAGAACATATTTAAGTAACGCTCCATCATCCAAACATGTGATGAATGCAGCACTTTTCTTCAGTAGCAATGCTTCTAGATAAAAGTATTATATATTACTGGCATGAATACACAGAATCGCTTCAAATCAGCATAATATTTAGAGTAGAAATAAAGAAAACGTTGAAAAAGTCATTTAAAATTTGATTTTGAAACATAAAACTCCGAAACTTCTTACGACTGAAATACGGTTTGCCTACCTTTAGGCGCTTCTTTTCAAATCGGCTCTAGTCGATTTACTTTAACGATTTAAACCATGTAAGCTTTACTTTAGCATATATGTTGCATAAGATGCTATACATTCCAAAAAACAGTATCAGTAAAGCCAGAATCGCCCCAAAGCGAAGAAAATAAAACTCACATTAGATATGACCTTCGGTACTGCGTTATGCTGCGTCCGAATAGACCGTGCCGTAAAACCATCTACTCAACTCTCTCTCCCTCTCCCTCTCTCTCTCTCTCTTTATGGGTCTCTCTCAACTACATCGTTACAAAGCTGCCATTCATATCCACTTCAATTGGCAATTCGCATCGTTAGCTATCATCACGGCTGCAAAATAACATCACTCGCAAAGTTTAACGGCCTTTACAACTATCTCGCTGGCTGGCTGGCTGGCTGGCTGGCAATGACTGGTCGATTTTGCTTTCTGCGCCACCTTCTTTGCCTGCTCGAAACGATCGTACATACATTCAGCGTTCCCCAAAACACATAAAACGCTCCACTGTCCAAATCGTATGTAAGCGAACATTTAGAGCTCGAAGAGCAAATAAATAAAAACGACCAAACGGCATCATGAACTATCGCTATCCTTAGAGCGCTCTTCTCTCTCTTTGCATCATCCTGCACTTTCCCACTTTGCAACTCCGGGTACGAGCTGAGTGAAAGCATCCGTAATGGTTCGTGAGCGCATGTGATTGCGATGCCCGGCGAGTTCCCGAACGATGCCGGTACCGAAACAGAACGGATTCAATGGCTCTTTTCTTTCAGCATCCTTTCAAAATCAACGAACCAAATCTTAGAACTTATCCTGTTCCGTTTTTCCCAACCCCCACCCCTTTCGAGCGAACCGAATAGCGGAGTGTCCCGCACGCTTTTTCGCAACCACCTCAACCACTTCATCCAGCATTTTTTCCTTTTATTACGTTGTCCTGGGGAACGAATGCCCCATCGTCTCGCAGCAGCATGGAATATATTTATATTGAAAGGAAAGTTTATCGATTCCGATCCACCCACCGATCGCGCCCCATATCCACCGGCTAAACTATGCTGTTCAAGGGCATCTCTAGGCGGGAAGGGGGGAGCGACGAAACGACGACCCTATCAAAATATGTCACAAAAACGGCAACAACCGAACTGGGAACAACACAAACACACTCGCAAAAAAGTGCCTAGCCAACCTATAAGGATGACGTTTGTGAGCTTCTCCCAGCTCGGAACAGTGTCCCGTACAAAACGAACGTGTAAAAAGTGAGCTAACCCATCGTGATGGGGAAAGCTGTAGCAAAACAAGCAAAAATAAGTTCCAACAACGGTAACCAGCACACAAAAAAACACACACACACGACAACTCACTACCGAAATGAAAGAATATCGCCTGGCTACACACCTACACACCTGACGGTCCTATCGTTCCCGGGGCCGACAGCTATGACATCAACGCCTCCTAGCTGTCATTCTCGTGCCACACGCGGTCGCAGACACTAAAGAAGATGTTATTTTCTCTGCTAAACATCTCATATATGTCACACATGTTTTCCTAAACGATTGCCATACATTTTTCGCCCTCCTGCTCAACACGCTCTCGCACGCACAAAAAGTTTCATTCGTCGCGGAAATTCGGTATGTTGCGCCAACTTTTTTTTTTCCTCCCTCACTCTCTCACTCTATTTCTGCTGCTGTCCTTTCTTTCACTTTCACACACCGCCACACATGGGGGCATGGGTACGGGAAACCAACGGTGCACCGTTCACACACCAGCTAGCCCCAATAGTTGCTTTTCCTGTTTTCAATTTCGACAGCTTTTCCCGACCATCCTTAAGCCGGTAGGATTTGCCGCGCGATGCCACAAATGTAGCCACGACAACGACCAGCTACCCACGGTACGGTGAAACACGGTTTGAACTTTCGCTCAAGCACAAGCCAAACCCAACCGCCCACCGAGCAGCAGCAGCAGCAGCAGCATCCTGCGGGACCAGCTTTCCAAGCGCGGCAATCGTTAGTTGTGTGTGAAAAATCAGATGACAAGTTGAGTTTTATGTGGCCATAAATATGTTGCCCACGGCGGCACTTGTCGGTTTGGCTGCTCTTGAACGGGTTCCCCTCCCGGGGAAAGGTGCGGGTGGAGTTTTCGAAAAAAAAACGCGAATATTACCATTTGCATCGCTAAAACGCACCGCTGTCCAATCACTCGAACACTCGTTTGACTGGTGGCTTAAGCTTACCACCGGAGGTAACACCAGCTTCTTTGGTAGGGCTTATACTAATTCAGGGATTAGCAAGAAAAAGGTGTTATTTATGAAATATTTTAATCAAGCAGTTTTAACCGCCTAAAAGTATGCAATTTTTGTTACAAAATTTACTCAATACCAGGAACGCTTACTTGGGAGGAAGTGCGATTATTTATTTACTGTTAGTGGTAAGGCTCTCGCCATTCCTTCTGTGGGTAATTTATATGCCAAGTTCTACATTGGCAATCCCTGCACCGCATCACTGGCTTGGTGAGACATTACCAAACACCACAGCGCCACCCAGGAACAGTGTTGAGCTGGAAAATCCATCCAAAAGCCAGCCGCCATTCGGATGTTTGCTCAGCGTCTTTGCTGTGGATGGAAAATCAACAATTTTTCTGCAAGCTCTTTCAATTCTTCCCCCTTGCCCATACCGACCCAAACACATCCCGGTCCAAACGCGCTTCACTCTCAGCGTGAATAGCATGCTCGATCATACCAGCGATCCTTTACTCTCTAACGCTCGATGAATTGTTACGGGTACGCGACGAAATCCTGTAGCTAAAATACAGTTTTTTCCGAGTTTGCTCCACAATTCAAAATCATCCTTTTGTGAGTGTGTGTGTGAACACCAACCAAAAAACGAACGAGCGATCTGGAGCGTCATTACTCTGGATTGCGTCCTTTTACCCGAAAGCGTGCCGGGTGCTGCTGCTGCTGCCAGCGGAACAAAATATGAGTTTTGAAGGACGCTCCGTCCGAGGGTGGTGCGACATAAATTGGGACAATGTTGCTTTTTCGGTTTCGCTTCCGAACCCATCATGGATCACGGATCCCATCCTTCCCTGGGCCCTTTCACAACCCCTCGCGTTCCGGACATCCTAAACGCAACATCAGCAGCCAGCAAACACCATGCCAGATCAGTTTTATGTTTTCTTTGTCTCGGCAAACGGTTGAACAGTTTTCGCAAGCTCATGTATTTTTACGTAAAACCTCGCTTGCACCATCACCTCCCGAACAGTACTCGCAGACACACACACACACACACTGCACGCACCCTGCATCGATGAGGTGCTGGCTCGCTCGGATTTTTTTTTTGTTTTGCCCCCAAACGCATTCGATTTTAGTGCTCACATGTTTTACGATTAAACAAAATATGTGTCCCGAAGCTTACAACAACGCGTTCGGGCCTGTGCCTCTGTAAGGACCATTCATCCGGAAGGGTGATACCCAAACGGTAGACGATGCGTGAATTTCTACCCGTCTGTGGCATACGGTGGGAATTGCTGTGGAGCTTTTGATATTTTTTTGTTTGTTCTATTCACTGCCCCAACTCCAAACCTTTCTCCTCTCACCCCAACCCGACGGTGGTCAGGCCGTGCACGCTTTCTTTTTCCTCCGCCTGTCAATAATTTGCCAAACCAAATCCGGTTATTTGTCGCCGGTGTTTGGTGCGTTTACGCCTGTGTGTATGCAACCCCTCGGTCGGCCCCTTATTACTAATAGACGTTTACGACGGTGGTGGACGTCCGTTCCAAGGCACCGGGCGCTCCTTTTTGGGGGGACGATTTTTCAGACCAGCTGTTTCCAGTGCTGCCCAACAATGGAGCGTTTTACGATAGGGTTCCCGGGACAGAATTACGATATTAAGGCAATTTCGTTGTAACGACGCATGGATTATTTTCCCCTGTTTTGCAACCCGTGCTAGAGGCTACGCTCTCCCAGAGACAAAGCCCGCTTTCCACGCTTCGGGATGAGTGAGTTGTGGCAAACAGCTGTTCGGCATAGTAATCGGGGTCTGCTAAACCTTCACTGTAAACTATTACACCAGCATTTTGTTTCACCCTAATCCCGGACATAGCTCTCGCCGTGAGTTGAGTTTTGAAAGTGTTATCTGCTTGCAGTAGACCATAATTTATAATTTCTAGGATAATAGATAGCGAATAAGAGTGGACGGTCGACATGGAAAGATGTATGATTTCAATGGTCTGTGTGCATAAGATTAAACAGGAAGTAGTTTTCGTGTTTGTTCTCGTGCGCTTTGTAATATCTAAATTTCCGTGTAAGCTGTGTTGCACTTAGTCAATTTATTTTGCAAAAAATTTGAATCAAAATATGCTTACCTAAGCCAGAACGTCCTATCATAATTCAAACATTCATTAATTTTGGTACCCAATTTTCAACCAACTGCACGCACCGTTTAGTGACGTTCCCGCTTTTCCAACCAGTGTGCAACGGGAAGATAAAATTCATCCAATTATCTTTCTCCCCTTGCCGTGGGGTGTATATAGCCCCCCTTCTCCCCTTCACTCCCCCCCCTCCCTCGCTTTCTCCTCCATGGTTATGAATGACTAAACGATCTACCACTCGAACGACGAAAAAAAAAAGCTGAAATCCGCCGTAAAAACGGAATGACGTTCCCAGGGCGGTTATACGGTTCCCTGTGGGTGATGCGCGCCATATCGGTCGGCCAGGAGCATTTTCCGTTCACAGGTGTAGGAACGCTTCTCGTTTTTATTCCACACGAAAGATGCCTGCACCAACCTGTAGCGAACAACTCACCCGCCAGCGAATGGAATGGAGAGTTCATGCCGCCGGATAAGTTTACGATTCGGGAGTGAGATTTTACCGAGCTACAGTGGAATGGAAAACGCTCACCCCACACACACACACCTGCAGGAAGTCGCGCTTGGTTGGGTGCCGCTTCCACCAGTCACCACACATCTCCACATGGGGAATGTGAGCTTATTTCGCCACGTTTCCACGTGCCGCGTTGCATGTGTACCGGGACACGATTATTCTTCGAGCGAGCAGGATAAGTGGTTCCGGTGCACACGCTCCGGGGTAAGTGGCTTTTAAAGTGCGCCACATGCAATGCCGTGCCCACGGTACGTCTCATTGGAGCATTTTTCTGGAAACATTCGGAAAGGCACCGCGGCATTGCTACCGCAGCCGGCTGCTAAACTGCACAATGTTCAACTCGTGCGGAACAACGCCTTCGGGCCACGGGCAGGTGTACCGTGGCCTCGGAAGATGAGCCGGCACGGCTATCATCCAGCACCAGCCCCGGAGTACCCGGGCACGGTAAAGTCACGCAAAACCCTCACGGGCGTTCAGGGCTAACCGTTTGCCCCGTACGCCACGTGACCTCGTCACTGCCGCCCTGGGACACTTGGCGTACGTTTTTCATGCTTCAAATGAGCTTCCTGATTCTTCCCCATTCCTCGCCCGCCATGTGTGACTATGTGTATTGCTCTATCGCAACGTTTTCGTCACCTTCCCCACTCCCGAAAGTGCCTCAAATATTTTCGGACAGTATCGTGTTCAACAGACTGAACAGTTTAACAGCCGGATTGTGGGTCCGCTCGTCGGAACGGCCCCGGCAGCTCAACCCCGAACAGCCCTGTCATTTGCATCCCTGATGGCGCCCTGCGGTACTTAAAATTTCCTAAAAATCACAACCAGACCTCAAAATCACTCGCTCCGTTAAATGAAGTTACCCAAAACGATTCCAAACCAGATCTGACACATCCACGCGCATCCGTCAGCAGGTCGGTCTATTAAGCGACCTAGCAGCTCTGCACATCTGCACGGAATGTTCGCCAGCGTCTTTTGCGCTATTCCTTTTGATAACCAACCCCAAAATCTTGTCTTCACATGTCTTCGAGCAGCCTGCACTGACATGCGGAGCAACATCAAAGCCACTCATCAGTGCGCTTCCCACCCATGCCGAGGGCGCTCGGAATGTGTGTGTGTGTGTGAGTGTGCACGGAACAAGGCACACACTTTCCACATGTATATTGACATTGAAGTGCTCGGTTCGATCGTTCGATGTACGTACGCTTTGCAATGGATAGTCGTACTAATCGTTTTGAAATATCAATTTTCTCTTATCAGCACTAGTGCTCGGTTCAGCACCACTGGTTATGACACTTGTGCAGAAGCTTCACCGGGAATATTATTCCTAGAACGATCATGTAATACTGAAACATGCGTTATGTAGAAATGGAGAACAATAATATGCGGTAATGAGCTTTCATGAATTCCAACGACGTAAGCGTGTCGGATTTGCAGAAGCTAGTAGGCTTGGTAACGCCTAAAAGTATGCAATCTTGTTAGCTTGCAGTTCAAGGAAACTTATTTGATTTGAAAAGCAGTTATGAGTGATTTTCAGCGTTTATCGAAAGAAAATATTGCACAGTAACAGGCGTTTACCTAAGTCAGTCAACCACCAGCTTAATGCTTTTCATAGAAGCAATACATCGATTGCCTGTCCCTCGACAATAAAGCTCAGCTATTTGTTCGTCGAACAGCATACAATTCTAAAGAAAATAATCCTATCCGCTTATCATATTTCATTCACACCTAGCACACACCAGAACTTCCTGGATATGATTTCCCATTGAGCCTTTTTTCCCCGAACAAGAAAAAAAACCCTTTCCTCTCCGGAAAAAGGATGCAATCGTCTAGAACTATGTCCTTACGCTTCATGCAGCATCAACACACAGCCGGTCAGCATCGTCAGCAGAATGGCAATCATCTGATACGTTCCCAGCAACACCCAACGAACACCACAGTCGCTTTGTCGATTGCAGTGCACGAAACAGATTCTCCCCGACCAGCCGGCGACAATGCATACGGCTTCGGCAAGCAAATAGCCGGCTATTCTATGCATAAATAATGATAACAATAATAATAATAAAATGCACCATTTGATTTAGCATGCGTAAAGAATCGGTTTACCGCTTTCGGGCGGTAGTTTCCGGTGCTTCGCCGAAATGCATGTGAAACCTTAATGCGAACGGATCGACCGAAATGCGCTCGGAATCGAAGCGACAAAGCGATTCGAGCGAGAGTAGCTGCTCCGCTATGCAGTGAATCGGGTGGAAAAGCGTCCTACTTGACGAGAGATCGAACGCTTGTTTGATACTCTATGCGGACGGGCTGCATCACAAACGGTCAAGCGGTCAATTCTTAGAGCGAAGCCGTTTCTGTATGCTTCAGCTGACACACAGAATGGTGCGAGCAAGGCCATCGTCCTTTTTTATTCGATAAAGTCCTCTACATACTGAATTCATATTCCTGCTGCAAGCTTTGTTTGAATCGTGCGAACAATATCTCCTCAATCCGCATTTAATTGCTTCCCCATTACACGGGCATAAATCACGTCCCGAAAATGCCATCACAACAGCCAACATAATTGGGCTGTATTTTGTGGTTTCAAATTAAATCACGGCGCTATTTAGTATCATTTACTCGATACCCACCGTAAACTAAATTATTTTCGGTTCGATTTGGTGTCTGTTTGATCGTTGTTGGTCGGTAGTAATCAGCTTCTGTTGGCCCAAATGAAAGGCCCCCACCCCACCCCAAAACTACTCGCGAAAGCTTCCCGATAGCTCGTGAAATAATTACGGTATTATATATTTTAAGCTGGTGCCGTGACCAGGAGCACCACCTCCCTGTTCGGGTCGGGAGCTTGTAAAAATAGTACCACGCTCCAAACTAATACGCACCGCCAGCAGATATTACATCCAATTTGTTCAATTAAGCCAACACGGGAAAAGCACAAGTGCACGGTGCCTTCGAGCGAGACGCACACAGTAGCGAATTCAAAGATTGTACAGTTCGAAATCGAATTCACTTCCACCCAAACGTGCCCTCACACACGCCGAGTTTTTGTCATTAGTCGCACAGCATTTGCTTCCCGAATGCATGCACGATGAAATGTTTTTGCTTAAATTAATTAAGTCAAAATAATGATGTCGCGCTCGGAAATGTCGCGCCGTTCTGCATCGCTGTCTGGCGATGTGTACGAAAACGGGGCACACCCCATGGCTGGGCGAAATATTTGCCATCGCTTTGCCGATAACTGCCTCGCAACCGGCCAAACAGTTTACCGTGCCGTGGTAAAGGCAACCCTGTGACAGTTTGTGGATCGCGTTCTAGCGCTAACCCTTCACGTGGTTCAAGATCGTGGACCGTGGTGGGACCGATGGGATCGTCAGCGCTTGCAACGCATAAGCGATGTGTCGGTTGTGCTAAACGAATCCGGCGCGTTCTGCGTTTGGCATCTTGCTTCGGTTCAATTTTTGAACCGGTCCGGGGTATAGCAATCGCGAACGCAGAAGGAACGGTTCTGTCGTTTGTCGTACCGAGTTTCGCTAAATGTGCTGGCAAAACTTGCCACCCAAAAGTTGTTCATTACCGAACTGTTGGCCGACCCGATGTCAGTTGGATCACAGCATGGAAGGAAACGGTGACATTCCCACTGCAAGGTTTGTAGGTTCGGTTCACTTTCATCAACCACACCACGACGGGGCTTGAGCCCACTCGGATAAAGATATAAATTAAGTAAATGCATATTTATGCATGGTTACCTCGGCTTTCTCTTCCCTGTCAGCCTTGCTCTGGCGTGGTAAATTGCATCATGCATCTCTCGCCTTTCTTGCCTCCAACCACACAGACAAACACACACACACACACACACACACACACACACACACACACACTGACAGTAGCAACCGTCGGAGCGGAGTGTTGGTGTCGCGTAAAAGTTCGGTGCAAATTTATGCAGATTGGTACAAACGATTTTCTTCAACCGACCGAAATCGCTTGATTGCGGTCCTATTGTGGTAAGAGCGTTTCGTTTGGACAACATTTCCCGTTCCTTTACCCGTTATGAGTTGAGCATGAGCGGCACGCAGCACAATGTTTCACAGCGATGGATCGGGATACGCACCGATCGATCGCATTATGACGCAGATTTACGTTAACGAGCTAACGAGCCGGGCGTGTGTTTAATGGCAAATCGAAAACTCACCTTTAAGAGCTTTATTTTTATACTTAAACAAAATGCAACCGCAATAACTGGATTCCTTCTTCCTCTTATGGCGATTAATAATCAATCCAGTAGGCAGGGTTAAACAGACATCCTCCTAAGCTTAGCTGCTAGACGCCTAGAGGTATGCAATGTCCTTTTCTCAACCATCTGCAATATGCAAACGAAAATTTGAAAACTCATTTCGAAAGTCGCCCTCCCTTCTTGCTCATTCTCCGTTACGCTCCAAAGCTCCAAAAGAGCAGTACTAATAAATTTAATGCTTCTTCAAGCTCAGCGAGCAGGGAGAAAAATTGCACTGCACCGTTCCATCATCAGCGAAACATAATTAAGTAAATATTGCACGGTCACAAATCAACTGGCGAGTATCATAATTTCTACGCCATTTCTACGGTCGCGCACCGCTGACTGGGGTGCATTTGTGTGCGAGAGCACAGCGACCCCCTAAAACCCATAAATACTCCATCAACGATCGCAATCGTCATCAATAAACTGTCACCATAAATTACCGTCCAACCAAGGCCACCGTGCACTGACATCGCCGTCGTCGTCGTCGTCGTCGTTGGCGATGATGATGTCTGCGATGTATTCATCGAAGCCAGCCAGCGTCCTCATCAGACCAAACCTTCGGTCGGACGATTATCATTCCGAATCGATGCCATTCCAGGTATAATGACATTCCCCCGGTGGAAGTGTATCCCCCTGCACTGTCTACTACTGCTGCTCTCCGCTCGTCCTGCCAGCCACTCCTCCCTCCTTCTATCAGTGTGCTTAAAGAAAAGGATATAATGATGAAATTCCTGGCATTCAGACCACACGCTCCACACTGTACGGTTCGTTCCTCATCATCGCGCCGAGTCTCGCGCCCCAAGTTCCACAGATGCCACGGACAGGCTCGTTTGAATTTCTGCTCCACAAACGATCCGACCCCTCGGGGCGGGCAGCAGCATCAGCAGCCACCCGGTACAGCAGCAACTGCTTTCAGCACAGCAGAAGGAAATTCCCACCGCTGGAACTTCCAGACGAGTCTATCGGTGGGCTCGAACCGAACCGGACCGAAATCCTCCGCACAGTTCTGAGCAACTTTGAATCACTTCCTGTTGAATGCTAGTAAATCTTTACAGCGTGCACAAACGCCCTCATATTCTTAACCTTTCCACTACTTTCTAAACCGAGCTTCAATTGAATCCTCCGTGTCCGTGCGCCCTGTAGCATTGCAAATTTCAAATCTCGCCAGCGTTCGGTGCCATGGTGCCGGGCACCGGAACGCTGGACATCGTCATCCGGTGTGTGTTTTCCCACCGGGTTCTTATCGAACCGATCGGTTCCAAACGCGTTGTAACGGGCATGTAATCTGTACGCTACGACTAGCTACGATCGAAACGAGAGTCCACAGTCCGTAACAGCATCGACGACTTCTGGGAACGGTACAGTACGCCATCATCGTGCGGCGAGCAAACCCTTACCGTTTTGCGGATGTACTCCGATGGACACACGGACCGCAAGACAGTTGTAATTGAAATTGTAAGTCACGCAAACTTGGTCGCATTACGGCCATCCGGAGTGCTAAATTAAAACCGGTTGCTGGTCAAAGCAAACAGGAAGCGGTCGTTTCCGAGCGAACCAGGCAGAGTTATGGATCTTTATGTGCTTGTGCCCGGTCGCTTGTGTTTGATGATGTTGCCGAGGGAGATGATGAGCAGTACGATGAAATGAGCGTGTTGCTGTAAGAAAAAAGACGAGTAATAACTCCTGGATGGAATGGAGCGAAACATGAGTGCAAAGATAAAGATATTAAATACATAATTGAAATAAGGTAACTAATTCCTTAAACTTGAATGAAATAAAAAAATCTTGAAACAAATTTACGCCTAAAAGTAGGCAATTCATCCAAACCAATACCAAAGTTCTACTTATAAAGAAGCTTTGCATACACTCCGGCGACGAAACCTTTCCTCATAATAAATGACTATTAATGCTTTATTGTACAGACTATTGCCTTCATGACTTCCTGCAAAGAAACCCTTCCAGCAATTGGTTTCATTTTCATTTCCGAATCCCACTCCTTCATCAGATACGGAGAATCCTTAACGTTCTCTTTAGTTCAATCAGTCAACCGTATCAAAGCTTGCGAATCTCCCCATTTTCAACGAAATGACAAATTCTGTGCATTCTTATCAACAATTTGCCACGCCAAGGGGCCACATCGGTGGCTCAATTCTCCCGGTTCACTCAAGTCTGCAAGGTTGGTAGCCAATAAGCACGTCCCTTTCGTGGACGCCTTTTGTGATTCACTAGCGAAGCAATTTTTAGCGTCGGTGTAGGCATCCAAAGCACTCGCCCCATCGGCATTATCCCCAAGGTATTTCAAAGCTCAGCCGACACACCAGCGGGCAGCAACAGTCGCATCGTTATTAATGTCAATATCTGACAATTGCATACCTATAGCTTAATTCTATTCTACGCTCACTGCACGTGAACTGTCTTCTCATCCTTCCAACCAGCAACTCCTTCCCGTAAGTCCAGTGTCTTAGCTCAATGCCATCCCTCTAAAGCAATTTCAATTTTCATCCTTCACGAGTCTGGCAGGCCGTTCGCATACTTTCCATTATCTGCCTGCTTTTCCGACCTCCTATGCTCATTTTCTCCTGGGGAATGCAGAACGCCACCGCGCACTGAACGAGTGGACAAAAAATTCATCCCCCCGATCACGGCTCATCATCATGGCCAGCCGATTGCCGGAACAGCAATATAATGAAGCACAAAACATCCGGCAGGCAACTGTGCCGATATGCTCTCGCACGGGGGACGTTTTTATCGACGGTTCCTTTGGCTCGTCTTGGAAACCGGATTCTTTGCTCTTTTCTTTTTATCGCTTTCCGTCACATCTCGAACCATATCTTGCCGGATACAGATACGGAAAAAAAGAAAAATCACCTCTCCGATGAATGGTAACCGGAAAAAGCTCAATTATTACCGTCCGGAGGTTCCGGATCGTTCTTGAAACGTTACGATACCATCGCTGGCTGCTTCACAGGAAGTGCTTAACTGCAGTTAAAAATCCCCAATAAGCTGCAAAAAAACCCTCGGAATGCACAGGATTGGACCAGAATTATCTGCCACCGGACCAGAGTACCGAAAAACCTTATTTTCACCAGCAAAAATCATATTAATCGATCGAATTTTTTGAGTTGTAAATATAGCTCCCGACCGTCTATTTTTGTATTCTGATGATGTTTGTTTACCACTTATTTTTGGTTTCATAAGAAATTGTAAATCAAGCTTACTCGAGCAAAACAGACACACCATGCCTGTATATCTGTGTGTGACGCTCGACACATGGTGAGGATGAAAATTGATTTTTAATAATATATGATAAACTCCAGCCATCCGTACCATGGTACCGGTGGGAGCGTTTACCCCATTACTCATGGATGGAAAATACAGCATGAATTGAATGTTGCCCTTCTTCTATGTACTCTTTCATCTTATGATTTTCTACAAAATTGCTTTCAATCAGTCACACGGTGGCATTTTACGTCAATAGCAATCGAACGGTGCTCAACAGTCCCATCAAACTCCGTCCCATCCTCGCTGCTCGTTGCGAGTTAGCAGGGGTCTACCTATCACTCGGTTTACGATTGAACCACTTGTTGCCTTTGATCAGGATGAAATGAACGCGTAGCGTGTCTGTTACGTTCCGATATCGACTGTGAGGTGTTCTAGTAAGTGTACTCACTCGTAGCCCGATCCTCAAACCCCAACACTCAACGCTCCATTGTGTCATTCTCTTAGTAAGGCATAATTTCGACAAGCTTGAATCAATATTACAAATTAAACGTAATGAATTAAGAATCCTGGAGATGATGTAAATCAGTTTTAATTCGCCTCTCAAAGTCTCTCACATCAACATACAATTTTAACAACACATAGTGATTTAAAGCAAACATTTCATACGTTTACCCATGCTTCAACTGCAGTCTAAATAAGCACCCTTCAATGGCAATATAAACATATCCAATATCGTACCAACCTAAGCGAATCAAGCAAACTGTTCATCATTCTACGATCCGTATAATCTGGCGCTCCATTCCCAACGGTCCTCACTGCACAGATCGAACACGGTCGTTAGCTGCATTGCTGGACGTACACTCCTGTCAGAAGATGTCCTCTTCAAAAGCAGAAAGATTACGTATAATAATAAACTTCAAATCGCTTGTCAGTACATTCCAAGCAGCCAGGCGCCGCTGGCATCCGACCGATGCATGGGTATGAGCCAAGTTCATTGTTACATAACTCCCAACAATAGGGCCCGCACATGTATATATCTCTCCAACACATAAAATGAGGAGGAAAAAACCCACACACATACACACACACACAAACACAGTGCAACATCGAACGAGTAGGTTGAGATTCAATCATTTCTTTGCAAGGACTTTCACGCTGCTACCACCACTTGCACTTGCTCCGTGCGCAAACTTTCGCTTTGAACAACTGAATCACGCTGCGTTCTGGCGAAACTAGCTTAAGATCTTGCACTGCGTCCAACGCAACAGTCAGCCAGCAGGACAGGAGTGTTGGGGTTTTTTTCCGGCGTTGTGTTTTTCTTTTCGATCCTTTTTTCCGGCAACTTTCGGACGTCCCATTTCCAGAATCGTTCAAGCTGCAGACCACCATCCCAGCACGTCACAATCGATCGTCTCGGGGAAAAAGTTTTACTACTCGAGTGACAAGACAAACAGACAAACCGAAACGGACGACGACACTCATAATGCTGAAAATATGATAATGTTTCCTTTCCCTGCCATCTTGCATCCAAGCCCACGGTGCGCGCGTTCTATTCGATAGGCGGCACCTGCTCCCGGTCACGTCACCGACACTCCTTGGAGAGCCGAACCCGAAAGAAAAAGAAACACACACACACACACTGCTTCGTATACTCACAAATTTTAGCCAGCGCCATAGAAAAGTTATCATAACTTCTCCATCCCCCGTCAACCGAACCACCTCGGAGTAAAAGCGGCCGAAGAAAATACCGAAAGAATGAAAATGAGATGATGATGATGATGAAGCATTCAATAGCGTCAAGCCAAGTACAATAACAGTGTGTCGGAAAGAAGAGAGCAGGAAAAAGCAGCTAAACTCACACACAGCAAACCCCAAACTGGTCACATTGTCAAACGAGTGCTCCATCTTACTCTCCATCCCTCTCTTCTATTATCCGAAACTGATCTGCTCCTCGCATCCCGATCTTGGGCACAAAAAACAAAACAAAACAAGAAGTGCCATCGCATGACAAAATAAATAACGAACTTCGAACATTGGACAAATGTACACACTGTGTGTGTGTGTGTGAGTGCGAAATGGCATCTCACGCTTGTCATGGACTTTCTCCACAAAGCACTCCTTCCCATAAAACCTCCCGCAAGATCATTCCCGACCCCATTCGTTCGAAGATCCCGTTCGAAAGGCAGGACCTAGGGATGGGGATGGCTGCTTGCACCGTGCTGGCTGGCCCGCGTTAGCTAAATAAACCTTCCGACGCCGGAACGCGGCACGGGAGAAGGGACCGGCTCGTTGTCAAGTATTGCGAAAATGTATTATTATTCGGTATATTGATCACATTTTGAATATAAATGATGTCAGCGTGTCGGAGTTTTCGGGACCGGGCGCACCTAACGAACGAAACCGTACCGGTCGAAACGAGTGAACGCAGCAGCGTGGTTCGGTATTGGCATTGTGAATAAATTGCCACACGGAAAAGTCACCGTCACACGAGCGAGCCATCGAGACGCCTGGTATCGCTTGGTTTGCTGCATGAGCGGATGGAGACGCCCGGTACTTCACTGCCGTGCGAACGATGGAGGCGCCCGGTACGCCATCGTCTGGGCACAAATCTCACCGAAGCGAAGGGGCAAAGAATGTATATTAACCGGCAAATCAGCAGTGCAAAAAAGGAAATAGCGAAAAAGCTACTAAAATCAGCCACCGTTTTATTACCGACCGAGTAAAAAGTCCTGGCCACATAGAATAAAAAAAAATACACCCTCTACGGTGGATTTCGCTTCCAGCGCGTAGCGTAAGCCAAGCACCGCAGCCAAAGCACAGATTTGGTGGTGTAAATTAGTTCTAAAGCGAGCTAACATCTCTCCGTAGGGTGATTTCGCGTTCACGTACATTTACCCGCAATCTAAACGTGCCAATATACAGACGGCGAAACGATGTCAGACGAGCGCGCTGGTGAAAAACTGGAGCGCAAGGCTAAGGGCGAGCTGGAAAGAAAAAGTGCTCACCCTGTTAATGGGGAAAAACCTCAACCTATTTTCATCATCTTCAGCCCCATACAGCCCCACGGCAGTGTTAGTCAATCTATCCATCGAATCCTCCGTCCTGAGCAGTTACCACGCCGCCCCACGCCCGGCATCCGGGCATTTTCTATAGAACGCTGATTGGAGAGGATCTATTCAGAGCTACTTTCGCTGTACTTACTTACTTCCTGCTTCTTTATTCTATCCAGCAGGGTCCCTTTTTTGTTGTACTCATCGCTTGCTCCTTTCGATTGCCATTATTTTTTGACTCGCCCGTTCTATCAAATGGCTCCCGCTTTTCTCGCTTTCTTTATACCCCATTTTCCCATCAACCACCAAATGATCTCCCATGATGCGTTTCTTGCCCGAGGACATAAATCGCTTTCGCGCTGCCACATTATCCAAAAGTTCGAAAGAAAAGCTATTTTTCTTTCTGCCTTGTGGCGTCTGCTCGTGTGGCCTCTTAGCCCAGCAGAACGTTTGCTTGCCATTTTTCGTTGTGCGTTTTTACTTTCCATTTTCAGGCAGCTCAATTTTTACCACCCCGTCGACAGACACACACACACACACGGACTCACACGTACGCATACGTCACATGCTGTTCGATTTTAATCCCAAATATATTGGAAAAACCACACCACACCACGTCGCACGTCTCGATTGTGCCGAACGGCATCGAAAACACCAGCATCATGCGCCCATCCTGCTCTATCTCGCTATCGATCTTCTGGTCCGATCTTGTGCGTTCTGCTGTGGAATCGACTTCCGGTGAGCGAAGGAAATGTGCTTCTTCTCGATGCTGTCCTATCGCAAGAATCACTTTAGTGTATATTTGTGGTTTGAAACAGCCTTAAATCATCTTCAGACACTTTTTTCTTCGGAATCACATCGAATTCAGATCGACCAACGAATTTTATTACGGAGATTAATCTCAAAATTTTATCCTTAGTTCTAAATTTAATATATTTTTTCTCGTTCCTAACTTTTGCTTTATCAAGTGAGTATATTGCTTCTCTAACTAAATCATGATATATAGCCGAATACCCTCAATCGCTTCATTCCCATCGTCTCCTTAGAAATCGATCTGGCAAAGGTTTACTTATTGATATTGTAATCGTTTTGCTTCTGCTCTTCCATTCCTTTCTACCATTATCTTCTTACTATCAGAATGTCAACCAACCATTCCCGAAACAATACACCCTCCAGTCGATATTGGCTTCCTTTCCCGGCTGATGGTTGTCCATACTTTGAACGAAAATTTTCCCATTACTATGTACATAAATACATACGGAAGCTGAATGGAACCCGCTCACAATGTCGGCATTGTGTCAGCTGGTGGCATTGAGCATCCTTTCCGCATCCGTACGGATTCGTTTCCGTAGCCAAGAACGCCAAGCGCTAGTTTTGGCTCATTTGCAATACTTCCTCATCATGAGCCCGCGAGCGGACAATCGGGTGACTTATAGTTTACGGTTGATTTGGAAACTGATTTCTCCACACACACACACACACATGGGTGTGCGTCAGTGTGTCAGCGGGTAATCGAACGGATCGTCTCATACACGCTCACGGGGAGGAACATCAGCTGTCGTAGAGGCTGATTTATGTTGATGCTCGGTCAAGTCCAGCGAGAAAAAAAAGGACCAACATCTTTTGAAAATCTGTCCCGCTGATAGAAGAATGCGTAAGAACTATGCTTATTAGCGAAACACCCCAGGGAATGTTGCTGCTTGCTGTGCCATCAGCCAGCCATAAATCAGTTGTTCTAGCTGAACTCAATTCATTTTAATGTGTGTTCGGTGTGAGATAGAAAATAAATATTCAGCAAGAAAACAAACTTTAGCCTGTTTGATTCTTTTGTTATTTTGTGAAGTAAACAAAAGGTACGAGATAAGTTAAATTTTCTTTCAGAGTTCGTAAAGTTCGCCAACAATTAATAATCATTCTTTACGACCGTTACTCATTGTTACCCCATACGCCTAAATGTATGCAATCTGCTGTTCGATATAATCTAGATATTTACTCAGAATTACAGCTCTCAAAGTAAAAAAATGATTGATATTTCGATCCACTCCATAAAAAGAGGAAAAAAAGATCAAACAGAAAAATGAAATCTAAATTCGTTTAATTTTTTTCCCCCATGCCAGACGCCAGCTTTAAAATAATAAAGGCTTTTTTATTGGCAATGGCCATCATCGTACAGTGCGCCACCAAAGCATTATAGCAGTTCAACGCGCCCGAACTCCAACGCCAGCTCATATTTCCGAAACATCCTACACCCTGCTCGAAATCCCTCCCCGGCCCCTCCCCTTCAACCACACCACCCTCTGGTTGTCTGGTTTCTTTAATAATAAATGAATTATAAGCTACTTCAATCAGCAATTAATTAAATGTAGCTTCGCCGCTGACCACTTTGGCACTTTAAAGCAAGACACCAGTCGTGTCTGGTCCTCGGTAGCGCTCGCACAAAGAACGGTCAGCGGCCGTTTGCAACAACAGTGCTTGCATAAAAAGTAGCATGTGAAGCGGTACAAACTGCTATCAGCACGGTAGCACACGGTAGCATCGGTAATGAGCGACAGAACTAAAATTAGCAACAGCAGCAGCACCAAGCAGAGCAGATGAACGAACGGCTTTATCCGACACGTATTTGAAGGCTTTTGTGCTCGTAGTTTTGAGAAGCAACAAACTAGGAAAAAATATTTCTATGTTTCTGCTCGTGTTATCTATTCTTTAGTTTGTGTGCCTAGGGAATCGAATCATTCGCTGCTGTTAATTTTCTTAGATTGTTTTATATTAAGTTATGTTCCGAAAAATACACCCATGCTATACAATTTTATTTAACTATTTTCACCACGTCCGTTCGTTCAAGCGCACGCTGTGAAGTGGTGGCAAAAAGAATGCCCCAGGACACGGTACAAAACAGCCGTGTTTTAGCCTTGGAACGAAAACCACAACTAACAGGCACCTACGTGAAACACATCACAACAGAGCGCACCAGTATCAGTTTAGCTGTTCTTTTGCAACTCTCCATTTATCCTTTCATTCCATATTCATTTCAAGTCCTTCCCACACAAACCCATGCCCAGTAGCTCGCACACAGAAAAGCCCCCTCCGTGCCATGCTTCGGGTCCCCACCGGCGTTCTGTTGCATGATCAAAAGTCCTGCCAAACAAATCGCTCCAACCGAACCGTACTCCACTGAAACACTGAAACACTGATGAAAGTTCTCGTGTGCGTGTGTGTGTGTGAGTGGGACTCCGAATAAAGCAGCAGAACACACCAACCGAACAAAACATAAAAAGAAGGCGAGCAAGCCAACAAGCCTTCGTGCGGTTTTTTCCACATCAACACCCACCTAGCGTACCGAGGTACGCGTTTCGCTAGCTCTCGTCGGTGCGATTCAGCTTACGGCGGTGTGGCGGTATGCGAAAAGCTTTTCCCCACAATACGCGCGATTGAACAAAACTGACCGCTGGCTATCGAGAGACACGCCGTTGCCGCTACCGTGTAGCGAATGCAGCCGACAGAAAGACTTTCGCTCGCACACGGGCTTCACAAAACTCAAAAGCCTCAAAGATATCAAACACGCACACAAAAAAAAGCCCAACCCGAAGCTGCGTTGACAAAGCGCAACGCACGGCTAATGGGGCGATGGGATTTTTTCTTGAAGAATTGTGTATTTGTCTTGGAATTCGGTTTCGGTAGGCAGGTAGGTGCCCCCACGCAACATCGAACAGCAGCAGTTCGTTAGCCAACGTTTTGTGATTGATGTTTGTCAAAAGCATTAACAACCACAACCGATACCGGTAACGCTTTGTCGGTGGTGTTTTCACGGGAAAAAATTCATTTGTTGCACACAGAATAAATGTATTCCATTAGCGGGCCAACGCGATCCAGAAAGGGTACGGATGGCTCTCTTTTTTTTTGCTTCCTCCTGCACCATGAATAAAGTCGCAATGGGAATCGTTTTGAATGGCTAGATGAACTCCAGCATAGCATATAGACACCCGAGCGCAGGCAGATAACGAACCTGGTGCCCGGTACTATCGGTAGTGAAAGCTCGAGATATTTATGTGAAAACATCTAAATCAGAATCCGAAACCATCCTGGGGGCAGTAACCGGCAGTATTTATGAGCCGGGAGTGTGCACGCTTTGTCCACACGCATCTTGCGAGCACTCGAACGCACTGCCCGAATGCCGAAGCTTTCCGCACAGCAGCATTAGTGGCAATGCTCGAGCGTCTGGTTCGAGTCTCCCCAAGGACACGTTTTTCACCGGCTTTCAATGGCCCTATGTGGTGTGTGTGTGTGTGTGTGTGTGTGTGTGTGTGTGTAAATGTGTGTGTCGGCAAGCCTCCTCCTTCTCTGCCGTTAAGCGGATAATGGCTTCCGAGAGATGTCGACAAGAGCTTTGCGAGCGGTGCGTATAAAATTTCTTCAGCATGGTGCCGGCAAACATTAACGTACCATTAAATTGAATCAAACGGGGTAGTCAGCAAGAGAAGGCACACTGATAGTGTTCGAACTTGTATCGAACTTGTGTATCATTGCGGGAGCAAAATATGTTTGGCAAGTAATGAACAAGAAAAAGGTGTTGAGAGATCGCTTTCAAGTTATGTTATTTTCTTCAAAAGAAATAAAATTTTGTGTGTATACGATTGCATACCTTTAGGCGCAAATATACACCAAACACCGACCGGATCGTCGCCCCATAAACTGGGCTGATTATCCAGCTACGAATTTATTCTCTAGTCAAGGAAGCCAGTAATGGTAGACCCAGCTCTTTTAAGATTGTAGAGCCCTAAAAAAGGAGAAAAAACTGTCAGTTGATGGCCATCATGAAAGCTCCCGTAATCGTGTAACGTAATACGCTTTGTTTACACCTATGCTTCCAATTCTCCGTCAACACCTTCCGCTTAATGAGAGTGCAACACGCACACACACACACACACACACATGAACCACATCCTCTCAACCTTACCAACCAACCAATCAACTAACTATCCTTCGTCACACATACACACATGGGTGATGGTGCCGGAGCTGTGGGTTACCCGCATAAATAGTCCAAGATTTTCCAACCCATTAGAAAAGTCAGCTCCAGTGCTGCCTCACCACATTTACCAACATCACCACCATCTCTCGATTGGCACCGACCGGGGTGCGACTGAAAGGCTAAAAACAAAGCGAGAAATGAGAAAAACCAAAATCGGTTGCAGGCTCCTAGAGCACTAGAAGCCCTATTCTCCTGCGAGAAAAATAAAACCCGGGCACCAAAGGAATCCGGTCGAATGCAATGCCAGAAGCGTAAGCAACACTCGAGCAACAGCAGCTAGAGCGGAAAGCGCACGACCAAAAGGGATTAGCAGAAACGGACGAAAGCGGACGGCATCGTACAACAAAAACCAGATGAAGTGGTAGTTAATGAGGCAAGTAACAATGCATTCATTATTTTCCCTACCCAGTCCGTACCAGTAGTTCCTTGGCGCTAGTTTAATGCGCCCCAGCTCCAGTTTTGCTTTCTTCCGAGCTTTCTCGGTAGCCCGGTTGCCGGGACATGTGGGAAAAGTCTCGGGCGTGTTCCGATGGCAAAGCCCTTCCGAGTAATGCTGCTTCTGGCTGCCGGCTGTGGTTTTGTGTTTCTTTGCTACTTAAGCAGGACTTATCCCAAAGCTATATTGCGTGTATGTGTGTGTGTGTGTGTGTGTTGTTTCTGATGCTGCTTTTAGAGTTGTTTGCATTCCTTCTAAACCAACTCAACCTAGTCACCCAGAGCAAAAGCAAACATCAGTGTTCTCCAACAACATGTTCTCCAGATATACCTCTCTCTTACTCTCACTCGCTCTCGTTTTTTCGCTTGTCATTTTGCATACTTTCTTGATTTCACAGCCCAGAGGGTTGTCTCCATTAGGTGAATCTTTCCCTTTCCCGGCTACCATGCACCACCCGAAACGCCCTCATTCCCCCAGATTAACAGAAATGGACGAGCCGTCGAGCGAGCAAAGCAACGAAAGCTTGGAAAGCAAAACGAAACCTTTGAAGCAGTCGGAGCATCTTTTGCGTGTTCGCTCAAGGGGACAGTTACGAAAACATCTCGTGACCGTGCTTGTACTGAAAAGGCCCTCCACACGACACCCGCTCCCCCTTTGCACGGAACCCGGAAGAAAGGAACCGGATCAATGGTGAACCTTGATCGACGAGCGTTTAAAAAGCAACGGCCCCGAGTTGGTGTTTGTGTTTTATCTTTTGTGCGTTCGGGTGGAAAATCAGGATTCATTATCGTTCCCAGCCAGCCGTCCGGACTCTGCCGGTGCTAAACTACAACTGACGATGGTGGATGCTGGAAAATGGCGGGCAACACACCGAATGAGCTGTAACGTTGTTACGTTAAAACTCACCCAAGCAAACAGGTTTTGTGCCCGTTTTCTGCTCCAGAAAGCTAATTAACATATTCGAACTGGCGGAGCGCAAACGTACGCGAATTGCTCAATGATGGACGGGTTTATTTTAAGACCGTTGCCAATGTGCGGCAGTTCACCTGGTAGCTCATCGGCGTGTACATGAACAAATTTAATTAATATGACAAGATTTAAGAGCACACAGCCAGTGTGTCGGCGTGTCATTCGATTAGTGAAGTAAATTATGTTGCTGCATTTTCTTTGTGCATGAAAATACCTTGCGTTTTTCATTGTCATTGGAGAATCGAGAGAAAATTAAGCAGGAAATGAGAGAGAATTGAGATAGAACCGAAAAAGAAATGAGAGAGAGTAGAGCGAATATTGAGAGATAATCGAGTAAAAAATAAGAAAGAATCGAGAGAAAATTGGGAGGGAATCGAGGGCGAAAAGAAAGCAATTCGATATAAAGTTAAGAGTGAAATGAAAGAAAATCGAGAGAGAATCGAAAAATAATCAAAAGAGAATCGAGAGAGAAACGAGAGAAAATCTAGATATAATCGAGAAAAAATAGAGCCAGAAATAAGAAAGAAATGAGAGAAATTGAGCGAGTAATAAAAGAGAATCAAGAAAGAATTAAGAGAGAAATAAAAAAGAATCAAGATAACATCGAGAGAGAATCGAGCAAGAAGAGAGAAACAAATGGGATGAAATTGAGAGAGTAATGAGAGAGAATCGAGTGAGAAATGAGCAAGAATCGTGAGAAAATCGAGAGAGAAATGAGAGAAAATCAAGAGATAAATGAGAGATAATCGAGAGATAATCAAGAGAGAAATGAGACAGAATCGAGGGGAATGACTCTTTCTCAATTCTCTCTCATTCCTCTCTCGATTCTCTCTCAATTCTCTATTGATTCTGTCTCATTTCTCTCTCATTTCTTTCTCGATTCTCACTCATTTCTCTCTCGATTCTCGATCATTTTTCTCTCGATTCTCTATCATTTCTCTCTCGATTATCTCTTGATATTCTCTCATTTTTCTCCGAATTTTCCATTAAATCTTTCACTCTCAATTCTCTTGCGTTTCTCGTTCGATTCTCGATCATTTTTCTCTCGATTCTCTCTCATTTATCTACCTTTTTTTTCTTATTTTGCTCTTGATTCTCTCCCATTTCCCTGTAATTTCTCTGTCACTTTTCTCTCGATTCTCTCTCATTTCTCACGTTTCCTTCTCATTATTTTTCGATTATCGCTAGAATTTCTTATATTTTTCTCTCGACTCAATCTCAATTCTTTCTCCTTTCTCTCTCGATTCTCTATCATTTATTTCCAGCTTCTCTCTCACTTCTCTATCACTTTTGTCTTGATTCTCACTTATTTATCTCCTTTTTCTCTCGGTACTCTCTCTCTCTCTCTCTCTCGCATTTCTCTTTGGACTATCGCTCACTTTTCTCTCATTTGTCTCTAGAATCTCCTCATTTCGCTCTCAAATCTCACTCTCATTTTTCTCCTAATTCTCTCTCATTTCTCTCTCAATCATCGCTTTTTTATTCGTTGAAAATTACTGTTAAGCTAAAAGAGTCCCTTTTCAATTATCAATCCTTCTATTTTCCTATCATATTTTCCAGCCATCCAGCAAGCGGTGCTCGAATTTTTAGAGTGTTTCTCCTTTTATCGAGTGAAAAAAAAGTGTAACCATTGAGTAAGCTACACATCACAATAGGCCTTTCCTCACTCGCTCGTCCTCTCTGTGTGTCAAAGCACACTAACAATTACGACAATTTGTCATCAAATATTGTTTCAACACACAAACACACACTCCACGCAACGTAAACACCGCAAGCCTATCAAGAATGGCCAATAACACTATGAGCACCGTGCTTTGCAATCTGCGAACGTTTCACAACATTATTTGTTTGCACTTAATAGAAAAAAAAAATGCTACAAATAAACAATCTTTCCCTCGCAACAGCGCAAAAGAAACGCATACAATCTTACATTCATTGCCTTCTTACTTACCTCCCCCTTTCTCTCGTTCCGTATCTATCACGTCCCTGAACCGTGTGCAGAGTGCACGGCAATGCATCAAAGGGATTGCATTTTAAAAGCGGGACCGCTACTGTCAACACTCACTTTATCGCCGACAGCCATCCACTGCTGCGTTGCCCTTTGCCGGCTACACTGATGGCACATTAAAAAAGGGGGAAGGTTCCTATTTTTCCTTTTTTCGTATCTTACCGCAATGGGAAAGCCTTTTGTTGGGGATATTGGGAGGGGCAGGCGGCAACTCGCTACACAGTTTTTCGTTTATGTTTTGTAGTTGCTTTCAGTTTTTGTTCGCTCTCCTTCTTTTGCTATTATTTACCACCATCGTGCAATATGGTTGAATGGGAACGGAAAAATCGTTTCAAGAAAATCCTCTTGTCCTGCGGGGTGCTTATGTTTTCGTTTTTCGCTTTAGATTTTCTCCTCCCTCTTTTTATGGGTGTGTGTGTGTGTCGTTGAAACAATTCAACCGTTTCCCTCCAATGTATCTCGATGGATGAACCTGAGGGTTGCTCCCAACTGCGTTCCCCCTTTTTCCGACCCCATTCCACCGAATTACTCACCCCCAACACCCAACATCGACGTCAACCATCACCGTCTTCACGGAGTGAAGTCCTCCCCAACGAGACGGTGGTGGTTTTTCTTTCAACCCACGGATGGAGTATTTACTTTAGCCCTTTCGCTCTACCCCGGCCCGGCGTCGTCACATTTCCGACTGCCGGTTGAAACTGGCTTTATCAACACCAGTACTCCTCCCGGCTACTTCCCCCTCACCAACTCTTAAAACACTTCCACTTGATGCTTTTGTTTCGCGCAAAGCGCTGTTCCACACTGACAGCTTCTTAAGAAGCCCGGTTTTATGCTCGTCTGGTCGCGGCGCTTGAAACAAAACCACCATCGTCGCGTCATCAGTGGGCAATCTTTTCATCACAGCGCATTGTGCGCACCACCCCAAATGCTGCTAAACTGCAACAAGCCCGAGAAACTTATTTCGCGTAATTTCAACTGCCATTGAGGTGAATTATTTCGAGCAGCTTCACTTGCCATGCATCACTCGGCACCCGTCGGCGTTGGGTTCCATTCGATTCGAATCAAGCAATCATTGTTCGTTTGCAAGTTTGGAGGAGCAGCGCAAGCAGGCGCGCGTGAATGAGTGCACTTTTGCACCGGTTACCATCCACAGCAGGCCATGTGTTTCGGTGAAGTTCGGCTGAAGTTTTCCAACGCCGAGCAAATAGTGAAGCAAAACGTTTGCTGGAAGGCACGCAGCTGATGCAAGACCAACACTTGACTCAAACAAGCCCGTAGGAGTACAACAGGTTCTGTAACATTCGTTCCGTCGATTATAGCTGATGAGTGAACAAATGTCTACGCTCTTGTTGAAATTTCTAATTAAATTCATTCACGGAACGGGGGTTGATAAGCAACAGATAGTGTGGTGTGTTGTGAATCGGAAATGAAATAAGTATGGTAATCGGTCTAAGTCTACGAAAGATCGTCTTAGTGCTCAAAAATGGAGATGGAAGAGATTATTCTAACCCCACATACATACTGTTACAGAGACAAAAATGTTCAATTAGCAGAATTCGAATAGACGCCTAACAGTATGCAATTCCAATTAAAAAAGATAAAGCTGTGTTCATTCATCAGTATTTTATTTCTTGGAACAACACTGAAACACTTTATTTTCCCAATAAGCCACCATGTTTTCATAATGTTACTGTTCATTTAAAACCCCCGTCACTAAACTCTCACACGACTCCCTCTATCTCTCACTCCTTTTTATACACGCCTAACTACACCCTTACAGAGGACTCGCTTTTGCCCCAGTGCTTATCCATTCCCGGAAACTAATTACATTGTTTGCAGGTCTGTTTCATTGAGCACACCTAATCGATTTCACCTTCACCAGCCATTGCAGCGTACAGCTCGGCGGTGCACACGTTCACCCGGGACCGATGATGGGTTCATAATCACACACCCACCGTGTTGCAGCCCCCCCGTACTCCAACCGCATGCATCTCCCAGGGCGTGCAATTATTAATTTTAAATCTCGTATTAAATGCGCTCAGAAACGAGCGTTTGGAATTTTAGAGTCTGCTGCTGCACCCTTTTGCTCCCGTGCTTCGAGCCTCCTTCTCGTTGACCACGCCAGCCTCTAAAGCACAGCCGTGAAGCCTAGCTACCCAGTTAACGATGAACTCGGCGGTGAAAGAACGGGCTAACGACTGCGCCTGGGAAGTGGTTAAGCTATTGCAATATTCACGACTCCCAAACCCCGGTACACATTCTGCCCGCTTGCCTAACTAGGGGCTTGTTAAGGCTTTTTACTCGCTGTTTACACAACTGCATGTGATATTTGCACTTCGGGCTATCCACCATCTCACCAAACCTCCCAGCTGGAATGCACACACCGTACACAGTTCGGATGATATTCTGCCAGCATTGCACCAAGCATTTCGGTGTGTTTCATCGTGACTGTATATTTAGTCACACACACACACGCACGCACACAAAAGGGGGCCACGCCACGATATATGCAAACGATAGCCGCAAAACGGCATTCAATTCATGGTTCTTATCGGTGCAAAAAGTTTAATTATACCGCTTTCAATAATTTTATCACCAGGCACCGTTTGGCTGAAATCGGTTACCCTGTTTCCCGTGCCCGGCTCGAGTGGCGATTAGGATGACACGTGCTGCACCACACACGTTCACACACTGACAAGTGGTGCTTCCGGAAATGGTGGAAACGTTTGGCGCGAAAGATTCTATTAACCGGGCTACTTTATCGAAGCACATGCCTCATTTCGGGTGGAAGTAATTGAATGTAAAATGCAGCGGCACACAAATTAATTTTGTGTGCTCAATGGATCTCAATCCTTGGCTCGGTTGGCGGTTGCTCGGTTTGTACTTAAAAGCTAACGAATCAAACGAATTAGGTTGATTATTGGGCTCGTTATGATGGGTAGTGGAATCCGTTAAATGCTTTGGATGTGATTTTATGTTCAATATACATCAGAGGAAACTAGAAAATACACACACACACCACGTTGGAATAATAAAGTACTCCTTCGGATTGTTCTAAAAACCCAAACGGACGCATCATTTCGCTTACTGCCGAACTTTCCACGGTTCATATAACGAGCGCCATTAACGTCTGTGACGCCAATCCAATTATAGCTCAAATCCTCCCATCGAAAAATTCGCCCACACCAATCCGATTGTGACAACCAACTTCATTCCATTCAGCACCAGCAACAGGAAGCATCAACAATTCTCATCGAATTCGTTCAGCAAAACGAGAAAAGGGGGGGGGGGGGGGGGGGCGAGGAAAATCTTCCTCCGAAACACCAAACGAATTATCTAAAATCCACACACAACACTGGCACACTTTCCACAGCAAAAACAAAGCACAGCTCGGGAAGAAAAAGGGCTGAATCCAAACGGGCGTAACAACATGGAAATGCTTCCTCTTTATTAAGTTCGTTGATTTGCCGCCTCCATCGGTTCTTTATTTTTCTTGTGTGCATGCATGTGTGTGTGTGTGTGTGTGGGTGTGTGTTGGCAGAAGATACACGGTAACACTGCTTCCACAAAACTACGGCCAGGACAATAAAGCCGAATGAAAACCGGCACGGAAAATAGCAGAGAAACATAATAACATCTAAATAACCAACTTCACCGAAAAAAGGTGGTGCTTTCGGTGTGTTAGTTTTGGCTTTTTTTTTTTTGTTGGAGGGTATGGTTTGTCTGCATTTTTATTTTATTTCGTTCGTTTTTCGTTTCTGGTTCTCATCGGCCCCGCTATCTCATATCTACCGCAGTTGTGCTGCTCGTTTTCACCGACTTCTAAAAAAAATATATTCATCTACCGCTCTACTAGTTTTCCCCCTCAGCATGTGAGAGAACTTTTGCAACAGTCGTTTACGTATTATTACACCCGTTGGCTAGATAGCGGCGGATCAAGTTTCCCCTCCACTCGTGGTTGTTTGGTAAAAAGGGTTTATGACAGGCCTAGCCGGGCCGTTCGGATGCTGGAAACCTGGAACGGAAGGTTTTATGGATAGTGATTTTGGATTTTGAAACATACATGCACACTGCCAGCCGGTTCCGGTAATAATCTACGCTTTTATTTACACAAAAATATGGTGCATGAAAAATCCAATACCCAGCAGACCATTGGAATGTGTGTTCGGTAAAGTGTGTTTTCAAATCGTCCTATTTAGCGTCATCATCAACCCCGGTAGCCAGTGGTTAATTTTTGGCAAATTTTATGACCCTAGTTTCTAGCGGAAAAAAGAGCGCTTCCCTTTCAATTTTGTATCCCCTCGAAACTGTATCGTTTTGCATTACAGAAAGCTCGGGGTGTCCGTTTTCCATGTTACACGTCCATTATGTGTTATGTTGGAAAGAAATGTGCTCCTTCCTGCCGGTGTCAGATAAACGATTTCCGCCCAAACCCGCTGTATTATCAACACGCAAAACCAGAGATTAAATCAGTTAACCTTTTTCTGTCGAGAATATGTAAAAATAGATTTTATTTCCACATGCTTACATTTTATTCAGCTACCAGACGTCTCCATCCATCGAACCACCAACCACCAGGCGTCTCCATCGAAGCAACGACCTTTTTTCTGCAAAAGCGTCCGTGTGTGTGTGCGCGTCAAACGAACGAAAAGGGAATGAAGAAGGTAACCTGAACGTGAATCATTGCCCACAACTGCCCCGGCCTTTATTCATACAAACTGATCGACTATTTGAATACTGAAGACAGTTCTTTCTACCAACTACCAACCGCTCAACAGGGAAGCATCGATCGGGTGCTCCGTCCCCCCCTTTTTTTTTTTGCTCGACTCCACAAAAGGCTGCCCATCCTCTCAGTTAACAGCTTTTGTAAAATTTTAATTGCTTTTGCTTGTAGCTTTCAATTTTGCACCACTCGGAGTCATTCTCGGCATTAGCGCGAGAGCGAAGGGAGGTTGGAAAAGGGAAAAGGGGCCTTTATCAACTATCTTCCGCCTGGCAAATGGAAATAGAAACACTCTCACTATTACACCCGGGGTCGATGAATAGGCTAAAGCAAAGTAAACAACAGCAAAGAAAAAAAAGGAAATAAAAACCCCCGAACTGTTCAACTACATCGTCCGTCCGTCCGGCTCGTTCGCAACATCGTACCGATCGGGGCACGTATCTGGTAGGCAAACGTAGGACGTGGAAATAAAAACATTACTTCTTCCACCACCACCACCGCTTGGGCGGACCATTAAAGCGAAGAAACAGCTGATTTATTTCTACGGCAGGCGAAGCAACACTGACGCCTCCCGGCCACGGCACCGGCAAGTACATTATGTTTGCTGATGAATGTATCAAATGCAATAAAATGTCCCTTTTTCTCGGGGGAACATTTCAATTGCAGCTTCTGCAGGCGCGCTGATTTCGCTCCTTCTTTCCCGTTCACCGTTCGAATGAGCATTCGCGTAAAAAGGCGTACTGCCGGATACGCTTTCGGCATGCCGGTTAACCCCTTTACTTCGTTGCAAGTTTTTTTTCCGAGTTCTCAGCAACTACGTCATTGGTTTCTTCTTTATGCTCGCTCTCTCTTTCTCTGCCCTTAGCCAGGTTCTACCCTACAAATGCTTACACATAGCGCTCAAAAAGAGTTCCCGGCAGTTCTTTTTTTTGTTTGTGTGCTCGTGTTAGCATCTTTTTACACCTCAAATCTAACGATACTGCAGCCAACTGTTACCGCTGCGGCATTGAAGGACGTCCCGTTCTAAATCGTTAACGAAGCGACACCGGGAAGGTGTAAAAATGGCAGCTTTACCAAGTGTGCATGAAGCAGCACAGGCACACAGGTGAGCTTCTTGGAAAATGCTTGTTAAAACTGAAATATTATTTGCACGAATCGAAAACCAATCATTTGTGTAGAAGAACAATGGCACTACAAATTGCTGAGGAAGCGCTGCCGAGCAGTTGACTACACTGAAGCACACTCGGAACTAAAGGTGTTAAGAATTTACATAAAATAGCATGATTTGGAAACTTGCTTTAAGTTCTGAGAAATCGATCGGAATTCAACATCAGTCCCTTGGAGATTTGTGAGCCATGGGCTTTGTATATGATGCAGAACTAGAGGTCAAAAATTGACAAGTTTCTCTTGAGCGCAAAAATAAGGGAATATGACGACGAGTCCATTCGACTTATCTTCGGTTCTAGAGACCTCACTCCATTATCATCGGATGAATAAGCGTCTGATGCTCCTTGCCTTTCTTGAAGATCAGAGACCCTCATGTTATAAAGAAATGCTATTCTTCTTTAAAAAATCGTAAAATTAAAACAATCTCTCAATTTCGACAGTCCCGTACATCCTTATTGAAATGAGGAAGACACATCATCCCATCTCGCTTTTGTACATTAAAGCATGATGTCTTCAACGCACAACTTTAGCCCAATCAGGTGTACTTCCTTCGGCGGGAAATCTATTATTATTACTTGACAACCGCACGCCATCACTCCATCCTCCGCTGCCGGCTGTCCCAAAACCCACCGATCATAAATCATCATCTACAGTGACTGGTGTACAAAAAGCATAACCACATCATAACAATCACCACGCAATGCACTGTACCGCCCACCACTCCCACCTTCCCCCTCCCCTCCCCACCCCCTCCAAATTCGGCCATAGCAACGGAAGCGTCCACGACCGGTTCACCAAAACGGATAGCGGCCAGGATTAGGAATAATTATTAATTAGCTGTCATCGATTCATTTCCTGTCAGCGGGAGATGATCACTCACACGGTTTGTGTGTGTGTGTGTTTGTGTGCGCGGGCAAATCCGAACTCCCTAATCATCCTCGGACTCATAGCGGGACACGAATGCTGGAAGCTTTGCCAGCTGGACACATAATAATGATAGTAGTAATAATAATAATGATAAGCCCCATTCCTTCTGCGGGTTCCCTCGCACAACGCTTCGCGCAATCGTTTGTGCGTGCGTGTAAGATTCGCGCTCGTAAGACTATTAATTATCCGATCGGACAGGCATACTGGCGTGCGAAGTAGGAAAAGCTTGACGAGTCGTCATCGGTGCCGGTGCGTTTGCGCCGGTTTTAAAATATCAATTAGCAGCGATGGGTGGAAAATTAATGATGAACATCCAAAATTTGCTTCCTTTGCGCCTCGCTCCCTGTCCCGCTTACAAAACCCGTGTAACTTAGCCGTGTGCCAGACAAACGATTTATCATCCGCGAAACTCAAGTGCCAAGGTACCCCGATTGGGTGACCCGACAAAAAACAAAGCCCACCGAAAACAATCACATCACCTTCTCACACTGCGGGTGCGTGTGTGTGTGTATGCACACAAACAAATGGTTCAGCATATTTACAAAACGGATTGTGTCGCGGGCCTACCAGCGTATCGTTTTACAGCGCACCTTCAAATCGCTCTGCTAACGATATTTAAATCTTGCTCACACACCGAGCACGTGAAATTGCCGTCTCCTCGTCTTATCAGCCCGTGTGCAGCCGAGGCTTTCGGGCGCTTTCCACGAAAACTCTCCCAGTTTTACCCAACCCGCCGTAGGAATCTGCACGTTCATCGCGGTACCGCTACCGGGCGATGCGCGCAAGCTTGAAATTCGATTACATTTTAATTAATATGAAAGTTAAATATTTAATTATCAGTTAATTAAGGTGAAATTATACTTCACTCTGTAGCAGAGTCATCTGCAGCACACGATCTTCATCGCGTGTCGCACGGGCGCACACACACACACACACAAATTCTCCTAAACTCAGTGACGGATTTCTCGCCGTAATCTAAGTTTCGGAACGCGAAAGCGGAACGCAAGTACTGTAATTATGTAAAATATTTCACCGGTTCTTGCATTGCATCCTGCTGCATCCGATGCGTCGGAAAGGCATGCAAACACATCAAGCGCAAAAGAGAGCAACACGCTTGCTTGCGCCATTCCATCACCTCCGTTTTCACGCATAACTAGCCACCTAACATCCATTTGCAGCAAGGTATGCAAAGTGCACAATTCTTCGGTGTAAAGCTGTGTCAGTGGTGAAGGCATTTATTTCTAATGATAATAATACTTTCACAATAACACTTGCTGATGAGCAAACAGTAATTCCACTTACAAGTGTTAAGTACATTTCAGTGCAATAACGATTCTAATTCTAAGCAACGCTTACACGACGATGGCGATTGCATACTCCTTAGGCGCTGGGTTCGGTGTGAGGATTTTAAAATTCAGCCTAAATGTATGCAATCTTGCTGTTTCATATTGCTCGAACTTTCCAAACGAACACAAACCACCCGCCTTGTAGAGCGAGCTATTTTCACTGACGATGGGAAAACAATGGGAAAGTAATGATCCACCAGCCCCTCACTCCGCCCCCCCCCCTCCACCCCATCATCATCTTCCCCTGCAATTCACACGCCATCAGCCAAACCAAACAAGAACAAGTTCTTCCTGCTGCACGGACACGGAGCTCGCGCCACGAACGAACGGTTCACGCCAATGGTTTGCAAAGGAAAAAAATGCAATTAAAATTGTACTGCAAACCACCGACGAAAACCAATGATCTCCATTACCTTCGCCTTCGTTCTTATTCTAATGAAGTAAAATTCCTCTCCGGGTTTTTTTTTCTCTCTCGATCCCTCGCACTCTCTCTCTCTCTCATGCTGCTGCCCCATGACTCCGGCAGCAGTTAAAACTTTCCCACCAAAGGATTCCTTTTTTCGCGCAGCATGGAAACGCTCGGGCGCACCGCCGGCAAAATCCTTTGCCCCCTAGTATCGTTCGCAGTCATGAATGTGATTATGATATCAGCATTGAATATTTAAATTAATTAAATGAATTTCTTTCATTGCAGCATGGATTTGCTTGCTTCGTACGGTTCGTTCTGCTTCTACCACAGGCAACAGGGTGGGTTTTGCCTTCGTTTTTTCCCTCCATTTTCTCTTAAGCGTGTGTGTGTGTGTGTGTATGTGTGTGTTTCTCGTTTTTTTCTCCTCCTTTGTTCTACATATTTTCGTCTCATCCATTTGTTTCTTTCTTTGGCCACGTTTCGTTTGATCCCGGCATTCTTGCTACCCTTCAGCGAATGTCTTCATCATATTCTCGCCCTCACTTACTTAAGTTCGGCGTATCGCACTGGGGATGACATTTTTTGCTGCTTGCCAAGTGCTTTCGCTTTAACCGAAACCATCCCTTTCGTTCCCTTACCCGCAGGCATCCCACGCTCATGAATATTGCAAACCCGCTAAGCAGATCATCAGTTTCGTCGTCGTTTCTTACGGCTTCGAAACGTTCTCGAGCGGTCGGGTCGCATTCTTAAACTTTGCCACTTTTGCCTTTGACATGGAGTGTATTTGGTGCGTCTGCACTTGCTGCAACTTTCTGCATGAGAAATTCGGTTGCCGGTGTTTCGCTTCCCTTGCTGCTTGCTGCCCGCGTTACACTGAAGCATACTTTCAGGCGCGCAGGTGGTTGGGAATATACAGCGGTTCGCTATTTCGGATGCAGATTTGTCCACGGCGTTCATGTTGAGTAGTAATTAAATTCTAGGCTAGAAGTAGGACCTCGCACACACAGCCAGCAACAATCGGGCAACTTTCATTTGAATATCAATGACGGAGGGAATGTTTTGCAAACTCAATCTGATTCAATCAAATACCAGTCTGCGTTCTAGGACAAGCTCACCCAAACTGAGCAAAAATGCAGCTGCTGTAAATAGATTGCTCCAACAAATAACTCGATCTGGATTCTTCTTTCTTTGAACAATTGCATGTAAATGAGCTTGTTATGAGTTTTCTGGTTTAAAGCGCCCAAAAGTATGCAATCGTTACCTACTGAATACGGTGAGGAATGTTTGATTTCAACTTCAACAAAGTTTTGCATACTTTCAGGCGCATGTATCATTAGTTCACTTAACAGTACAAATAACACCTCTTGCAAGCATTTCTTCGGCGCATCTGCAGCCACTCTACAATCATTTGATAAGCATAAACAAAGCTACTTCATCACCGCAATGCACCTCAAATCAAGACCGGCTGCCAGCGGCTCTATCAATTGTATATTTACCAACTTTCGCTCCGCAATCGAAACAACTTTCCGAATCGTGACGCTACCACCGGGTCGGACCGGCAGGACCCAAGGACAAGACAAATGGCTTTGCAGGGAAAAGTTTGTCAACTTCCGTTCCGCGTTCCACTTGACATTTTTGGGCAACGACCGGAGATGAAAGCGGATGCGGGTGGGCCGGCCAGCCCGACCGGTCCGGGCGGGAGGAGGTAAAGTGTTTGCACCGGCAATGAGAAACGCGTGAGCTCGTTCGCCGTAACGAAAGTGGTTCAGTGAATTTGATGTAGTGCTCAAGTTGTTCACCATCCGGGAGCGTACAAATGCCCGAAGCAAGCGCAACAGCATCCAGCGCCGAGCCACTCCCCTCCCCTGCTGCCCGTGCAATCTACTGCATATTTTATTCATAAATCATCCGAGTGATGAGAATTTTATTTGTTGAAAAAATTTATCCCCCAAACGTGATTCAATTTGCATATCACGTGAGCGCGTATGCGACGGCGGAACCTCCGGACACGCGGCGGGAACTCCTTCGTTCTGCAGTGTCCCAGTTGTCGTCCGGTGGTCGACAGCCGTTGCAGGTTGTACCCCCCCCCCCCCCCCCACCGGTGGATGTAGCGTGAAGCACGTAAAAGATTTTCCCGCACGTCCTGGACGGCGCAAAGCAAGCAACCTCATTCCAGGACGGTTCCGCGTATCTCAGCGTGTGGCGTAAACGGATAAATAACCCCGGTACGGAAATCATCCAGCATCAACCGAATCGTGCCAGCGTACCCATGGTTGATGTGTCGTCTTCGCCCCGCCAGCTCCAAACGCTGACATTGACGGACTGGCTGCTGAGGGACACCGTCTGGAGTTGTCGCTCCGAGAGACGAAATCTGGGAGCGGAAATGGGAAATGATAAACTTTTTCGATTTGCCAGTCATTTCTAGCGCTCGTTTACGGTTGACTCCTTGTGTGCGCTTCCGGCAGTGAGTACGTTACACTTGGCGTGGATGTTTGAAGTGGATGAGATGAATTTTTCAAATCGTTACTACTGCACACACACACACACACTTTACGTACCTGGATGCAACAGTATCAACTTCAATTACTCACCCATTCAGCAACATCAGATTCAGAAGAAGTCAGATTGCTCACTGCTATTCAATTAGCTCTCTTTCTCACACGATAATCTTAACCTTCGGACCAATCCCCCTTAAGCTCATGAGTAATGTCACAAAAAGCATTTGCGAAACCTCAAACTTCATTCGAAATCGATCTAATCTGCTTTCTCTGACACTGAATTGTACATCACCATCATGAACAGCACCGCTTTTTGGATGCCTTTTTTCCAGCTGAATGGACAAGAACTTCAGCATCAGAAACAGAGCCCAACAGGTCCAGCAGGAGCATTACAAGGGGGACACGTAATGTTTACCAAAGGGTTCGAGCAAATCAAAAGAACATGTGCACCAGACCGTACGTACCAATGATATCCACATTGTAAATAAACTAAAAGCTCCCTTCTATCCCTCCCCTTTTGTTGCCTCTCCTGCTGTCCTACCGGATATCTCTGGATCGGTTGTGGATAGTTCAGCATGTTTGCTCACCTCAGCCCACACCGTACAGGTTGATTGCCAATCTCAACCTCAACCCGAGACGTGGTTCACTCCAGCAAACTGGACCAACTGGAGGCAGCAAAACAAATCTACATATCAGCTCTAAACCTAAAAGTGCTCCATCCTGTGATGTACCTGCGAAAACCTTTTCCGATTGTGAGTTCAATGTGCCACCGATCCCATCCCGGGGGAACACTCGACTCGACCGGCTCCGGTCTCCGGACACTCCGTACCGACAATGTTTTAATGATTACCCATGAGTAGTTTTCCCCTTCGCCGTGCTGTCCCGTTGGTACACTGCTCTGCCAAGTGGTAAAAATGGGACGTGCGAAGAATACGAGGCCAGCCAGCCTTTTGCCTCGTCCCAAGACACACTCGGATGCTTAGGCTCCCATAGGATGGGCTGCAGGCACATACACATCCATCACTAGGTTATGATGGAGCCAGGGACCAACCTGAGCCTTGCGGGAACTGCTCAATCTGTCCAAGGAGTAACTCAATTGTGCCGTACCGTACAGTGACAACGAGGGAATAACGTATTCTATATTAAATCAAATATTTAGAAACAAACTCTCGCTCTCTCTCTCTACACTCGAGTTATCAACACAACTTCTTCAGATCGAAGATGAAGTGTCCTCCTGTTGTGATGCTGCCATACCGAACAACTTTGTACCGATCCCACGCAACGTCCAGCATCCAGTCACTTAACACCTGCTGCTAGCACTTTTCGAAGGCGTTTTATTACCGGCCAATCATATCCTTGTCAGACATCGATTCTATGGCGGCAGCAGATGATCACAAGTCCTTCTCGAGCATCTTCGTTGCGTCCATTAGCATGACAAATTGATAGCAAAACTGCATCCATCATTGAGCACTTCTTTGCAGCTGGTTGTAAACAGTTTCTCGACATGCTCCATTCGAAGATGATGCGACCGATTCCAAGTGTTAATTTATATTAATCAGAAGCACTTTACTACTTTGATTGAGCTGCTGTGGTGTGATGTATCAGTAAGCAATTATTCTTCTTTTTTGAGATAAAAGGCTTCAACTTTGCTTTTTCTTACACCAACTTCAAGTTACTCTCCTATACTTTAAGCCTTCACTTCACATACAGCAACTTCATTAAAATTCCACTCACAAAACGGTCCGAATCGTTGGCAGGAGCAGGCCACAAGCTATTTCCCCACCCTAATCGAAACCCACAGAACTTATTACCTCGGCATGTCCGAGTCCGGGTTTCGCCCAAAAATTCTCCCTTCAACTCTTCAGTGCGTGCTTTAAACACACGCTCGGAATCTCCAAACGTTCGCTTTACATTTATTGTAAACCAACAAAACAAGCCGTTCGGAGTTCAAGAGTTTCGGACAAAACCCTCGGCTCATCAACCCAGGGAACGAACGGACGGTGGGCCGCGTAAGCGTCATAAAAATCACCAAAACATTGCGGTTCAACGTACCGCAAACGAGGCTGCTTTTTATTGTTTCTCACAACAACAAAAAAAAAACTTCGCGCCAAATGGAATTCTGGACCACACCGTTTGCTGACAACGTTCTGACGTAGGTTTTGTGTTTAACAAGGTGAGTGAACCGGGTGTTGGGGTGTTTTTAAAACGCGTGTTCTGCTAACCGTTCGTTCTAGGTGGGAACAGCATTCGAAGATGGACATCGCGTGCTGAAGATGTAATAAGCCTTTTTTCTCCTGTTGCCGTTCTCGGCTGTTACTGGTCTACAACGGGCAACAGCATCTGTTTCACCAGCAGCACACGTAAAAACGAATCAAGCGTAAATCGTCTGCCCCGTCTGAAGACAGATGAATGTTTTAAGCGTTTACAGTAGCAGGCTGTGTACGGTGTACTGCGGATTGCATACCTTTCCCTCTCGCTCTCGGGCATCGTGTAACCGGTAAGAACCAGGTAAAAGCACTCGTAAAACAAAAACTACCCCCTTTAAGGTTATACAAACACACAAATACACAAACACATAAACACACATCTTGCATCTCGTGTGTACCTGTTACAGTGTACCAACACTAATACGGCACGAGCTTCTCGTTTCTCCATGCGCCTGTAGCGTATGCAATGAGGGTTTACCGTGCTGAAGTCAGATCGTGCCAGATCAGATTACTTGCCTTGGGCACTACAACTCACCAGTACACCCCACGGCGAGTGTACGCGCTACACACAGGAGATGTACCGACCCATCGTTCCGGTGGTACGTGACTCCCTCGGCATCGATTAAACCGGATCTCCCACCGGTGAATTTTTGCTCACCAAAGCCAAACCCGGAAGCATACGTTACCTTGAAGGGAAGTTGCGTAAAAAACCCCAAATAAAAAAACAGAAACTATTCAACCGAAACGTGTGGAAAAGAAGCAAAAAAACCGTATCCCTCTCGAACTTCATTAGTTTTCTTTTGTGGGGAAACACAGCCCAAAATCCCTCCCGAGTTCGGGTTGATGTCATCAACACACGGCAAGTCAAAGCACTCATAAAAGCATTAGCGTAATGGTGAAAATTATGCACGCTTTCTTTCACAGCCGTCCGTCTTTCCCTGAAGGTGGCTGTGTGACGATATTTAATACCCTTCCCGACTTAGGACCCCGGTGGCACTTCCTAGCGAGCATATTTCTTCCCCACCAGCACACCTTAAATGTTTCCAGCTGCCTGGAGAAACCGCGCTGCAAGTCGTCGCTGCGCCGTCAACACCGTGAGCCGGTTTAATCTGACTAAAGCCGGCCCGAAACGCTACTGGCAGGGAAAGTTTACGGTCTGCACGGTGCATAGTGTGAGTGTGTGTAATGAAGCGCAAACGACCTGACATGCCGCACCGTGTCGGGTCCTCGGGGTGAGGGCCGGGCATCTTACGCCGAGCGTACCGCAGTCAAAAGCCAGCACCAGGTAAATAATGCAACGCTTTACCACTTTACGGGATGCGGGTGGTTTACGACCGTGAAGGTTAACACTGTTGATGGCACAATTTATTAGAAACCTGATAAAGTCATCGGGCGGGGAAGTAGTTTTTTTCGAGAGATGTACGAGATCATCCTTATCCCGTTCTTACTAACTTACTAGCGTACGTATACAAATACTGAAAAGTTCTTACGCATCACATATGCAAGACTCTACTCAGAATCTCGGAGCATATTCATGGGTACGCTTGTGTTTCCCGCAGACAACACACTGAACAATTGCTCAGCGGAATGTAAACAATTAATAACACAAAGCACCCGACCCGGAACCTCGTACCACTTACACTGATTGGCATAATTTTCCAGCCCATCCCGTGTCCTGTGTCCTGTGGCGCATTAAATTCGTCGCCCCGTTTGCTAGACACAAAACGTGGACGCAAAGGTGTCCTAAAAAGCGGGTCCGGCAAGCTAATCAGTGGCGCAATTCCGTTGTACACAATACTGCCAGCCGCGGGGGTCCTCGCCTCACGTCGGCCATATGCTACACACGTGTCCACACGAATATGACCCTTTGGATCTCTTCCTCTCCCTCTTCCTCGGCTTCCTGTATCGCTGTTAAAACCGCTAACCACAGCAACGAGCCGTTTTTTGAGTTTCCCGAGTTGGGGGTGAATTTTGTCTCTCCCACACACGTAACGTCCGCGATGGAGTCAATTAAAATGCAAATGAGAAACCGAATAAAATTCCTCGCAATCAGCGTAAACTTCGCAACGCCGAAGGGTGAACCGGGCACTGTATGTGACTGTGTTTGTGTAGGGAAGTCCCTGCTGAGACCAATCCTAATTCATTAAAGAGCCAAACACCGCTCGTTCTGAGTATGCTCGCACCTCCCAGCAATACCTGTGCGAGTGGCCATTCATTAGCGAATGAGAAGCGGAATGCTTGGAATTGCCGCTTGTTGCGCACTGGGATGACCACATTCGTACGTGTGGATTTTGTTCCCCCTTTTTGCGTGTTTCTTGATTTATAATAAAATTGATAGTTTGCTTCACAATTTAATTATTGCCTTAATTTTTTTTAGTTAGAATAAAAAGCGTTAATTTTATTATGCTAGCTTTTCTAATACGGGTAGTTTATACGGTTTGTTTGCATACTTTAAGGCGCACAAGCAAGCGCTTCAGGGTATGCAATTTGCAAAACATTGTTTTTCATATTTAAAGCACCCGTTTCCTTTCTGTTAATACACCTGTTATAAAAGGATGTTATCAGTTTAAAACACAAAGAAAACCTCGAATAGGACACACTTTCAAGCAAACTAATCAATAGTATCCCACAACTTCTTAAGCTATACCATCGTTCCAGGAACTGCACGCAGCACTGCACCAGAAGCAATTAACTAAGCAGTGCTCTCTAATGACTGCGAATGAAAGAAATTCATTTTCCTTATGGACGACTATAAAACAATCACGAACACTCAATTAATTAGCATCAATTGCAGATTCTTCGAATAGAATACTTCGTTGCGGCCGAGCACGGCTCAAACCCACTCACCGCTATTCTACCCAAGGTGGCAAAAACCCGTCAGACACGGAAGATTGTCGATTCACTCTACCTTTTCCCGCGTTAGTACACACAGTATCCTACAGCAGGCACTATGCAAACGCTAGAATGGTTTTTGTTTTAATTGGCAAACGCTTAATGGAAATATCTGCCCGGTGCTGATTGTCATTTACCCCGGGCCATGTAGGTTGAAGCAAGCGAGTGCAGCTTGTCTTTGGGACTTGAATGGAATGCCATTAAGGTTTGCATGTTGCAGCGCGAACCGAAGAATCGATAGCGATAGCGAGAATGCAGGACAAAAGATGCTCCACCGCGCGTATCGCAAACATCTTTGCTTTGCTCTCGTAAATTAACCTGTAGTTTCGAACTTTCATTTCTTCTTTATTAGTTCTGCTTTATTGAAGCGGGGGAGTTCAATCGTTATGACACAATTTGCTTTCGACAACTTTCACCACTCGCAAGCTATCGTCCCCCGAGTTGGGTGGATGGATAAGTCGTCAAGTGGTCATAGTTCAATTTTTCGCGTTCAATTCTCAGTCTCCCCTACACAGCGACACAACGTACCGGTCCTTTGCTCCGGGGGCCGAAGATAGAGCAATATTTATTCAAAAAGTTACCACAAGACTTCATCGCTTCAGCCAGCGCACCACCATCACGGGGAATATCGTACTGTTGGTCGCACTTTTGCACTTAATCTTGAAGAGTTTACTTTCCGAAAAGGGTAGTCGTTTGAAGGAGCCGGTCCCACGGTCCATCACAGTCGAACGATACGGTCGCATTTCTGTTCCAATTGTTCGTCATGTTCACTCGATAAACTCAGTTAAGAAAACTTTGCACGCTCTGCGCTGGATACACTAGCAAACCGCCATGTTGAGAGCTGCTAGCTCCACGCATTCTCGGTAGCCAACAGTTTGATTGCAATTTAACAACTTTCTGGTTGAATGGTGGCGAACCCACACACACACAAAAAAATAACAATCACGATTGTAACTCAGTTTTAGCAACAGTATTATTGGGCGTTGGTTGACTTGTAGTTCTCCAACCGTTTGTAACCTTGAATGTATAAAAAATGATCGCAATTAACACATCTACTAAACTTTACGAAAGACTTAAAAAAAATCTCCACTTCACAACATGCTATGCAGCTAACTGTCATTTCAAATTTGGTGAGATCGCCAAATGTCACTTTGAGCCGGCACTTTTGACAGCCCACAGCTGACGGCACAGATGTTGTGTTGATAACAAACTGCATTTTCATCGGCTTTTTGTACACCAATTTTACACCTGCATTTACCTAACTTTGCTCCAACAATTACCGTGCTTATTGCAACAGTTCGTAGCCTTTTTCGCTACTCAAAGCAAAAGACCAATTCGTATTCCAGTAAGTACTCCACAAGTGCCCCGAATGCGCTCTAGCGTATCACTACCGGCTGGTATTTATTATTCCTGCTCCATTCCGTAGCCATGACGGTGATTTCGCTTATCTCATCGACCAAATGCTTCGGTGGATTGCAAAAGATATACTCGCACCAGTCGAAAGAGCTGGCCTGCGAAATGAAGTTCGCCGTCTTTCTTCCCGCAACAGCCGAAGACCGGCGTCTTCCGGTGCTCTATTGGCTGTCGGGATTAACCTGCAACGAAACGAACTTCATCCAGAAAGCCGGTGCGCAACGTTACGCGACCGAAAACAATCTAATCATCGTCTGTCCGGACACTTCGCCGCGCAATGTTAACATTCCGGGTGAGGATGATTCGTGGGATTTCGGGTCGGGCGCCGGTTTCTATATCGATGCGACGAAGGAACCGTGGAGCAAGCACTACCGCATGTACAGCTACATCACGCAGGAACTGATCGATGTGGTAAACAACAACTTCCCGACGGTGGCGAACAAAATGAGCATTGCCGGCCACAGCATGGGTGGACACGGTGCGTTGATTTGCGCACTCAAGAACCCCGGTCTGTACAAATCGGTATCGGCATTCGCACCGATCAGCAACCCCACCAAGTGCCCGTGGGGTGAGAAGATTTTCAGCGGTTACATTGGAGAGGACAAGCGGGATGAGTGGAAGAACTGGGACGCTACCGAGCTGGTGGCCGGATACAATGGTCCCCCGCTGGAGCTGTATCTGGATCAGGGTTCGGAGGATAGCTTCCTGAAGGACGGTCAGCTTAATCCTCAGAACCTGGTCGATGCGAGCCGTGCGGCCCAAGTACCGTGTGTTTTGAACATGCGAGAAGGGTACGATCACAGCTACTTCTACGTCGCTTCCTTCATCGGAGAGCATATCGCTTACCATGCCCGGCATCTGCAGTAGACACGTCTGGGGCTGCCGTTTTATGTAAACTTTATGTCTTTTTGTGTGCGGTTAAATCAATATGATTGATGAACCAATAAATGGTCGAATTTTATTCCTCTTTTCGTACATCGCTTTTGTCCAACGGTGTTGATAGCGAGCGTCATTTCCTGGTTGGTCCTCGCATCTCGTGCCAATAGCCGATAAAGTATTCTCTCATCGGCCACACATGTTGGCTGCCGTAATAGCACCAAAAAAGTCCGAACAGTGCACCGCCGAGATGGGCTGCGTGATCGAAAATCCTCCAGCCCAGCAATATACCCGCCAGATCGATGCCCATAATTACTTTGATGGCCTAAGGGAGAGAGGAAAACAGGGTTGCTTTAAAAATGTGCTACAAAAGAAACTCTTTTCCGCCGCTTAAACTTACAGCACCGGCAGAGAATGTGTACATCGGCAGGAACAGTATGCTTAGCTGCGTGTCCGGATACTGAGAGCACACGTACGCCAGAATGCCCATGATTGCACCGGATGCACCCAGCGAAAGACCCGGCTGCCGCACTACCGTTTTGAAGACATGGCTAGCAAATGAGGCGATCACACCGGCGCTCAGATAAACGCCCAGAAACTGTTCCCTGCCGAGAGTGACCACCGCCGCGTGTGAAAAACTGTGCAGTACGTACATGTTCGCCAGTATGTGAAACAGCGAATAATGACTGAAGGTGGACAGGAACATTGGCCAACAAACCGCTTCTGCAAAGAGCAAGCCCTTGTTATTAGTCCGCTTCACACAGTAAATCCTCGCCCCGGTATGGCTTACTTGCAGCTGGATTGGAAGCGAAATATTTCACCATCGTCGGTGCGAGACTCGGTATCCGCCACAGACCGTACACGATCGCGTTTAACGCACAAATCGGTGCAAATATTCGCTCCCCTGGGGACAGCTTGTTCCACCAGCCGGTCAAATCTTTGCGCCACTGTTCCATCTCGTGACGATTTTGTTTCACCCGCTCCTTGAACCAATTGACGCTCAGCTTGCTTCGCAGTGCCTGCATGGCGCGCGATCGTATCGTTTCGTACTCCCAGATGGCGACGCCAACGAAGCTTCCCGTTGTGAACTAAAGGGAAGATGGTGAAAGGGTTAGCATCGTCTGTAGCAGTAAAAAAAAAAGGTGGGATTGCATTACCGCGGCAGTGAACAGCAACGATCGCAATATTTTCGACGGATCTATGTATCCCGACTCTATAGCAATCCCTTGCACCTCCGTCGGTACGATCGTTTGCTTGGGAGCAAATGATTCCGATCGCGTGTTTCTCGCATTTCTCGTGTACCTCAGTATCGTTAGCTGCCGGTCACTCCCAACGTTACTTAGAATTTTTCGCGGATGATGAAATATTGAGCCATACCTGGCAATAGGAACACAACAGAACCGGTTAGAAGCGAATGAAAAGCCATTGCCACGGATGTAGGAAACCACTCACCGGAAAACGGAAGGAATCTGCTGGCAGTTTAACACCAATCGTAGCGCCATAGTAATGTTCTGCGTAAGTTCGCCGTCGGAATACACCAATTACATTTTCTAAAATTGCAATATTTTCATGCAAACCAAGGCGTTCCGCGTTACACAAGTTTTCACTGCTGTTTTGTTTTGTTTCCGATGCTGTCAGCGGTTAACAGCTGATTTATACCAGCTGTCAAATAATCACGCAATCGCAAAGCGCACAACAAAACAACCCGTTTGACAGTTGGGATTTGGTTTTTGATTCAGCAGTTATGTTGCTTTCAACCTTTTTTATTATTCAAATGTTTCACTTTCATCAGCAATATTGTGTGCATTTCGCTGATTGTTAGGTGATGAATTTTTCTTTGATATTTCGTCCTGCAAAACATAAATATGTGGCTATTTTGATAAGAATAAGAATTTTCTGTGGGATGCGTTTTGCCCCGATTCCCTGTGCATTTCTTTGTCGTTCGATATTTGACAGCCACATGCACCGTTCACGCGTCGGCCAGTCTCGACAACATACGGTAGCATCACGCCATATCTATCCACGTTTTTGACACCTGCTCGATGAAGATTTACATACCATAATTTCTATTCTCTGCATAAAAATGATGCATATTGATTTTATTATTTCAAAACTACAGTGAACAAAATAATGGTCCATAAAAATCATAAATATTAGCTCAAGTTTTGTGTGAAATGCTTCATCATTCTGCCCATCTTATGTCAAACAGTTTCGTCGATCTTTCTCCAAAGCACCTGACAGCATCGGTCCGCACCGTACCTGCGCCAATCGACACTCAGCTTTTGCAGCTGATCTGGTGAATTTATTTCTCGTTTTCGGATTCTGCAAGTAGTGCACGGTGCGAGAAAAATCGGAAATGTTTTTTCCCAGTGCCTTCTAGTGCGGCCATACCTCCTTATCGCACGTTTTTCGAACCGCTCTTTATCCTGTCCGGGCTGTCTCGCCGTGTAGTGCCGTGTGTGTGTGTCCGTCTTTTTTTTCTTCTGCTACTTCAACTCTAACTTCCCAGCACCTAGAGCCCCTCGCACCAAAAACATCACGGCCGAATGCAAATCGTGCACAGGAAATCTCGCAACTCCCAGTGGTGGTCCACGACCAGTCGGGTCGGCTCTTCCGGAGACGCTCCGTGTGAAGGTGTACGGTTTTCGTCTGCCAGCTTCTGCGACCAATAATTGCGTGTACCTTGTGCGTGCGTGCGTACGTGCGTGTGTGTGTTGTTGATCGGTTTACGCCACAGTGTGCTGCACAGAATTTCGGCATCCGGCCTCCCTATCTAGTATCTAGTGGCCATATGAGATGAAAAGCAAAGCGCCACACGCCACGGCAAAATGTAATTGTCCAGTGAAATGTGATGGATGAAGCTGCAGATTTTCCGCCAGTAAAGGAAGGAATTTAGTGTGCAAATGTGCATCCTGTGAGTTCGCATAAGCGTGTGAGCACTACCACTCGGCAGTGCTATGAAGAAGAAAAAATAGTTTCCTTTCGCGTGTCCCGCATCCCGCATCAATACCTATTGTGCAAAATAAAAAAAAAAGTAATAGAAGAAAAAGTGTGCCCCCCACAGAAAAAAGTTGCGTGAAGTAGAAAAGTGCCTCTCGTCTACGGTTTGGGCATACTGCCTTCATTTCGCTCCTTTGTGTTATCCCCGTGCTTGCTCGATTGCCCGTCGTTCCTCCGCACAATATTCGCTAGCCTTGTTTTCGGATCAAGTTTTCAATATCCGCAAAGCCCGAAATCTCCCCCACCCACAACAGTGCCCTAGCGTGTCCTACTTCGATGAGCGAAGGTTAATAGTGAAACAAGTGAGCAGAGAAATAATAGTGTCTTTCGCTACAATTTTCTCGTGCGTTCGTTGGTGTGTGTGCGTGTGTTGTCTTTGTGTGAGAGGTGGCCTGATCTCTAGCCGGAAAGCAAAAAAAAAAAGGAAGAAACCAGTGGCGCAAGGTGGTAAGGGAGAAGGGTGGTGTAACAGGTGTCGCTTGCGGGAGGAAATGTCTCAGACCAATTCGTTCCAACCGTGGAAACAAACGCTCCCGGTCGGTTTACCTTCGAATCTTGGGTCCGCTATCTTTGGAGGCACTACAGCTGTCAGTGCAGCGGCAGGCTATGGAAAAATACCAACGTTACCACCACCACCACCACCACCACCACCACCACAGCAACCGACCCCGTCACCATCGTCCTCGTCGTCATCCTCTTCATCCCTGTCCTCCTCCGTAAGCTCGTCAACGCCGGCCCCGGGTGCGCTAGGCACACCGACGACGCCCTGCATTCCAACCGGAGGTCCTCCGATGCATACTCCACTACTGACCATCCCTTCGCCCGGAGGTGGTGCCGTGTCGTCCTCCACAGCATCCACCGGTGGACCTGACTTTCTCGCCCAAATGGCCGTTAACAAGCTGAAGCTGGGGAAGCTGAACGCCAGCTACGAACTGGCTGCGGCCGGTGTTGCAGCATCCCACCCACCACAGGCGGGCGGCACCGAGCTGGATGTGGACATGGGTGAGGACCACGATCCAAGTGTCGCAGCCATGAAGGCGATGTTGGCGAGTTCCGGGTGTCACAATCCGGCCGCGCTTGGGGACCGAGATCGCGAGCAGCAGATACAGCAGATATTCGAAAAATCCATCAGGTACCTTGTCCTTTGCCCATTAAACCTTACCAGCCAGTCTGTCTACAGTGGTCAACCTATACTAAACTGCGATCCCGCAACCCATGAAACTTCAACTTTGGCTGACGTTTAGAACCGAACAAAAAAAAATGCCTACTTTTCTTGACCGAGCGAAATACAAACACAAAGATGGCGAAGAGAATAACAACACTCACCCCATCATACCCCACAAAAAGTCTTTTTGGGGTGTTGTGCTGGGAATGCTGCTGCTCGTGATGGTGGTGCCGAGAGTCCCAGCAGAAGAAAAACAAATCATCCACGACCGCTATTATCGTTATCTGGCCTCGCGCCCGCGTACCTTATCGGTTTGATTTTGATTCCATTTGAGCTTGCGCTCACTCTGTTTTGGCTTGCGATTTTTGCCTTTCGCCTCTTCCTCTTACTTCCTTCCCCATTCGGGACGAGATTATTTGTTTTATTGTTAATGGTCGGTCGCCGCTGCTTCTTGCTTCGCACCCCGCGAAATGGCGAAATCTTCCTCATCGATCTCTGTCTATGGTTGGGTGCGCTAGCATATGTATTTTTTTGTAAACCCGTGAGCGCATATTTATGGCCTCGTTTAAGAATTGTGTCTAGATGGAATGATAGTAGAACCTCTTTTATATTTAGAAACGAACTAGTGATCTTCTCCATTTTTTTGTTGTACTCAGCATCGAGAAAAATAGATCAAAAGACAAGTATTAATTGCTGCTAATTCGCACCGCTTACTGGCTGATTTATGTCACACACCGCCACCTTTGATTGATGTATCAGTTCAATTAGCACTTTTCTCACATCCCTGGATTCGGATAGATGATTGATCTTCTTGAATATGATCAGTATCCATGGCCCATCCAAGAAGGGAAATGGCTAGATGCAAAGGCATGCTCAGGAAAGCTGGAAAAAGTCACCCTTATCCGGTTTGCGACGTCCTATCGCGACACCCCCCGCTTAACCATTCAAACCCGTCGTCGAATCATGCTTTTGTTTGATTTTGCCAAACAATCTGTAAACGGTTGCATATATCTTTATGGCTTACGATTGCACATTTTTGCAGTGACAACACTAAGAAGCAGATAGTGGAAATACTGGAGAAAATATCGACCCTTCGGCCGCCAGAACGTTTGCTGCTGTATCTTCGCATGCCGGGAGGATATCCGGAAACAGGTCCGTACGATCGGAAGCGTTTGTGTTTTTTGTTGGCCATCCCCCGTAAACTAATATGCCAATCTCATGCAACCCCCTTAGATCCTTTGCGTCAGTCACAGAACCCGCTCGGGACGCGGCTAGAGATTAATCATACGATCAACTGGGTTCGATCGCATCTAGAGCACGACCCGAATGTGTCAATTCCGAAGCAAGAAGTGTACGATGATTATGTGTAAGTGTTTCCTGTGATGTCTTGTTTACACGTCCAAAGCGCTTCAATCTTCAACCTTCCCATATTCCTTCCCGCCAACCCGCCACAACAGAGCATACTGCGCAAGGATCAACATTAAGCCGCTTTCCACGGCGGATTTCGGCAAGGTGATGAAGCAGGTTTTTCCCGGCATCCGACCGAGACGGCTGGGCACGAGAGGACATTCCAGATACTGTTACGCTGCAATGCGCAAGGCCACGAAACTTCCCATCCCGAAGCTGCCCGATCTCACCAGCGCCGGCGGCTCAATCGAGGTAAAAATCGAATTGTACTTCTCGTTCGCCTACTACTTCAACGTCCTGCCTCCGATGCTCTCTCTCTCTCTCTCGATTACAGAAGCAGTCCAGCGAAGGCCAAAGCTTCAACGAAGAAGAATCCTGGAAGGTGGTGAAGGCGTGGGCCGAAGCGATGCTCCCATCCTGCTTCACCACCATCAACGAGCTGGCCGGGTTTATCGCGAAGAACAACCTTAACTCACCGACCGGCATCAGCAGCCGGCAACAGTTGCACAAGAAGATCCTGCAGCGCGAGCTGAAGGAAAAGCGAAAGCTCTCCGTAAGTATTACCTTTTACAGGGCACCAAATAGTCCGTGTCACAATGTGCTAGAATGAAGTAGAAAGGGGCAAAAGACGGATCCCAGTTCTTATCGGCCAAAGCTCTCGTTTGCGAAGCGTGCTGTCGTGACAATCTTGAGCTTAAGGTGGACCCTTTCGACGGAACCCAGCCAACTGTTGCATCGCTTGGCACACGGGGTGTGTCTGTGTCTGTCTGCGCCCCCCCCCCCCTGTGTGACAGCGACGTGGCAAACTGCGCGAAGCACGCGCACTGAAACGTGACTCCGGTGTTCAAGTGCGCGCAGTTCGCAAACCGAAAGCGAGAACCATAAGTGCATAATGAATGATTTTTTTTTGTGCCACACACACACACACACACTGGGTTTTCTCCTTCTGACTGTTTCTTTTTGTTTGCTGTGCGTTTTTTTTTTGTGGTTCTTTTCTTCACCTCTTTACATGCACCAACGAAAGGCTGTAGCGATGAAGAAGCGTCGCAAGAAGCGCAGGAAGACACTCTCGACCAGCATTTGCGATGCACCAGAGTCCCGGAATACCAGCACGCCGGACAGTAGCAAAACGAAACCGATAGGGGCGTTCGGTGCGGTAGAAACGCAACAGCAGCAGCAGCGAACCGTAAGTACAAAGCAACCGCAGCAGCAACAGCAACCAACCACGCCGATCGATGGTGGTGCAGGCCTAAACACTTCCTGCAACGGGTCTGGCCCGGCCGGCGCGACGAGTCAGCTGCTCCAGCACATGATTAAGCGCGAGCAGCAGGATTTTCTCGACGAGGACAACAATAATACGACCTCGGCTGTCGTCGCTGGCGGCAAGATGATGCTCCTGCAGCGTCAGCACCAACAGCAGCAGCAGCAGCAGCAACACCAGCAGCAGCAACAACAACAGCATCAAAGTACAAATCTCAACTGTGATACTAGTAATGGTGTCTTGGAGTCGTTCAACAAAGACCTGATCATGGCGGTAGCGGCCAGCGGTTTTCTTCCACCGTCAGCGACCGGTGTGTCGTCCGTTATCGCCCACGGCACTCACCCACCGCAACATGTGCAGCAGCAACAGCAGCAGCAACAGCAACAGCTGATGCAACAACGGCTGCTCGAGGGCGGCATGCGCAGCCCGCAGGACCAACAATTCCTGCAGAATGTGTACTGCAAAAAGGTACGCCAGGCGCAACAGCTGAAAGCCGTCCAGCAGCAACAGCAGCAACAAGCCCAATTGCAACTGCAGCAACAGCAACATCCGCATCAGCCATCCGCCGGGCACGCCCAGTCACCGCTGTTCTTTCCCAACCGGCCCACGAGCGTCCAGAAGCGGCAGCTTGCCAACAGTGTCGCATTCGCTGGTCGGCAGAAGCGGCTGAAGCTGCTCCAGCAACGTCAGCAACGGTCGCTCGAGGCGCAGAACAACAGTGCGCCCCGGTACGACGAGCAGGGCAATCTAATACTCATCGAAACGCAGGACCCGACCACCCAGGACGAGTTTATCATTCCGCGCGAACGGGTCATCAGTATTTGCAACATGGACAAGAACGCGCTCGACGGCTATCTGAACTGCGAGGAGGAAAACTCGCAGGATCAAGACCAGGAGCTGTTGAAGTACTTCCCGGAGGAGGACGGTACCGGTGGCGGCTCGGCGCAACAGCAGCAGCTCGATTCTTCGGTCGATAACGATGGCGCCACGGGTCCGGGACCGTCGTCGTCCAGCTTCGGCACAGGTTTGTTCGATGACAACGAAAAGCTGTTTCAAATACGCATGATCCTCGAAAAGAACCAGAGCAACCAGAACAAACAGCAGATGTTGCAGCACCAGCACCAGCAGCAGCAGCAACAGCAAATGCAACAAGCTCTAGAATCCCAGCTGGCAGCATACGATACAGCGAGCACAGTGAACCAAGGTATGGGACTACAGCCCGGATCGGCAGCCGCCTCTTTGGCAGCCCTTTCCCAGCGTCATAACACAACCACGGGCGATCCGACGACTGTTGGTGGCGATGCATCATCATCCGTGCTCGCTCCAGATCAGCATCAAAGGCAGCAGCCAAAGCCGCACGACGGCGCACTATCTTCGCAAGCGTATGGAATGAATCCGCTAAACGGCACGACTGCCCCCGGTGGCAGTCAAGCGCTGTCGCAAACGCTACAAAGTCCAACGACACGCCGCAAGAACTTTAGCTTCGTTCCCATCTCCGAGCAGCCGCAGCGTGCCGGTGGTACGAGCGGAAAAAAGCTTTCGGGGAGCGGCAACATCAACCACACACCCACCGACAGCCCGTTTGTAAGTCCGCGAAGCACGCCGATCCACCGCAAAGCTCACAAAGCATCGAACGGACTAACGTTAAACTTGGGCGAGAACAAGTTCAGCAACCATCAGGCGCACGGACACCACCACCAGCAGCAACAGCAACAGCAACAACAGTTGCAGCTCACCGGTGGCGGTAGCTCATACAACCAACATCTTCCGCAACAGCCGCAACAGTCGCACCAGCAACAGCAGTCACGGTCCTATCTGGGCGGGTACATTAAGAACGAACTGCCGGCGTCGGCGCCACCCAGCCCTTCCATGATGCAACCGTACCGTTTCGGACCGGTAGGCATGAATGGGCTAACCTGTGGCATCACCTCTATGCCGACCACCTTCCAGCCGATCTGCAATCCACACGGAAGTCTTTCGTCGGCCGGCGGCAGCGGCCACAGTGCGCCGATGTCGTCGCTCGAGTCACGCTCCAGCAGCGTTCCGCTCATCCCCAACTACGACGCGTACTGCAACTCTAACTATAATTCCGTCTCGCAAACGCCCGTCCCCTCCGAGTACGATGATTTCACTGAAACGAGCAACATTTTCGACATACTGCGCGAACAGTCCAGCCAGCTGACGGCAGCGGTCAAGATCGAAGAATCGGAACTAACTCTGCCCGATCTGCTGCCCGACCAGCTGCAGCAGCAGGAAGACGGTGGCGGTGGAGGAGCATTCTTCACACGCTCGGCCAACTATAACATCGTTTCGCGTTCCGTTCCCTCCACGCCGCTGCCACATCTGGGTGGCTTTAGGGCGAGCGGGTCAAGTGCGGCTTCCGGGACAGGCAACTGCCTCGGTCCGATGGGTGGTGGTGGTCCCGGTGGGCTCGGGATGGTAGCGACCCGTTCCATGTTTGAGCTGCCCAAATCTGTCCCCTCGACGCCGATCGCCCTGAACGAGGGCAGCTGCCAAGGTGACTCGATGTTCCAGTACAGTCCGGAAACGTCCCGCGATTTTCTCATCAACGGGAACTCCGTCGATCGCAGCAAATCATCTGCCGCTTCATTCTATTCCCCGGTGGCCGGTGGCGGGTCCGGTCCCGGAACCGCTGGTACGAACGTGTCCGGTTCGCTTGCGATGGCCACGAAAGGATCCTCCGACCCCATCGGCGGTGGAAACGTTGCAGCGGAACTCGGTGCGTCACATGCGACCGGTGCCGGTGCCTGCTCGGTGCATTCCACGTCCTCCGGCACGGCCGACCCGATCGCACCACCGTCCGCCGATCTGGCCAGCGTGCTTTCCGACGGCATCGAGGGCCTTTCGAACGAGCTGGACAGCATGGCCGACTCAATGATCAATCCCGACATCTTGCGGAATCTGTAAACTGGTCTGTTCCACGCCGACGGTGCTCCACCCGAATCCCGAGGCAGGGCAACATTGTGGCTACAATGTAGGTCGACGTTTTATTTGTTTGGTAATTTATTCACCACGTGCCGCCGCCATCAACTGCGGTCGAGATTGTGTGCTTGTCTATATACGTCGTACATAGTAGTGCGCACCCGATCGTTCATTACCCTACGATCGTCCCCGGCCGACGCGCGGTACGGAGCGCTGCCTGGGCGGGGCGGCCAAGCGGCGGGAACGTACTGCTCTCCCCAATTCTGTACTCGCAAATGTTTCGTCTCGTTGGTTAGGTTTAGCAGCTACTACACTAGCGATGCACTTAAACCCCTCCCAACGCTCGCCAGCTCAATGAGTGCTATTTAGAAGGAGCATGCGATGCATTTGCTGCATCTACACTGCAGCTACTGCAGCATGAGCAGCAGCATCAGCATCGGCAGTGGTGGTATGCGGGAGGACGGACAGCAGGTTCAACGACGCTGCCGCCGTACATTCTCCCGACCACTCACACATGCACGTGCCCGGATGCACGGATCTCGCCGTCGCCGTTGTGACATTGGCCTTGAAATAGTGCACACACTTTCCACACTTGCGCACATCCATACCGCTCCGTGACGATGCGGTCGGTCGGTGGAGGGATGGATGTTGGCGGCGCGTAGTTTAGTTCTGCCGGCCGGCTGCTAGCTACCCTTTACCGTTTAAAGGTAAGTCAGTGGGGGGGAGGGTGGGTAAAGTGGAAGGGTTTCACTGTGGATAATGTTTTTCCCCTTTTTGCCGGCATTCTGCATCCCGCTCGCTAATTTGTTTCGCACAGCTGTGGAAGCTTTCTCCGAGATAGACTGAGAGAGTAAGAGAGTGAGAGAGCGATAGGAAAATGGGGCCGGAGCTCTAATGCGGGTTTTTGGATGCACATTGCAGATTTTATTAGGTCCCCCATCGAATGCACCCGGATGACGTGGGCAAGTAAAATGGAGAACGGAAAACATTCGTTTGTGCCAAGAACCATTTTACGACGCGTTTGTTAACTATTTTTAATCATCTACACAGATACACAGCTGCACCCGACATTTTATCATGGAAACCTTAAAGGAGGGGGAGGTTGATCATTTTCTCCTTTTACTATTTGACGCTCGATTTAAGCATGAAATGCTGGAACATTGTAACAAATTTAAATCCTGTGCGAGGTGCGCTCAACAAGTAGTGGGGTTTTATATTCGGTTTTGGAAAGTTTTTTGGAGAGTAGACAATGAATGCAATATCAAAAAATGTCTGATAAATAGCTTCTTTAACTTGTGTTAATATTTTCATCAGCAGTTCACCTGCTGAGGTTGATGAGCCTAGGGCCAAGATAAGAATTTATTTCAAACACCCTTCGTGCATAATTTTAACTTCGCAATTCGTCACACAAACACGAACCCCTGGGGGGGGAGGTGAGCTAAAGAGATTACCCACGCTATTTATTGTTATTACAATGTTCCTCACAATGTGCTGCTACTGCTTCAATACATTCCAACCGATCGAAAGTTGTTCCCTCTACCACGGCCACACGCACCCGGTTGTGGTCACTTTGGCATGTAAATTAGCAGTTGAAAAATCAATAATCCTCGCCACCAACAATCTCGATCCTCCTCCGCACGGTGCAACCGGAGCGTTGATTTACGGTCCTGTACGGCGTTTGACTCTCGTACACGTGCCAGCTGCTAATAGGCCAACAAGACACACACACACACACACACACACACACTCTCACGCGGGCAATACAAAGTTGCATGCTGTGATGAAACGGGCAGAACAAACAGCAAACAAAAAAACTAGAGACGAAGAACATTTTGTGCGCAGTGATCATGTGTGTGTGGAAAACTAGCTTCCAGACGTATTTTAGTAAATTATCTTCACCCTAATCCCATGATGATGGGGTGTGAGTCACGGCGAGTAATGCAGCTGCTTTACCACAAACGTACTTGATGCCCAGACCCACTCGCAATTGATAATAGGCGACCGCTGCAAACAAGAGCAGCCATAAATATTTTCATTTGTTTAGAAAAGAAAGGCTGGTAAAATGTCCTCTTATCGTACGGCGATACATTGTTGCTCATCAACCACCACTATTCCGCCACTATCGATAAGAAACACTATTGCCAATTCAATGGCGGGGTGTATTGCGTCAACATGGCTAGACTTGGCCATGCTCGAGCGTCCAAACGTTTGAGCTGGGAAAACTTTCGCACTCCAGTGTACGGGGTGTTGAAGTAGCAAATCTTACCTTATCGGACATCTTGTGAGCGGTTTTGCTGGAGCAAGCGTAAAGTGAAGCAGCCCTTTCCTGGAATGACAGTATGGTGTGTTGCGATTAAAGGGAGCTGGTTCGATTGATAAGCACATCGGCGCACGTGCATCAGCATATGCTAGGGCCGCCGAAACCTTCACCACTCACGTGGGTGAAAGTGATCGATCGGTCGGTGCTGATATGGCGTCGAGAGCTGGTATCGTTTTTTATCATAGATTCATACGGCAGTGATTAAAGTGTTGGTGACACACAAGCATCACACCAAGTTGGACCTTCGTTGCGAGAGGAATGCAAGCATAAAGGGCTCGGAGCATGTATGAGAGCAAGCGAGAGCGAAACATAAAAGGCCCTGCCCTTGAACGGTACCACAAGTTCATCGACTTTGCCGGTTTGTTATGTGCCTCCACTGCCATCATATGCAGTTCCGGCAGCGTGACAAGCCGGTCCGCCCGACCACACCACCGTGTGTTGTGTAACGAATCTCGCATACACTGGGGGCCTACGGACTGGCTGGAAGATGACCCGCTTTGGTGTGTGCGTGTGTGTGTGTGGCAGGAAGCATGACGGAGCGGTCATCCCTTATAGATATATCCACCCGAAGCACCACCGTCACAATCGGTCGCCGGTGCTAGTAGCAGAAGATGATTATTACATTGCACCGGCTGTAACGTTTGATGATGTATGTGAGGAACCCCAGCCCCCACATGCAACATGCAGGTGTGTTGCATCGTACTATGTGTTTAATTTATACTATCACTATCGATCGCGATGGCGTCACTCGCTGTGTGCCGCACGTCAATGTGTCGTTTGCCACTTCTGTGCTCTCGCGAAGATCAAGCCGGGCTTTTGTCCCGGCGAAGTAGTGCAGTGGATGATGGAAAAGTGCATAAGCAGCACACCTCTCCCCCGGCCTCCAGACCGATCGGGAACCGCTCTCTATCAGGGGCGTTATGTAAATGCACTTGCACTTAGGGCAGCTGATTAGAGGCAGTGGTTGGGATAGCTCGGGGAGGGTTACCAAGGCCTTGGTAACAAAAACCTTGTTTGCATCGTATCCCGAGGGATTGCAGAACAGTGAACGGGGCATTGTTTGTTTTTTACTTGTCCGACCTCTGCTGGCTTTACCAGCAGTTTACCATTGATATCAATCCCTCCGAATAACTTATTCAACTTCTCCACACCTACAGATTTAGAATTTGCTGGAATCTGAACGGGAGAGGCGTCAGTGACGTTGGACCGGGATACAAATCCCATCCAGACGCAGGCCTTGACTGACTGACTACCTTGCTAAGAAATGGCAGGTCCAGGCCTTTCGAGGTTTTAGTGAACAAGGAAGGAAGAATCTGAACTAGTGGAGAAGACTGATTGTCAGATTTTTATAATGTTGGACATAAACGATGGCGATTGGCTTGAGGCCAATTTTTCACAGACCTGTTTTACTGTTTGTGAAACCCTTAATGGAGGCCATTTTGTTTTTCTAAACTGTTTCCATAGGGTGTTAGCTACTGCACTGGCGTGTGCATGTGTCTGTGTTGGGAGTTGCAAAAGTATATTTATTGGTTGGGTTTTGTAAACTCTCCTCCTCCCCCCTCCTCCCAGTGTGCCAACCTGTCCCAGTGTAATATCGAAAGCATCTCAATCTCGACGTGCAGAACCGATAAAGCGAGCACACGTGGACAAAAGAGCTGGTGCAGGAACAGATTTAAAGTTTAGTGATTTAAAAGTTGGCCGAAAAACAAACATATTCTACATAAGAAAAACACACACATACACACAGAGCTTTTAGGGAGGTTCCAATAGGATGATGATGATGTGTAGCGGTAGTGAGTAGTAAGATAAAACACGAGGAACAAAACGTTGCACAAATTTGAACGTAATCAAAAGTAAGAAACAACAAACAAAGAAACACGGAAAAAAACGGTTTACATCTCGGACCAAAATTTATTTACAAATGAATAGGCAAAATTTAACGAAAGCAAACGAGTGGAAGTCTTCAGCGTTACGGACGCAAAATCAATTACAAATCAAGTGCTAAAAAAGAATGGAAAAAAGAAACAAATTATTAACGAAACTTTAGGACAAAACATAAAATTTAACCGTGTTTGGCGTACTGTTTAGGTATCTTTGGAATCTATGATTCTGGTGCGATTCTGGGGGGGGGCTTTTCACCCTTCTTCTCTTTAACACAAAAGGTGCAATGTTGAGCTAGTAAGAAAGAAAAAACCGAACTGAAACAGCAAGTTGAACAGTATACCAGAACACCTAGATCAATGAGCGAAATCCCACCAGAAAGCGCGAGCGCGCGTGCATGTATGAATGAATGGCAAGAAGCCGAGGACCGGAAGGATTAAAAATCCACCCCAATAGTGTCGATTTAAAAAGGGGATGTTCGCACGCTATCCTCCCCCTCCCCTCCCCTGCACGATATATTACTCTACCAATCGGTGTGTGTAAAAACGTAGAAACCCTTAACGCATACAAAGCCGCCGGCGAGAGAAAGTCTCGCGCGAAACGGACACGGAAAGCAAACGGAACACACACACACTGTGTGTGCGCTGCGATACAGGTTCCGTTCTTCAGCCACAGGGTAGGCGAAACGATAATCCTTAAACACCCCTATGTTTCTAGTTTCATTCTCCCAGAGATTCTTGTCCACTTGTACACATGTTGGGCGCATGTTAGCGTAACCGCATAAACACACACAGAAAGTGCAAATTAATTGTTAAGTGTTGAGTTGTTGCAAAAAAAAAATTAATCCACGTTACATTTATGTTTTGTTTTGTTGCTTTATCGCTAAGGCGAGAGAGAGAGAGAGTTTTGTACAAAGGAAGCGAAGATCGTAGCCCCACGTGGAGGTGCACGCACGTGTCGATCGATCGTGCCGTGATCGATTATTACCAGCGTATATGTAGGCGCTAGAATACAACGATAACAAGTAATCTATATATATTACCGTACAGGCGACGCGTACCGATCCTTGCAAAGGAATAGTTTATTTTTCCTCCTTTTTTTTATTGATTAGTTGTTATTACTTGTTTGATTGTTTGTTACATTTAATCGCGCTGCAGTGGCGCTTTTTTACCACAGAAAAGTACTAAATAAAATCGTTAATCCGTGTACGCGATCGTTCCCAGATTTTTGTTCTTGTTGTTTTGTTTGGATTTTAACTAAAGCGATCCAAGGGGTTAGGTGTGTGGTTTTTGCTTTCCACTTTGCCACAGCATCAAAGAATCGAACAATTAGTAGGGACAGTAGGAAAATTTGGCAAAAAAACAAAACAAAACAAAAAGCGAAAGGGAAAAGGGCGTTTTTACTTTTTCGAGCGATTATAAATCGCTTCGGGGCGGTAAGGCTCCGAATAGTACGAACAAATGATGGTGAAAACGAAAAAAAACTCACATAAACACACACTTATATTCATATGATGGATGTGCCTAAAACAATATACGAACAAGCTAAACACACAAACACACATATAGTGGAAACAGTTGTAATTGTGGTGTGTCCGCTTTTCTTTCTTTTTCGTTCGAGTAACAAGCGTCCGAAAATCCTCTTTTCACATGTTCTGGGAAGATCTTGGAGCGAGCGTGAAAGCTGTGAGGATTATCCTCGATGTTGTCCAGTGGATTATTTCTGCATCAAGCAGACGATGAGCCGTGCCCAAAGTCTCCCAAGGTCCAGAAATCTTGGCGAATCCTGGCACTCAAAAGGTTAGAAGAAACAGGATCAACATGGCGTAAAACCCCCCAGTCAACAGGTACTTGAACTTTTTAACGGAGCGATCAGCAATTCTTTCCATTACAGCTCTACAGCATCAACCTCCACAAAGGTTTATTCTCGTCCGCCATTAGCCGTTTCTCAGATGTCGTAGGACTCAGTTACATTCCGCAGGTAAGCAAGACTCTATTCCGCACATTTTCACACCCAACAACTCCTTCATGATGACGGCAATCCTTTCGGAGTCCTTGACCTAGATCTTGATAACTCCACATAATCCTCTCGAAAGGGTTTTCATCTATCAAACAGTGCTTTATTATCTTCTATATCACTTATTTCGGTACTTCATAAATTAACGCGTCGACGTACTCACAACGTAATAAATAAACGGTTGTACAAATCGCACCTAAGAAACATCATCCGCCAGCTGCAACTGCTTCGCTATCCTTGAGATTTCATTGTCCAGCGACTTGTCCTTCAGTTCGCACACGTAACTAAACTGTGCCGAACAGTCCTCGCCCCGATACCCGTACGTGTACAGCGCAGAATTGTAACTTAACCGTAGACAGCGTCCACTGCCCGTAATCTCCAGCGTCGGTTGCTTGCTGTTGGTCGGATTGTTAACAATCTTAGTATCTCCGGAAGCATCCGTACCATTGCTCAGCTTCGTTGCCTTCGTTGGTGAGGCACTGCCGGTCGACGTGCCCTTGCCCGGTTTGGACGCCGTTGTGATGGAGCTTAAGTTTGTGTTGGGATTAACCGGTTTGGCCGAATTCGCCCAGATCCAGAGCAGTCCGGGATTGAGTCCACCGAGCCAAAAGTCCTTGCCGCGGTTAACCGGATTGTTTAGTATGTACGCAACCACATCCTGGAACTCGGCCACCGTTTCAAACTCTGCCAGATGGGCACCGTACGATTTGCACATCGTGCTGGCAGACTTCCAGTTCAGCCCGCGCTCAATATCGAAGTGATAGCAACGATCGTGCACCTGCGTAAAGTTCTGTGGACACGGTTCTTTTGTGGAGAAACAGGAAACAAACGTTAGCGTTAGCGAACATCAAACGACCCAATCCATGCTTCTTACCCTGCTTTTGGCTGTTGCCTGCCATCAGGAAGTAGATGATCTGCTCCGCCCGGCGTAACCGATTCTCCATGTAATCCACCCGATACACCAGCTTCTCGATCGCACCCAGCAGATACAGATCCGTTTCGGACACTTCGCGCGGAGAGGCGAGCAGCTCGGTCGGACTGGCACCACCGAACGTTTGGCGCATGGGCGTGAATGTGGCACCATGATTCGCACCGTTCAGATGATTGTCACCGAACAGCCCACCGGCACCGGTACTGGCGATCACTTTCCCTACCGGTGGTGATGCTGGCCCACGGTGCGCGTGATGCTGCTGCTGCGGGTGTTGCGGGTCGAGCTCGAGCGCTTCGCCGATGCGTTTGTTGATGTAGAAACTGGAGGTTGGAATGTACTTTGGTGCCGGCGCCGCCACGACGGTCGCTTGCATTACCCGACTTTCCCTCGGTGCACTCGTGGCACTCTGGTTCAAGCTGCAAGATACAGAAACGAGGCACCAAAGTTAGGTATGATCAACCGTACGCACGCCTGCTCGTGTACACTCGATCATCGATCGGGTTGCAAATCGATGACGGTGGCGTTGCTTTCTACTCAGGTAGAGATTGTTACTCCCTGTCCCTGTTTGCGTTTACGCAGATTATGGTGATGTCTCCCGGGCTTAATCGGAACTATAATTAGCAATGTCAGCCTTATCCTGTTTCTACCATGACAGTTGTTTGGACAACACTGCTTTAAGTTTTTAAAACTGTTCACCAGGTATTTTAACTGTTCGCAATTTCCATACTTTTATTGAAGACTAATCCAGCACTGTGCCAAGACTGTGTGTTGAGGCTTAGCTCTTGTGAGGATTTACATCCAATTTTTACATCGCTCGTCGATACACTTCAAGAAACCCTGCTATTTGATAAGTACGCCTCGGATCGAGTTATTTACTAAGACGATCGCGCATCATTACTCGTTAATGGGCTCTTGAATAGCCAACTGAAAACACGACATTGAAACCAATTCACACAGTCCATTGCCCTCCCTATCCGCCATCTCCAACACTGCGCCGTTTATATTTAGCTGAACTCAATTCGGAATCAATTCCCGCCGCGTGCTCCATTTTTCTGCTACACAAACGATCGCGATCACTTCCGGCTTCACAAGCGAGCCGGGTGAAAAAAAAAACGAGCACACAGTCAGCGTGCGTGTGGTAATAATTGCTCACCCGACGGTGTACTCCTCCAGCAGGCTCGACCACAACCCGTCGTCCTCCGACCCATCCGTCCAGTGGTGGGCCCCAAGCCGGACGAACGATTTCTTGCCACCACTCTCGACCACATAGATTCCGCCGACTTCACTAACGGTCACGCCTACGATCACCACCACCAGCAGAAGACGCATCAGCCCGGGATATCCCATCTCAAGGGGCCGGATTTGGTGCGGGAACTCGGGATTCACTGGAACGCCCAAATTGGGAAGGTCTGCTGTTCTTTTCGTCGGGACCACAAACCGATCACACTCTCTTCTTCGATACGTGCCCCACACTCAACGGTCACGTTGCGTCACGTTTTCCGTTTTCTTTGAATAAGTTTCACTTTCAACCACTTCACCGGCAGACACTGAGGCGACGCGTAAATGGCATTATCTAACACGACGAAGATCGCAAACTGTACGCCATGGCATACGGACTGTGGCCTGGAACACCGTCGACCAAGGATCGCTAACGGTGACTATTATCCAATTGCGTTACAAATGTGGCGCTAAACAGAGGTAAAACCCGATCGATGTCGAGATCGCGATCCGCACGCTTCTGCGGTCGTTTGCACAATGTCTGCCACGGCCGAACATCCATTCCGTACCATGGCAAAGAGCAATCCGCAACCAACCGCCAGCAGTACCCAGGTCCGATTTGGGGATCTCCACCGTCCAGATGGAAGGGGATCTCAGGGTGTGTGTGTGTGTGTGTGTGTGTGTTGGTTTTTTGGTTGCAAACTGACGAGGTGTACGGGGTGACTTTCTACATCCGTTTCGCATGCCGATATGCCGGTGTACAAAGGCCAATGCAAGGAGCGTCACCAGGGTTCAGGTGGACGTGCAACCACCAAAGAGACGGAACGCCAGTCAACAGTGGGATCGATAGGCGGTGGTAGCGGATTTCCCATTACCCCCCACCGGCCACAGGCCAGCGGGCGTACATCCGACGGTGGGGCATAATTTTTTCCGCGCTCTTCCAGCGGCTGGAACACCCGGGACACCGGAGCATAGTGGGATTTGTAACGTGCCGTAGGTGGACAACAAATTGGCATTTTATTTAAAAAAAATACAACATAAGAAAGGCCTGCTTTTAGAAAATCCCAAATGGGTCTAGAGAGTAGCTCCATCGAATCCGGATGACTTAATATGGGTAGCGAATTTTTTGTTAGGTCTTCCGAACAACTGGAGTCGGCGTCATAACCAGTAAAACGGTTAAATGTCTTCTCTCTTTTTAATTGAGCTATTACTATTAAACTATTAAACTGGGGCGGTCCGGTGGCTGAGGCGACAACGGCACCGGTCTTCACACGGCAGGACCGGGGTTCGAATCCCATCCAGATCGCGTCCCCGTACGTAAGGCTGACTACTTTACTTCGGGTAAAATTAAGTCACAGAAACCCAGAAATGGCAGGCGCCAGAAATGGCAGGCGCCATCGAGGTTGTAGCGCCAGGGAAGAAGAAGAAGAATTACTATTAAACTATTTTGTAGTTGCTATTGCTTGTCTTTAATTTGTTTTAGTTAAAACCCGTCAGCCAGCGTCTAGAATGTCTTATTCGATAGCTGTCCTTACTAGGAACATTGTTCGGTTCTTACTTATTGTCTAGAATTTAATCTAACAGGAAGTCTTCACTATCCTCCACGATTAGAGACCCAAAATTCTTAATTTAATGATTATTTTCCCTGGCTCGACTTCATTCTCAAAAAGAGTAATTGCTGATGTAAAATTACGCCCCTACAAGCTATTGCTTATGCAAAACTCTATTTCTAGACGGCAGATGAGCGAAACTGATAGCGTTTGCAGTTGAACGTCTTTTTCCTCTAGCCACTTCAATAATCGCACCCTACTTTGTAAGACTTAAAATGTTGTAAAATTCTACCGGGCGGCGATAAGAGTGATAGATAGTGTGCACGGAATCGTACGATCGCAATCTTGAGGTCTTCGAATTTTCTAGTTTAAGTTCTTTTTCGTTCGAAATTTTGTTGCGTCCACAGTAAAGGGTACGCTTAACGTAAAACTTCACTACTATCGATCGAAAATCGGACGATTGGTAATCTTAATAGCGATCGTTGAATGATTTTTAATCTATCTCTTTCCTTGCTTCCGGTGGCATTTCTTCACACCGTTAAGCTTCCCACCCCAACCTGACACCTTTTTCTTGCCTTCGTGACCTATTTCAGGGGGATTTAGAGTTTTTTTTATGAGCCTTGTACCAATTTGCAGATGGAGATGAATCATAAAACTGAGTTCCCACCGGAATAAAAAAAATTGACCACCCGCATCCAATGGCCCGCTCCCACCGTGCCAATGCCGTCGTTTCCCGTCGCTGGTTTTTTTATTTCGAAAGTATCGGTGAAATGATCGGGGCGCGCGAGCCCGCGAACAGACAAGAAAGGAGGATGTTAAATTTGCATCGCGATCGCCAATATCACGCAGCAGCAGCAGCACCACCGTTCGATGGCGAGAGGTGTGTATTTCTGCTTCTTATCATCCTTACTTTTTCGCGCTTACTTTTCCATCGTTCAGTGGCGCAAAATACGCGGCTTATGGCCGTGAAGGTTACCCGAACTTCGTTTGACGCCAGCAGATGTTTGCCCGGTGGGGGGGAGGGGGTTGTTTTTGTTTTACGGTTTTATTTTATTTTCATTCAACTTTTAAATCATATTTGCGTTTCTCTTTGTGTGATGTACGGGGCTTTATTTTCGATGTGATCGTGTATTTCAACTTTTTTTCTTTTTTTGGCTGCCCTCGAGAAGGACATCCAATCAAGGTTTGAGGGGAATGATCGGAATAACCCGCTTTTTCGCTTACCTTTTAACAAAAAACTGTATGAATTTTTAAAATTTTGACCATGCAAACGGAAAGCATAGCCGATCCGGTTCTGGGTGTGATGATGGTGTAAAGTGGGTCAATCGATCGATCGATCGTTCAGTAGCTAGTATCGATTGCCCGTCGTTAAAATAAAAGCCCATCTGCCCGAAGCAGCTTCCTCTGTTCGTTTGCATTTTTTTTTTATCGGCAGTAAAAGTGCAAAATGGCACGTTTTTCTTTATTTTTCATCAAAAGTTTTCTAAAAAAAAAACTATCCATACTTCCATACGCTACATTCGAGCTATACAGTATAATGTTGCTTCCATTTGTACACGTGTCCGTCTTCTGCTCCAACCTCCTTCCGCCTCGATCGTTCGATTTTAAAATTATTAAAGCACGTTGGCACAAAATCCCCCATTTGGTGCACCTAGGAACTACGATGTAAATGATAAATCACATCGGACACTCTTTCGCACGCGTTTCTCGCGCTTCTGCTGCTACTCGTCGCTTAACACTAAACTTAACACGGACATGAGCGAAAATCCTAACGCGACGGCTAGGAACTGCATCGGTCCCAGGCGCCTCGTGTGCAGCAGCCGTTTGGACCGTTCGCGTGGTAAAACTTCACTTACGGTCACGTACAGCAGCGTACCACCGGCCAATCCCTGCAGGATGGGCATGATCAGCGTGGTAAGCGTTTCGTTCAGCCCGTCCAGCCCCATACCGATCCCGATGCCGGCCACCGAACCGAGGGAAAACGTTAGCACCTGCAGCACATGGGAGCAACGTTGTCTCGCGTTGTAGGTGCACAGTTCAATGCCAAGCGCGAATCCTACCACGAACTTGTGCGCACTGACCGCACCCAGCAGCAGCAGCACCTTGGGGCCCGAGTTTTGAACACCGATCGCTAGCCCTTCGAGCAGGGAGTGCATGCAGAGGGCTAGCAGCAATCCAAACACACCGGTCAGCTGCATTTCAGCCGCATTCGAGCACTGTTGCTGTGGACCGCTTACGGATGACCGGCGGGATAGATTTCCTGCGAATCCAACCACACTCTCCGTCGATCGGTGAGTGATGATGTTTTCCGGATCATTGCTACAATGGAAAAAAAAACAATTCAAAATTAGCTCCCAAAACAGCACTCGCAATTTCTTTCACCACAGCTTACCCTTGCTGGCCAAGGAGAGATTTCGTTTCCTCGTTCGTGCCATACCGTCGCTCCCGACGGCTAGACGTGCTTGCAGCATCCGACTCCTCACCGACACTGAGGTGCCGTTCCCGCGCCGACGCACTCGGTTGCTCTCCGTGATCGTGTGCACCGATCCCGCAGAACAGCAGCAGCTCGTCGATCGCGTACATGAGGAAGAACCCTCCACAAAACACAATCTCCGCATACTCGCCCAACGAATCCCGTATCTCGGGCAGCATGTGAACGATGGCCGTGGCCAGCAAAACGCCCGCCCCAAAGCACAACAGAAACGACAGGACGCCCGGGTACCGTTCTCGGTTGCGCTGGGAGATATAGATGGGCAGCACGCCGCACAGGAAGCTGCCAAACCCGAGCACTACGATGGCCAACAGTTTTGCCTCATTTTGGCCTATTTTTTCTGCCGGGTCGGATGCGTTCCTTGCAAACGCTGCAAAACTTTCTTCCTGCATGTTACCCTTGTGTGACCGATTTGAACCGCGAGTCTGTTCTATTTCGCACCTACGCCGCCTGCTTTCGGTTGTCGTGATTCGTTCTTATCTGTATCTCACAGAGACATTGCGTTTGCAAATATGTTTATCGGCTCCGTCGCTCTCCTGAAACGAAAAAGAGAGATAGTTTAGTCTAGGCCAGATTTAATGCTAGCTATCTTGATTCGCTTCGCGTCTGGTCTGGTGCAGCGGAAAGGAGGTCAATGTTTGTGAACATTACATAAGGTAATAAAATGTTTCTTCTTCGAAGCACCACAGACAGTGGTCCTACAGAGTCCAACATGGAGATGAAGTGAAGAGAGATTAGTCGACTTCCAGCAGCAGCAGCAGCAGCATGATGATAACGCATCAGCAATACTTCCCCGAATGGGATGTAAATTTGACGCACAAAACATCATAACCTTCTTTTGCTATTTGTTTCGCCTGCTTTTTTTCTGCACGCCGGTCCAATTATCTGCGTTTTGCTGCGCTGATCCACAACAAACAAGCGCTGCTTCAAAAGTTGTCCAGTTGAACACGTTTTCCAGCGGGAACGAAGAGATTCAAAAAACCGACCTGAACAGATTGCTGTTTACACAACTGTTTAGCACCCGTGAGCCTAACATCAACTTGGCGTTTGTTAGGCCGTGATTCACTGTTGAAAATGGAGCACTAGTTTTTATAAATTGGCTACTCACGCGTCCTCACTGTTTTGCTGAAAATATGTTTATGCTGTGCGATTCTCCTAGGGCAACTACGATCGAAATGCACCACTCATTTGCAACCGAATGCAGCGATGTAATCGGAAGCTTCAGCAATGAGTCACCCTGTGCGAACCGTTAAACGTCAAAGCCACACGCACACCACTCTAGGCCAATCATATGCTCTTTGTTTATTATATGCCCTTGTGTGGTAAAAAAGCATTATCGCGTGGTTATTTAACTATTCCTCAACTCAGAACGTGTTTTTAACCTCAAAAGCGTTGAACAATGGTAAATACTAACTGGAAAATACTGGCAACAGCACACCCACTGAATATATTGGCGTTTTACATTCACTTTTCGATACGCGGAACGACATAACCCGCATCGTTTCGCGATTGGTTTTAGCTAACGCTCCAAAATACTTACTCTCTTACTACCAGTAACACCTTTGCACGATACGGTAGCTGCAACAGGTATGATCAAAGCCGTAGTTGATTGAAGATTCAGACGCACTCCGCACTGTGTTTTTCCAGCAGAGTATCCGCGAAAACAGCACGTTCCGACGCGAGCCAAACAACAACAAAACTCTACACCACCACCGTACCGTACGCTGCAAGCTTAGCCGACGCCTGCACCAACACACTCTCACACACAGCACCTGGACACACATTAAGCTCGGTTGAGACACACGGCTGCGTATGGTTCAGACGCAAGTAACGGCCTGCTTTTTTCGAAAATTATACAAAAACGGTTGACGGGGCGGGAACGTGCTATCAGACGATGGCAAAGCCACATTCAACTCACCAATTTTAATTATAAATAACGAGCAATCGCTTCCAAAACTCCCTCCCTGAAATAGACACATTCGTACACCAGTCATCTTTGATTGATTTATGCCTACCCGGTGGCGAAAATATCTAACCCCTTTTTCGAATGCTTACTCACTTTGCGCAGGTTGATGAAATCATGCTACAAATACCGAACGGAATACGCTACTAGCGGGACATTATTCACCCGTCAATGTGAACGTAGCAAGAATTAAATTTAACTTTTTAGCTACAGTAAACATTTCACCCTTCACCGAAATTTGCACACCATTGTGGACGAAACGCGTGGGACTCGCTAACTAAGACTGCCTCTGTCTACGGTAGCTGGCCAACCCAGGTCCCCCCGAGAAACGGACTTGTTTGTGAACGTTGTATTATTTCGATGTTACTATAACAACTTTTCTTTTGAAGTTTCAGCTATGAATAGAAAACCAGCGTGGTAATGTTTGCTCAGCCAAAACATATTACCTATGTCATGGTCGTGTCTACGTCAGAGCCTTGATGTGCTTCCTGTACTCAGCATAATTGCAAATATCAATTCGCGGTAATGATTGGAAGAACATTGTAATAGCTCGTTTAATTCCGATAGAGAGGCTTGTGTAAACGATGATGGCGCTACTCGAGTCCCTTTGCTATTTTTCTTCCCACTATCTTTATGATCTAATTAAGCGCTTTAATTGAACCATCGTTCTGCGATATCGTCTCGTGCATCGACGGTTGCAAATGGCACAGGAACGCTACAACCCGCGAAAGCAATCTGAGTTAATGACCTCCGCTTTAGGGGTACGGATTGGCAAAATGGTGTAACATGCAACACGTTACTTTCGTGCCAGAAGCGAACCGTGGCAAAAACAATCAAACAATCGTGGCAGGATTCCATTGCGCGAGGAAAAGCACGGTTCAATGGTTCATCCTCGCTTTATCGCCTCTTGGAAATCGCCATTTCACAGGACTTTGACTTATGCTCTTTGTTAATTCTCGTTAATGGAGCGAAGCAGGATGTTTCGCCAGCTCCACGCAGTGCCTCGCAAAGAAGCAGGTCAGTAAAACTCAAATATATGATCAAATTAGTACGTTGAGGTTTGACAATGTTCGTGACAAACGAAGATTTGTAAAGTTATGCACCGTGGGAGACAACATCGGGGTTTGGTGAGCAAAGCTGACTTTTTTTGGCCGGAATTCTAGACTTGCAAGAATTCCATTTTTAATTTAATTTGTGGTAAATAACACAGACACAAACAACTTTAAACTCTATTTTTAGAAGGTACCTTCTTCAGTTCTTCTTACGATTGGACCTCATCAGAAATTCTGATTGCGCTATCATTACTTGGACCCACAATATGCCGGTGCAAACACAGTCAACGACCCATACGAGGACGAACGAAACGAAAAGGGGCAGGACATTTTTAACCTGCACGACATATCCTCGTGGAACCGTTTTTTTGGATAGGAAAACTTTTCTAAATTGATCCAAACAAAAAATGGGCAATTTATTATTTAAGTTTCTTTTTTTTCTAGTGGAGAAGGCAAATATGTTTTACTATTGTTCGATTTGTTGCCAACTAGTTCTGTGGGGAACTCGGTTGATCCATCGGGTTTCCAATCTCCCCGTGGTCCCGAACTTGAGAATCCTTAATGTCGTAATCGGACGGGCCTCCTGTTTCCTGTAGGGTAGTAATGTATCGTTCTACCACCACTCAACCGTTCCAGCTGGGACCGATGGAACTGGAACGATTGCTCAGTATCAGACGCTACGGATCGTTACCCGCTCCACCAGCGTTCGTGACATCGTTCGCTCGTTTTATTTCGCACACAGACATCACAGGCCCAAAGTTCGGAAGTTTTCCTCTTCACCGATCCCTTCGCCGTTCACCGTTAACACGTTACCACGTGATGGCAAAACGTTACGCGAAAAACTTTTCCCGCGCAATCGTTGGGGGGAGGCTCGGTCGGTGAATCAATTCGTGAAAGAGACGACGTCACCGTCGCTCGCTGCTGCTGAAACGGTGCACTAAATGAGCGATACGAGGGTGCTGCTTTCGCTGACACCACGGGTGGGGTTGACGGAACGGAGACGGGATTCGGGTTCGTCCTTTCGTGACGAGCCCGCTGAGGATAGCTTCGTCCTCTGGGACCACTATTTTTAGTATCGCTTTCGAGCCACGTACAGCTCAGTCACCTGCGAACGACGATCCTGCACGGACGGATCGCACTAAACAGCGCGGCTTATTTGTGCTGCCACTGTACTACCTGCCCACTACCACACACACACACACAGATACACATTCGCCAGTACTACCTGCCATTTTAGCTTCAGCAGGCGCGCACCCGGTAGCGCACTATGTCGGTACGCCTACTGTGTTCATTAGTTTAACCTACTTCGATTGCAAATCGCGACAGTGCGCAGAGGATTTGGAGTGCTCGAAGGTGTACAGATGGTGTGCGACAGCAGCAGCACCGGCAGAGCAGTGTAGACATTTCTGGTTGGGCAATGTTCTTTTGGAAACGCTAGCAGCAGGCCCACGTTTTGGAACGGCCGCCAGAGTGGTGGCAAGCACAAAACGGCGGAAGTGATTCGCCTCCGTGTTCAGGTAGTTTTCTAGGCCAACTAGCCTAGACCCAAGTGGTGCCACAGTGCCTTTAACCGTGTTTCCCAGGTTTTGCAGGCGTGCAGGGATACACCTATTAAATCAGATCCGTACAAAAGTGAACTCAGTGGCGGTGGTCCCGAAAATGATCAACCGCAACTACACCAAACCCAAGCCGATTGTGCAGAAAAGTACGAGCAACGAGGAAAGCGATGACACGAACGAGGACACCTCGTCCGGGACGGCGGAGTCCGGCACCAGCTCCGACTCCGAGTCCGAGATGGACACTACCGAGACGTCCTTCTCGTCCAAGAGTACAACCGAGTGCGGTGGCGTTGGGAGTTCCGGCGCACCGTGCAAGCAGCTCCACCAGGGTCAGCAGGGATTGCTGCGGATGAACAATCGCAACTATGCGGTGATGTGTGGTGGGGAGACGGACCCGAAGAACTCCAAACACTTCTGTCACCATCATCATCATCACCACCATCACCACCATGGGGACGATGAGAACAAGAAGGATGTGAAGTGAGTATACGATGCTGACGACGCACTCTGCCCTGTATGCCTGCTTGGATGTGTAGCAAACTATCCCGTAGGTTGCTTCGATAGCTGGTGTAGCGCTTTTTACACGTCTTTGCTGGAATACATCTACCACACACAAGCGCCAGGCAAAAAGCACCTTGATGTAGATGGCAGGGGGAGGAGATTGCGAAAAAAGGAGGTCTCCTTTTTCGAAAGGAGGCCACCATGCCAAGAGAAGGGCAGGACGCCGGTGTTCGCGGGTGGTGCAAAGTTTGCTCCAGTTTTGAACAGCTCAGCTTTTGAATGAGCTTGAATTTCCCGCCCGCCTGTCTGCCGGGGAGGTCTCGGGGTTAGTTACACGGCTTATCCAAATGCTGGTGATCGACATCGTCCGTTTGCTTCAGACATATCTCGGGCCGTGGTGGGCGGTTGGCATCGTCTAGCCGGTTGCGATTGTGATGGGGGCTCTCGTCCAAGAGAGAGAGCCTCTTCCGCTACGGTGTAAAGATGGCGCTGCATTGCCGACTGAGCGGTGCTGGCCTAGTGGAAATTCGGGCGCAAAAACAACTAACAACTAGATTGCATAAATCGATAGACGTTGGTGCTGGCTGACGGGTACCAGCAACACCACCACTACACCCCATCCGGAGGACCTCCTAGTCGGTGGTGGCGCCTAGGCAACTCAACCCCGTCTATTCCGGTGTACGGTTGCGAACGGGCGCTTTGTTGATTATTTGTTGCTTCGGAACGACCGTAACCATCAGCCACACTCTCACAGTCGGGTTCAGGAAGGCAGCCATTTGAAAAATGAAGAATACTTCGCACTCGGTCGGAATGTTCCTTTTAGCGTTTCCCGAAGTTCACCACACCGCACGGCGGACTATTAATATCGGAGCGGCGGTTTATTTTTGGAGTGACTTGCAGCGAGAGAGAAAACACATCCAGACATCCAGATTTTGCCCCGATACCTCCAGCATTAAGGACTCACCGGGTTCGTGCGGGTGAATCATTATTTTTGGAGCAAGTGAATCGAAACTGTCGAAAGTTTGTTCGGTTCCTGGTCCCGTTTTTCTCCCCCCCCCCCCCCCCGGCCATTGTTCTTGGCATTGTTCGCATTTTGGCGTTGTGTGAAAACTAACTTCGGTTGTTTGGGATACTACAAATTAGGGGGACCTTTTATGCAAAATGGGAACTATTTTTAGATTTGCTTTTTATATCTCTCTTTCCCCCTGGTGGGCTGTTTTAGCAAAAAAATGGTGCATTGCGGCACCGACGGGCTTCGGGTTCGGGGTACGATTAAATCATTTAAATGATCTATAATTATTGATTCCAGAAGTTTGAAGTGTACTCGTAGAGGGTAGTTTGAACCGTTTCGCTTTCCAATCAGTATGTTTGTTCCTCGATTATCCACCCGCAAATAGCATGTCGAGCATGTTTAATCCGATAATTATGTTTAGACACCGCGATTGCGACTATTTATAAGCACCACACACCAACACGCGCCTGTTCCGTAATATCCGGCTATAAATATAGTATGGCATGCGTGTACTTACCACTGCTCCAGCTCCTGAAGGTATGCAATTCTGGCCACTGGCGGAAGTCACTTTCGAGCGTGCTACCTTAAAAAACCTCCTAGTCGTTGAGTTGAGATCAGTAATTACGCTGCTTTTACTTTTACTTGGGAGTAAAACTCGAGTTGATGCATCACTTACCTTCGAGAAGCTGTCCACTGTCCTTGTGTGTGTGTGTGTCCGTGTGTAAACAACTGTGTGTTTTTTTTTTGTTTCTCTTTCCTTTAATCCGCTGTCTTTTGCAGCTGTTGTAGAAGTGCTCTCGACCAAAATGCGCGCCTTGTACATAGACTCAAGAAATCGAAGAAAACGTAAGCCTCCTTCTACTTACTCCGCCACCGTCACCATTTCCCAACCTCATCTGTGTAATCTCATCCAGCAAAACCATGCGCCACACAACACACACACACACACTTTTCACTCACTTCACAACCAAGTGACACACACTTAGAGAGACTGCTTGATCGTATGGTGCTCCGTCCGCACGAGATGGACACTCAAAACCCGAGGGGCGCTCTTAGTACACTGGCCATGGAAACATATGCGATCATCTAGTATATGCGGCCCCCATTTCGTCATTGAAAGAATCGCACGCTATTCCTCCTCCTCCTTAATGCTCACCCATTTCTGCCTCTTCCTCACACAGACTACCGATCAGTATTTGCATACTTAACTGCCGCTACGACATCATCACGCGCGTCTGCAAACGGCTCGGCTATCGGCTGGTCGGCGAATCCGATCTCTGGAACGTGTGCTGGACGGATTCGTTCGTGGGCGTCGACTTTTGTCGCGATATGCGCCGCTTCCAGAAGGTGAACCATTTCCCGGGCATGTTCGAGATTTGCCGCAAGGATCTGCTGGCCCGGAACCTGAACCGGATGCTGAAGCTGTTCCCGCTGGATTATCAAATATTCCCCAAAACGTGGTGCTTTCCGGCGGAGTAAGTGGTCTTCCTTCGCGAGTTAACGTCCCGGAAGAAATTTTTTAATGGAGAGTGTGTGTGTGTGTGTGTTGGTTTCTTCCAGCCTGGGTGACGCTATAGCCTACAGTCGAACGCACCGTAGCAAGACGTTCATCCTGAAACCGGACCAAGGTTCGCAGGGGAAAGGTATCTTTCTGACGAAAAACCTGAAGGAAATTAATCCGAAAGATCGCATGATCTGTCAGGTGTACATTACGAAGCCACTGCTGATCGATGGGTACAAGTTTGATCTGCGCGTGTACACGCTGATCACCTCAACCGATCCGTTGCGCATCTTTGTGTACAATGAGGGTTTGGCGCGGTAAGTACACACGCTTCCAAACGGCATCTGTGTAATAGTCACTCACATCGTACTTCCCGTCGCAGGTTTGCCACAAACAAGTACAAGGAACCGTGCGTTACGAACGCGTCCAACACCTTCATGCACCTGACCAACTATTCCGTCAACAAGTACAGCAGGACGTTCTCGAACGATGATGAGGCCGGTTCGAAGCGGCGCTTCTCGACGCTGAATCGCATCCTCACGGCCGAGGGTTACGACATTGCGGAACTGTGGAGCAACATCGATGACGTGATAGTGAAGACGGTGATGAGTGCCTGGCCCATGCTGAAGCACACGTACACCGCCAGCTTTCCGACGCACGACATCATCCAGGCGTGCTTTGAGGTGCTCGGTTTCGATATACTCATCGATCACAAGCTGAAGCCGTACGTGCTGGAGGTGAACCACTCACCGTCCTTCCACACGGACGAAGCGATCGATAAGGAGATTAAGGAAGCGCTCATCGCGGACACCTTCGTTATGCTCAATCTGAACGGCGAGGTGAAGAAGCGCGTGCTGGAGGAGGACAAGCGAAGGATTCAGAACCGTCTGCTGCAACGGCTGCGTGATTACTCCAAACAGACGGGCAGCAGGGAGCAGCAGCAGCAGCAACAGCAACAACAGCAGCAGCAGCAACAGCAGCAAGCCCGCGACGGTAACGATCCGGACGATGATCCGTACGGTGAGGACGGTATGGGTCCGTGGGCCGAACAGATTACCTGGGAAGAAACGCATCTCGGCGGCTACCGACGCATACTGCCAGCACCCGGCGATCCCAACCGGTACCTGCAGTTCTTCATCGCTCAAAGCCAGGCGTCGGTGTACAATGAGACTGCGGCCAGCAAGCGCCGGGAGGAGTGCGCCAAGCAGCAGCGCATCGAGCTGGAGGAACGTTTCCGACTGAACCAAGCTATCCTGCACAAGCACAATCCGAAGCTGCAGAAGGGTGGAATGGGAGCGGGCGAGGATGCTGCCGGCGGTAACGGCGGTACGGGGGCTGGATCGTTGGCGGCCAAGAAGAAGATACGCAAGCGGAAAGTGTCCAAGGTGGCCAAGAAGCATGACGAGTTCTCGCCGGACCAGATTGCGGACTACGAGGAACGGGAGCGGATGGCGTTGCTGGGACAGAGAGATTTTCTAATACGCACCTGCGGGCTAGTGCAGAATGTGAGTATATTGCTGGGTTGAAAAACGTTTGGGGCAGTTGTGCTAACACACTTTGAATACACCCGCACAGATATACATCAACTTTCACCGGAACAAGCTGCTGACCGATTCCGACCGTCGCAAGTACAAGGAAACGTACGCGAAGCTGATCACCAACGATCACCTGCAGCAGTCCGAAGCGTCCCCGCAGTCCAACCACACCTTCTCCACCATCCACAGTACCAGCACGGTGGCCGGATCGACGTCTACCGGTGGTTACGGTTACGGTGGTGGAAACAGCAACTCCACAACCTGCCTGCCAAGCCTCCAGAACGGCACCAGCATAGGTCCACATTCGGCGGCAGCACAGCAACAGCAGCAGCAGCAGCAGCAAAACACCTCGAACCAGCTACAGAAGCTTCAAATCAAAAGTCTGGTCGCCATCAATGACGTTACCTCGTGGATGCAGTGCACGGAAGTGCCGGTACAAAGTCGTCCACCGTTGCCTTATCTGCTCGCCACGCAGCCGACCAACTACCGCAGCACCAAATCGACCATGGCCCGGCAGGTGACGAACGTGGTCAAGCGCCATAGCATGGAATCGCGCCAATACTACACCTCGGACAAGCTCATCTAGTATTGACTCCGGCACGGCATTAGTGGGCCGTGCGGTAGCACCAGCAACAACAACACTGCCGAACCCATCATCGTCGTTCTCTGGCCATCCAGTGGGGGGGGGGGGGGGAGCAAATTTCAAACTCAGGTGCGATTTCGATGGTGGTGCGAAATTTCGATTTTTACAACCGATCGGTACTTTTCCGCTACGCATTTTTTCTGTGTGTGTTGTTTTTCTTCCTTCCCTTTCGAGCATACTCCAGCCGCTTCCGGCCGGGAGAAGGGAAGGCCGCGGAAGAAGCACTGATTGATTATAGACCACTGCTAAAAGAAAACCCCGTTTGATTAAAAATTTAATGTTTATTAATAATAAAGGAATAACAAATAATAATCATCTAGCATCTAATATGTACACACGGGGTAAATTGAACAATCTTTTCTGTTTCACTTTTCGCTTCTGTTCTGTAATGATGGGGATGCTGTTGTGTTGAACTGTGCTGCGTTTGTGTGTGTGTCTGTGTTTCATGTCATTCTCTCTCTCTCTCAGAAACTAAAGTTTACTCAAGTATAGGACTGAGTATGACTGAAGCCCTGTCTGTGAAGGTTTATGTTATTCGTCCAGGCTGTTCTCCACAAAGGAATCATCCTCCGGTAAGCAGGGGGTTAAACTGAGTATGACTGGCAGCTTGGAATACGTAACGCAAAAGCACCAGATCGTAGCACCGAACAGTTACAGCTCCACTACACCTTACATCTGGACTTTTATCAACTTCACCACAGGTTTCCACCCAAAAAAGATGTAGTAGGCATGCGTAAGTAGACCGTTTGTGGCAGGCTCACAAGGGATAGCCATACAGTAGCTTCAGAGCGAACTGTCACCAAAACACTGATCCACACTGATCCTTCTTCCAGCATCAATGGAAATGAGCCTGTTTTTGGTTTGTTCCACATGAAAGGGTGCGCCGTCCAGAGGTATCTGAAGACTTTTTTCAAAGTAATTTTACAAACCGGTATTTATAATTTGTATTGGTAGGCGTGTTGGCAGGTTAAGTAAAAGCAATTGTTGGTCTGCTTGTGCTGACCTTTAGTTATTGTGGCGTGACTAGTTTATCGAAACTATCGAACAAAAAAAAAACCATTGGATACCCCTAGGATGCTACATCCCTTTTTTCCATATGCCAACCCAGACAGAGCAAGCCTACTCTGGTTGTTTCACTACTACTATCACATTTATTGATCTCCTCGTTCGGCATATGCACAAAGCCTACTTTGCTCATTTCCGTTGACGCCTTCGTTAAAGCGGAACAGTGTGGTTTCCTGAACAAAAACGTCATGCGTCTACATGTTTAAACCAAAGCTGTGATAAGCAAATTATGTAGTTGGTTGGTTAAACAATTTAGTTAAAACTTTCCCGAGAGCGAGAGAAACATAAAAAGTCATATGTTTCAATTTGCTACCTGCAGTGTTTCAATGTGGGTGTGTGTGTTGGTGTACTTGTTTTTGTGTTTGTTGTTTGTTGCGTCAAACCATCTTAACTTTACATCCGTCTCGTTAACCCAACACACAACCCACCGATTCAGATCTGCCCAATCTGCTGCGTGGCATCTGTGCGTGGTGTTCCGCTTTTCACGAAACGAAACGACTTTTCTTAGTGTTCACATTCATTGGACAACTTCATAACATGTCCGTTACACTTTCGAAACCACACTCACTGCCCCCCCCCCCCCCCCCCCCCCCATCCCTGTCTGTCTCTCATCCTCCCAACCTTTCATATATTCATTCTCGTCGTTTGCTTTGTTTGCTGGAGAACGCGCTGCAGCGTTGTTGCATTAAATAATTTAAATATTGTTTACTTAAACTTAGCTGTTAAAACGTCGGCTTCCGTATTTAATTTTAGTTCGTTTCTTCGCGCGCGCGCGCCCCCCACACACAGTTCTCTCGCTTCCCCGTCTCCCAGCCAGCTTAATCCTATTTATACTGCGTGGATGTCCTGTTTGCTTGGGGGCCGCCAGTATGCATCCACACGTCGGTGAGCGGCCATTCCACCATTGCATTCACGCGCACACATCCGTTCGCACTTCTTTAACTAATTTATCTGTCTGTCTGTCTGTATGTGTGTGTGTGGTTGTCTGTGTGTCTGTTTCTGAAGGGCTGGTTGGTGGTTGGGTTTCTCTTGCTCTTGCTCTCTTGCTGCTGGTGTGTTCTATCATCTTAACCTTATATGTTTCTGTCTGTCTCTCTCTCTCTCTCTCTCTCTCTCGTTTCCCTAAGCTGAGCTACCAAGTTAAATTATATGTATTTTATATGTATAATCATTTTATAATATTTGCAATATATATTTGAGAAGGCCATTTTTGATTTCATTTATTACTTTTTTTACACACAAGCACACGTCGCGCGTCTCTCTCTCTCTCTCGCTCTCTCGCTCTCTCTCTTTCTCTCTGTACTACTTGTTAATCTCTTGGCTAGCGGTTTTTTTTTTTGTTTGTTTTGTTTTCTCTCTGTTTCAACTAAAGCCCGGAGCCCCGATTTCTTTATACCTACATTAGTCAAATAGTTCTGTACACGCTGTTACACCACAGCACAACAATCCAAAACCAGGCTTGGTGGTGTTGGGTGAGCTATCGTTGTGACTCGATTTGTGTGTGTGTGTGTTTCTTTTACTCCCTCCCTCCACTATTCTCTCGGTCTGTTTTGTGTGTGTGTGTGTGTGTATTTTTTCTCTGTACAATTGTCAATCTCACTCAAAGCTAAGGGATCTATCCTAACGCGCAGCAACCTAAACACACGATTATCACATCGATTCGTGGAGTAAAATGTGTGGCTCCGTGTGTGTGTGTGTAAGTGCCCACTTTGGCCATCCGGAAGCGGGTATCGTGGGGTTATTCAATACGAAGCAAACCAATCTCGGAAACCCCCAAGCAGTGTTTCGTCGTCTACTTTCAAAATAATCCAAAAATTGAAAACAAGGCGCCAAGAATTGAAAGAGCACACCCACCCTGCAACAACCGTCTCGATCGATGATTGATCACCGTCAATGGATAAAAATCGTTTACGCAGAATCCTCTAAGTTATCTAAAGAAAAGAAATCTCACACTGTCCATCTCTCCTATCTCTCCTATCCAGCTTTAGGTCCAGTCTTTAAAAATAGTCAGTTGATACCCGCACACACACACACACACTCCCGGTTCTTGCACACATTCTCACTCCAGCACACCGACGTGCATCATCATGTCCGATTCCCGATCCCGTATTCCCACCTAAAAATCCACCTTAACTAACGCGCGCTGCTTTTCAAAAGCAAATGAGGTTTCAGTTCGTCAGGTCGGAAAGGGACAAAGACAATGGGGGCGGGTAGGTTTTGCTGCTAAGTAGTTTGCTGGCTGTGACGTGGCTCAGGCCCTCCGCTGGTTGGTGCAGCGTCCGGTCGAGCTACGGGCTCGCTTCTACTACGGTTTGAACTTGACCAGCGGTATGTTTTTGGAGTTGAGACACTTGTCGCAGCACCACTCGGCGTACACTTCCGCGTGTATTAGGTTGAAGGCCGCCTCCGTCAGTCCACTGCACGTCCTGTGGTTGGCGAATGAAAGACGGCCATTAGCAAGGATCGGCGAACGGCGCCACACGGCGAAAAGACGGTTACTTACCGATGAAACCAAAAGTTGCAACCCGATTCACACAGAATGCCTTGGTCGTTGTCGTGCACCTCTTTATGGCATCCTCCACAGGGATAGATTGGCGGGGCGTTCGGGTTCTGCGGGTTGAACACTTTCGACTGGTCGGGCGGGTACAGCTTGCCGGAGGTGACGGGCATCGGTTTCGGTCCGAACATGCCCATGTGGTGATGGTGGTTCGGCCCGTTCGGACCGTTTCCCGGCGGCCCTAGGCCACCCATCGGGCCGCCCATTGGTCCACCGCCGCCCATCGGTCCACCGCCACCCATCGGTCCACCGCCGCCCATCATGTGCGGCGATTGCATCGGACTGCCACCGACCATTCCACCGCCACCCATTCCGCCTCCCCCCATATGGCCACCCATTGGTCCTCCCATCGGCGGTCCACCCATCATGCCGCCCGGGCCACCCATTCCTCCGTGCATTGGTGGCCGGTGTCCGCCGCCAACGCCGCCGCCTCCTCCAGCACCCGGTGGCATGTTTCCGTGCGGTGGCATGAGACCTCCGACGCCGCCACCGCCCCCTCCACCACCCATGTGGTGGTGCATGTTGTTCGCGCCCATTCCCGAGCCCATGTGCGGATTGCCAGCCTGCTGATGATTGCCCGCGGCGTGATGATGATGGTGGTGATGGTGCGGATGATGGTTCATGCCACCCATCGAGTTGGCCGGCCCTCCTCCACCGCCGGGACCGCCGGGGCCCATTCCCATTCCTCCGCCACCGCCCATGCTGTTACCCATCGGGCCCGGGCCAACCATTTGGTTCATCTGTTGCTGCTGCTGCTGCTGCTGCTGCTGCTGTTGCTGGCCAGGGCCGGGTCCTCCACTGCCCGGGCCACCGCCCGGATTGTGTTGCGCGTGAGGTGACTGTTGGGGCAATGGCAGTTGCTGGCCGTGTGGCGGTGGATGAGGCTGTAGCGGTTGTGACTGTTGCGATGACTGACTGCCCGGTGGACCAACCTGCGACGAGGGTCCCTGCTGGTTGCCACCGGGGCCCTGATTACTAGGGCCTTGACTACTGTTCTGCTGCGGCCCACCTTGTGGACCACCCTGCTGCTGCTGCTGCTGCTGCTGCTGCTGATTCGCACCCATGGGTCCGAGTTGATGAGGTAATTGATTTAAGTTCCCTGATTGCTGATTTGTCATTGCACCGTTCGGTAAGTTCATCCTACTATTACTACTGTTCATGCCGACCCCACTGTTGCCGCCCGGTCCGCCGCTCATCACCACGTTCGGCGACGTCTGACCACCGACGGTCACGTTCGCCGCGGACACCGGTTGGGGCGTTTGACTGTGGCCGGCTGAGTTGGGGCCTAGTGGCACATGGTTCGGTGGGCCATTGCCGAGCGGACTGTTCATTGGCGGACCCATCGGTCCGTTGTTCATGTGACCGCCGCTCGTATTCATCGGACTGCCTAACATTCCTCCGCCGCCTCCTCCGCCGCCGGCCGCATGCGGGGATCCCATGCCGGGAACCGAATTCATTGGGCTGCCAATGTTTCCGGCACTCAGCGGACTGCCCACGGATTTGCTGTTCATCTGCTGCTGCTGCTGTTGCTGCTGCTGTTGTTGCTGCTGCTGGCTCATAGGGGACATTCCTCCCATCGGACCCATGGGCGACATGCTCTGGTTCATGGCGCCACCCATCGGACTAAGGCCACCCATCTGCGCTCCCGGGCCCATACCCGGACCCATCGGACTCATGCCACCGCGCTGCATCCCGTGCGGCATACCACCCATCTGACCCATGCCGGAGTTCATGTGCATGCCGGGATGATGGTGACCCATCGGGCTGCCCATACCCATCGGGCTCATGCCCCTCATCGGCGGTCCTTGTGGTCCACCCGGTCCTGGACCGCCCATACCCGGGGGTCCGTGCGGTGGTCCTCCTGGGCCCATTCCCGGATGTGGTGATCCGTGGCCCGGTCCGTGTGGACCCATACCGTGGGGTCCCATGCCGTGTGGCATACCACCACCGTGCGGTCCCGGTCCTCCCATCGGTCCACCGTGCGGAGGCCCGTGCGGATGACCGCCCATCGGTCCCGGGCCCATATGATGACCTCCTCCGTGCATCGGTCCCATATGGTTCATCGGACCCATCGGTCCACCGTGCCCCATTGCACCACCGCCCAGGTGGCCCATCATGCCCGGGCCAGGACCGTGGCCACCTCCGTGCGGATGACCCATATGGCCCATGTGCGAGGCAGGCGTTGGCGGTGGCGTATCATCGAACGGGTTCGATGCCACTATCGTGTCACCGTACCCGGTCGGTGGCGGTGGTAGCAGGTCCTGGGGTGATGGCGTCGGCGTCGGTTGAGACGTTACCGCGTTCGAGTTCACCACATTGGACGTTTTCCTTCGCTTCTTCGGATTGCTCGGCGCGGATATCGGCAGCTGGGGCGATTCCGAGGGTGATTTGAAATCTGGTGGACATAGTCCGGGTCCTGGTAGCCGATACGACGCCATGCCCAGATTGTGTGTCATACTACTACGACTACTACTAAACAGCTAAACAGGTCCCACGTGTGCTGGTGCTCCGTCCGTAGTGTCGGCGGCGCTTCGACGAAAAGGATTTTAATGGGGGGTTTTCGTTACAATTACGATTGCCCGCGATGTCTCTTCCTGCTGCTGCACTCACTTTACACCGTGTCAGTGGAAACGTATGTGGAGATTTAAGCACCACAAAACCACCGTAACAGGAGACGACCATTTATCATCACACGCTCCATCGCTCACACACACACACACACAGTCTTTCGATCGATATTTAACACCACCGGTACACTTCAATCGTTCAATGCACACTTTCCACGAGGACATACGTTCTAACGGCACTAAACCGGCAATACCGGCATATAGAGTCGACCAGCTTAATCCACACGACACGACGACAATATGTCTGCTAATGCTAATAATACGACGACGGGTTTAACACGCGTTACGTTATTATCTAAAATATTGCTCATATTTTGCTGCCTTCACAAAAGATTCACATCCTCTTTTCACCACACTTCCGGGCACTCAGTCCGTAGTAGCCGGGTAATAGTAATAGCACCAATCTTCTGACCGTGTGTTGAAGCAGTATCCATTGGAAACGTTTTGTTGCTTGGACCAACAGCGTCCGGTCATCTTCTCCCGGTCCAAGGACTACTGCGTTCCGGTCCGCCTCTACTGGCTATCCCAGTCAGTCCAAGCCATCGATCATGGCATATATTCTAGATCGATCTTCCGCCAGTGCAGTTCGATGCTGATGCTGGGCCGATAATCTGAAATATAAAAGAGGAAACTGTTACTTTTCTTCTGTTTGCGAAACGAGACATGACTATATGCTGTACTATAAGCGCCCTGCGCTATACCCGGCTGTAAATTTTGAACAATCCATACGGGAACACACATTCTTCATCGATGCAAAAAGATGACAGATTAATTATTGCAGGAAACGCGGCATACTAGTCGCCAGAAATAATCGGCCCGTGTGACTCAGCCGGCGAGAAGCCTATCAGCAACGTTATCGAGGCCAATAAATGTACCGACGATTCAGCTCGGGGTACTTTTCTTTTAATCAACGGGCACAGGCGGGCACAAGTCGTCGTCGAGCAGTCGGCGAAATATAATTAAACAAATCAAAGAGAAATCGCCAAGCCAACCTCGCCGTTGTGCGGTGTTGTAGCTGCTGTTGCTGCTGCTGCTGCTGCTACCGCACAATTGCTTATGCTATTAGGTCTGCTAATAATCGGCACTATGAAAACAAACTGTTCCTCGCATCAAACACTCTCGTCTGCGTGTAGCAGTATTGTTTCAGCCAGCTTCAGCGACAAAACACACGGCGGCGCGGGCAACGAAAAGCTGCTCACACAAATCAACAACACAAAACACACACACGCGTATCAATCCCTGCTGTCAAATGAATACGTGTGACATTCGATCGGGTGTGTGCGTGCGTGTGTGCGCATTTGTCGCGAGGAAACTCATCCGATTAAACACTTCCTGAGCAACGCACCGCACACCGCACTGGCCAGATATCCTTGATCACACACTTTTTTCGACCTGTTCTACTCACGGCAAAACATAGCGCGATGAAATTACGGATTGCTTCAAGCAGCGCAGCACTTCTTTTCCATCCAATATTTCGAACGACCAGCACAAACGCACCATTCAGCATACCGCACCAACTAAACGACCGCTTTTTCTGATCGCGTTCAGCGTATTGATAATATTCTTCTGAATCCGCGCGGCGGCGGCAGAATGAACTTGAAAAAATCAGCCAAAATCAAGCAAGGTGCTTGTTGTAATGTTTCGTTTCGAAAATGTCAAAAGCTAACCTAACATTTTGTACGCTACTGCTGCTGCTGCTGTCTCGCTATACCTCCAAAAACAGAACGCGTAGATAGAGCAGCGACTCGTCTGCTCTCCGTCTCGTGCGAAGACGTTCAGCTTCCTGCTCGCACTCGCACGGTACTGTACTCGTCGGCGTAAGCGAGACGACACTCGCTGTCTCTTTCTCTGCACACCCGTACGCTATCTTCTTCTCCACGGACTGCTTCGCTTGCAGTGTGGAAAAACGGAACACGGCGACGGTGTGAAGGAAATTATTATTGGCCATTTGTTTCTGTGGCCCGCCGCACACTTTCGGTATTTTCTTTTCCCTGTCACTCTCTCTCTCTCTTTTTCCCTTCCTCCCAACACAACACCTTCGCCGACCGCTCTTCCTACAATCAAACCCAACAGCGCTAGATAGCACCCCACCTTTACCATCCACTTACAGCTGCATCCTTCCACTGTTGGCGCGCCACCGAAGATCGCGATTTTCCGGGCTATGGGTCGATTGTTTTACGATTTGGACAGGAAAGGTTGCGGCCGATGTGAAAAAATAATGATGCGTTTGACAAATCCTACACACTTCTTCGACATTGGTTTCTTCGCGTCACACACACACACATGCACACAGAAGTTGGTGGTGTATCGATGGGACAATACGACCGTCCGCGGTCACTTCTTCGGCGTGGAGCCAATATCACACACAATCAAACGAAACAAAAAAAAAATAGCGTTCCACTTTTTTCTCCCTGAGGAGTATTTTCTGTGTTTTTCTTTTCGAACTAAAACAAACATCACAACATGGAAGGAATTGTCTGAATTCCAGTGCGGGTGTCGCACCGAGCGCGATTTGTCGCTCGATTTCCTTCCATCAAAACAATTATGTACCGCACGAGGGGTATGTGTACGCGCCGCGGGGAAGAATGTTGACGGTACGCGTTCCCTTATCCCGCTGATGGCGATGATGATGATGATGATGATGCGTGCGTGTGTTGCGAGTAGTTGGCCGCTCTCTCGGCCGCACTCTGTTGCGTTCGTGCGAGAAAAGCCGAATTTACACAGGCGATGCAAAGGCTGCCGCCAAAAAGGATCACACACCAAACAAACGGGCGGTCACACAGCGCAAACCGAGAACGCAATTCTCGTTCCACTGCTCCTCGTAATCATCACCCTTGTACACTTTTTTCCGTTTCTTTCTTTTTTCTTTTCTTTTGCTCTCTTCTATTTCGATTGCTTTTATCGAATAATCATCACTTCTGCTTCTTGCACGGAACGTCGTTGTCGCGAGAGTCTCGTTTACGTTGTGTGTTCTTCTTCGCGCTTCCTATACGCTGCTGTCATGCTACACCACTACACGTACACGCTGAAGCTCCGTGCTCGCTTGCACACACACACAGTCACTCACTCTCGTAGTCCAAGTAAGCCGCCGATGAATGGAACCAAATACGTCTCGTGCACGAGAAATGCCATGCACTATCATCCACCACGCACGGGACCAATGGTACGATTTGCAATCGCTTATCAGAAACGATTAAAAGTGTACTTCCCGGTACGCAAGCCGGCACCAGCGGTAGTCCGATTTTCGTAAGCGCGTATCGAGAGAAATCGTGATTTGCTGCACGGCGTTTTGGTGCTTTCGCTTTTTTGGGCCTTCTCTATCTGCCTCTTGCACGGCACACACCAACACACCACTACCGCCAGCCTGCCTGCCTGCTTTCCTGACTGGATGGCCTTTCTGATCGTTTCGCTCACACAATCATACTATACTGCTTCTTCCTTCTTCCCTTCCTACGGGGACAACCAGGTGCGATCTCGCTCACACCTGCACACCACACCGCACATGTACGCACGTACGACTCTCGTTCTAGTTAGTTCGGCAGCACTATATGGCAACAATTGTGGGACAGCACAGCAATTACCTCTGCACAATATTATACGCCGATCGTAGTCGCGTCACCAATTGTTCACCATTCGATTGCTTTTGACCACCAACAAACGGTTCCGGATGCGAATATATTGTTCCACCAAACTTGCCTTCGCCTCGAACAACGCGAGTGTTTTTTCGCTTGGCTCTAATGACAGAATGTCTCTTTCTTGCCTGCTTTCATCGCGTTGGTGTGCGTGTGAGCTCGGTTGCTGAACGCCTGGTACGAACACCAATCTGACACATATCCGTGCGGTGCCGTACGTGTTTCCTAGCGATGTTTCCCGGTAATGCAAAGCTTGGCAGATTTTATTTCACACATCAGGGAGCGTATTCGTTTTTAAACATTTATTCACGTAGCTTCGTGAAAACAGTTCCCTAACGCGAGCTACGCGAACGTGTTTTTTTTTGCCTAAAATTACCTTCTTTTTCGCTGCTTTCTTCTTCTTCAAAGAATGTTCGATATCTGGATGGTGATGCAGCTTTGCTTCCTACGCCATCAAACAATCTTGGACGGATGCAAATAGCGGGCGTTTTGTCGTTTACAATGAGCTAAATGTTTCCTTTTGATATTTTAAGCCACAAAACTAAATTTTGGCTGAAAAGTATTTGGCTGTTTGATTTGTTTTGGAAAACCGTCGTGTTGATTTTGACAGCTCGTATGTCAAAAGTCGTTTATAGTGGCATAGTCAGTACTGGGCATCATCAGGGCACAGGGTGGTACAGTATTGACTGAAATAAATATGAAATGCATTTACAAAATGTGATAATTGTCTCAGTAAATAATGGTTTATCTGGGATAGAAAAGCTTTATGATTAGACAAATCCTCGATCATCCAAAATATTGTGAATATTGCGTTGTTGGTCAGATCCAAATCATCGAAAATTACCCCGATGTCAGGGTTGTACACGATTCTATTTTCTCAAAATTACCCCTCAACCAAAGCTACAATTTAAATTAACGGTTATGCTCCCTTACATCGTTACAATGATGCGACAATAAAAATTGCTATATAAACTTTGTTCCTTTTTTATTACACTTCGGTCTGGATTTATTACAACATTCAAACATAGAGCGTATTTAAAACTGACCAAATTAATACTACACACACATCGATGAGATGAACACGACTCACACAGCATGTGTGTCGTGTGAACATTAAACATACAGTAACTCCTTCCCGCTTTCAATAAACATGCATAACTACTAGGATAGAACTTAACAAAAAAAAAAAAACATTTCCTACCACACGCACCACGAGTTGCACCACGTGTTACAATCTCTGCACTAGCTCTGCACAGGAGCATCAGCGTCATATCCCTCACAAAGTCTGCTCGATGACACCATGCCTTTCTTTATACTTTTCCGTTTCGTTCGCGGTAAATGTCCACTCTTTGATTGGTTCGGTGTTAAGTTTGCTGCAACGTTACAGAAAGACATTAGTAATAGGTCGAATAATGCGCATCCCACATTTACTTACTCATTTTCTGCCTTTAGCGAAAATTCGTTTTGCCGCACCTCCTCCGGCAGTAGCCACTGCACCAGTGGAGAAATCAGCTTCGGTCGGAAATTGCGCATATCCTGCGACCCGGTAAAGTAGCTCACAGGAATGCCTACCAGGAACACCATAAACGTGCCCACCGTCGAGTACCACACGAAGGAGATGTTGTAGATGGAAAATTCGGATTCCTCCTGTGGGGCCACGAGCGTCGGGAAATCGTTCGCCGTAACGTTGAATCCATACTCGTAGCATCCATCGACACTGGTTGGTTTGGGCGGGTAAGTGATCTCCTTGTTGCTGATCGCGATCTGCGCTCCCGCAATGATCCATGACATCACGATCACACTCGATGCCGAACCCCAAAGCGCACCATGCTTGTTGGCCCACGGCCACAGCATACCGAGACAGAATATCCCCATCACGGCGCCTTGGGTAACGCTGGCAATCGTAACGACCATCTGCAGTATGTGTCCGAACTGTTCCACGATCAAGCCCATCGCAATGCAGTACACACCGCTGACGAAGATGAGCAGCTTCATGGTTTTGTTCGCTGAGGCATCGGTGTGCTTGAACAGCTTAAACGGTCGAATGTAGTCCTCGTAGATCAATCCCGCCAGCGAGTTGAGGTTGGCGGACATTGTGCTAAAATGAAATCGCAATACATCACTTCAAATTTTCCCCCGCTTACAGGCAACGCCGCGTTACTCACCTTAATCCTGCACTAAACACACAAGAGATGAACACACCCGGCATGCCCTTCAGGTTGCCTACGACGTCTTGCACGAAGAAGGGCAGCAGCTTGTCAGCCTTCTGCACCAGCCCCACCTTTATCGGATCACAGTCGAAGTACTTGGCGAAGATGACGATGCCGGTGAAGCAGTTCAGCGTCATGATGATGATGAAACCCACGCAAAAGATCCACAAAGCGGTCCGTGCATGGCGCATACTCGGCACGGACACGATACGCTGCACGCAGCTCTGACTGAGCCCGAGGTACCCGGTCCACAGGAACAGATTTCCCACGCTAGCGGTCCAGAAAGTTTGGCGCGTTGTCGTATCGAGCGTCATGCTGCCAAAAGGAAGTCAGTCAAGCGAGCGATTACACATGAGCGAGTTTGAATGAGCGCTTTTCACAGAGCCGGGACACTTACTCAAAAATTTCCAACCGATCGCCAGCCGTAGCTCGCTCATACACCTCGCTCAGCCCACCGATCTTCGCCACACCGATAACCACCACCAGAAAGCAGGACACAAACATAATCATTCCCTGCACCACATCCGTCCACACGACCGCCTTAATGCCGCCCAGCATCGTGTAGAAGATGCACACGCCACACACGATCCCATTGATCAGGTGGATGTTGATGCCGGTCACTTGCGAGAAGGCGAGCGCCGGTATGAAGATGAAGATCGGCAGTATCAGATAGATGTTCAGCACGTACGTAAAGGTGACGAACTTTTTCACCGCCGGGCTGAACCGATCCTCCAGATATTGGTAGCAGTTGGTGATGTGATTGTTGTAGAACACCGGCACGAAGATGTAGTTGATGATCAGCGTGATCAGGATCATCGTCGGTGCAATGATCCAGTACTGCGCACCGTACGAGTACATTTCCGCCGGAACCGACATTATAGACACGCCCGACAGCTGGCTGCAGAGGGAGAGAGGGGGAGGAAGAAAAAAAGGAAGGCATTGTATGAAGCTGGCCAAGGGCTGACAAAAAGGGGCGATAAGTTTCGAAATTGGGCAGGAAATTAGCTGGCGAGAGGTCGTAAAATGTCCATCAACGGTTTTACGACGGTGCCGCATATTAATATCGCCACGGAAATCATTGGAAGTTACAGAGAGAGAGGGAGAGATATTTTTTCAAGATGAAACCTTATAAAAAAGCCGGGGTTTTTCACTTTAATCAGAACCATATTTACACAACCGAATCCACCGAAAGACGGCATCTTTCCAGCCACAAACTAACTACAAAAAGTGCGCCTTCATCACTGGCTAGCTGGTGGAGCGCGGGACGTTTGAAATACGGAAGCAGGAAGCAAAAAACTCGGACGGCACGCTTACCGAAATTCTATTTGTGAAAGTGAGTTTTAAGACAAAAAAGCTTAATCGAAAGCTCTTATCACCATCATTCATGGAATAATCACCATGAATGGCCGGTGGTTTCGGTTTTTGCTTAACAAAAAAAACTAAGAATGGCGCGTGTTTTGCGGACAGAGGCACGCTTTCGACTCTAGCAACTCTTCTCCGTGCGTTGCATGTGCCGAAACTGTCGGGAGATCATCAGCCGGGAAGGTTAATGATGCGGAGCTACTTCTGCAGAAAGATCGTTCGATTCCTTCAGACACTAACCACCAATTTCACTGCACGAGCACTACCATACTCTACTGCACCTAAATCCACCGTGAAGCTGCCGCACTTACCTCGCAATCAGCGATATCGCAATCGGGAACGTTTTCATCTTCCGCCCACCGAGCAGATACTCTTCGGTGGTTTGATTTTTCTTCTTCTGGAAAAACCCAAAGTACACGCCGATCGCCGTGGAAATTCCCAGCATGATCGTAAACACCGTGTAGTCCTCCACCGAGAACTGGCCCTGCGGATTGGCCGTGATTGATTTCACCATCGTGGTACTCCTGTTCGCCACTGGTTCCCCGTTCACAAGCGTTCTCGCCAACGACTGACTGGTACGCCGGGACAATCAAGACTGATCGCCTCCGGAGATAGAACCTCACCCACGGTAGTACGGATGGCGGTCGGCCCAAACGATACAGCGGCCTGCCGGGATGAAGGCTCTTCGCCGATAAGGGTTTTTGATTTGTTGCACACGTTTTTCTGTGGTTATGCGCGCTGCTTAGTTGGTGATGGTACCCTGGTTATTTGTCATTCTCACTTGGTCCGCGCCGGATGTCTGCCTATTCTGCCGGCCGCCTAATAAACAATCGTCGCTCTGCGGGCGGGCTGTGTCACACGCACACGGCCGATAGTGTTGTGGCGTGTGATAATAGGAGCACTCACTTTTTGTCCGCACTCCAGCCCGGCTCTTACCCGGGTAATCCGGCGGGTACTCGGTACCTGATCCGTGGAGGCGTAGTTAAAGGCGTAGGAAAAACGTCAGCAGGTGCTTCACGAAAGGAAATTCCAAGAGGGCCGTTGTCGTTCACCTTTTGCGACCGGGCACACGTCACGGCAAGAACTGAATGTTGGGCCCGGACGGTCGATCTACCCGGGGGTCTATGAGTCAGAGATTACGAATGACTACGTACGATCCTCGTGCGGCTTCACGTACTCGTACGCTTGCTGATAGTGTGCAAGTTTATCTGCGTACGAGGGACAGATTTAGTGTGTCCGGAAGATAGTAATCTGGATGTGGTAATCTCTTGCCAATTGGACTGATCGATGCGAGCGATTGAAGCCGTAACAACTGCGAAAGCTACCGACAATTGATCTCAATTGAAGTTCGCGCATCGATCTGATGGCTGGGTCACTATATGCGTGCGGTTACGAGTCGGGTACACACAGCCTCAAACACAGAGGTATGTGTGCGTGTGATTGTGTCCCACTTTCTACCAGGATTCAGGATAAAAATAAGCAGCTAGATTGCGGTTTTTTAGTAGCGCTACCGTTGAATAATAAACCACAGCACATATATCCTGTTGTGGTTATACACTGCCGGCACAGATCGATCGACCGATCACTCTATCTACTGGCAACTAGGGGCTTTACAACACAGAACACAACACTCACACGTGGTGACAATCGGACCTGCACTGGCCGAATAGTTACATATTGCTGTGCTCTTGGCATGGCGGCGTCATACAGCCAGTTGAGAGTGATTTAGTGTAAATGGTCCTTCAAACGAGTCCCCCGAGGATGAAAAGTGGTTAATTAGACGTTCGAGGAATATTGGTGCTCGTTTTGAAGTACGTTTTTCTTTGAACGTACGTTTGAAGGGGGGAGGTTTTTCTTTTTGTTCTATATAGTACGGTGCGGTTCGAGATGGTTGAGTACGTTTCATTTAAATAATTAAGGGATTCTAGAGAACGGCCAATTTTATACATTTAGAAACTATTTTAATAAGGAGCTTTTAAGGCATCACGCATACATCGGCCCCGTCTCGTTAGGAACCCGCTGTAATGGATATCAGTCAAACGGGCAATAACCCGTCAGTCAGGCACATGACGGTGTGCCTTTAACCACAACCGAACGTGGAAGGTATCTCCCGTACCGGCTACCCGTGGTATGGCTTCTTGCACAGTTCATCCTCCGGTGCAGGCTGCCGGCTGCCACATGTCAATCCATTATTAGCCGTGTTTGCATCGTGCGGTGACACCCGAAACGCTGTCCAATTTTTTGGGATCCTCTCGGAGCATATCAGCTGTGCCAAATCTGTAGCACCAGTTTCGGCCGAACAGTAGATAACACACCGTTCATCATGACGCAATAATCGTAGCAATTGTTCGCGGTACGGTATTGTTTTGCCCGTGCTCCACGACGGCTCTACGCGATCATCTCCTCCACACGGGACATCAATCTTGTGAGCTTCCTGTTTTACGGCCGATCTCTATCTCGACCCCCCGTGTTTTTCGCAATAATGGTGTGACCACCAACCGGTATCTTGGACAGTGTCAATCTGCATCGCAATTATTGACACGTCGCGCAAAAAAAAACACTGGTCTGGAACGTTTTTTCGCAAACTCCCAACACTGCGTACTCTTGTGGTGCGATTGGCAGATTTAATCCTACTGCTTCTTTCTTGGCCTAACGACCTGTTAGATCACAATTGATAACTGCATAGTTGGATAGTCAGTCCTCTCTATTGGGGAACAGTCCAGATGAGTTTTGATGAACACCCTGGTCCTGCCGTGTGAACACCGGCGCACCGGCACTCTCGGCCACTGGAACGCCCATAAATCCCTAATACTTATCCCTAATTCTTAATTTACTAGTTGTCTAGCTAAACCAACGGAAATCGATTACAATTATATGCACATTGTTAACACCGAATTAGTGCGACTATCTCGCAAGTTCTACATGAAAATATTTGTTAACCTTAACAATACGATCCTGACCGCTCTAATGCTTCCTCCGTATTTAAAATCTTCGCTCCGGTGCATCAATTGCGGATTAGCGGCTGTGTTATCAGCATCCGTCGGTTCGTAGTTTTGGCTCCCTTGTTTACAGCCACCGTAAGCACCGATCTCATTAAAAACGGTTTGCGAGCTTCCTCAATGTAGACTTTTTTACCATAGGTCGTACGAAATTCGGCTGGCGGTTTCAGCGAAATTGGCAATCATCGTTAATTTGCGTTGTTTTGCCAGGCTGGTTGGCTGGGGGAAACTTTATCAGCCTCTCAGTGCAGGGAGCGCGGCAGATGGTTCATGGGAAAATCTTCTGCTAAGCCTCCGTTCCTCCAAAACGCTGCCCTTATCAATGACTGCAGCAGCGCGGCACACGCAGTACGCGGCCCGAGATTGATGGATTGAAAAGTATCATGAACAAGTGTGGCGATCTCTTGCATCGCCTACTTCGCGTGTGCGAGAGATGACAGCTTGTTTATCGCGATTGAATGGCGACTACAATGGGACAACAGGTGCAAACATGAGGACACACCGTTTCCAAGGGCTAAGGGATTCTGCATGATGGAGCAACGCACAGTCCGAAAAAAAGATGAAACAAAGGGCACACCTCGGTCATCCATTAATTACGATTACTTCATCAGAGCAGTAGCGGCGCAATCGTGCTGCCACTTTGGTCTTTACCGGCAGCTGGACGCCGAACTACCGGAAGCTACGAGGCGGAATAGTCTTATCAAAGCCCTTGCGAACGTCCAGCCATACTCGAGTACGGTAAATTAAATCGAATGTCATCACCAATTAGTGCGTTACGACGAATCGTTAGCCCTACCGCGATTTAGCTGATCATCGGACAGTGGAACATGGCCATTGGGAATTAGAAAAATAAAACTCGCATCATCAATCGGTTAATGAAGACACACACCCAGTGCGTCATAAACCATTTATGCAAATGAATTGGAATGCCAGCGACGAAAGTGTGTTGTCTAGCCGTGTAGTAATCGCGTGTCTTGGGCTGTGCGGAACCTACCTCAATCTTGGTGCCTGAGCAGCGTCGTAGCCAATCAAGTCGGTAGCTGTTTGTTTTTTGGATGAGATGGCGCATTAACGGCCATCGGTTTACAATTTACGCATCCTTCCCGAAAACTCCACGGCGTGGTTTTGGTGACGCTTGCACAAACACACTGTCTGCAGTGGAGTGATGATTAAATGAATGATTTTAGACGACACAGCCGATGGGTAATCTGATCGGGCAGGGGTACGCCTCATTTGAATATTTGGACAAACATAGGGGGGGAAGGTAAGGCCGTTTGTACAACGCATCGATCCGGTAGCATTTTGAGCTCCATAAATTAATGATCGCGAGCCTCTGTTTGAGTTTAACACATTATTAATAACTATGGTCCATTGGGAGGCAGCGAGCTAGCAGCCGTTGTAGGTGACGTGTCTGTTCCGACAGCTTCAGGTGTGGTTTATGAGTGGATGAGGGAAGTGTTTAACGATCTTTTTCGATTTGATCGCCATTTGAATTTTCATAGTGAAGCATCACGTAACAAACGTATTTTTTGGTGGGATAGTAGGCCATGGAGACTAAAACGCTAGCAGATACACGTCTAGCCCAAAACTAAGCCAGACGTCACGGGTTCGAATCTCTTGAAGATCCATAACTCTGTATAGTGGAGAGAAGCTGTAAACTAATAAAAAATGATTGAAGACTACTCTATGCTTCCATCGCTGTGAGAAAACGAAAAGAAAGCCCCTCACCATTGTTTACTATTGTTTTGCACTCACTGTACGGCTTTGTTTAGGCAAATAATCTCTCAAGCCAGCACCAAAAACTGAAAGTAGCAGCGATTCGCGACCATTGCACATTTTGTTTTGTATTCGCGCTCACCTGACAGTAGCTTCCATGATGGAAGAGAAATTATGAATGATAAATTATTTATTAAAATGACCATTTTTAATGCTACTTGCTTCGATCCTTAATTACCAGTCCAGTATTAGTGGAAGGCATCTGAAATTTTTCCTAACTGAGTACAAGATTCCATTATATGGTTGCAACATTCTACAATGGACTTGTTCGACGATAATCAAGCACAGGGTGTTGCGGCAATGATTCTTTCTACCCTGATCTGGGTCACCAAGAGGTAGACCGCTAATCGAGTCTTCCACACGATAGGACCAGCGTTCTAATCCCATCCAGACCGTCTTCGCGGTACGTAAGGATCTCTTTAAACGGCTTCGAATAACATTACACCAGAGAAGCCAAAATGATATACTAAATCCTCTTGGGGCGATTATGCCACAGAAGAAGACTTTTCCAGACTAATTATTACCAAATACGAAAATTGAATCTCATCATCACAAATTCAAACCATCCATACAATGGAGCCCACTCCAGCCGTGTAATTACCCTGCAGTTACCGAACCTTTGTGACCCTTGCTACACGCCCTTTGCCCAACATCGAACAAAGAAGCACCCGTGGCGTCGTAAACCCTTTTCTTCTCGCAACATTTAGCAACCGCCCGTTCGCTAGTACCGTGTCAAATAGGAGGGCTTACTCGCAGCAAAAACTTCACCAATTGATCCACCCAAAATGAAGGGACTGCGCGATGACCGGGACCGGACGATGGCTGCATGTAATCGGATTAGATTGGGTCAACAAAAAAAAAAAAACGCAATCATTGCGCAACGATATTGCATCTTGATCGTTCGTCGATAATCGTTGTCAATTAATCAATGGCCGCCCAGCTCTCCTTTCACCAGACAAAAAAAAATTTCGATTCAGATTTCGAACGAACAAAGGCAACGGTTTTTGTTGTTGTTGAAATACTCTCAATCACGATACTTGTACTTGATCTTGAAGAATGGAGTACCAAGGGGTAAGATTTATGTCTCCCACATTCCCGACACCCAATAAACGGGCAGAGAGAAGAGAGTTCTTATCTCATGCCGTGCATCGAAGAATTTCAAGAGCTGCGCCAATTCGAATTGCGAATTGCTCCGGCGTGGCGTTTTAAAGTTGCACGCAAAGTATGCGAAGTGGTGTTGGGTCTCCACGCGGTAGCAAACGTTTTATATTTCCCACCCAACTCACCCACATCATAAATCTTCAACCCTCAATGGGAGTTTCAATAAAACACGTGCAGTTTAACGGTGACAAATTTTTCGATTTTTTTATTTTTTTTATAGCTTTTTTATCCTCGGTTACGGTTTCTGCTTGAGTTGAACAAAAACTTGATCCCTTGCTTGATAGGTTGCAAAGGACGGGAGAAGGAGATAAAGAGAGATATTTACATGGAAAAAAACAGAACAGTGGAACTGTTTTTTTTTTGTGTTGGTGTCCTCAGATCACTACCGTGGACCGTGCGCGTGGTGTCATGGAGTGGTGTATGACAGCACGGCCCACACAAACCACCTGTCCGGCGATGCATCCGTGAGATCGGCAAGCGTCCGGTGCGATGCCGGTGCGCCTATCGATTCCACGGATGCATCGTGTTGTCCCAAGCCGTTCCTGACAGGTGGTTATCCTCGCTCGCAGATGTTATGGGTTGGCGTGGAGATGTTGCGTGTTTTTTCCATGTGTGCTTTACGTGCATTTGCCTGTGTTTCGCGTGTGTTTTCGTATCGTCCGGTGTCCAATGGTATGCGATTTCCCCGGTGGAAGGGTGTTTTCCCCCCGGGAGGTTTTCGTCCATTTTTTAAGTCGTTAATGATATCCAGCGTGCCGGACGAGAGAGGGTCCGGCACGTTGGATACTGGTGTACACGGGTTGCGCGGGTGCACGGTACTAGCGCGTTCCCGTGCGGGACGGCTTAGAACGGAGCACCGTACGAGCCGGATGGGCGCGACGGAGCACCGTACGAGCCGGACGGAGCCGATGGAGCACCGTACGAACCGGACGGGACCGAAGCGGACGAGGTCTGCAGGAACTGAGCCACCTGGATGGCCTGCTTCACACCCTCGAGATCGATACCGACGACACGCTGACCACCGGACGGGACACCGTAGCTGGATGACGGTGGTCCATACGAACCGGACGGTGCTCCGTAGCTACCAGACGGGGCCGACGGGTATCCGCCACCGAATCCACCGGACGACGACGACGATTGGCTTTCCTCGCGGAGCAGAATTTGGCGGATCTCGTTCAGCAGCTGCGGGTCCACGTTCAGTCCCTCGGAGGTTTGAACTCCGGACGGAACGGCCTGATAGCCACCACCGCCGCTAGAGAAGGAGGACGAGCTGGAGAAGCTGCCGGCACTGGCAGCGTATCCGCCGCCGCCTCCGCTCGAGTATCCACCACCGCTGGAGTATCCGCCACCACCACCCTGGCTGTAGCCACCGCCGCCACCACCACCTCCGTGGCTGTAGCCACCGCCGCTGCTTCCTCCATGTCCACCGGACGGGCGGTTATAGCTGTACGGTGACGGTGGTTCCGCAACGGCAACGGCGGCCAGTGAGGCGAACGCCAAAAACTGCAACAACCAAAAGAAAATTCGTGCGATTAACATCTCCACCGCTTAAGTAATTTCCGTTTGAGCTACAGTAAGGGGTGAGTGTTTGTGCTTGTGTTGCTAGAGAGAATCAAGACTTTCTTAACCGGACGCACTGTTACGTCCCGGAACGGAACACTGAGGGGGGGGGGGGGGGCTTTTAACGTAAGAGTCAGCAAGCAGTTGAATGGGCAAGTAGGCTACTCAAGAATGACAGCTAATCCCTCGTTTACGTTGCCAGGGCTTTTCCAGTGAGCATGTGATGCACTTTTGCTTCCGTAATCGGTATCACACCCACTTCAATCCACTCCAGGAGAGTGGACTTCCAGGGACGACACGGTGGTCAGCGTCAGAAGTGGGTGTTCTCTAATTATAGAACAAAATTGCAACTAATCAACACCACGGTAATATATGCACACTAGCACGGGCAGACATACACAAACACGCACCGCTCCACTTAACGTAATTCCACAATGACACTAGCAACCAAATTTCGCACCAGATGGCGCTACTTACCACGGCAAAGCTGTTCATTTCACTTAAGATAGATAGAAAAAACACGGGGACTAAAATTTAGATGTTTACTGAAGCGAGTGTTGTGACCGAGTGTGCCTGCTGCTGGCCAAATTGCAGTCTTTATACCCAAACCCGAAACCCTCCGCTGCTGCTGGTGGTGGTCGTCCTCGTCCGGTGTGGCGTTACTGTAGGGGCTCTCCCGAAAAAAACAAAAACAAAAAAGAAGACACTGACTCCGCCACCAACTCCAGCGCGCCAGCCATCGGGCATCGGGGAGCGTGGAGTATATCTCGTTATGTGCTGGCGGGCCCACCAAAACACGAGTGAGTGAGTCAGTGAGGTCGCTTTTTTTTTGCTGTGCTTGTTGTTGCCTCGGCGTTGTTTAGCTGCTCCTCATTGCTATTTTTATTATTTTCTCCCCTTTTCGCTCACCCAGGTTCACTTTCGTTCGGCATCCCACTTTTTGGCCGGGTCTCGTTCATCCTTTCCCTTTCCAGCGGAGCGTGCGGATCTCCGGGCGGGCCAATCGTCGGGTACGTGAACCTTCTTTCTCGCTGCTGGCTAGCGTGTCTAGTGCTCTCCTCGGGTGCTCGGATTTCCCCCCGCAGTTTTTTTTTTCTTCTTGTCAGCGCAACAGCTACCGTTGTTGTACCGTGCAGTTGAACGCGCGCGAGCGCAAGCCCGATAAACCTCCAAGTACTCCCCACACAGCACCGGGAGGGATCCCTCTCATCTCAAGGGTCCGCTCATCACGGCGGCGGCGGCGGCGTCGCAAGCTTTCGTGCTGGAGTTTTTTTTTCTTGTTGATGTTTCGTACATACAATTTGGATAGGCAGGCATGCAATTCCCGGACGAGCCGTAAGCTTTCGGCGGTTCTTCTACGCTTCTTCACAGCCGTTGCGCCAACGGAGATTGCATCCCACCATTGCTATACGGCGAAACCTTCCCAACCTGAATCTGTGCAAACATCTCGTGTCTCGCTGAAAATACGCAGTGGGAGACAGCAGTTTGATAGTTTATCTTTGACTATTCTTCTTCTTTCACTTTCCACTCGCTTTCCACTGCATCTTGATGCTGTCCCCCTGTTTGCCGCCATTTCCCTGGGGGTCCCTCGGGTGCTGTGCATGCATTCCGCTGGCGCAGATATTTGGCGCTTTATCTTTCGTTCGGTTTTTATTAGTTACGTTATTTGCAGAAAGCATCCTCTGCCACACGATGCCATCTCTTCTGCCTTGGGGGGTGGGTTGAGTGTAGCGATTGTTTCATGATTTTACCACCCTACCTACTACTTCTACCTTTCTTCTGGACACTTTTTCACGGTGGATCACTTTCGGAATTTATTGCCGAAGACTCCGTGCGAACTGGCTTCCGTCCCCAATCACCGTTCCCACCGGGGTGGTACAGGAAAGCCCTATCATTATGCGCAACGACCAACACCGAACCAACCTGGCTTGGGCTGGCCGGAGTGACCCACGCGAGCAGGCGGTGAATGTCGCCATCAGTTGCGGGAGGTTCTGCAGATTCACAGTCACATGCGTGTGTGTGCTGGCAGATGATCGTGATCATATCGTATTCAACGTCGTGTGAAACTGGTTCCTAGCCAACAGCACCGTACGTAAGTGAGAGCATACGCGAAATCTGGTTGAAGTACACCGCGAAAGCGAGGTGTAATTGAAGTGCGTTAAGAGTTACGATCGCGTTTACGATCACATTTACCTACGATTTAGTTTCAATTAAAGTTTGCACACACAACAACAGCAACAACCCGGATGAGGAGGATGATAGTGTCAGGCTACTTATTTACATGGCGCCAGACTTCACCCACCAAAACCAGTTAGTACCAGAGCTCGCGAATGGGAATGTTTTTTTTTTAACGGTGACAAATTTTCTATTTATTTTTCAATTTTTTTGCGCTGCTTTTAATTTTCTACTGTTTTGCTTCTTTCTCGCCCAAAGATCTTCCCGCCTAGTGGCGTGGAGGTCCGTAAGAACCGCTGGGTGGCTGCTGAGGCTGATCACCCTGCCAGTACTCGGCCAGCTGGATGCTCTGGACGGGCTGCTCCAGCATCAGACCAACGATGCGGTCCGTGTTGCGCGGTGGACCGTACGACGTGCTGGCACCACCGTTCGAGCCTCCGTTGGCCGAGGCGGATTCCGTTTCGTGCTGCAGCAAAACCATCTTCACCTGTTCCAGCAGCTGAGGGTCGACCATCAAACCTTCCATCGTTTGGGGACCGGTCGGTTTCTGGAGCAGTGGTCCAGAACCGCCGCCGTTACCGCCGCCGATTCCCCCACCTCCGTTGCCGTATCCTCCGTTGCCGCCGTTACCGCCACCACCGTTGCTGTAGCCACCGTTGCCACCGCCATTTCCACCCCAGCCTCCATTACCGCCGGGCAGGGGAGCTTCGGCCAGAGCTACAGCCGCCAGGGCCACACACTGCATGGAGAGAATCGGAACGGTTAGAACGGATTAGAATGGATCGTCGTTGCATTGCTCTGGGATTTTTGAGGTGCCTACGAGTTCTAGTGCGAGATCAATTTAGTTAAAACTTGTGATGGGATTGGATACTTTGCCCCTAGACTAGTCGATCCAGTTTTGCTCTTTGCTGCTGTGATTCAGTCTACCACTGTAGCCTCCAGGTAAGACTACCAGGAACCGAACCAACATTGGTTGTCATCCTGGTTAATATGGTCTTGAGCATATTCTTACAAGTTCTAACAAATTCTGAAATGTTCTGAATCTTTCCATCTCAACCTCAGCCTTAGGACAAATGACCCTACTACGAGCAGCCAGAAATGACATCCCAGGATTTGTCGGGAAGAGACGACTGAGTTTGTACCAGGTCAATCCAGGATTTTGTTTTATTTTTTGGTCAAGAGCGAATCACACGATCCAGCTGTATCTTCCCATCACTAGTTGGAACTTCGAACACAAGTCCGATCGGTAGCTGCAGTGAGTTTGAGTACAACTTGGTGTTCTGTGTCGCAACTTCCATCGGAAATCTTCAATAGAACACGAACGCCTCACACCAGGTAAGAAACCTTCACTAGCGATCACGACGTTTGCTACCAGAATTAACATATTCACACACGAAACACTCACTTCACATCAGAACACACAACTTACCACAAAGGCAACACTGAAAGCGCGCATCTTCTACTGCTGCTGCTGCTGCTGTTTAGCTAGTTCTACCCTTACAATCGAACGCCACTCGACAGAATGTGCTGACTGGACGATTGTTCCGACGGATTTATACCATCAAATCGCCGGTTCGGATGTATCCTTGAGCAGTAAGATGGCCCCCCTATTCCGATCCGGCGACCCGATACGGTGCGGTGTATCGTTACAGTCTACAGGCACGTAACGTAGCGCCGTAAAATCCGATCCGTGCGCGGCCGAACTTAATTGTCCTAGTAAGAACGACGCGCCGAATGCGTCGAATTTTGGACGGAGACAGAGCGGGGGGGGGGGGGGGGGGGTGGCTTTGGAGAAGCGGAAGATGAGCACCGAGCTCGAGCGGACGTTACCGTTTCCATACATGGTACCCAACATGGTTGGTTGCCTGGTGTGCTGCACACGAATTAATTTCAGCGAAGATTTGTGATTGTTTTTCCATGTTGCGCTCGGTTCCGCTCGTCCTTCCTTGCGTGCGCGCATTACCGATCGCGCAACCGGGACATAATAGACAAGGGGGGGTTAGTGTGTCTATCAACACACACACACACACATGTCCCGATCCGTGCGGTGATGGCCAACAGTCCAGATGATGGCCATCGCGACAGGTAGCAGCATTCCTTCTTTTTTTTTTTTATTCGTCGCCTCTTCTTGGTGATTTTTGTGTTCAGATTTACCATCTCCTGCCAGACAGCCGAAACTATCGAATTAGCAAAGGCTGTTACACCGAGGCCGAGGCTGGCTGGCTGGACGGTGGATTTTCGGCCAGCAGGGTCCGTGCATAGACTCTGTATCGGATAATGCACAAATTGGCACATGGCACCGTTAGTGACCATGTTGTCGTCGTGCGGTGTTGCGGTGAGGTGAGGTGAGGTTGCGATGATGAACCCTCTAATTCACCAAATATGCACACGCAGCGCGCGCGCTACGGATTGGAGTGTGTGTGTGTCAAGCACCATCTTCAAGAGCCATTTAGCAAGACATCGCCGATCGTACTTTATTATCGCAGCTGTGGTTTTGCCGGCGATGGTTGTTTGTTGGTACATCATCACTTCCCCAGCTCCAGGCCAAAGGGGGGAAAGGTGTAGAGGGTGCACCGGGCAATGGCCCTCGAAAGCCGCGCATCTTCGGTGACCTCCGGATTGCGGTCATAGGTCTCGTGACGTTGTGTGATCGATGGTCAATTGATTTACACCGCGCAGCGTAATTATCCTACGAAGAGTTTATTTACTCTACTTGGGTTAGCAATATTAGAGACTTCTCTGGATATTATATTCCTCAAACAAAGCACAAAATTGATTGACATCTCATTTAGTAGCTTTCCGAGCAAGCACGTGCTTAACGACAGCAACAAATGTCGCCAACTCTCTGATGTAATGGCTAAACCCCGCAAGGAAACAATGTACATGATACACCATTACGACGTACTGAGTAAAGAGATGTGGAGTGTGAGATCGTTTTAACGATCGTTTCCTCGGAAGCTGCCCATAATTAAGAGAACTCGAGCTAAATTAAACTCCACCTTTTGTGGCTGCCGGCGATCGTTAAACACTGCCACTGACGAGGACGTCGTCATATCGTCTCCGCGAGACTCTTGTCTCTTGCGACTTATTTTAAAATACACCCGTATCGAAAATGACACATTACTTGCACTCAAACTGATCCCGCCCAAAACTAACCCTGGGCTGCATCAGATGTTAAAATAATTGTCTCTAATTAACATTTCTCCTCGGTCGCTCTAAAGTCGTGCGCTCGGTCAGTTATACAACCATGATCCCTCCCTACACCGCGAGATCAGCCGCTTCTTACTTCTTGATCATCTCCAACTCCGTCCTCCAACAAACGCGCATTATACGTCTCAACCTGGACGGACGGGCGGCAGCAGAACTGAAACAAAAAAAAAGAAGCCCCAAACGAATTCAACCCCTTTTCAATTCAAGGCGAAATGCAAACTATTAAACCTGATCTAATGGATAATGTGTGTTTGCGTGGTGGGGATGGTTTTTTCTTGCCGAATTCAATTGAGTTGGTTTTTTGTTTTGGGGGGGATGAATTGCAGAATTATTTTTCGCACCCTTCATCGGCGATGATTTTATCCGGCGCACATACGGAAACAAACATCCGATCCGGAAGGAATCTGTATGCCGTTTATGTTTTGACCAGCGTCGGTCTGGTAATAGATACACGAACGTAATTAGCTTGATCCGGATCGGCACACATACCCAATGTATGCATCACACAAGAACTGTGAGCTGATCTTGGTGGTGGTAGAGGTATATAATAATGCTGCTGCTCTTTCGGATTGATAGATTGACCGTAAGGTCATGGAGCAGCGTCTGTCCGAAACAATTACACTCCACGCCACAGTGAAGGGAGAGAATCACGCTAAACAAACGATCGTTACCGAATGCGAGCCTGTTTCTCCATCGATTTAAACCGGTTAGGTTAGAAAAGGCTTTCCATCCCGAAAAAGAAAGCACTCCGAGAGCGCAGGGTTTTCCTGAAAATAGCAACTTTAACCTTTCCTCCCTCCTCCGCGGTGCGTCCCGCGATCTTCCCCAGCACACATTTGCATCAAACGATCGATCCGCACGAAGCGAAGAAGAACATTGTTGCATCGTAGCGCATCGTAAATCGTGCCATGATGATGGTGGTCTCTCGTTACGGGAGGTTCGTCGCTTACGGCTGCACTCGAGTCGTTTGATCGTCACGCGATCGTCGTTGCAGCAAACCGACTCGAATGCACGATTAGTATGTGACACAAACACACGTTTCGATTGGGGTGGTGGGCTCGTTTATGCGAATTTCATGTTCATTTGCTCACCTCCCTCTTGCGACTTCCTGCGCGTACCGTTTAGCAACACAGGAGAACGCAATTATGGTTCTGAGCAACAACACTTTCTCCTTCCGTAAATTTGACATCTCCAATTATTAATCGCTCGCCTTGAAATGGGCTCCTTCTATGGAGTGAGCCATTTCGTTGCCAATTTAACGGTAGCGTGGCAAATTTTCTTATTACGAGCATTCAGTCTCCCCCTTTCGAGACGTTCGAGCGAGAGAGAGCACACAATCGTCACCCCGAAGCGGATTAGTGAACCCCCCTCTTCACCTTTTGGATGTACGATGCGATAATGCACACTAATGGTGCAGCGTAGTTGGCTTGCATCGGTTGGTCCGGAGACTGTTGTGACCATTAAAAAAAAAACCCTCCCCGGGACAGTTATCCAACGTGAATCGTTTCCCAAGTACCGGTAAAGTGCACCGAGCACAGTGTACGGTTTCGTGAGATAAGAAAGACGAGTTAAGCTCATCTTGAAGCTTCCGGGAGTGCTTTTTTTCCATGCTGCCCCTTCAGATGGGTACATTCGGCTGCATTCTCCACAAGTGACATACACACACACACACAGTCGGTGGCCCTTTTTGCCGGTTTCCCATCGCAAACGTTCCTCCCGGGGTACGCGATCGTCGTCGTCGTGTGGGCAGCTTTGATTTGATACACGCTGCTCGTTTCGTAACGGCAGCCCACCGTCGTACCGTTTATTGCACCGGGCGCACTGGACAGCAAGCACCACAAGAAGCGTTGCAAAATTTGCATCTCCGCGACATCGTGTGTGCGAGACGTGCTTATGGAAATTCTCACGCAAAATCCGTACACAAAAAGCTCCCTAATTTCATCATCACTAGCAACAACCGCCTTAGCTTTAAAATAAAGGTACTTGTTGAGGATTGATTAACAGCTTTTGTATGTGAAGACAGCATGAAAAGATTCTTTTGTTCGACGCGTTCGACGCGAAACATTAGCCTCATTCACGTCGTTGCAGCGAACGAAAACTGGTGCACCACCACGAAATGGTATCGGCGCACTGGACGCACGGGTGAACGCTTAAGTGAGTTCCTCGAGGGGGTGGCGACTAGCAATACGATGTGCTGGTGCGCATATTTATCAGCCCTCGTTCATCTCTGCTTCTTTTCTCGCACCCGCAGGCGCACATTTTCGGACCCCAAACTATGGACCCCATTTGGAACGGTTTGGAAACACGCCGATTAAGCGATAATAGTAGACAAACAAATCAGATCGCGCCCATTATGTTGTCTGCACCGCTATTTCTGTCGTGTACTATTAGTAGCTAGCGCTGGTAGTGGCAAAGGAAAATTTATGTTCATGTTTTAAGATTAATTTAAGTGATTTTTGTTTTGTTGTTGCACCACTCGCGATCATTTTTATTTGACGCGTGCAGATTTATGACATAAATGCGCGTAATGGATGCAATTGAATATTTCCCACATACGATACACACGATCCCCCCCCAGCGAAGATTCTCCCCTTGCATCAGGTCAATCATTAATCATACACTGGCGGTACGATGATGGGCTGTTGGATGATAAATGTTGCAATGCACAAGCGCCTTCGCAGCATTCCAAAAGAGAATGTACTGGTTTATTGCCTCGGGAGCTTCGCGAACATTTTATAGTACTAAAATTAAATTAAATAAAACGCTGTCACTAATTAAGATTTACCAATCAAATCCACACGATAAGACGAAGTTTCTGGTCTGGCCCTTCTAAGGATGAGCAAGCGCTCCCCCTTATCACTGATGACATTTTGGGTGGGCAAAAAATTGATTTTTTTCCCTCAATCAAACAACATTGAAAATTAGCGTGTTCGTAAAAGATTGTGGCCCGAGAGGAAAAAAAAAGTACCCGCTTAATTACCTCACCAGCCGCCGGGGTGTTCGATAACGGAACACTGGGGGCAAAAACGGCGATTCACCCGATCATCCCCAGACCTTGACCGACATATCCTTTCGATGCGTGGTGGTGACAGGGAACGATCATCATCATCGGCATTCGGTTATATTTAACCCCAAAGCACGTCGTAACCATCATTTGAAAGGAAAGGTAAGCAACAGAGAGAAAAAAAAGGCTCACACGTAGAGGGTAATTCGGACCTCTTCTTCATCGGTTGAAGTGGATCGTTTCTGTCTCTCTCTCTCTCTCTCTCTCTATCGCCGAGGCTTTGTGCCTCATTTGCGAACGATTATGAGAGTAAGTAAACAGACAGATTTGACCACATTAAGTGACACGGATCATTAGATGTATTGTAGGTACGCGCGCGGGCACATGATTGATGGTGCTGCTGATGGCGATGATGCTGGGGCGTCTGCAGGTGGCTGCTGGACCGCTCAAAAGGACAAGCTGGACCGGCTGCGGTAGACAAACAAAAATCTTGCGCACCTGAAAAACAATTTCAAGAAGGTGGCCCCCCGGATGACTTTCACAACGCGTGCTGTTTTGTGGGACGACAAAAGTGTGGCCACGATAATACTGTGCGCGCACACACTTTGCCGCAACGAGCTTAAGCATTCTTCAAAGCATTAGGAGCGGTAAAGAGGCAGCATCCCCCCCATTAAGCAGTTTTTCCTAAAGTTGCATCCTTAGGCAGCGAGAGAAAACTTACTTTATCGGTGGACGACCCCTTGCGCGCAGCTCGGTGGAGATTAGATTATGCAAGTGATGGAGGAGCTAAGCCCTGCTTCTTATGGTCGAGGTAGATAGTGGTATTGATCACCGTGCAGTAGTGGATTTGTTGCACAACGCATACCGTCCTATGAGGGTAGTTTCAAAATTCTATGCCCACATCATATGCATCTTCACGGCGCGGTAGAATTCCAATATCTTCATCGATCGATCGTCATTGGAGGAACTCTGGGAGAATTCAAATTCCACCGACACCGCGTGTCCGGTTATACCAAGTAGCCAACGGCCTCCAACCAATCTTATGCTACATGCCTCGACTACATCATCTCTCGTGAAAAAAAGGCACCAGTGCAACATCATGACGATTGCAGCTTTATTTCCTTTCCCTCCACAGATTCGGATTACCACTGCAGCCGAGCATCGATCACGGCTTAAGCTTCGACACAATCACTTCATGCAATCACCCTCCTTTTATGCTGTATGCCCCCTTCCCACACTACTACCACACAACCGGCCTATATCAGTCTGATGCGCCCAGTCAGACGGACGTCCCTCACTCATCGGTAAGTTAGTTCAATCCTGCCCATTTCTAATTTCTACATTAACAGCGTTACGCAATAGAGCGCCACGATGAGTTTTGATGTGCCCTGGCAGCCCGTGCAGTGCAATCTAGCTCCCCCAGAGCTCCCATCACAACAACAAGCTTCCATCCAGAGCGCGCCCATCAGCATCTTAATCGTGATCGTCATGCTCGAAATCTGTAACCGTTGTGTTACTGCCGCTGTTAAGGTCGGCTTATGTGATGCCGCTTCGGGACGGTGCTGATCCTCTCCTGATTCGCGTGTAGTCTGGGTTTGATGATGTACTAGAGCATGCAAAAATTGAAGGAAAACGATCTGAACTTTTAACCGTAGCTGAACTATGGTGAGCTCCTACCAAGTGTATGGAAGCTGCTTTGTATTGTTAGAATTTTAAATTAAATCGACGACCTTTACACACGACAGTACGGTCAGAACTCTCTGGGTTTAGTCAAGAGTTGCTCATCAATGCTGTATCTTCCTCAAAGACAAGGACTCTGTCCAACCTGGAGTTACGATCATACATGCATCGAGGATGCATGGTACAATTGACTAATTGAGATGAGTCCCATCCCAACGTGGAAGCGATTAGTCAACTATCTCCACTAGCCAGCTAAACATCTATCCATCCAGGTCCGATGGGGGAAGCTTCCAAATTCATTATTGGACCATTCAAAAAACGTCACGAGTGAACCAAAAATCGTGTACAAACAAATTACACTAAAATCATAACTCAAAGTGACGTTTCTCTAAATTGTAAATTAAATTTGTATGCCTACAACCAACCAAACACAACCACAGCCCATTACAACGAAGGCAAGCTTTCATTCATGCTTCTTCGCTCAATTCAATCGCTAGGAAAATGTAATCATCGTCGTGGGTTTTGTTGAGCCCCAGACCCAGAGTAGGAAGGCAGCGAGAAATTATGTTCATGAATCCGTCTCCCCTGGCCGCACCGAAAAACGGCTGGAGCGTCGAGGTCGTGAGCTCGTGAGGTTAATCATTGCACAGCAGCGTCGTCGTCGACTTTCCGCCGGTACATTCCCAGGAAAAGTTTGTGCAAGGCAGTACACGATCGACTGAGTTGCGCGGACGGTAATTGGACGGTGTGAGGAGGATGATGTCTGTGGTAGTAATGTTGTTCACGTTAATTGCCAGTTTGTCTTGCCATTGGGCAAAATAATAAGATGCAGTGACTCCAAGTGGAGATGAGTGTTGGTTAGGGCAATAAGTTGTATTTGCACATTTAAACTCAGTTGTTAAAAAACCAAAAAGCAAATCTCTGCCAACTGTCTGCTGTGTCTTCTCGTTGGCACGAATGCGGAACTTTCTCGAGTTGGTGACAATGGCGACACGTTAATGAGTAATAAAGTAAACAGTTTTACCGCCGCAATCGGAACACGTTCACCTATCAATACTATAGCATCATCCTCCAGCCAAAATTCCTCCTCCTTACTTGTGCGCGATCTTTATGGTCTGCAGGTTGGCCTCACGGTAGAAAGTGATAGTGAACCACGGCAAGTCACCGATCAACGCCATTCCGATCTTCCCCGTTCGATAGCAGCAGCAGCAGCAGCAGCAGGTGTTTCCAATTTAACCTTTGCCCTCTCTCTTTTCTTGAGGTAACTCACACACACACCTTCATCAACATTCGTTGGCAGATGCGAACCTTCCTTTCCAATCATTGCAATTTCATCAAACCACACACCACCTAATCTCCTAAAACACATGCTATGGGAGGAGGAGTAATGGATGGTGGGAGGGATACCAGCTCCGGAGGATGGACTTTATGGCCGACGTCCTCTAAAAAAGGTGGCTTGACAATGTGAAAGGTGGAAGCCGATGAGTACCCGGACAAGAATCTCACTGCTCGACGCTGCCCCAACACGATGGTGTGTGATGCAATTCCTGCCGATGGTAGTATCTGTCGCCGGTTCCAGCGTGTGAGGAGATCGCCACATCTCTCACATGCTTTTATCCCGTTTCTGTACCCCGCGCGATCATCACCGTGAAACGCCCGCGGGAACCAAGATTGGCAGTCGCGCCGTCTTGAACACGATACAGTCGGAAAAGATCGTTCGAACATCCGAACACACGCACATCAAAGGATGTCCATTTACGATTGCATCACACCGAGGATCGACTGATCTTAAACTGGTCTTCTCGGGAAGGGAACTTGGATGCATGTGCAAGAATCCATATAAGAGCGACCGAGTCTTCGAGAGTCCTCCAACATCACACCATTACTCTACTCACTTTGTTTTTAATTTTTGTACTTTAACCCAACTTGAAGGCATCTGGCACGGAGCAAATTCCAAGGTCCCATTATTTTGGAGGACTGCCTGTACCTAGATGTGGCTTTAATGACGCCTCAACGACAGTAGTCGTTTTTTCGCCTCAGCCCCGATATTTACTGCGGGAGTTCCTCACCGCCAATATTATGCGCCCATTTCAATCCGTGAAATACATTTTCCCACCCCTCTCCGGAGCTCTTTTTCTTATGGAAATACGCGCGCACTTTACCAATTCGTACCGCTTGTCACCCGGTTACGATACGGCTCACAGCAGCAGTGCGCGTACAGGGCAGATAGATGAACCTCAACAGTGGGAGCAAAAAAATGGAGCAGACAGATACCCCACCCCACCAGGCAGCAAGCGGGCGGGTGATCGGTATACGATGATCCACTTTTGCCATAGGTCAAGAAACAAAACGTAAAACAATGGATGAAGGACCGGGCACAATCTGCCCGGCGGGTGGATGGTGTTTATGATGATGGATAGCATCGAGCGGTACCTGCTGCCAGCTGCTGTCATTTCCCCGTGGCTCGTGATAAACCCGTTCCGACTCGAAGGGTGGAAAAAAGGTTGTTATACCTTTGTTTTACATCAACAAATCGTCGTGTACTTTTTGCGCGTGCGCACACCACGTAAACCTTCGCTGAACTGTGACATTTTTAAGGGTCGTAAAGTTCGCTTACTTTACAATAGTAGTAAGGGGATTGGGAGATAAACCAGCCGCGAACTATTGCAAGAGGTGTGACTTGAAAAAAAGGGCAGCAATTTATTCGAAAATGTATCGATAATATCAGTACTTTGAGTTACCTTTCTTAGGACCAAACTTATTTGCACGAAAGATGTTGCATATTTAAGTCATTCTTGGTAATAAGCAACTGTAACAGGATGTTGGATAATCGGTCGCTGACAACTTAACGGGGCTCGTGTGAAATGGACCAAACTCAAACAAAACAATGTGCTTGTATAGTGGGAGTGGATCTGCTGCGTGGTACTGGACAAACGAGGGACTGTAATGTAATGTGATCGTTACACCAACGACGTCGACAATGAGAAGGAAAGACCTGTAGTGGCCATAGCAGCCTCGTCTTTTCTCAATACTCGGTACTTCACCAAGATGCGACAATAATGAAATATAAAATGCAAGGCCCTACATTTCTAGAGAATAAAATAGACCCACAATGAGGAAATGAATGGCCACAGTGATTCTGTGGCCAGTACGCGGAAGATCAAGCATATCAAACCTCATAGGAAATCATTCTGAACCTGGCGAGTCCAATTCGCTGCATCATACTCATGGAGTTTCTTGGAGCGGATTCAGAACCTCGGGTTGGAGATTAACGAGGCGAAACCCAAAATGATGGTGGCACCACCATCTGTTCGCAGGAGTGACGTACAGATAGGTGACCGCTCCTTCGAAGTCGTGTCCAAAACTTCACCCATCTGGGGTCAAAAGTCAGCACCGACAGCAACATTGGTTGTTGAGCTTCGAGCAATGGTGCTGGCTGCCATCCGGTCATATTATAGCCTGTGGAAACTTCTCCACTCTAAATACCTGTTGCGACGGACGAAGCTGGGACTGTACAGAACATTTATAGTCCCAGTACTCACATACGCATCATATGCTCTTAGCCGCGTTCGAGAGGAAGATGCTCAGAAGGATTTTTGGCCCCGTATTTGTGTGGAAGGACAATGGAGGAGCCGCTACAATGACGAGCTCTACGAGCTGCACGATGATCTTACCATCGTGCAGCGAATTAGACTCGCCAGGCTCCGGTGGACTGGTCACATCATGAGAATGACACCGGACGACCCAGCCCGTAAAGTCCTTTTAGGCCGTCCACACGGACAGTCCCAGGCATCAGGAAGGAGCCAAAAAATCTTTCTAGGCATCCTTTCTTCCAGTAGAACACGGTCGAGAGGTTTTCTTCAGTTTTTGAGTTGAGGTTTTCTTGAGTTTTGAGCCAATCATTTGGCCATCTAATGGTAGTATAGCGCAAATAACAAATATTTTAATAAACCTTTTTCTCTCTATCAAGCTGTCGTGACAGTTAATAAGATTGTACATAAAAATTAATACTCAGTACTCACATAAGCCTCCGATGAGCTGTTCCCATTGGTGATGCAGGTTGATAGTGTGGATGTTCTCACCTGTAGAGTCCGGAATGGCAGCACCTCCTTTCACGCGATCAGCATTAGCTCCAACTCGGAAGAGTTCATACACACCGTCAAATAGTTCCACTTACACACTTAGCCAAAAAAACAACAGCATTTCTAATTCATAAATCGAACAAAACTTCTCTAATTTCGGCCCATCGACAGTCCACAACTGGCTGCCTATAATGAAACAGCATCGAACTAGCGTTTAATACGACAAAAACATTTTAATAGAAAAAAAAATCGGCAAACTTTGTCCCTGACGCCTGTACATTCCCGTACTCTCTACAACCGTTCCGCTGAGATTGTTCTCGCTCAGTACACACGCACTCGCATCGTGGTAAACACTGGCACAATATCTAAATATTACCGATTGATTGTATATAAATTTCTGTTTTAAAAATCGCATTCTTGCTTTGTACCTTTTGTCTGCGCCGAGTGCACCACCAACACGCACACGATGCTCGATTTTGTTTGCTTGTTATATATTACATCCCGCCACAGCTATCTGTTGCGCTGTAGGGCACATATGTGTCGTGTGTGTGTATAGAAGTGTCCTTCGCTCGTGTATTCCGGAGTATAAAATTGATAAAAGATGTTTCGTTCTCTGCTGTTAAGTGCGCGACAGTAATGTAAATATGGTTTCACTCTTACACAATCCTCTCAAGCTGAAATGTACATTTGCGAAGACTTGCTTAAGCACACGATTCCTCTTCGCCTTATTATATTTTTTTTTTGTTAGTCGTATTTGACCGTATTACTAGTGTTTGATAGGTTTTAACGTTCCTTGCCCTTCGATCGTAAAATTGTATAGTACACGATTACTAAAACAACAAACGGGGCAAACGTAACGAGGCATATATGAAAAGGGGGTGACAAAATAGAAACATGGGTAACCATCTCGAAATGTTCTGCCGCTACCGCTGTGTAGAATCTGTGTTCCCAAAATTACACCCTCACCTACGAAACGCTCAACATATCATTCATCCAGCTAGCTAACAACGACCCTAAACCTATACTATAGTATTTCTACTACCCTGTAGCTCGCGCATTTTTTTCATCTCCAGCGTTTGTGGTTAAGTTGTGTGGGGGGGGGAGGGGGGTGGATGGTCCTTAACACTAACCTACGATGGCAATAACTAACTTTTCTTCTGATTTGTTTCACTAGTTCTCCCTGATCCGGAGAATTAGCAAACTCCCAATAAATGTGTCAAACCAACTTACAGAACACGCGCTTGCTGTGTTCAAAGTGAACAAATTATCAAGTGAATATATGAATAGTGTAACTCTAGAAGTAAAGCACGTAACCCTAATTGCGTGCAGGAGCAAAGAAAAAGAAATTAACCGTAGAAAAAAATAACAAAAGAAATCCTTCCAATTTGAACTGTTACGCGAGATGACCAACATCAGTAGTCCCTTTCCCTTTTTCCTTGCGTAGCCACACTCGAGCCAAACACAAAAGAAACATCCCCGGCTACACGCTAGAGTTAGTCCGTCTAGTTCGTCTAATTGCTGGCGGCAACAGTGTCCGTTTCTTGCGCTGTTGTTGCTGGTGACGGTTCGATCTTGGGTGCTTCTTCACTCGCAACGATCTTCGTATCTACTGCAACAATAAGAAGAGATGTTATGTGAATTGTGTACGAAAAAACCCATAAAGGAACTTACCAATCGAGGCAGATTTTTCCACGTTATTGGTCTCGGCTGTCACCACGTTGTTCACCGTCACATCGGCAGCTGCATCTTTCGCCACCTCCATTGTGCTGTTGCTTTCCTCAACCTTATTCTTTGTGGGAGAAGAATCCGTTGTTTCCTGCACAACGGCGGTCGGAGCTGTCTCAACGACAGCGGAATCCGCTTTTACCGCTGATTCCTTGTCGTTCTCTCGAGGAGGCTCTTCCTTTGCCTCTTCGGTGGCCACTACTGCTTCCGGTGCTTCAGAAGCCTTCTTCGGAGAGGCGACCGACTCGGTGACTTTATCGCTTCCATTGCTTTCACAAACCGTTGACGCCGCCGTCTCCACCGCCTCTTCTTTCTTTTCATCTATTTCATCGGATTTGGTTTCATATTTCACCGCTTCATTTAATGCACGCTCCGGTTGAACGTCGGCCATCGCCACTTCTTCCTTCTTTTCCGTTGCCGGTTTAGAATCATCTTTCTGTACATCAACTTCCATCGCTTCATCTACCTTTTGTGCATCCGTCGTACCACTGTTGTTCACTTTTTCCTCTACTGGCGATTCTTTTTCCTTCGCAACACCGCTAGCATCCGTTTGATCTGCCGTTGTGCTACTGCTGCTCGAGGTAGTAGTATCTTTATCCTTGGCAACGCTAGTATTTTCCTCGTTCTTTTCCTCGACCACCGCCACATCCTCCTTCTTGGCAGGTTCTTCTACTGTATTAGCTTCCTTTTCCTTCACCTCGTCCTTATGCTGCGCTTCCTTTGATGATTCAGTCGTTTCCGGCATTTTTCCAGCATCGGTTTCTGTCACATCGGTAGTGGTAGTAGTTGCCGCCGCTGTTGCCTCGGTCTCGGTGTTATCCATCTTATTCTCGCCGGTCGTCGAGTCCTTCAAGTTGTCGGTGTACTCTTTGGGGAGTGCTGGATCCATCAGCACCAGCAGCCTTTTGCGTTCCCCTTGCGTTCCACGCTTCTTCGGTGTGGTTGTGGTGGTGTTGGGCGATTTAGATTCTTCGGGCTTCTTCGGGGTGGACGATGCGGCGGCACCGCCACGAGCACGCTTTGCCGGTGGGGTTGTTGCTGCGCTAGTCGGTGTACCACCACGTGCGCTCGATCGAGTACGGCGTCGTCCATCTTCCATCTCCATTTCCAATGAAACACCCAGAGTTTTCAGGAGCTCTTCGGTTTCTTTTTTGAAGGTATCTGCTTTCCTTTTTGGAGTGCGCTTCGTCTGCAAATACAAAGTAAAAATGTAAGTTAACAAACTGCCTTCGACACATGTTTACCACTGTGGCTCTGTTGTCCTTCCGGTACACTTCGTTGGAACGAGTTCAAACACGTTACGACCAAACAAAACAGCGCAAAGCAGGCGTAGAAAAAGCAGACACAGTCAGAACCAAACAACGTATTGTTCTCTCTTTCTTTACCGCCGGGACAATGAATTCAAAGAATTATGGATCGTCGGTGGGTTATTCTTAATATGCCCATTGCTCAAACCTCGTCTCATCTCAACTCATTTTTGTTAGAAATAGTTACTTTTGTATGTTAAATATATTAAGATATTTTATTCAAAAACAATCTTAACAACACCTCGTATCTTGTTGTATTTCATTTTGCCGCTTTTTGCAAAGCCTACTTCTCTTCATCAATGTTGCTGCTTTACTTTGAAATGTGCGTGTGTATGCGTGTACGGTCGAGCTTAGAGCGCCTGCCTGAACAAACCGCGGCGTATAGCAACATATTTTCCCGCCTCCAATCATCACTGTGCAAGACAAAACAAAACATCGCGCGTACGGTGGTGTTCGTGTGAGCTGACGCTGTCGTCAACACACAATCGCGATGCATGCATGACGACAAGGCGACAGAATTTCATATGCCGGTTAGGATTTCGTTTCCCAAATGCCTTTTGAATCTTTCAAGCATAGCATTAAATACGGAAAAGGATTAATTTCACCTACAAGGTGACACAGTTCCGTTTTTCACACGTTTCAGTTGCGATGGACAATAGTAAAAGAATCGTAATTGATATCTTTCAACATTTGTCGCATGCCAAAACGCAAGCAATGTTAGGTGGAAATTCTATTCTAACATGAAAAAATCTTTTTGAAAAAACACCATGTCAAAGATTTGGTTTTGGTGATAAATTATCGTCCATAAAGCGTTTTCATTTCTCCGTTATCGCATGCGTTGCACACACATCTCGCACCACACTTGCTACATGACGATGCACCACCACCTCCACCTAACACGTACCGTTTCTTCATTCGGCTTTCATCATGCCATTAAAAGTTGGCAAACAAAACAACATGAACAAACATTAAAAATGCGTTGCATGTTTTCAATTTGGCCCGCACGCACGTGGAGCACACGTATTTATATCATACACTAACAAAACTTCTACCAAACTCATACCCTCTTCTGACAAAGCGAATATCAACGTCTTAACTTACCGGTGTTCCTACTTGTGGCGTCTCCACCTCTGCCGGCTTCGCATCTTCCACCAACGGTGCTGGGTCCGCTTTTGATTCCGACATTTTTTTCACGTCTGTAGCAACACTTTCAACAGTTTCAACTCTCGCGCGCGCACTTACTCAATGGCTTGATTTCCGCTGAATCCAACGGACCACCCGGGAAACGACGGTGCGAACGAGCGGGTGTTGTACTCTGACAAGAGTGATGTAGCCACACGCATGCACGCACACACAAACAACGTCTATGCACGGCACTGTTGTGTGTCGTGTCTCGTCACCACCGAACTAGGCGAACTTGCGCCACAATAGCGAGGTTTGCTTGGCTTTTCCACGAACCAGCCGAACGAAACGAACACGATCGGTGCGCTCAACACCAATTCAACAGCCAAAATCGCGCCGGTTTTCCGCGGAACTGAACGATGCGAAGAGGCACACAGCTTGCTTGATGACTTTGGTGTTTGCTTTTCACCACAAGATCTCGCACTGCGAAGGAAGCCCGGAAAAGGGTAAATTAGTGTGATACTCCGTACGACGCTATCATCCCACTAGCACGTTCCCTCGGTAGAGCGTTATGGAATTAGTTAAATTGTGCAATTACCTTGAATTTACTGGAAATTAGCGCACAACTCGCACGGACGTGATCAACCCGAGAGCGTCTGGTTTGGTATGATTCGATGGAAAAAAAAATCGAATGTCAAGCTGACAGCTATGCTATTCGTGGGGGATAGGAATGTTACGCATCTTTGAACCGTTGAAAGACCAAAGCAAAGGACGGTCGTTGTTGGTTACAAGAGACCCAAAAATGGTGTAAAAATATTTACGATACACTTAAAAACTAGTTATTTTACACGCCCTCTCCAAGAAAGAGCAATTTACCTTCATCCAAACGCATATCCGTCCCGCAACGCTTAATCCACCGGCAACGCTTCATGCACTGATGGAAACGCTTAATTTTGCCGCTTGTCAAGCGGGAAATTGTTTTCGTTTTTCGCATGGAAGGACGATCCCGAAACGGCAAGCGCCTGTTCCCTTAAAATTAGAATTGTTTGTAAACCGTATCCAGCAAAACAATCAAGTTTACAATAGCTGACCAGTGCGTGTAGCGCAGATTCATAGAGACACGTGTGCTTTCCGGTTCTCTATCCCACACCATGGAGAACCTACTGCGGGGATCGTCCAGCTTCAGCGAAGCGGCAATGCTGTTTACCGATGAAAAGATTGCCAGCGCAAGAAGCAAGGTAGGAACGCATTTCGCGTTCGGCAAATGGATCTTACCCCCTCTTGTTATCGTATTTCTTTCTTCCAGATCGTTGAAGCATTGAACGAAACGCAAACAGCAAAGATCCCCCAGAAGTGTGAAATCATTGCAAAAGTGCAAGAGCTGCTGCTGCACACGGACGTGGAACTGTTGAATGAGTTTCTCGAAAACATACTAGTCCTTGCGCACGATCCCGCTGGCGATGTGCGGAAAGCGATCGCCGGTTTCATAGAGGAAGTATGCAAACAGCACATCGCATTGCTTCCGAAGGTAGTTGGCACGCTGTTTTCCCTGCTCCGAGACTCCATCCCGAACGTAACGAAACGGGTGATTCAGGGCTGTGGGTCTATCTACCGATTGGCGATACAATGGATCTGCCAGCTGGACGACATCCCGGAGGAAGTGGAACAGGCGTGGAACACGCTGTGCCTCATGAAGATTTCCATCCTGGACATGATCGATGACGATAACGATGGAATTCGAACGAATGCGATCAAGTTTCTGGAGGGTGTGGTGATTCTACAAACCTACCCCGACGAGGATAGTGTAAAGCGTGCGAACGACTTCTCACTCGCGGATGTGCCACTCACGATGAAACAGATCCGCAGACGCAAGCTGGAAGATGAAGCGACCAACATTTTTGAGCTGCTACTACAGTTTCACGGTGCGTCACACATTTCTTCGGTGAATTTGATCGCCTGTACGGGCACGCTGTGCACCATCGCGAAGCTGCGTCCAACCACAATGACGCGCGTAGTGGAGGCACTGAAGCATTTGCACTCAAATTTACCGCCAACGCTAACCAACTCGCAGGTCAGCTCGGTGCGTAAAAACTTGAAGATGCAGTTCCTAAACCTGCTCAAACATCCGGCCAGCTTCGAACACCAGGCGACGATCGCACAGATTCTGGTCGACCTGGGCGCGTCGAATGGCGAGATAACGCGTGCAATTCCAAAGATGGACAAAAAGGAACAGCAACGCCGTGCAAAGCGGGCGTTAGAAAACTCGATGGCATCGCAGCTTGCCGCCAAACGTGCCAAACTGGACGGACCGATGCGAAAGGACAAGGACGACGGTTCGGCTGAAGTGCGTGATCAGCCGCGCACCATGGAGATCGATTACGACGAGCTGAACGAACAGAAAAATCGTTCCAACCGGCAGAATGAACAGTTCCTTCTGGATGTGTTACCGAAGACGGAGCTGATAGCTCAGCTGGTCATTGCAAACATGGACAAACTTACCGACCAAATGCTACAAAGCGCAAAGCCCACTGCGGTGCTTTCGGTCGAGCAATACATTCAGAAGATTGCACAAGCGTTGGCCGTTCAGATGAGTGAGGTGAAGGCCGGTCCGGGTGCGTCTGCCTTCACAAAGGATCCCCCGATGAAGGTACGCATCAGCGACGAGGAAGAGAAGAATATTATCCTTTCCGGCAAACGCAAGCTGGGCGATTCATCCGCGGAACGATCATCCACACCGACCACCACCGATCAGGCGGACGATGAACTGCCGGACGGAGGAGCGGGCGATGAAGAGGAAGACGACGAGGCGCTTTCCGAGGAGGACCGCAAGAAGTTGGAGGCAACGCGTAAGCTACGCGAAACGCTGGAACGTGTCAAAGGTGGCACGGCGGGCGGGGGCGAACCGAAGCAAAGGCAGCGCATCAAACAGCTTAAGCTGCAGGAAATCACAAAACCTCTCCCGAAAGCCACCAAGGAAGCGTTCCTGATCGATGCAGTGGCGCGAATACTGAAGGCGGAACGGCAAGCCCTGATCGGTGGGGTCAGCACGCAGCGGCAGCGCATTATAACGGCTTTCGGATCGTCCTTCGTAAATCCCGTGCGGGACGTGATCATGGAACACATTCTGGAGGATCTCCCGAAACGAATCGATCTCGCGTTCTCGTGGATCTTTGAAGAGTACGGTCTGATGCAGGGCTTCACCCGGTACACGCACGTCAAGCACGATAATGGCCCGCAGTATCCCTACACCCAGCTACTGATGCGCCTCGTGACGAACATAATCGATCGTCCGAGGGAGACGTTCCGCCAGAAGGAATCGCTGCTGAAGCGCATCTACCTAGAAGCCCCGATGCTCCCGCAGGAACTGTTCGACACGCTTGTGCGTATGTGCGAGCTGGAAGAGCTAGCCGACTGTGGAATGCAGATCGTGAAGGACCTGCTAATCCGGCGGCCACCGAAAGAACGTCAGTATCTGGGCATTTTGCTCAAGTACGCGTACTACGAAAATGGGACGATCCGCGAGAAAGCCATCGAGTACGTAATGAACGTGTTTGCCGTCCATCGCATCATGACGGAGGAGATCGAAAAGAATGCACTCGCCTGGCTGGCGCACCTGGAGCAGGAAAACCCGTCCGAATCGATGTTTGCGGTGGAGTATGGACGCGCCGAACATCCGCGCACCTGGACGGAAGAGCTGGCGAAGGTGTGCCTTGGCCTGTTTCTCGAGGTGATGGTGTACGATCAAACGCTGCTAATGCGCTTCTCGGAGGTGTACATTAAGGCGACGTCCGAGATGAAACGGGCCGTGATACGAGCGATCGAGGGCCCGATACGGAAGATTGGTTCGGAAAGCGAGGAACTGCTGCGACTGATCGAACAGTGTCCGAAGGGATCGGAAACGATCATCATACGTATTATTTACATACTCACGGAGAAATGTAAGTTTTTTTTGTCGGTTTTTTTGAATGCGTGCGATATTATTTCCCATTTTCTTTTTGTAGCCCTTCCATCGGCGGACCTGGTCGAACGGGTTCGCACGCTGCACCAAACGAAGGTGTCCGACGTTCGATTGCTCATTCCGGTCATAAATGGGCTAACGAAGAAGGAAATCCTTAACGCGCTGCCCAAACTCATCAAGCTGAATCCGGGCGTGGTGAAGGAAGTGTTCAATCGACTGCTGGGGATCGGTGTCGAGTATGGGGCGGCAGAGCTACCGCTAAACCCGGTCGAGCTGCTCGTAGCACTGCACACAATCGAGACGAGCAAGGTGGAGCTTAAGTTTATCGTTAAAGCAACCTCCCTGTGCCTGGCCGAGAAGGACGTGTACACGCACGATGTGCTGGGCAGCGTGATGCAGCAGCTGGTGGAGATTTCGCCCCTCCCAACACTGCTCATGCGAACCGTCATTCAATCGCTTACGCTTCACCCGCGACTGGCCGGGTTCGTGACGAATCTGTTGCAGCGGCTCATCCTCAAGCAGGTGTGGAAGCAGAAGGTCGTCTGGGATGGGTTTCTCAAGTGCGCCCAGCGGCTGACGCCCCAAAGCCTGGGCATACTGATACAGTTGCCGGCCCAGCAGCTGCAGGATGCGATCACGATCTGTCCCGAGTTTCGCGAACCGATGCTGGAACATGCGCGGGAAATTATGGAGCATCAGATTGGGCACGTGTCGCAGCAGGTGATGGATGTGCTGCTGGGCATATCTCCGTACTCAACCACCGAATCGTCCGATCTCCAGGTCGTGGTAAGTTACGGAGCAGTACTGGCTTTTCAGTGTTCAGGGGTTCTTTTTTTCAAACTGAATTTTCTCATCCCAATGCAGAGCAACTACAGCGAAGAAGCACCGATGTCGTCCCACATGCCGGTTAAAATAAAGCTCGAAAAAGACGCCGACCCGCCGGCGGTCACACCGACACCGGCAACACAAGTTAAAGAGTAATGGCACATCCCCCACAAAAAAGAACTACAGTTAAACCACTAGAACCAGAAATAATAGCCAATGTTCGCAGAAAATAAATGTATATTTTACATTAAAAGTGTACAACAGTGCGCGCCTCCATTTGCCCCAGGGAATTGGCCGATCGATCAAGCATCGTGGCCGCCGACCGAAATCGAATAAAAGTATAATACAAACAAGGAACAGACCGATATCGCTTATCTATACACCCCCACGCACTCTCCTTACCCTCCACTTTCGCTGCTGGTTCCGTTGTCCGGCATCCGGCACAGCTTCGTGCACAGTACGCTCGCCTTGTTCAGCATTTCCGTCACGGTCGACAGGACCTTTTGCCACTCGAGCATCTCGTCGTTGTATCGCGATTCCTGCTGCTGAAAGATCGTTAGCCAATCGTTGCGCGTTCGCACCGTTTTGGCAAGCAGCAGCGAGTCCAGCTCTTCGCTATTGTCCAACCGGGACATTCGCTCCATATCCTCCATCTGTAGCAGCTTCGTGTAGAGCGTCGTGTTGACCACCAGCAACACCAGCAGCATAAACGCCACGAACCTCTTGTAGCCCGATTTGGATGACCGGGGTGGCAGCCCACCGCCACCCCCCACCACAACCGTCGGAACTCGGACCGGTTTCACTTTGGTATGGTGGTCCGCCAGGATGATCGTCTCCTCGATCGCCTTGTTTTGCGCGTGTACGCTACGGCGCGTACGGCGGCCCTTGCTCTTGGCCGGCGGAATGCAGTACTCGCTCTGCAGATTGCGCAACAGCGACGTGTAGAAATCCTCCAACCCGACCCAGGTGTTCTTCTCGATGAATCCCTTCACAAACCCGAAGATGGACTTGCGGTAGTGGACCTGTGCGTGCACCGAAAACACCGTGTGGTTGTCGACCGTGCGCGACATGCAGTAGTGCTGCGTGACGTAGAAGCTGTCCGCGTACGGTATGCCGCCCTGCACCGCGGTCACATCGATCGCGTACAGGTGGCCGGGCAGGGAGCACTTGCGCATCACCTGCGTTTCGGTGACGTGGGCATTTTTCGGTCCGATCGTTTGCGTAATGGCAATCGTGAGCGTCACGACCCGCTCCTTCAGCCCGTCCTTGTTCACCTTCCACTCGCCCGGCACCATGTCGGTCGTTTTGCGCACCTCGTGAAACTCCGTCAGGAACTTGGAACGGGAAAACAGCAGCTCGAACATGACGTCCACATTGATCGGGAGGATGGTGTGGACGAGCTGGCGGCCACTGTGCAGCGAATCACATTCGGCCGTGTTTGGTGGTTCGGCCGCCTTTTCCGGTTCCTCATCCGTCGTGTCGGACGAATCCGTCGCCAATCGTTCCGCAGGAGAGGACACCATTCTTTTGTGTTTCACAGCTTACTGGCGTGGTTTTGCTTCGTTGCCACGGTGCTGCGCTACGCTGCCTTCCGATGCGGGTTCACGGTGCACGATGCAGGAAATGACCGATTGGGAACCGATAGCATTGAGCAAAACGGCCCGATGATTCAAGACCGATGATTATCGACGAGGAAAAAAATGCACCCGAAATATTGATAACATTGTGTTCTTTTTGTGTCATCTGTTTTCACACCAGCGCGCACTGACAGATGGGTTTTGCGAGAGTGTGCGTGAGCGCACTGGTTTGACGTTTGATTTGTTATTGTTGTGCATGCATGCATGGAGTGTTTTTTTTTCTCATTCGTGTTGGAATCAGCTGCACAGGTGCTGCGTGTTGATATTACTACGAATAAATTTGAACTAAGTCGTTTGGGGTTTAAATTACCTTGATTTGGGCTAGTGGATTTATAATTGAAGGCCTTAGATGCTGGCTTCTACAAATGTGCCACAAAGTTAGGTTCGGATATCACCTGATTCGCCTGGTAACTACCATTCAAATTCCATACAAAATAAGCCAAAGAACTCTGAATCTCAGCCAGTATCTCAGTTATAAAGCTCGACTGGGACGATCTCGTTGTTAAAAGGGCGTTTTGGTACCTCGTTTCACGTTCCTAACTTCATATACTTACTGCCAAATCTGATCTGTTCCGGGGAATCGTATCAGGTCTGGGATACACAAGCCCTAACGTTTCAGAAAACACCAACAACACTCGTACGTCATGATATATCGCGCATGGCTATATGCCCGGTAGTTCTCTTTGAACACGAACACTCCCTGGACTAATGGATTCGCTCGGTGGACGCCAATGCCAGGGCAAGTGGAGTAGGATAATCCACAAGCTTACTGGAGCAGATATCCTGACGCGGTGGGCAGAGCTGGAAGGATATGTCGATTGAGACATCGCGATGAGGGTAGTGTAGCTCAGCCAGATGTTATTCAGCTAGATCAAGTGAGGTCCAATTGGCATTAGATGTTGTCTTCCTCAATGATCGTTTTGCGTCCCAATCCCCCATCAACTAGAATGGACAATTTGGCAATGTTTTCAACAATTCATTTGTGGTTTTATTATGCCATCTTTCGGTTGCAGCAAAACATATCGTTTTTCTTTTCATTTTTGTTTGTAGCAAAATACTTTTTGTTCTGATGTCGCTTGTCTCGCCCCAACCCTTCGAACACGTTGCATACTCGCTTAGTCCTAGTCGGTGTCTATCACGTTCTCGCAAGCTTCCTTGTGTCCGTGGTTGTTCCTATTCTTCGTCTACCGTTTGCCACCTACGTTGATTCCTCTTTCACGTTAAGGAAATCAAGCGATGAAATCACTCATAGAGTCTACGTAACAGCGGTAGTAACTTAATCTACAAAAGCACTATTAACTTAAATGCAGCCTACCAAACATTTATCGATTGCTTAAGCGGACTTAGGGGTGTCTACTTTACATTGTCTAATACGAGAGGTCTCTCTGTTGTGTTTGTGAGGAAGCAGGTATAACAGAACAGGGACAAACATAAAATTACCCTCGCCTAACTGGTTAACTGGATTGCATTTGCAGTTTCTGCGCTGATACTGGCGGAAGGAAATGCACAATAATATTGCCACAAGCGAATCTTCGCTTCCGAAGACTAGAATCAGTAATAACAAACCAAAATAAACTGATAACAACTACCCACATGGCAGAAGCTATGCCGTCTGCTATTTAGCTTTGCGTTGAATAAATACTAACAAAAGACATACGTGGTAGGTCACCACGTCTCTGACCGCATGCAGACCGTGATTTCCTTCCTTTTCTGGCCCGATTTCGTTCCGTTCCTTTACAATACTTTATCACTTATTGCTTAACTAATAAACTAGCAATAGGGTTGACTTTTCCCGCTTTTTTCCATCAGTAAGTGTGCGCTAGGGTACGTGCGTTCGCTCAAAGCGTGTTGGAAATTGTCATGATAACGGTTCGCCCTTTTTGCATGTTTGCCTGGAACTGGAAATCAAATGCACCTAGGTAAATAATAATTAAACGTAATCCTAATCGAGCCCGCATTACGCTTTTTTGGTAAGTTTTGCTTACGCTCGCAATCTTAGCGCAAACGGTTTAAGTAGTAAGGACTGTCGTTAGCGATACTTTTCAGTCACTGTTACGTTTTTTCCACGTCAGAAAGTTAAAAATGAAGCACAGGGAAGACAGTCAGTCGGGGGAAAAGGAACAGAATAGACGGTAACGAAAGTGAGGGCTGAAGGAACGGCGAAGGAAGCTAATTGCCGGTGGGGAATGCGCGTGGCCATACAAACTAATCTAGCGCTATGCCCTGAATCCACGAGCTGAGATCGCTGCTGTCCGATTCCATCACAATCTCCTGCGGAGAGTCGGGTGTCAGCAGGATCTGGGCCGCGGTTCGACCGCTCAGATAGGCACCGTGCACCGTCGAGTAGAAATTCGCATGCGTATGCTCACCGGCGAACAGTACCGAGGGCTAAAACGATCGTTCCCCTTTAATAAAAGCGTAATAAACACACCGAGATCGCACATCCTTACCTTCGACTGATGAGGACTCGAGTAGAGCGGCTGGGCAATGTTGTCGATATCGTCCTGCGAGGCACCAACGGCAATGGCCGTGTACGAACCACGACTGAACGGTTGCTTGCGCCAGCTGGTACATACGCACCGTTTCGGTTTCGGTACGAACGGGTCCTTCAGGAACTGGCGCAATATTTCTGTGCAACGTTCCGCAACGATTTCGTGCGATAGCGTCTCCATGTATTCCGCTTCCCGGCCCGATATCCAACCGAGCAGCAGCGTATCGGACACCTTCGAGAAGGAGTATATCTTTTTGTACCAATTGTCCTTCAACCACTGTCCGTCCGGTTCCTGCGTTTCATCGGGCGCCTCCCCATCGCTGCCATCCTGTCCGTCCCACAGTAGCATAATTTCACTGATGGTCGCGTTCAAAAACGGACGATCGTACTCGAGAAATATTTTGTCCACCGTGCCAAACAGCAAACTGTCGATCGATTCGATCTTGTACTGCGGCAACGCTGGCACGAACAGCGTTTCGCTTTGCTCCTTAAGCACTCCCAACGGGAGGGTACAAATCACATGATCCGCCTCATAAACGGCCCCATTTTCACACTCCACCACCACGTTTGCGGTCGATGTTTTGAGGATTTTTGTCGCTGCAGTTGCTTTCTGCTCGTCTGCGGTGCCTTGCGCATCGCCTCCAATCGGTACCTCCGTAACGGTACGATCGGAATCGTCCGACTCGTTACCATCATCTTCGTCCTCTTCCAGAATCGTATCACTAGCACCGCTCGCTGCCGCACCGCTACTGGCAGCTCGTAGGGCCGCTTTTCGCTTCCAGTGAATGCGTCGCACCGGACACGACAGTACAACGTTTTCGTTTGGCAGATTGTCGCACAACGGTTTCAGAATGGAGCTGTACCCGGACGGTAGCACAATATTGCCGCCCTGTAGCTCCGTGTAGCTGCCAAGCTCGAGTAGATCGATCTCGTCCATACTATGGCACCCGGTGATGCACGTTTCGCGCTTTAGCAGACAGTCAAAGATGAGCTTCCGCAGATGCTTCTCCTTCTGGCAGTCGACGCCGTTTAGGTACAGCTCCACCTCCAGATTAATGTGCTCGCCGACACTGTGTATGTCGGGCGGTGGTAGATACTGACACAGGAAGTACTCCTCGCAGCGCCGCAGAAAGCACACGTACGCTTCGTAGATTTCCTGCAGTATCTGGAACGGTACCTGTTTGCCGTCCTCCGTCGCTGCTACCACCTTGTGCGGCTTTGGTATGTTGATAATGCTGATCAGTCCGTGTTGCATCGCTAGCTCGAACATTGGGTTGCCAAGGACGCCATGGATCCAGTTGGCACCGAGCTCGATCTACAAGCAATAAACGGTTCGTTCCATTATTTTCTTATCTTCTACGTCACGTCCCGTCACTCCGTGCATAGAACTGTTATCACGTTTTATTGCAAAACAAAAAAAAATGCAACCCATCGCACCCTTCCCATGGCGATGCATTTGATAAATAAATCGATAAACCGCTCGGGATCACTTACATAAGTGGGTGCAGACAAATGCAACAAAAACAACCCATTCAACCCCCCGGTCTAAGCATGCATGACGGGAGGGAAGAGTGAGTTTTGGGGTCCAATCTTGCTATGCTCACCTTCTGCGATCCCATATCGATCGAAACGATGCGACCACCGACACGGTTGCGCCCTTCGAGTATGAGGAAATCCGTGCAGCCGTTCTTCGCCAGGTGGTTCGCGGACGAGAGTCCTGCCATGCCGGCACCTACTATGATCACTTTGTGCTTACGCTTATCCTGCTGTTGCTGCTGCTGATCGTTGTTCATCGTTTCCGCCGTTTTGTTGCTAGTTGTCGCTGCACCATCCTCACTCATGACTGTTTTCCCTTTTTCCGCGAGAGCCACAGACGGGCCCGAGGGGCGGTTGTGTGCGTACACGGGAGAGGAAAGTTTTCACAACTTCTCAGCTGAGCTGAGTTTTTCACCTACCACTATGCACCTATCGTGGTGCCGTACTTTTATCCGGCACACCGGCAGCAAAGGGCAGTTCCGGCTGCCTTTGTGATGCTTTTCGATTGTCGCGTTTGGATCGCAAGGTGGCCAGAAAACCATTTACGGCCAGGAACGGTGGTAGTCCGTGAACTTTCTCTGCAAAAGAACAACAACTGGAAACAACAATGTTGCCGTCAGAAGTGACAATCAAAACAATGCAGGCGCGACTACACTACGCGCATGTCGGCCGCTGAGAGAGGTTCTTGTTTTGACAACTAGGTGGCGCTTTTGGTAGGAAACCTCTTTTATCGTTTTTTTTTTCAATTTGCCCGTTTCACGTGATTCGAGCGTAGAATAATGTTGTTCTCTATTTGTTTTAATTCTAAATGCATTTAAAAGCAAGCCTGGCTTTTTTTCTTGGAGCATTTTGTGTGATTCGCATAGCTTGACGCCGGAAAATAGATTGGGTCGGAAGAACAAAAAAACGAACCATAAAGCAACTTTTATAAACAAGTAGGAAACTATTGCATTTAAATGCTATATTTCTCAAGCTTCATTTACAAGCGCTTTGCAAAGCTCGCAGAATAAATGGAAGCGAATCAACCGATTGATTAGCATTACGCTTGTTTTCGTGATTGAATTGATTTATGTAGAAATCTAGAAAACAGCCCCCCTCCGACTTCAGAAACAGAACGTGATCGTACGTACGCGTGCTTCGAGTACGGCGTAGAGTAGTAACTGCATTTCAAATCGCCTCTAGAGTGCCGAGAATAGAACTCTGAACTCTGCCACCAGCAGCACACCACCAGGAACCAAAAGAAGCAGGAAAACCACCGTAAGGGACAGACAGGCGTTACTGAGAACTCCGCGCGACCAGATCAGCTTGTTTGCGATACTGAAGTATACACCAGGCGAAGATGAGACGTGGCCGTAGCTGGTTTTTCGGGTGTAAGATTAGAATGAATACGTTACAGTTAAAAATAAGTCCAACCACAAAAAGTTGAGCCAAACATCGTGTAAGGAAAGAGAAGAGGTCCGAAGCAACTAGAACAACACGTCACAGCAGATGGCATGTGGAACGGAGGAGTGAAACACCCGATGGCCGATGACAAAGCCGCGAAAATCGTGATGCCAAAAATAAACGGCCATGTTTGTGTGTCGACCCGAACCGTTTGGGGCCACAGCAGAGAGACAGTCGAGACCGGGCGTATTGCAGTGTACGCCGGTAGACAACATTGATGGCTCCTCCTGCATCAACAACCGCTAGCAAACAACGAAGACTACGGCGTTGCCATGGGGAGAAGAGTAAAAGTAATTGGAACAGGACCGGCAGCAGCAGCAGCAGCAGCAGCATCCAAGCAACCAACGCGCGTCGTACCAGCAACGGGAAACTCCAGTGTACAACTGCGTCGGCAAGAGGAGGCCAAGTCCAGTGTCGGCTGATGATTAACGAAAGCGAACCAGAGAACACGCTGTGTGCCGGAAAGGCGAAGAAGCTACGAAAGGCAGTAAAAAGAAGAAGCTCCAACAATCTCCCATATTCTCGGTGCCGTTGCCCCAGAAGCAGACTCTGGGGGGTTTGTCGGTGATGCATCATCGTGGCGGAAAGCCTCTTGCTCCCCATGCTCCCGAATGCATCCCGTGCTGGGAAGGAAAGAACGCTATTGAGCGGTTCTTTGGATCGCACTCTTGAAACCATCCATCCACCACCATCCAGCTGACGCACGCCTCCCTTCCGATGATGGAATCTGTTTGCTAGAAATGGCACACAGCTGGTTCTCCTTCTTACACAAACCATCTCATAACCTGAAAACCTTCACGTCTACCTTCTGCGGACGGTTGTCGGTGGCGTTGTTGTTTGGCGCGCCGTAGAAACGTGACGCCAGATGACTCGCTACATCGAGAATTTCTAGCAGAAAGTGTACACACACTCAACCACGCTGCTCGCTGCTGCTGATTCCGGCCGAAAATGTCACCGGAAATGGTACGCTCTACGTGTCTGCCGTACTGATGTGAGAGACGTCCATTGGAGGTTTGAGGCAATGCAAGACAGTTTCCTGTGAGGAGTTCTTGGAATTCTTCGAACTTTGAATTGATTTTGAAGTAGTTTATTGATTACACTTTTGACATTTACAACACAAGGCCATGAACTGGGGGACAAGAATTTGAGCTTATTCTGCACATCAAACAGAAATAGTTTAAACTCACTAAAGGCCACGCTCAAACGGTGTTCATTTAATGGTTAATTTACTATCGAACCTCACGCAAAAGTTTGTTTCTATTCGTTCGCAAACCGTTTCTCCCGCATCCAGACTCCTGCCAGGAAGTTCTGCATTTCGTTCGCTAGAGAAAATAATTACAAACCTGCCGAAAAGTGTGGTGCTATGGTGTGTTTATCGGAGATTTGAAAACTGCTCCATTTAATGTGTGTTGTTTGTTGTTCCCGGTACGAAGTTTACAATTCCCCGTTCAACTGTCCAGTAACACGTGGGCCCTTAGGGAGAAAGCTGTTTACGATGCGTTTGCGCCATACTATGGCGCATGAGATTTGAGTCATCTTCGAGCGTTGCCGAGCATCAGGTTCTTAGGAAAGTACTACAGATTGCTTTTACTGAATTTACTGAATCCCTTAATATTCTTCCAGCGTTTTTATTTCTCTCCGGATACGGCCCGGATTTAAATCCTATTTTAAAACTCTGACATGCGACATACAGTAAATCTTCAACGAAATTGATAATTTTTAAACAACACGGTGAAGATTCATCAGTGCTACCCACAATAAATGAGAACAAATTGGCATAAAAGGTCCAGGCCTACTGAGCATTGGGCGCATAGCGACGGGATAAAGGTGCTGAAAATGTGCAATTGCTGGGAAATGAAGAAAGCCAATCACACACACACACAAAACCCAATTCATCCACTTGGTGAGTAAATTTTGGCATCAAAAGCAATACAAAAAAACAAAAACAACTCTTAAGAAGAAATGAAAATGACTTAGAAGAGGAAAACACCGAAGAGTGCAATAGAAATAGAAACTTAACGCGGTAAGCGGACAAACAATCCATTCGCTTGTGTGAGTGCGTATGGATAGCATTTGGACTGGGGGGAGTTGCCGGCTGGCCACACACCGGTCCGTGGGTGTGTGGGGGGATGGTATAAATAAACATTAGACGCATGTTCCCCATCACACCAGTTTAAAGCGGAAAAAAATGTTAAAAACCGCGTCATCGTAGAGCATCATCACCGAAGAGCATGGTCGAAGGAACCATTGCGAGGCGAACGTTGGAAACCAATCGCTGCCTCTGGCTTTGGTCGATCAGTATCGGGCGACCCCTCACACACATATGGGCCCCAGAAGTGTTGGCGAGTGAGCGCTAAAATAAACAGTACACACGCACCCGACGAACCCGTTCCGACATTGCGTCCCGATCGAGACTGCCGACTCCGACCGGTACGCGTACATCGGGAAAACAGGAACAGAAGGATGGAATCGGTGCGAATGAATTGCGCGCTTCTTCGCGGTCAACAGTTTTATTTTCTGTTTTGTGTGTGTTTTTTTTTCGCGAAGAAACCGGCACCGACGAGCAAGCCACAAGCCCCAGCACAAGTTGATGTAGGCGAACAGAGAAATAACCCACCGCAAGACATGCCCCGATGGTGTGTGTGTGTGTGTGCGCACAAACTTGTTCTTTGTGTGAAGCCCTGTTGCCAATGTTTCGTGGAAAGAATTTCGCTTTTTGCTTTCCCACTACTCGAATTTGGGTTTCGGAAAGATGGTCGCTTGCTGTCGCTGAAAGATGCGACACCACCTCCATCTCACCGGCACCGGCGTCATTACCCGGTGCTCCGCAGCGACTAAAACAACAAGAACCGGTTATTCGTTGTGTGTGTGTTTTTTTTTCCTGTTTCTCCATCGTCCTAAGCCACGGTTTGCGGAATATTTATTGCAGGCAGTCAGAACATGCCGCGACGCGCGCGTCTTGTAGGCCAGGTCATGTGCTGAACAAAACCGGAAAGTCGGTGTAAGTGTATGGGATCGTGGTTTTCAGTGTGGGGCTTTGGGAATTCAGATCCAGAACCGGTAGAGGGTATAGAAAATATTGAGAATGTTGTCAAAAAAAAAACGCCCACACACACAAACACAAGATAAGTCTCTTATCTTTAAAGTATTCAAATATTTATTTAAAATTTAATGCTTTGGTGGTTAACTTCTCTTGGTGGCAAAATACAAACCTAGAGAAAAAAGCCCTGACTCTACTACACCTTGCCTGATCAGCTTGAATATATCAAGCAGATAAACAATTCTTGAGTATGTCTTTGAATATCGATCGTTTAAATACTGTAAACCTTAACATAGAGAGGCTAATACAAATATTGAACAACAATTCAATGTCCTCCATTTCTAGTATATAAAATCTTAACAAGAAAATTCATAATAATTCATTTAGATGTGATCAGTTAGCTGAACTTCATTTGATGTGTTCCATTCAACAAACTGCACCTTGGTTACCATATGAAAACGAAGCCAGACAACCTACTTGTCAATATCTTTTGAGATGGATGAAACTTAACGAAAGAATTGTCGGTTACTTCTCGTATTCAAAGTTTGATGCATTTGGTTTACAAGTTCAGGCATCGTGGATCGGATTACTTTTGTTACAGGTAGGTCAAAGCATTCGCCCCTCTGCTACATCACATGACTGACCAACCAACAAACATTGTCTGGCGGCTCCGCGGCCCGCTCGGGTTACAGGGTCAAGTTGAGTTTTGCATCGCACGACACTCCCGAAAAGCCCAAACACGCTTAGACCAAATTTGGCGGGTAAGGGTGACCCGGGCATGCCGGGACGGGAACGACTGGGCAATTCCGATTGCCGACCCTTTTTCGTTTCGCCATCGCCATTCATAACAAAAGCGAACGAACTGGCCCCATTTCTTCCAAGCGCAACCGGAAACTCAGCCACCCTCACCCATCACTCCCCCCACACTCCTTCGGTTAGGTGGCAAACGACGCGTGAATGGTTGCAGCATGGTGACACCACAACACCCCTCCCCTGTCTCCCCTTACTCTCCTTCCCCCCTTCACACCACAGCTAAAGCGTCAGGTTTTGCGGTTCAGCAAAATTCGTGCATTGCACAAACGCCAGCCGTCATGAGCCGTCTGACATTGAACTTTGGGAGAATGTTCCGCACGCCCTGCATCATACCGTGAGGATCCGACGCCTTCTGGCGCTGGAGGAGCACAGCACGTTTGGTCGACTTCTTTACCCACCTCACACCTCGCCCCAGCAGCTGGCGTGCGTGTGCATCATCGTCATCGTCGTCATCAGCGGCGGCAGCAGCAGCAGCTTAAAATATAAACGCACACACCAACTCCCCCCCCTCCCAGAACGAGGCAAACCTTGGCAAATGCAAATCTTACCACACGCGCGCGTTACGCGAAAAAGATGGCTGAAGTTTATGAACGAAGTAGGCGAAACCTTTGTCACGACACGCCAACCGTCGCGGAGTGCGCCTGTGTGCGATGGCATGGGTTGCTATTTTGGCAAAGCGCTTTTCGCGTGGCTCCAGTGCATCCGCCACATGGACCGTGCCTGCATGCAATATCTGCTGCAATCTATCTGCTGCACTCTGTAACGGTAAATCGATTGGCGAACCGAGCGAAGAAGGTCAGTGGCAAAAAAAAAGGCAAGCAAAACAAACAAGGTGGTACGCAGATCGGGCGGAGGACATTTTATTGCTTGTTTCTGTTGGCCATAAGGTAAAGAAGAAGTAAAAATCCCCAGGTGCTGCGTGTACACTGCTGCGTTCAATACTTTTGCTTTGTTCGTCTGTTCGTGCTTGCGAAATAAAATTTGCAATATGGTAAGCAAAGGCGAACGGTGTCGTTCGTGTCCGTCCGAGTACGTCACGCGCGTGCCTTCTTGTCGCCGTGACGTTGGCTGACGTGACGGAAGACTAACTGCTCCTCTTCTTTAGCTACTTGTAAGCCACCATTTTTTTTTTTGGTGGGGAACTGATCCTCTCTGATGGCACCACACAATTCTGTGAGGGGTTCGTAGGTTTGCGTCACGTTCGGCGTCACGTCCCGCAGCGTCTCGAAGCGAAGGAGATCTTTTATTTACACACATCTGTTTGTTTCGTCTGTGAATTACTTGGCGTACAGGCAGGAGCAGATATTAGCAACAAACGTGTCCCTGACTGGCCGATGACAATACAGTTCTTAAACAGTTGCAGAAAGGAAAAACACCATCAGCGAATGGAGTTGAGTTTATAGCAGACGTTCACAGATTAGGTTTTTATGAGTATGGTCAGCAGATGTTGTGTTGCTGTGTTTTTAAACAAAAAAAGCGAAAGAAAAATATGAATACGGGATGAATGAATAACGTGTTTCTGCATTACTCACTGGAAGATTATTCAATAAATAGACCGAACTGTTGGACTGAATTCCTCAAGTTATTGTAGTAAAACTATCAGTAAAGCTTCTTTGGGATTATTTTTGAAGTTAGATTTTGCGATGCATTCGAAGACATGGAATCGGCATTTTCTTTAGTATAAGCTAACATTCATCCGTACAAACACCAAAAAGCTTCATTCCATTTGACTAGAAAAACACATCACATTATGCCACAAGCTGTTTGCCTTCGCTACCCGCTAGAGAACGTAGATCTCAGCATCCAAGGAGGCCATGTAAAAAAATGGAAAAAAGCAGGACATCTCGTTTTGTCCCTTTTTCTAGCTTTTTCTCTCTCTCTCTTTCCCTCTACGAATGCATTCCCACCAATGCTGTCTCCGAATGTTGCGCTGCAACGCGTTCCGCGGTTTGTCGCTTTTGACCCGAGACTTCGAGGTTTTTGGTGTTGCCTGTGGACAGACAAACCTCCCCAGTCGCCTCAAATCGTGCCCCTAAACGCTTTACCGCTTCTCCCCACCAACCGGACTGGTGACGACTGTGAACTTGGTATCGGCCAGCATCGAACCGGTTTTAGTTCGACCACGGCGCGACCGAGAGTCCACAGTGTGCGAAACATAAAACAATGAATTGCCAATTACTGTACTGCTGCCAATGGCCCTTGTTGTGTGTGCCTTTTTCTGTGGGTATAAAGGAGGGTGTGCAGGGTGAGAAGGGTACTATTTTTAACCCCCATCCACGTCTTCGGCCTCTCCCAAACCCCCCGTTTCTACCATACTGGGACGACAAAGCAGCAAAACGCGTTCATTTTCTTACTTCAGGTCAGGTTCTTCTTAGCTTGTGTGCCGCTTATTCTTCAACGTACGACGACACCACCAAGCCAATCTCTCTTTCACATTCTTCAGCGTGATTGCACACATCAACACACACACACACAACACATACTCACATGCTGCTAAAATGCTGACGCGTTCCGATCCGTTCGTTACAGTGTGAAGAGGAAGAAGTAGACGATAGGGGTGGAAGAGTGGGGGGGTTGGACTCGACTGACCGACTACGGTTACCCCGCACCCCGTTCAACCAACCCCTTCCCTGACAGACAAATACGCACCCTCACGAGTGCCCCCCCATATTCACGCACACACAAACACCGAAACACATATTGAGTAAGAGCAACCCCATAATAATGACGAGCGGGGGAGAGGGGGATGGATGCATGTGCGAGACGAACAAGCCGTTTAAATGTGACGTCACAGTCAGCAAGATGGGTTGCTGCGACTGCAAAACTGTCTACACATTCCAAAAAACCCCCACCATATTCTCACCAACACACGCACACATTCGTAACAGCGGGTAAAGTGGGTGGTGGTGATAGAGTGTGTGTGTGTGCGCGCGCGCTTCACAAGAAACGGAGCACTGTCATTAACATCATCGGCATCATCGGCGGTCATCAACGGTGATATCCGATTCGTTCGTTTGGTTCGCGGTTTTTGCCCGTTCGGGCCACGTTCGGGGCGGGTCTGGCGCGTTTTTCTTCTTCGTACATGTTGTTTTCTTCCCACCTTCCCCATTCTTTTGCTTTGCTCGCCTTCTTCGTCACGCGCGTGTGTGTGTGTGTGTGTTTGTAGCACACGGACAGGTAAAAAAGAAACTGAAAGAAGAGGAAGCGTTGTAGCGTAGGAGTGTGGCTGGTGCGCGTGACCGTGGAGACGCATGGTGGCTGGTGGCAAACTGAGGCGGGTGAAACGAAGGCGCGCGCGCGCGCCATTGCCAATGGCGGTTTTACTCATCATCGTTTGGCAAAGTCGTGGCGCACCAAACACGCAACCGAACGAAAAAGTAAAAGAACAAGCAGGCAATGGATGGGAGAGAAAAAAAAACCGGTTCTCCTTTTACTTGGGCTTGGGTTGAAGCGGGATTTGTTTTCTGCACACGAGAAGGAAACGGCACGCTGTTTTGGCCCTGCTCTTGTTTAACGGGTGTATGAGTGTGCGAGAGGCTGAATGTGTGTGTGTGTATGGCTGTGTGGGAGCTAGCTTTTCTTCTCGTCCGCGGGTTTTTGGTTCGCATAAACCGGATCCGGAGCCGAGTCCAACGAAGAGTTTTCCTCTGTGGTACGCTCCCTACTGACATACAGCCGCACTGATGGTCGCCGACTAGATGGTCGCTATGGTGTCAGGGGGTGATGGGGAGAAGAAACATAAACAAAAAGTACCATCACCACGCACGCACACACAGTCATGCTGCTTGCACGTTGGTGGTAGTAGTGTTGAGTAGTAAATGCTCTATGCTCTGCTCTGATATCTGGTGGAGCATCGTCGTCGTCGTGCGGGAAAATGCGCTCCGAAAACGACGACCGACCGACGGCATTGTGAAAAACACGACATACACTTCTTCGTTTTACATTTTCTTCCTGCCCGTAAGGTATGGTGCTGTGCTTCATTATGCTGCCAAGAAGATGGAGAACATGGGATATTGAAAGACTACCTCCAATTTCCTGGCCATCGATCGATCGATAGATCGACCTTTGCTGAAGCTGGTTTCGGCCAATCGATTCACGTCGTCTGTGTTTGATTGTTAGCCTCGCTTTTTGGTGCGATTTTGCTTTTAAATTTCTCAAGAGCCTCCAGATATGTACACACATCGTATTAAGATATTAAAATGTACAATGGCTCACTCATGGCTGTTCATTTACTTTAGGTTTAATTAAACAAGTATGTACAACGCCGTTCCACGGTTTCAGGCACATTCTCCTCTTGAATCCCACGCGCAAGAAATGCTCTCAGCAAAATCAGAAATATAATACTAATATTGCCTCTTTCGGATGAACCACCCGAACCCTGACCCAGCAGCAAAAACCGTTTAATATTTACTTAAAGTGCTTCAGTTTTAAGCACCCATGCTAAAAACGCCCGCCAGGCCTGTTTTCTGCTGCTGCTGCTACTCCTGCTGTGAAACTCTGCCCACCACCGCCACCGCTGCTTGTCAATGACACTCGAAAGACACCCGTGTAACACACATTCTCTTCATATCGACCTGGTCATCAAGCTCGTTGGGGCCCGGATGGTGGTTTTGGGTCGCGGACAGGGGAAAATGGCTTCCCTTTCTTCGCTTCGCTTATTTCACCCTGACAGCCTCACGGAAGCGCATTGGGGCCGAGAAATCCGCCCGAAACGTACTTGTGATGCTGTGCTCTTGGTTGTTTCCAGCCGAACAGTTATCGATCGGGATGGAAGTTCGAACCGTGTGGCGTTGATGTTGTGTTCTTGCTTTTCCATCCCTCTCGCAAATTTATCGATTTTTCCCAACGGGAACGGGAGTGTGCTGTCTGGTACAGTCTGTTCGCTCTAGCACTCTCTCTCTCACACACACACATCTCACGCTCGTGCGCTCTCTCTCTCTCTCTCTCTCTCGCACCTTGACTACCATGTACTCATGGAAACGTCGGTAAATAGGGCTGCAAACGGCCCTGCGGTGCATTGATCAGGGATGCTGTTGTCGGATCCAGCAAAGGTAACGGACGCTTGGAGTGTTTGGAGCTTATATACGAGCGATATGTTCTTTCATACCATTAACAATCACACACACACACACATAGACGACTGGGTGAATTTCTTTCCCCGGAAGGAACGTGGAAACGTGCGTTGAATTCAAACCACAGCAGCAAGAGGAGTAGAAGTAGAAAATTTTCATTAAAAAATTCAAATCACTCTACACGCTGTGCTGTGTTCGAAAGACTTTTTTTTATTTTGGAAACCAAAAAGGTAAAACTCCGACACATAGCACCGTTGGAGGTGACTAAAAACTGCCTCCTTTAGTATACCCTTGGGAGTGAATTTAATTAGCAGCGATGTGGAGCCACTGTTCCAGCGCAAACGACAGCGAGGTGCATTCATTTGGATTTTTTGATGAACCAGAGCCTTTTTTAGGTTGCGTGCTTTTTACTAGTAATGTAGAGCAGGCATTTACTGAATTGGGTAAAGGGACGTCGCGAGACGGGTTGGCAGTTGGTGTAATTATGATTGATTATTTCAATATCGCACCTCAGTGGTAAATGAATTAGTAAACTGCACAGTAAGTAGAATACATAATGAAGCCAAAAAAATACGGTTAATACAAAAATTTACGAAACGGCAGCAAATGTTCAATGATGTATTCTTCTTCTTGCCTTCCATTTCTGGCTTTCTGTGACTTCATTTTACCCTTAGTAAAGTGGTTAGCCCTACGTACGGGGGGAGGCAGTCTTTAGGTTGAGATTTGAAACGCGGTCCTGTGGTGTGAAGACCGGCACCCGTATCGCCTCGGCCACCGGACCGCCCCAAATTAATGATGTAGAAGGAATCACTAAGAGTTTCTCTCTATAGATCGGGTTTTGACACTTTCCCAGATATGTTTGAACCAGTCTCATAGTTCATTGACAATATCCCTGTTAAAAGAGCCCAGCATAATAAAAAAACCATATTTTGTCTCGAAAAATGAATAAAATAACTTTGAAAAAATTCTGAGTTTAGGAGGAAAAAAATTCGAACACTTTGAGACGGATTCAAACATGTCCGGTATGGCGAATTTCTGGCAATCAGAATAATGTGGGAGAAATCAACATCAAAATGGCTTCTTGAAAGTCCGTGTTCAAGAAGTATTCTGTAATCCTTCTCGATACCGCAATAGACAATTTCAAGTTGCAGCTGAGATCTTTCCTTTAGATATACTTTCAGTCCTCCGAAACCCCCAAAGTGCCCATGCGATACCTGTATGAAGCGATTCTCGTGTCCAGTATTTTCCAGTCGCGACATCGAAAAATCCCGTTTGATGACAGCCCTCGCACGGCCAGTGGTATACGACCGCTTCTCGCGTGAATTTTAAACACCCCACCACGTTCCCACCCGTTCCGACGGAACCCGATTCGACCAATAAAGTGCGCGTGCCACGTTGCCAGCACGCTGAAAGAGTGTGGTGTTTCGGCGGTACGAAAGCGCCAGGATATGTTGTGTCTCCTTCGCGATCGCACCGCCGCGATCTCACGACTCGCTTTGGATCAAGGTAAACCGGTTCCGGTCCGCCGCTGGGAGACCCGGGGTGGCCAATGGTGACCGGAAAACCGGACGTCAGCAAAACCGTCTGCCCGTTTAACGAGCCCAAAACCTGTTTCCCGCCGGACTGCAGACCTGTCTGCTAAAAGGGGGGTTGTGTGAACGTGCGTGATTATGACACACGTAGCCACACACACACATACAATGGCATACGCTCGGGCGGGCTACGGGGTGTCCCGGGGTGTCGATTGGCATTCGCAGGGCGGATGAACTGCATCAACGAACCTGCCCGCGAACGTGACTCGCGCGGCACGGAGATACGTCGTTTCGCTGGGTCTCTTTTTGTGAAAAACGCCATCGGCCAATGGACGTGCCATGTTTCGGGTGCCTGACGTTTCGCATCGGCCCGGGGTTGCCATCATCTGTTTTGGCACGTTAGTCACGAACCGTCAGAAGAAAGAACTCCGGAGTTCGGGCGGAGTTTTTGTTCGCGAAGGTTGGTTAGTATTCCGGTCTCAGCCACCTTCAGCCGCGAGTTAGCCGCGAGTCGGAAATGGAAGTCACGTTCTGGCCGTAGCACCCATCCCGACCATACCTGATGACGGCGCGGTAGTTATCACGACCGAAACGCGTTGCCTAACCACACACGAAGAGTTCGATGGCCGATCGATAATGTCCAAGGGGGGGAATGGAATGCTTCGATTGGAATTTTTCCCTGCTTCAAACTCCTGACTCCCATTAGTGTTTTATTATTTTCCAACCAAACAGCAAAAGTACATTAATATTTGTGGCCCTGTGCCGATCGGGAAGAGTTCGTCATTCCGTCGCTATAAAGCGACGTTATTGAACCGGTGAGATTGGTAAACATTAATCAAAACGTAAACGCAACCATCCTCTCGCTGCTTGGCCCCAAGTCGGTGTTACCATCGGGAAAAAACGCTCATTGCTCTACTTTCCAATCCTGTGAGCTGTGGCTGTACGATCACACACAAATACACGTACGCCACGTACAGCGAGCTTGGGATGGGACAGGTTCTCTCGATATACCCTTACCCACGGAAATAGGGAACCAGAGGACCGACGGGGGAAATGCTATCGATTAATCACGTCTGAAGGCCACAATGCGCTGGCTGTTGGAGGGTCGAAGCGGAACAGCGGATTCCGGAACGATCCTTCCCAAGAAAACGGGCAGCTCGTGGGGTTTTTTCGAGGGAAAACTTTTCCATTGTTGAAATTGATATAAATCGAGCGCCATTACTGTGGGGATTGGAGAGAGAAACTTATTGTTTGATGAAATATTTGATTCGCAGGGCAGCATTTAGGTAGAGGTTGAACTCGTCGGTCACTGTAGCTGCTTTGCTGTGGCACATGCGTACAATGCCACCCAGCAAACGTGCAGCCATTAATTCAAAAGCTATGCGATATAGCATGCTCACAAATTCTCCAATACGTTAGCCCGATTTTCTTCCCTCGATCCCCTTTTCCCCGTCCCTCCCCGTGCTTTCTCCCGCTCACCATAAACAACAACATGACAATCCAACCATCTGGGATATCAGCCCCAACGACGCACCCCACTCACCCCCAAAACCGTCCAGCTTTTCCCCGGTTTCCCTTGTCTACACGCTCGGAAGTGCGTATATCGATCCGTTTTTTGACGGGCTTTCGTCGTCGCTGTAGTGGTGCAAACAGTGGTCTGCTTCTTCGTGCCCGGCGGCCCCCATCACAAAGTAGGAAAAATCGATACAGACGAACGGTCCTGAAGAATTGCACCACACGATCTGGGCGAGGACGAGACGGACGGACGGACGGTCGCACGGACGTGCGATTATTTGCACAAGACTTGACATAACACTGGTACGACGGAACGTGATGAAATTTGTTTTCCAATTTTGGCGTAAATTTGATTTCCTTAATTCCCGCTGCCAAGGCACCAACGTTTGGCAACGAGTGGGAAAAACTGTTTTCCCCCCTTTTTTTTGCTTAAATTGATTTAAAATTTTTGAGCAATGGAAAATGTGTTTTTCCCTATTTCCACTCGAGCTAGATATTAATGGTACGCTTCATTGAGGTTGACAATTATACAATCGAGCAAAAACTCACGTGCAACGGAAGTCGGTTGGCTCGTAGGCTGGCTTAGAAGCGAACCACACCCCTTGGAATGGAAAAACAGGAAAACCCGGAACTAGCAACAGGAGCAGGAACAGAAGGGGAGCGAGAAGAAGGAAGGGGAGGGGGGGTGGAAGGAAGAAAAAGGAAAACTCGGTAGCTTGTATCGATTTTTGTGCGCTAGCCGAGAAAAATATGTTCGTCCCAGACCCTGGCCAACTTCATGTCGTAGTCGTCGTCGTCGTCGTCGTCGTGGTTGTCTCGGTCGACGTAATCCTGCCGAAAAAAAGGGCGCGCTGTTGGTAGTGGTAGTTGTGCGAACGCTCCGGGACGTCCGATTATTGATTCTGGGTTCTGGGTCTGGGCTGGCCTGGTTTGCTCCCCACAAACACACACACACACACATACAGCGCAATCCACACCAAAGTCCTTGGATGCAGCGCGCCAGCCATTATCCATGCTGTCGTTTTGCCATCCGCTCCACATCCGGCGTTACCAACACAGTGAGGGGAGCTGGTTCGTATTTGGGACCGGAGTACATAAGTGCGACCGTCGCCCGTCTGTGCTACATTAGCGCCAGGGTAAACAAATCTATGACAAGGGCGTTTTCGGGCGGTGGTATTGGTGTTTGCAAGATTTAAACGACGACTTGCTAGCTATTCAATTTCCGTCCTCGCACGGAACCCGCTTAAAGTCCTTCCGGTGTTTGTCTTGTTTGCCGTCACGCTTTTCGGCCAAACCCGGTTCGGATTCGGTTCGGCTTCTTTTGGGCGGGCGTTTCAAAGTCGAACTACCGAACCTTGTACATAGCCGTCCAATCTACGGAATATAATCTGCCCTCCCCCTTCTTCCAACAGTAAATACGCTGAAAAATGTGCAAAACGGAAAATGCATTTGAATGAATTACATCAGCACCAGCTTCACCGGCGTGGATTTTTCCGTTGGAAGCGAACCCTGTAAAACGTGGTTTTACCCTCCCTTGCAGTCAATTGCTTTAAAGTTGTATTAAACGAAGCGTGATTTTGTGTCCCCACGAAGGTTTTTGGAAATTTATTTGCGACTTTGAGGCCAAATGGTGGGCAAATTATGACTGGAGAAGGCATACTTTGAGCGATTTGCACGAACCACCATGCGCCTCCATTGAAAAATAGCTGCACGTCACAATTATCGCACACTTGGGCTCGCACCAGATACACACACACTTTGCTAGCATATACCATGGTAACCTCATGATGAGTGCAGATGCCCATGGCATACTGCGTATGTACTGGAATAGGGAACTTTTTTGGCCAACGTAAAGGTTATGTGTATTTTGGGGGCCTTTTCTGGTTTGTTTTCTTTCCATTCCTTGATTATTCTTCATAATTGATTGTGTGTTTGTTTGCTTTTTTTGTGGTATGCCATAAAACGGTACCAATATTTACACAATTAAAATTTATTGCTTCAGGTTTTTGGGTGTAGGTATTATAGGTTATAACTACCTCTGACGAAAAGGCGCATACGGTACACGGTGCGTGGGTAAAACGTGGAAAATGGTTTCTTCTTCATGGTAAAAAGGTACTGCGCAGCCTCCTTCCATATTTGCTAATATCTATGTTCATAAAAAAATCGCTCCTAAATAGGCTCCACATGTACAAAGCACCAAAGAAAAAAGGTCCTTTTTCGTCTTCAGTGTGCTTTATCAGTGATGATAAGCATGACGGGACGGGACCTCTTTCCAGAAAGGCATCCTAGAGAGGCGTCCTAAAAATATGCGTTTGTTCGATTTACCTTTACGATGCCACTGGGACGATTGCTATTTTGATAGTACGCCTATCAACGTTATCAGCAACAGCAGCAGTCAATGCTGATTGTGTCGGCAGGCAGCGTCACTGCTGCTAGATGCAACTGTAAGGGGGGATACAGAAGACGAAGTAAAAAATCCTTTCTATGTCAATAAGACACTACCGATAAGATAGATCGTATCGCAATCGTGTTGACCACTATCAGAGACGCGGCAGCCAAACAGTTCCGTTGCCGTTTATCAGCAATTGGAAACTCCAGGTTGATTCAGCGTTCCCCTCCCAGTGGAGCTGATAATAGTGTCGTGCGTGCGTGCGTTTTGCGTCTTATCATCTCTGGCTCTGGTCGCTCTGGCTCCACCGCCAACCAACAGCCTTTCCTACCACTTTTGGAAAGTCCGAAAGCGTCCCACTGGACGAGTTATCTTATCGTGGCAAAACAAAGCTGTGCCTAATGGCACGGAACGATCGTGGTCTTGTAGTAGTGGCCGGAAGGGAACGAGACTCAGAAGTCTCGCGCTATTAAAGTTCATGTTTGCTTAATATGACGATCGATAGGAACGTGATTAGTAGTTTAAGGTATCTTCCCAGAACGTGCCAGCCGTTCCAGGGGAAGTGCTCCGAAAGCTCTGGAATTGAATTAATTATTATGTCCCCTATTATTTAGCTATCGCTACGAAGCTGAGACGTGTGCAGAAGGTATTAAATTTTAAATCAGAAAAAAGTTCTTCTTTTAAAACATTTTTCTTTCCCGGCGGTAATGAAGGGAAGGCAATCTTTCTGTACATAGAGGAGCCAGCTTAAGCTTATGTACGCTGGCAACCCGGAAATGTTTTCTTGAAGCATCCATGTACATCTGGCAGGCAAGATTGCAGAGGAAGGTTCTAAGATGCTGCATAAAATTCGCTTTCGCCTTTTTTGTTGCAATTTCCTTTCTATATCCACTACTGTTGCTACTACTACCACTAGCTACCACTAGGAAAACGAGTGCATTTCCCTGGCTGGATGCACTAGCGCAGATGCATACCGGATTGCAGCTAGCACCTCCTACATAAAGGCAACCGTTCCGTTCCCAGCTTTTTTTGGCCGTCCTGTATTTTTCTTGCAAGAAATACGAACACTACACATGGCTCACCGTACTCTGGGTCACATGATCACACCACCACGAACGTGCCCGGTACATAGTGGCCAGTGAAAATGAAATCACTTTGCCACCATCGCGTTTGTGCCGGGCTAGCGTTTCAGCGGAGGGACGGTCGTCCTTCTGGCCGTTTTGTGCCGTTCAAACCTCGCAGCTTCTACCGGTGCCGCTTCCGGTGGGATAATTTATATGAATATACACTCAAATCCACTGTTCTGTCCTTCTTTCCGATATATAAGGCGTCGTCCCTAGCACCACCACACAGACACACACGAGGCACGGAGGTAGCGTAGTAATGCAGGAGTAGCAAATATTCTTCTCTGTTGGTGGGGCGAGTAACGAAGAATATAAAAAAGGGCACCATTTTCCAAACTGCCGCGAACCAATCGACCGATTCGGTGCAGCGGAAGTGCACTGTGAAGCATGGAGCACAGACAGCATGGCAGTGTAGCCGCCTACTTTGACACTCGAAAGCGGAACAGCACACGTAGGTAAATAAAAGCGAAAATAAATAAATGTTTACGTGTGGTAGCGCAACAATAACAACAGCCATGGCATGCTACGACGGAGTACGATGACAACGAGTCCACGAGTGCACACACACACACACACACACACACAAACACTGTGCGCTCCCCGATGATGTAATCCAGCCGTAGAAATGGCGGCCATCTGCAGGAGACCTTCCGGCGACTGTGCAAAGAGGGTCCATACACCCGGCCGGTTAAGGAGGAGTGCGCCATGTTTGTTTCCCGTAACCGTCTAAGCGGAGGGCTTTGTGCTCCTGGTCGGGAGGGTTAGGTCGCCAACTACATAACTGGGACTGGTGCGCTAGTGTTTGTTGGGCAAACACGAGCCCCATGCGAACCATGGTCAGAGTGCCGGTCCCCGACGATTCACTCACTAGCGCTTGTCGCAGACTACGACAACAAACGTGACGTATGAAAAAGGCTGGAAGAACATGCGACAGAACCAGGGAAGGTGAGCAGCGTGTTGCTAAAAATAATATTTCCGAACTCGCGTGGACACGTTCCTCTTCCGTATGGCGCTGCGACCTCCATGCACTCGTATTCTTGCCGAACAATTCATGCGCGATTTTCTCACAACTCGTCTAGTGCTTTAAACTTGCCGTACATTGGGTACGAGCTGCGAGCAGAAATGCCTTACTACTCCGATGGCTTATCAATGTTTTTGAAGGGTTTTTTGCCGCTGTTGTTGTTTGTGGTAACCAGCTGGACCATCAGCTCGATGATGCAAGCCAGTATAGTGGGCCAAACTCGCACCGTTATCGCCCAACCCAACCCGAACCGAAGTCGGCAGCGAAGGTCGTTCCGCATGCAAAAATCCACCAGAGGTCGTGAACTAGAACTCAGTGCTGGCCATTCCGACCAAGGGGTGGTTGTACAAGATTTTGCTACCCTCAGTGTGACAGTTCCTCCAGTTATCACACACACCCGAGCTGGTGATATGATGATCGGAAGAGGGAACCAGTTCGCCACAAGGCAGCATGGCAGTTTTTTAGCTGCTGCTGCTTCTTCTTCTGTCCATCTTAATCAGCAACTTTGGAAAGGAAGGCTGATCCTTCTTCTCGCAATGATAACCTCCACGCGAGAACCTCCAGTGGGGTCAGCAGTCAGAGCGTCAGGGAGGTTTGTATGAGCGTTGCGATTCGCGGACGCTCCGCTTTCTAATCTGCTTCCGACCGGATGCACCGGTTTGTTTGTGCGGTGAGCGTGAGGCGCGGGACACGGGAGCATACAATTTTTGTTGCAGATTACGCGTTTTACCCCGCCAAACCTGATTTCGATGTGCAGCGCATCACAGGCGGCTTTTAAGGCGAATATTGATTAAATTTAGCGAGCCGTGGGTGGGGGTCTTGCTTAGGCGGGACAGAGAGTTGCAACGGTGACATCTGCTCCACGGGTGCGGTATGGTTCCAGTGATATGTCCACACCACTCACCAACTGCGCCGTCCTAATCTAGCTGTCGTGACCGATAAGGGTGACTCGCAAGTAGCCGCAAGCGTTCCGATAGGCTGATAAGCTCGAAAACGGGGGCTCCAGGCTCCAGGGCGGTGGCGCGCGCAACGGAAGGGCAGGCAAAGGGTGCACTTTCCTGATAAGCGATAAGCGAAACGTCAACGATGACTTTGTCCATCAGACAGAGTTTGCTTTCTGGGGTGGTTGGGGAGGAAAAAGAGTAAACCGGCGATAACTTATCAGGTTCTATTGATAGTCGACGGTTGTGACGCTTCATAACAACAAACGCTAAGATTGTTTCTAGTGAATCGAGCAAAAAAATACTGCAAGGAAGATATTCTACTAGGGTAAATTCACAAAGGAACTAACGTTTTCTGAGCTTGAAAGCTACTTAGACACGGAGAACTATTCTGGTACGCCCTGGTTCTAGTTGTCTAGTTTCCGACATTCGCCGCCGAATTCTTATTGACTGATCACTTTTCCTTCATAGTAAGTGACCAAATTCTTATTAGAAAATAATTCTTACTGGAAATTTAAATCTATACGTTGCACTGAACAATAAGGACTGAAAAAACTCATTCTACAAATATTTAAAAACAAGCTTTTAATTTTTAATGGTCCTGAAGTCCAAGGATCCTTGACGATCAAAGGACAATTAACTTAGAAGACGACCCAACAAGAGATTATAGAACTAAGAGAGCTCGCAGTCGAATGCCTCGTCTACCAAGAGATGTTACAGTCGAAAAGGTCCATAATACTCGAGGTGAAAAAAGATGTTCAGAGTCGAGTTCTCCTCAAGTCCGAAACCGCCACTTCCGACTATCAAAAGGGAGTTCCTTTTGGAGATATTTTTTTACCAAAAGTTTGCACCAGCAAAATTCGATTAATTACATAGAAATGAAGAATGGGGAATAAAGTTATAAAATAAAATTATTCCATTCTAGCGTAAGCCACAATGCTTACCACCAGCGTCTTGCATAATTTTCGCTTCGATAAGAAACTGCGAACAGAATTTAAATTGCCTCATTAAAAACGCACTCGATAAGTGTGGAAAAGTGGATGCTTTTTTATTCTTAGCCGTAGCTATCTAGCTAACAAAGAGAGATAAGCATAACAGTCGTTAAATGCATTAGGTCTTAACAGTGTCGGTAATAAGACAAGGATACTGCTAAGCTGCTTCTAAAGGAAAATAATAGTTGCTGAATAGTAGTTTTGCTTCGAGGTGTAATTCCATTATCGAACGCCTGTTTTACGTCTCAATCGTACCTAGTAACCCCAAGGTTACACTTTTCTTACCTCATTGCTATAAATACGGCGTACCATTACCGTTTTGATTGAACAGCTTTTTCATCTTAATCTTGCCCATTTATTCCTTCCCGTTTTGTGGGGACGGATTTTTCCAATAACGGCTCGCCATGCAAGCGCAGGCTTATATGCTAGCCCCCATGGTGAAGTTTGCTTTGGGGTACGTTTTATGCTGTTACCTCCAGGGTGTCTGTCACCGTGTTGTGGGTAGTGAATTTGATTAAATAACTTAGGTTATCGGACAAGATTACCGGAAGCGCGACAGCGGATGGGCGTCCGTAGGATAAGGGTTTCGCTCCGTCTCACGATGCACGGTCGTTATCAAGATTCTTTTATCGGACGTGATCGTTGGGCCGGTTGGTTGGTACTGGGTGGTGAGCATGTCATGCCCACCAACCCGCAACCATCGGATTTCCCCCCTCAAATCGTTGCTTTGTACGAAACGAATGCAGTTCTTGCACCGCAGCAGCGGTGGTCGTAAAGCTGTGATTAATGCACGTAGAAGCATACTTTTCATTGATTTATGTAGCAAGCACAACATAAATGGGGAGCTTTTCGACCATGTACTGACTCTTTTTACGCTCGCTGGAAGCTTATGTGCATGTAAATATGAGTCCCTTTGGGGAGGGTGTTCTTACCACCCAAGGGCATATTAGCATATTATTGCGACCTTATTTTATTGCTATTGAATGGGTAATGTCAAGGAAATGAAATGGTCATTAAACAACCTTCAAAATAACTATTTCCTTCAGAATAAAGTACTAGTAAATTGGTGGATTCTTGAATTGAAGGCTATTCAAAATGGAGATGGAGTGCCAACGTAACCCAATTCTATTTATCGAAATAATAAATTCTTCGCATTAGGTGCAGGGATTTGCACGGAATTCTTACGTACGATTTCGGAGCCTTTCTCAAGATCGCATCGCTTTCCTGCTAAGAACGGTAAGTATGAATGAAAAAACAGCAACGTCGCGCGGCCGCTTCGTGACCACGTTCACAAACACAACCGTTTGAACGGCACACGGTTTTTCGAGGAAAACAGGCGAAAAAAAACGAGCCACCGAGCGGAATCCAAGAAGAAAACGAAACCCAGCCAACCCTGCAAAACTGCACGAAGGAAGAAAAAGAAAACCGAAAAGCATTTCGACGACGTGTGCATGTGTGTGTACGTACGTGTCGGAAGGGAATGGAGAACCAACAAAAAAACAACACGCTAAAAACAGGCCCGGCGGTGGTGTTTCCGAAGTGCATTTAATGAGCCGTATACACACATTCCGTAGCGTGCGCGCGCGATTGTGTGTGTGAGCGCGTTGTTTGAAACGACGCACTAACACTACTGCACCGCCAACGAAAGTGCGCTAGCGCCGTCGGTCGTCGTCACGCGTCCGCAAGTAGCGAGCGAAGAAGCGGAGGAAAAGAAACCCCAAAGAAGACAACACGACACACACCGTTCGTAGCGTGTGAAGAAGAAGAATGTGAACAAGCTCGCGCGCGGCACTGACGCCCGGGAAGAAGAGCAAGAAGCAACACAACAAAAAAGGCAATCGATGATGCTGATGACGACGAGACGAAACGTAGCTGAGAAAGTTTAATTGTAGTCCGTTCACTCTGCTGACTAGATGTGGGTATGTGTGTGTGTGCGTCTAGAAACGAAAGAGCAAGCAGGCTGGCACAACGAGAGGGAACGAAAGGCCCAGCGTTCCTTATACTGTGCTGTGCCTGTGTGCGTGGAGAAGAATTTTGCAGTATGAAGTATGAAAAAGGTCTGCTTGATCGGCGGATTGTTCGGAACTCTGTGTGCGCGAGTTTTCAACCTTCCAAGAGAGCTGTGGCAATGGGAAAAAGGAAAAATAATTTTTACTTTAATACATTTTTAATCCCACAACCATACGATGTACGAGATGTACATATAAAAGCTGTACGGTCCAAACTATGGCCAGAGTTTATATAGCTGAACAAAAGTTTTCCAGGAACAAGTTCCACGAACACCGAACATTGCAATGGTCAAGAGGGAAATTAACGCACTTTGGGCGGGCTACCGGAAGTAGTTGAAGCGACTAAACCAGGACGGGAACGAAACGTTAATCGACTTCTTGGACGACTATTTTAAGTGATTGAAGCAAGATAACCTGGAGGAATCTTTTCGCCTAGAATCTCATACTTCCAATGACGATGAGATGAGATCGAAATATCTTAGTAGGCGTGACATGTGACAGGTGCACTTTGAACTGTTTTGGCGTTTCCGGTGTTTTCTTTTTAGTAGAAAGAAGCGGTTTAGGTCCAAGTGAACGGTGATTCTGATTCGTGTAGGGCAAGGAAGGTCCATTGCTCAATGGACAGAATCGCGTACTAGGAGTTGGAGATCTATCTCACCGGGAAACCTTAGGAAAATTCCCTACAGCATGATCTTGAAGAACACCATCCTGCAGAATGATCCCTCGGTTGCGCGCGGAAAAATTGTCGCCCGCATGTTAGGTCTGCCTTATCAATGATATCATATTCGAAGTATCATATCATATTCGGCTAGTAGAGATGGAAAGCAACGAATTGCACATGTTCAAAGAAGAGATAGTTTCTCGGTTGACAGAATTTGAATCAGTACTGGTTGGAGTCCCGCTTGGACATGAATCCCAGTGCTAGAGGCAGCAGGAACACCCATAAACGTGATGAAAATTAATGGTATAGCCATTTTCCTTATGGGTTAGCTAGCCGTTTTTTCCTTTCGTGCTAGACCTGCACTGGTCAACACTGGCGGAAGTTGTCAAACAAAACGTTCTTTTGAAGGGCAAGGGTGCGACTCCGTTATTTCCTCCTTTCGTGTACCCGTGCTAATGCCGGGTTCACCAAATTTTGCGTCGTAAGTTTCCCGCGCTCAAGTAAGAAGCCGTCGGCAACAGTGGAGAGGGTTTTTTATGCCTTAAAACACATATACAAGCATTTTTCCATTCAAATAAGCACGATTTGTAGCGCAGCCTTTCGGTAGGTTAGGAAATGTCAATTTTTAGTCCACTTTTTCGCAATATGTGCCCGCCCTAGGACGGTTGTTCTGCGGAAACGCAAAAATCTACATGCCAAAAAACACGCTCGCACACACTGTTACAAAACTCTTCCTACCTCACTGTCACAGTGTGCTGTAGCGACATGAATGAATAAAATAAATCATTCCAATTTTGCTGGTGTGTGTTGGTGTGGTCCGCTTCGGATCGCCTTTTTTTTGCGCCTGCCTAATGTTGTTTTTAGGTTCTTTATGTTTTTGGCATACAACCCCCAGAATCTCACCCCCCGTGCGATGATGCTTGCCCTGTGTGCGCCCGCTTGCTTTTCTTGCTGGCCGTAATTCCGCTACACACACGCACACACACGCACACTGCGCTCTCTGCACCGCGTTTCAACCTTCACCTTCGCGTGCTTCCTCGGCTACACACAGCAGCACACAGCCGCGCTTATTATACTATTTCGGTCTCGGTTCCGTTCCGCTGCCGTCGCACTGCTTCACATTCCGCGGCCGTGCTTCCACATGCCTGCTGCTTCCCGTCATCCTACGTCATTCGCTTTCATTTCGCTCTTCCTACTACGCGATCATAGCGTATACGCACGCACACACACACAAACAGCGCACGAAGCGCACCCCACAATACATAGCCACCGGGTCGTTGGTGGAAAGGAAAAGTGCGTGCGAGTGTGCGTGGTGTGTTGATCGCGGGCCTGCCTGCTGTCGGGTGACGGCCAATGCTTTCGATTATCTCACCACTTTTCATCCGCTCCCGCATCCTTCCACATCTCCCCGGCCGCAGCGCTCCGACGCCTGCCCTGTAAGAATAAGCGGGCCGTCAGCACATAAACGAGATTGTGTCAGCGCCCGCTAAGAGCAAAGCACGCTACGAAGCAAACGAGAAGAAACGAGCGCTCGCGAGCGCGTGAGTTGGTGTTGGTGAACACACTTTACCGTTGCATTGGGCATCTCGTTCTTGCCGCGCCGTACAGTCGCGCTTTCTCTTTCACCGTTGCTCGACTCCGCATCGCAGTCGGCGGCGGTAAAATGGTTGTTGGCTAAAATGGTGGGCATTTGTTTGTGTTCGTCGGTCGCGGCACAACGTCGTTTCTCTACTGTCGTTCGTCGCAGTGATTTTTACAGTTTCTCACCATTGCTGGGTGTGTTTGCAAATACACAGTTCTAGTGAGTTTTGGAAAATATACGGTGCGTTACTTTGCCGGGAAAAATTAATGTCCGCCACCACTCAACCGGGTGTTGCGTATTGCGCACGGGGAAATTGCATATTGTACAGTTACTATCGATCGAAGAAGCGAAGTTAGAAGTGCGAAGAGGCGAAAGATTGTCGATAAGACGGAGATTTAAAACGTGAAAAAAAGTCATACGGCTTGGAAGTTGAAGTGTCGGCTGAAGTGGAAGAATTTACGGTCAGCTCGTGCCAAAAGAAGAAGCAAAAGGAAGGTCCACCCTTCTGCCAAAGCCTTGTGTGGTAGCGTATTGCTAAAATTGGTGCATAATAATTACTGAAGTGAGCTAATAGTGAAGTTAGAAAACAAGACACAAATTATTATTCCATACCAGAACAAGCAGTGTAGTTAGTTTCGTTCGTTTTGTGTGTACCATCAAACTGAAACGAACACCCCAATTGTCCGTCGGCAAAACATACCTAGCCGTGTACGTTGCTTGATCTTAGTGGCGTGTGTGTGAGAGTGTTTGTTGCTTGTGATTTACATAGAATAGAAAAAAGAGCATTAGTTTCTCATTATAATTGCACTAAACGAATCCATTTTTGATGTATTTAATCTCCAAAAACCTAGTGTTTGCGTGTATAGCTAAATGTCCAACTACCACCGGGTGTTTGAAAGAAATTCAACGCGGAAAGTGAAAAAATTATAGTGAACTCGATTTTGCAAACGTGTTAGTAAACAACGGCGTAGATTTCTGTCACCCAGCATCGCTGCCGTCTGCGATGGGCAGTTTTTGTGCGTCGGAAAGTGAAGTTACCGACGGGATGGTATAAACGATGACACTTCACTGTCAATCAGAGCGTTTTCTAGCAATAACAAACGGTGTGCGATTTGGTTGAAGGAGAAATAGTGGATCAAAGTTTTGTAAGCGGAGAAACAGAACCAATTAACCTTAGCGGTCACAAAAACGCTGTTCGAAATGTCGGTCCAAGCGAAAAGGCAACACTGCTACCTGTGCGATCTGCCGCGTATGCCGTGGGCCATGATACACGACTTTTCCGAGGCGGTTTGTCGCGGGTGCGTCAACTATGAGGGTGCGGATCGGATCGAGCTGGTGCTGGACACGGCCCGCCAGATGAAGCGCATCCATTCGGCGGCTAGTGGTGGTGGTGCCGGCGGTGGCAGCAGCAGCGGTAAACGTGGCCACGAAAACGGCGAACTGTCACATCGGTCCGTGCCGACGGCTGCCGGTCCCCATCACTATTCCGTCCGGACAGGGCCGAACGGACCGACACTGGTGGACTTTACGCCGAAGCACGAACCACACGACATTGCCAGCGTGCGGGCGGGTACCCGGATGCAGCAGCATATTCCACCGCATCACATGGCACCGCACGGTGCAGGCCGGCAGCAGGTTCCGCCGGCACTGTCGGTGAATCTGAAGCGACCACCGCCGGATGATGACGATCATCAGATGGAAGGGCCGACGGGCAGTGCGAAGCGCGGTGCCGATGATCCGAATGTGGCCATCCAGCGACCACCGCTGACACGTGGCGAATCGTTACCGGCCGTACCGTTTGTGCCGGATCGACAGCCCAGCTACAAGGATAAACATCCCGTGCGAACGGCATCATTCGATACGGCCGCTTTCAAGGCACTCGGTAAGTTGGTAGCTGGTGTGAGTTGAGAAACCCTGCATTAGTTCTTTGCAAGTCCTTTTCCCTTAAAAAATGTAAAAATAACGGTGTGAGGTAGATAAAAGCGTGCGTGCGAATGTGTGTATGTGTGTGTGTGTGTGTGTAATTTTTCACCGTTAGCATAGGTACAAAACGTATCCTAAGCAGGCTGCGAGCCTTGCTTTTTTAGCAAACAAAACAAGAGGAAGGAGAAACAGGAAGATCCTTTTTCTGGGTATCGTGACCACATTGATCCTACCCAGGTGTTTGGTTTGTTTGAGTTGGTGTGAGTGCGGATGGCTTGAGAGGTAAAAAAAAAAACAGAAAAGGACACATGTTTTATTTGGTCGTTTGTGTTGGTGCTATATATTTGAAATGTTTTATTATTTATGTTACTGTTTTATTATTATTTACCTGGTTTTGAGTGTGTGTTTTTTTCGTTTCTTTCCGCTATGGGTAGTTAATATGGTAAATTTTTAGATACATTTGAAGGTACGAGATGCTGTAAAGTAATGGACATAAACACATTAGGATGTATTTATTTAAAATTTAATTATTTGTTTGTATGTACCTTTTCGACTATGTATTTCTTCTTCTTATTGGGTTTGGGCAACCATTTGCTGCGATGTAATGGTTTGTGGAATGGTGGAACTGGCAATCCAGCAACGGGTAAACTAGTTGCAGTAAGTCAGTAATGGCAGGCCTATGTGGCAGTAAGACCAGGCTATTTGCGACTTAAATTACTCGTCAAATCGCGAGCTTAATTCAAACAGAGTTGAGCAAAATTGATTATATTTTCTTACGGAAATGAGGTGCCATTATTATTGATTCCAATTTTTAACAAGTAAACTATAAGTGCAAGAATTGCAATATTCACTACGTAATAGCACAGCAACCATTTAGTATGAGTAATGGGTGCAATTTCCGTCATTAACGTTTGCCCATCAATCGCAAATGACAGCAACAGTGGTGGGATAAGTTAATTGGGCTTCGATCTGTTGACGTAGCTTTTGGATTAAAAAGACACACATACACGCACAAAAGCAGATACCTATATAACGCCGTCGGCATAAAGACGACAGAGGAGGGGGTGGTGGTGGTTTTACAAAGTGTGCGATGATGCAAACCTATATATCAGCAGCTCAACACCACTCCCGTCGGTCTGCAACCCAACCTCCAACCAAGTTCAAGGACGTGCACGTGCAACAACCACCATCCATCCGTCCATCCACCGGAAGAGGAAAGCAGGGGGAGGGAGGGGCGAATGTTTTTGAGGCGTCAGACCTAACGGTTTTGCCGTACGGGCCAAGGGAAAGGATGGCGCAACACCGCCAGATCAATTCTCTACCCTCTTGGTACCAACCATCCACCCCGTCGATCCGTCCCGGCACGTTCTGCCTGGTGCAGCTGTTACAAGCCGGTCGCAAACACTGTACCGCGCGTCAATCAGCTATCAGCTGACAACGTTTTTCCCTTCGGAAGCAGAAGAGGAAGGAAGGCGGACGATCCCGAAAAAAAAGGGAAACGTGACAAACTCTCGAAGGAAAATAGAAACACACGTCCTTTTGGGCTGGCTGGTCTTCACTGTACGACCATTTTGTTTTTCCTTTTCTTTTCTACACATTCAATATGCTGTTGTCTTGGATTATGTCAGGTAGAGGGAAAGATGCGCACGGGAAGAATTCATTTGGATGGACCGAGTGTTATCCCTTTAAATAGTGTGTAACGTTCGGGCAGTATTTTCTGCACCAAGTACTGTTAAACGGTCCTTTTTTTAATTTTGTTTTAATGATTCACATGATTGCGGCCCAGCAAAAAATCCCTCAGGTACACATGTTTGCACACTCTGCGTGTGTTGGTTAGCTTGTCCGTTACAAATGTTACGTTTATCTTTTTACGGCTTCGGCTGTTTTATGTTTCAAATTGCAGGTATAGAGCAAACCGTAATCTTTCTGTTTTGTTGTTGTTGTGTTTTCCTTTTTGTAATTGCCATTAAGAAGCGGTAGCAGCTATACAAACAACCACGACATGCATAAATAAGTGCAAAATTAAAAGGTGTCCCGTGTTATGGGCCATGCCTGTTGTACAGTGCGTTGGCGAAAAGCGCGATTCAAATTCATCACACGAATGTCAGCTGCAACTACCGAACAAATACACACACACACGTAGACACAAACCCAAATCGTACATTACAGCAAACATAGACAAGTTGGTGTGATGTGAGTCAGAGTTGACTCAGTCACACCGTTGATTGGGATGGGGTGTGAATGGGTGGGATGAGGTGGGATAGGCTGTGAGAAATAATCTACCAGCCAGGATGGTAGCATGGTAACGGTCGTGATGGAGTCGCCTACTGCCCCGTACATCTATCGCTCGCTCAGCACAGTAGTACGCACCTGGGACAAACAAATTTCATTTGCCTGGTGTTAGGTATATACACCAGTACACGCTCGCATATGTACATATGTATTGTATGACTACGGTCTGTAGTGTTCTTCTGGCTTTAGCTTTATAAATTTTCCAACCGGACTTGTGTATGTTGCCATAGTTTTTGTTTTTGTTCCTTCACGCCATTAAACTCCCTAGCGGTGGGTACCATTTTTCAAACCACCCAAAACGGGCAAGCGATCATCATCACGCGCATTTTACACCACCATTTTACGTACGTGTATTTTGGTTGTGTGTGAGCGCGTTGTCGCTCTTTGGAGGGAGGAGTTTTTAATGGATAACCCAAAATTGAACGAGAACGAGAATGTTTTGTTTTTAATGGAGATAGATGACCGCAGTACGTTGCTGCGAACCAACACACAACACATGGTGGTGGAGCAGACACCACGAACTTTAGAAAGGTGGGTGATGATGTGGACAAACCGGATTCGCGGTTTTTTTCTTTCGGGCGGATCCCTTCGCATACATGGGATTTACCGCTATGTTGTTGTTGGTGGCTTCCACACCGAGAGTTCTTCCGGAGAGAGGTCGCGAAAATGTCTTCACTGAAATGGGAAGTCAGCCTTGAGGGTTAGTTGTTCTCTGCGCAAGGTCTTTTCGCAAGGCATTAAATGATCCAGAGCAGGTTTTGTGTTTGCATTTGATTTTGTAGTACAGAAAAGTTTTTTTAAGCATATGTTGATCAAATGTAAAAAATACTTCCTTCTCCTTTCATTTTGGACATGAAATCTCTTGAGAAGATTCCACCAAAGAACTCGTCGGCTTGTCGTTGTAGGAGCGTGTTGCCTGTAGCGGACGCGATTTCTACCGGTTCCAAGCTTGGCGCACCGGTTGGCCTACTTCAGACCAGTTTTATCCCGTGGGTTTGGTTGGAAATGAAACTGGAACCACCGGGGCCACCCTGCGCTGCGGCGGTTTGCAATAAATGCAGTTTTTCTCATTCCTTCACGACGACGCCACAGACTGTAGACATGCTTGTGCACAGGTTCTCGCTGACTGTTGCGTGCGCCCTCAGCACAGCGGACATTACCCGTTAACCCCCTTTGCCCAGTCAAATGGACCGGAGGGGGGAAGAAAAAAACCAGTTCCAGAACCTGTTGTTGTTGTTGCTGTTGGGTCAGGTAAAACGGGGGGTGGTTTGGTAAGTTTTAATACTCTCCTCATCATCGGCACGCGATTTTCTTGATGTTGCTCTTATACAAGTTGCATGCTCACTTGATATCTTGCGTTTCGAGAAGGTCTCCCGTTTAGGGTGTTCCGTGCGTCGGATTGAGCCTTTCACTTTGCCAGACTAGAAGAGCCAGAGTTGCGCTCTGCTAGAGGTGTAGTAAAGCAGTCTAGCCGACTGCGTGTTTGTGTGCGTTCCGTTCATTGGGTAAAGGCCCTCGAAACGATGGTTCAAGTTTATGGATTACATCATCATCAGCCCCATCATCATTCAACCCCCCCACTTCCAACCACTCCCAACAACGGCGGGAAGCAATGTCTGGTCGACCGAGAGAGAAAGAGCGAACGAGACTCGACGTGAAACGCGGGCCCGGCTGAGCTGTGAAACTTGTGGTGGACGAAACCCCAGCGGTAGGAGCTCTGGGGAGCCAGCTTTTACTCTACACACTGTTGTTGATGTTGTTCGAACGGGGGGAGGCACCATCACACATTTACTAACACTTTGCTACTAAAACATCGCGTGCTACAACGACGACGGTTGAATAGGACGAGGGAGCAACACTGCTCCGCCTGCTGTTCGTCTGGTGGTGGGTTTTTGGGGTGGCTAGCTGACCGTGGCCGTTTTCCTTTCGTGACGACGGTTTTCGCTGTCACGTCTGTTACGATTTGATGCGAGCCGGGGAAGTGTCGGGGTGGCCCAGAAAGGAGGTTTCATACAATAAAGCAGGAAATAAACAACACGACGATGACGAAGGCACACCACACAACACTCACTACTCTTACCATAGTAACACTACGGGAGCGCGTGCGAAAAGAAAGGGAAAATGAAAACTCATGGCCTTCTCCTTGAGCGTTCGGTGCCCAGAGTCCCAGTGTTTGTGCTTTCCACCCAATAATCGAGCCTGGCCTGCTGCTGCTGCTGCTGCCCAACTCGTTGGTGCGGTAACAGTTTTCCTTTGCAGGTGTGTGTGTGTGTATGGGGGGAAAACGAACTATTGCGTGTGCTGTGTTTGGTGGGGCCAGCGACGACGATGGTATCTCGAGGTGGACCGGTAAAGCGTAACTTTTTGTTGTTTGTGCCGAACCATCGCACGTTGATTGATCAACCAAACGGCCGACGGTGAAAATAGACGACGATTTTCCATTTCTACTGTGTTAAAAAAGCCTCAACAACAATCACAAACAGACACACACTACTTTTGAGACGATGGTGGTGACGGATCGGATTCGTTTTGTGTAATTTTTTCATCCACTCAGTAGAACTTATTTGTGTGAGGATTGCTGTTTGGGAATGGGTTTTAAGATATCTGCATCGGTCCACTAAATGAGGTTGTTTTCTTGGTGAATGTTTCTGGTCTTGCATCATGCATTTTCGCTTGAAAAATCTTAAGTGTTCTGTGTATAGATGAGATGAATAATTGGAGACAGTTGTTTCGGGTGAAGAGCACCACGGCTGACTAACCAGCTATTGGTAAAGTCAAGTTACGAAAATCAGAAATTATAGACTGAGACCTCTTGAGGTTGTAGTGCTAAAGGAGAAAACACGTTTGTTAGTTAGTTTAAAAAGCCTTTGAGTTGCTATACTTCTTTCGACTCTCAATTTATTTGTCTATTTTCGAGACACATTAAGGTGTGGATATTCTTGTCAGTTTCCTTAAAAGTAGTTGTAAAACAGTCTTTTGCCTAGTTCTATGCTACATAGTCCAGGAATGATTAATTACACTTTCTGACCAATCACGAACAGATGAATCATCGTGCCGTGTGAGTTGGAAAAAGAAATCGATTCTATCCATGTATCGAGTTTCCCTGTTTTTTTTTCTGTTAATACAGAACTAATTCCAATGGCGCGGTGTGAATGGAGCAAAAGCCCTGTGTAGTTGGCGGCGGGGGAGTGTTTGTATCGTCCCGGTTCTTCATTTATTACGGTACCGATGAATCGAAAGCAAAAGCGGCCAATCCATCTGGGTTAGAGGGGATTAAGTGAAGAAGAAAACAAAATTGAAGTTTAGAGGAATGGGTGTGTTCGGGAGGGGGTGTGCAGGGGAAAAGAATTTGGTTTTCAATCGATAAAAAAAACTGACCGGGACGTTCTTCCTTCGTTTTACACTGCACTGTTTCTGTTGGTTTGTACTACGTTTAACCTTCGACGGGGCTTCCACCAAACAAACCACGATGTTTTAAATAGAAGACGGTTTTTGAATGGAATGTGTGCCGCCATCCGTCGGTCTGGAATTATCTTGGGATGCGAGCGTATATATGTAATACATAGGTGTATCGAGAATTTGTTGCGCTCTCGTGTTCACAATCACGCTGTGGTATTTGTTATTTGATGGTGTCCTACACAAACCATCTCCCACACATCCACATCGTGTACATGATGCATCGCGCGCCTCCTCCACGCTATCGATCGATGAACTTGTACTGCCGTGTGATATCTTTTGCTCGCGGAAGTGTACTACAAGCCGCTGTGTGAAGGGCACTGGACGTGCGCAGAACACGGATCTGCCACAGCCGTGTCGCGCACGGTCACAGATTTCAGATTTCCGTCCGATGGGATCCTTGTTCGCGTGTTTGTCGCGGTGTGTGAGAGGTGCTCCGGGGGCAATAATTATTACCGTGTCTCGTTCGCAGTACCCCTTTTTCCGGTCAAATTTTTGGGGATGAAAAGTGGGAAAAATAATTCAAACGAACCCCAGACAACGACGGTCCGGCGGGACATAATACACGACCCGAAAACATAGCAACAAATCAAAGGAAACGTGTCGTTTCCATGCTCACCGGGGTCGTCGTCGTCGTCGTCACATGGATAACCTACTTTTGCTACCTGAGAGATATCCTTCTTCCTCCTGCTCTGTTTTCCTTCATCTCGCTCATCCCCTTCTTGGTGTGTGTGTGTGTATGATTGTTGCCCTCTCTCTAACTGTACATTATGCTGCTTTGAAAGTGTGCGTGTGCATCATGCTGTGAGGGAATCATATTCTACCCGTTCTTGTTGGGCCCCTCTACTAGCCGCCACCTGGAGGGATTCTTGAGGGTTTCTACATTCATCCGCGCGCGCGGTGTTTCGCGAACTCCGTAGGGAGGGGTTTTGTGTGTATGTTTCTTCTTTCATCCTTTATGGGCTGAATTTCTTGCCGCTTCTCGCGTCCCAAAGGTGGGGGAAAGATATGATGGTGTGGTGTGTATCCATAGAATACCGGTTTTGTGAGGTTTCTTCTTCGTTGTGTCTTCCCAATTTTCTTAACATTCCCAAAACAACATCATCATCATGGTCATCGTTTTCCCCTTTGCTTGAACCGGCTGCTTGCTGTTGTGTTCCTCAAAAAAAAAAACCCTCTCTTTCGATCGTAGCCTACTACTACTACTCCTTCTCGCTCGGGTGCATTTTGTTTGCTTCGATAATCGCACTCACGCGTTGGTTTCATTTTCCATCATCATCCCCATGATTTCTTCCCGTTTGTTTTTCGTCGATCTTTTTTTTTTTATTTGCTTCGCTTTCTACGATTATGTAAAGAAGACGTTCAACCACCGTACAAACCGCTTCACCTCACTGTTCTTTTTCCATTCGCGCCTAACCGGAGCCCCGAAAATCTCGACACAGATACACACTTTTTTGCTCTCGGTGCCTGTTTATTTCCTTTACTTCCCTAGTTTTCTTTCACTCTTTTGCTGTTCTTCCGCTACATTCCTTGGGCTACGATTTTACGATTCCATTTGGCTGGTGCGTTTGCCCGCATCGCGCACACCCGGCATCCAAAAAATTTGCTTCATTTTCCTTTTTTTTTTCTTTTGGAAATGCTCTATGATTGATGGGAAAAGCGTGACTCGCGGAAGAAAGAGAGGGAGAGGGAGAGAGAGTGAGAGAAACACGACGCATTGAGAGGGGGTATTGCAATGCCTGCTTTGGGTTAATGTTTTCGACCTTCAGTTTGTGTGCGGTGAAAGAGATAGTTTGGTGTGTTGTGTTGTAGTTTGGGGGAAATGTTACTTTCTTTGCACAAAAACGACCAAAAAGCCACGGTTGACAGTATAATCTTTTGGAGGCTTTTCTTTCCCCCCCCCCTGTTGATGTTACGTTTTGCTGCTAATGGTCATTTGTGTGCAATGATTGATTGAAGAGGAATTAGTGTGCAGTTTCTTTTCATACTTCCCGTGTTGAAAAAGATCATGCGTCTCCATCAAGTAGTGCGCACGGTGTCATGTGCTCTACTTAATACGGCATTCAATTGATTCGTCTTTTGTGAGTCGTCGTTAGGACAAAAAAAAATACAAAGGCATATTTTCTTGTTTTTATTATTATCTTCATTTAATACATTGTGTATTAGAAATATTTGAATGTCTTCCTTTGAAGTTATTTTACTACTACGTTTTTTGCATATGAAAAAAGTAATAGAAATTTACATAATGGGATCGGTACTTCGTTTTACTCGGCCTCGTTCTTTCCTGTAATAAAACTGTAGCTAATATAAACACTGTCTTATAGCTGAACGGCACTGAAGACACGCAAATGTCATCGTCAATACCGTCCAGAGAGGGTTCTGGAACAGTGAAAGGTTAAGGACATCGTAACAGACCGGAACCCACGTGCATAAAACTGAATATGTTAACATTTATGGCTGAGATTTGGAGAATTCATTTGTAGCATTGGATTTGATGTGAGATTTTGTTATAGCTAACTTGTAGAATTAACTAAAGATGGAATTTGTGCAGGATTAACCACATCTTGTAGATATTTAAATTAAATAAATAACTACTATTACTTAACGCAACGTTCAATAAATGGTGTGGTGTGGAGAAAATAGTTCTTTAAACAATTAGCACTTTAATCCTCTATAATGATGGCACCGATATTCTAAATACTTCCCATAACAACTCCTTATTTAAATCGAAGATTTATTACGGTGCAACAGTAGCTGGGAGTGCACCAGAAAAAAACCACCCAACAGGTTTTTTGATACATGTTTTTTCTTCTTCTCTCCACCTTTCTATTCCCATCTCTCTCTCTCTTTCTCTCTTGCAGACCAGAAACAACAAAATGTGGGGATTTTTGTGAACGCCCCAGTTATGCCACGAGGTAAATATGAATGTACCAAAACTAATGATCTCGTCCTGCAGATGTTCAGCTTGAGTTATGTTGCTACTTAGCTTCGATTCCTTGCCGGGAAGTCGAACGATTTTAGGTGGCCAGGATATTGAAAAAAAGCGATCGCCTTTACGATCGTGTTATGCCATCTTTTGTGCTTTGATCATACTGTACACTCAGTACTCCAGTAGTCTGGTGTTGTTGTCCGAATAAAGAATGGGGACGCCCTAATGTTGGCAAAGGTGTGAAGTGCATGTGAAAATCGATTTTACACAACCACAAGTAGAGTGTGTGCGGTTGTTTGCGCTCTCCGTTCGTTTGCTTTTGTTGTTAATAGTTAACAAAACGAATCAACAAAAGCAACATCCCATTAGCCATTCACATCCGCCAGGGCAAAAGTGTCCGCAGGCACAGCAACAACAGCGCGGCCCCATCGGCATTGTCCGTTCGCGCTCGCGTATGACGAATGGTTCGCTCGCGGGTAGATCCGTTACGGATCGATTCCGATTGACATCGTTGGTGGTTCTGGCGATGGGTACGTGGGATTGAACGTGGGAACCATGGCCATGACACACCGTGGGCCAATGTTTGCTAAATCGCCGAAAATACCGTTCAAAAGCTACAAAAGCTGTTTTGCATTTACTAAGCTTTATGCGTTGGGGTTTGAATGTTTAAATATAGACACCTTACAAGAGCGTATAATCTGCGTAAAGAATTAATCGCATTTGTGTTGCAAAACACAGAAGAAAGTAAAATATTGGGCAGATTCGAATTGAACAAAATTGAGCAATTATTTGAGGGAGGAGCACAAGCGAAAATTTCCACGTGTACGTTAATTGCTTAATGTGTTCGATTTAATTGGCCAATTAAATTGCTAATGAAGTGTGTTGTGCTCTATAAATGCAATTAGAACTATTAGCAACACACCGCAAATTGTTTTGAAACTCATCAATCATCGTTTCGTGGGGTGAAGCGAGCAGAAGAGAGCTATGGGAGGATACGATCCAAGTGTGGAGTCTTCGTGATCGTATGGTGATCGAATGATCCGCGTCCGTTTTCTTACATGACACCCGAGTTCTGGGTGGAATGGAAAAACGAAACCCTTCTGACTAGACCCTCAGAAGGGGGGGATGCATAGCTACGTTGATGATAACGTTCCGCTTATCGGTCCCTAACCCAAACCAGCGCCAGCCGGTTTCGGACCGTCGTCGTCGTCGTCGTCGTGTGCACATGTTGTGTTCCTCAGTTACGTTGTCACTGGAACATCGATAAGATGTCTCAAAAACAGAAATGAATCTCTGATCCCCCTTTCACAACACCCGTACGATGCACGATGCTAGTGATTGGAATATGGTGAGGCGCAGTTTAGCCTGTTTTTGATAGTGGTGGTGAGATGATACTGTTGTTTTCCTCTTCACCTCAGCGTGTTCCGGAACTGTGGCGCAGTCAGACGGCGCAGTCGATTGCGTGTCGTAGCTATCAGCCCCGGTTCGGCTGGTAGCCCTTCAAGATCAAGCGTCGTCCGCGTGTTCCACCGAATGCACTATCAACCCGGGTTGGTGTGCGATGATGCAACACGCACGCAGGACGGGATGATGGACCACATAAGCGCGATAAGCGATTTGTTGACGAGAGTGTATGTGTGTGTGTGTGTGAGTGCGCTTTGGAGCATTTTTCGAGCGCTTGATAAGCGGACCGGGAAGTGTGCGGATCGTTACAACACCCCCCGAGCTTCGTGTAATGATTTTGTTGACCACCACTCGGTCGGTCGGGGTGTGTGTGTGTGTGTTGGTGAGCAGCGCTCTGATTCACTACACCGGAACTCGGTCTAAAAAAAGGGGACATCCCTTATCAACACGCTGGAGCACGAGAGCACATCAGCTGGTGGGCTGGAATATTTGTGTTATTTCGCATTCTCTTTTTCCCCCCTCTGACCAGCAATGGGAAATGCAATCGATTAGTACGAAGATATTCGCAGTAATGTAGCGCGGGTTTGTTGATGCTTTTGCGTCTATTAGCGAAGGCACGCTTATCACGCAGACACACACACATGTGATGAAATACAGTCGTCGGCATTAGGTGAAGGTGGGCAGTAGTAGGTTGTGTTGTCGGGTATAGGACTAGACTTGATAAGCGGTGACCCAACTGCGAGGGAAAACGATTGCGAGTCGCATCGGACTGGCGTGTCCTGGCGTTGTAGCTAATCTGGTGAATGAGAAGTAATACGGCCAATAGTGATGAATTGGACGAGATGACTTGATCTCTAATTGATCTGGTTCCTTTGAAGATTATGCCTAGTACAAAAAAACTTCCACGAGTGGGTCTAAGAGGCTATTAACGGGAACTTTAGGCATTGAAGACGTAAATATTGATGGGGTCTTTTTGACCATGGGCATGTGAGATAAACATAAATTGGGAGATTCTCCAGGCGAAGTCAGATCCAGCCCTAACTCCACGTTATATTATTTGGTGTGGTAATCAGTGAAGAAGGCAGCAATTTTGCTTTAAGCCTGATGGGAAGAACACTGCAGAAGTTGGTCCGTTTCCTACAGCAGAAAGTCCTTACCATGCTTATGGGAGACTTCCTAGTTCGATTGATGCTTCTGCATAAGGTTAATAGGATCACTAATGCACACAGATATTCACATCGATTGGCTTACAGTTTAGAAACTGCAATGGCCTCGGATGTCAGTCATGTACTCATCTTTCTTTGGTTAGGAGACAGTAGCTGACCGTCTCAGTACAGTAGACGACGGATAGGGGAAAAGATCACCTATAATAGCTTAAAGCTTGTGTGTAGGGTCGTAGCATGCAAACATTAGATGCTGTTGTTGCTAGATTAAATAATGATTTAGAGGACATTACATCTATTAGGATTCATCCTGATCCGTACACTGTCCAACAGTTGTCGTCGTCCGGTGCATTGAAGTGGGTTTTAGCAACAATGTTCAACATCGTTTTTTTTTTCTTTCTTTCTTCCCTCTTCCCGCCCTTTCTTACAGTCTATCCGAACGTGATACCGATCGCGCCCGCATCGATGGGGGGCGGTGGGGGAGGTGGCGGCGGTGGCGGCGGCGGAGGCGATAGCACACCACCGGCACCGTCCGTTGCACCGTTGCAAAGTCCGATGGCGAACCTAATGTCGATCACCGAGACCCTTCCGCCCGGCAGTCCCCGCAATGGGCCAAGCCCACCGGGCCCACCGCCACCGCGGACAGCGTCCCGCGGCTCACAGCATTCGCCGAACAGTTCCGGTAGGTTTTTCGTTTTTCGCTTTTGGTTTTTAGTTCGGTTCGGCCTCTGATAATGGAGGTCGCGGGGTTAGTAGTTTCCAATTGTCATATCTAAATTTCCACAACAAAAAAACTCCCATCCTTCCGGTTCCGATCGCGGACGCGTTAGGGTAGGCTTAGTGAGATGGTGTGGTCGAATCGGTTCGCGACGGGTAATTAGAAAAAGCGCATGAATCTTTATAGCCATCGGGCGGAGCAAGTGAATGTTTTGAGGATACAAGACTAGTTTCCGACGAGTTCCTTCTCGAGATGAGATATGTATTTAAAAAAAGGGGTTCGATTCATTTTGTTGAACGCATTATAAAACCTGCACACAAACAAACCAACACACATGCATCAGAAGCACTTGCACAACCGTACTCCCTATAGGTAGCACCATTCCCATCAATAATTCCCATTCTTTTGACACCTTTACTTCACAATTCAAATTAACTCAAAAATCTTTCTTTGTCTCTCACTTCACCTTCGCAGGCTCATCGAGTGGACGAAGATCTTCCGGCTCCAGGCATGTGTCCAGCACGACGGTTACCTCGTCCGAAGCGCAACAACCCAACTCGTCGCTTCCGGGCAGCGGTGGATCGACGACACCGAACGGCGGAAGCGCCGGTGGTCCAAACGGAGGCAACGGAAGCACCCCGCCCGTCGCCATGGGTCCCGCTCGGTCCTGGTCAGCAAATGTCCCAGCAAGTACCTCCACCACCACCCCAATCACAGTCCCAATCGCAAGCCGGCCCACCGGACGGAGTTCCACCGGGTATGGGTGGTAGTGCCGGTGGTCCCGGTGCGAATCCTGCCGGCGGTCCCAATGCAAGTCCCGCTCCACCCGGCAGCGGTGGGCCACCGGGCAGCGGTCCCGGCAATGGTGCACCCGGCGGACCGGGAGGAGCCGGTGGACCAGGCAGCGGCGGTCTTCCGCCACCGCCCGGTTCGGCACCGAGCAATGCACCGCCCGGTACGGGTGGGCCAGCGCCGGCACCAGCACCAAACCCCACACTCAAATGCACACTGTGCCAGGAAAGGCTCGAGGATACGCATTTCGTGCAGTGCCCTTCGGTTGGTCACCACAAGTTCTGCTTCCCCTGCAGTCGGGAGAGCATCAAGCGACAGGTAAGGATCGACGGAGCGGACACCCTTCGGTGCAGGATCTAATCTTGTCTAACATTTTTCTTTCCATAGGGCTCCGGCGCGGAAGTGTATTGTCCGAGCGGGGAAAAGTGTCCGCTGGCCAACTCGACGATACCGTGGGCCTTCATGCAGGGCGAAATAGCGACCATACTGGGCGAAGAGCTGAAGGTAAAGAAGGAGCGCGAAACGTAGAGAAGTCGGTACACCGTTGCCAACAGTGTCGCTGCCGGCCCTGTGGCCACGGGTAGATTCACTAACAGCAGCAGCAGCAGCAGCGGTTCAACGTCCAGCGCAACAACAACGACGGGCACGGTTTCGGTGGGCGCCGGTGAATATTACACCCGGTCCCGGATGTTGCTGTCCGTCGATGGTTACGATGAGGTGCGCGTCTGTGAGGATGATGAGCAGGAGGAGGAGGAGGAGGAGGCTGTGAGAAGGGGCGTCGAGCGAACTTCCCCGCCCGAGGAATCGCCGGATCCTCCCCGATCGATGGTTGGCACCGGTTACGGTGGCGGAAGGCGCGATATCAACCGCGAGCATACAATGCAATCGCATCCGGTTGAAACTGCTCCACCGCAGCATCAGCAACCATGGGAGACGGATTTCTATCAGCAATCGCAACTTCAACCTCAACCATCACCATCATCACCATCATCGATTCCACCACAGCAGCAGCAGCAACAGCAGCAGCGTTACGATCGTCAGCTACGATCGCATCGGCACACGCGCCACCATCATCAGCGTTGAAAGTGGACTGTTGGCCAACGGAAATGTGTGGAGCGGCAAGCAAATGTTCTTTGTCCGCTTTGTTTTATAAAAACGAAGCGGAAACACACACACACACACACGCACGCAAACCCCCGGCGGATTGTAGATAGTTTTTTGAGAGAGAGGGTGGTACACACGATGCTCTGCTCCGGGAACCGCCGCCGGTGCCGGATCACTATGAGCCGAAAGGAGCCGTAATCTTTTCTTGGTAGTTTTTAATGTATCGTTTTTAATAGTGTGTGTGTGTGTCGAGATGAAGCAAATTTGGGACACTAAGAGGGAGGGGGAATCCTGTTTGCGAGTGGGATTCGATTGTACATAGTTAGTTTGAGCATATTATTGGGAGGGCACAGAAATCCGGTAGGAGAAAATGTGTAGCGAACTTCCCGTTGAAACGGTTTTGGTAGCAATTAACAATCAGAGGAGGCGCACAGGGGTCGAGTTTTTGGTACACAAAACGGACGCTGGCCCGTGTTTTGACGCAATAGAAAATTCCCCTTCTTCCCCGCTCTGCTCTGATATCGGGGTGGAGTTGGCTGGTCCGGTTTTCCGTTGGCTTCGTTCCTGCAAGAGTACAATGGTAATTTTTTTTTTCGTTTTAAGATAGCGAACGAAGCCTTTGGGGGTGCGTCAATAATGAACGGCGGTAGTTTTGTTGGGAAGGAGAAAAGGACGCGTTGGGGATGTTCCTTTCTTTTTCTTTCTTCGGGCGTTTTAAAGCTACCTTTACGTGAGATAAGCATAGTGTACAGCACGAATTGTTCAAGTTTCATTCTGTTTTAAACTGTTTTTAACGTGGGGCGAGATCCTAACGATCGCTTCGTCGAAGTTAGCCATTGAGCGTAAACGCGAAGCCTGATTCAGTTCTGTTTTATTGTGGAAGGCGAGGAAGGCTTTAGACGCAGATGTGTGACGCGCAAGGGAAGCTATAACTCGATTTTTGCGAGTTTACCTATAAGTTGAGCATGCCCACACAGGCAAATTTGATATACATACGCAACATAAGTACACATGCATTCTTTAAACAATTTTGTATGATTAAGCAGAATACAGAGAGAAAGTGTGTGTGTGTGAGAGAGAGAGAGACAGAGAGGAAATCGAAGAGAACAGAATGAGGTGAAGTAATGTTTTAATTTTATTATGTACGTATTTATAACTGTAGTTGACGATCGTATCGTTTATTTAATGTTTTCCTTTTTTTGTTTTGGAAGAAAAAAAAAACTTTTGGAAAGCGGGAAAAACACACACACACACACACACACACATTTTTCTTCCCACCCCCCCCCGGAACGAGTTGTACATATGCGAGCTAATTGATTAGCAGAATCCGCCAGAAAGTCGGAGAGAGTGCGTGAGTAAGTTTTATTATTAAAAATTGAGTGTAAGCAAACGTTTTTTTTTTTGTATCTAAACCACAAAAGCCCCACGCGGTAATGTAATGTACTGGTTTTCTTTTTATACATATACTAATTAGTTACACATTTCGATTCCTGCAAGAGAGAATTCAATTATTGCATTATGACAAAACAAGGGTTTAGCGGAGGAGCTCTAACAGATCGTTCGGAAGTGAATGATGATCGAACACACAAACAGTTGCAAATACAGTGAAAAAATTCAATTATTTTCTTCTGAAAAAAGAAGGTTTCGTTTGTTTTTCGTTTTTTTTTCTTTATGTTGGTTCGGTTCGGTGTGTTGTATTGGTTTGTTCATTTCCATTTAGCAGGTGAGTATGTTTTCCTTTACTTTTATCTATTTTAATTATTTTTCTTTTCTTTTCAATGTTAGTTGTGACTAGTGGTACTTTGTGTGTGTGTGTGTGCCCGCGCGTGACCATATTTTCACGTGTATGATAGTAGCCAGCAAACCCAAGATGAAGTACCTTTGAACGATATGAACAGTATCTGGAATATAGCAATCGAACCATTTTGTGGGGTGGCGGCACACGGCGTAACCACACCCAGTACTACCTTACCTAAGCAGGACATAAACAAGTAACCAATTTTTGACTGCTAAGCGAAGCAAAATATTAGCAAAGAGAAGAAAAAACACAAACAACATAAAGCGAACACAATTTATCGTCATTCGACAGGGAGCAGGGGGTAAGTGTAGAGGTTTTCCTGGGTAGTGACGCTCCGGTTCTCTTTCTCTCCTATAATAGGCATGTGAAATCAGCAAAGCTCTCTTTTAGCAATTAGCATGTATCATCCTTCCGTCGACCAGTATCGGGGCGACATTACTAAAGGACGCGTTTGCGCAATATAATCACAGCATACACAGCATAAACGGCGCCAAGATTTAGTTATTAGCAGTGCGCGAGAGAAGAGGATTACCATTTTTCTTAGATAGTTTATTGATCGGCACCGAGAAGCAAACCAAACTCGGGTAGCAATAGAAGCGTCACGTTTACGGTGAAGGAGCTACCAGGAAACCAATAGGGTGTTGATTGCTAAGCGTGATACCATTTCCGATTAGCGTGATCCGACGACTTTAGCTTGAATTGTTTGTTGATAGGATCGTTTCCCCACTTGCCATTCTCGCTCGTCTTACGATTCGCGGTGCTCTTTAATTTCTTCCACCAATGCATGCCGCAAAACCGTTGACTTGATAGTTGCTAGAAATATATATATAATTGTGCAGCAGTACAGGTAGAGGAGCGTTATTATGTTAAAAAGGGGGTTAAAAAGGGCCCATAGGCCGCCTCGAAGCGCGAAGGAGGAAGCCATCGCTATTGTTTCCTTGATCCGTACCACCCTTTAGAATATACTTAGAGTTTAATGGCGCGTGATTTCCATTTTTGCTTTCACAGTATAAGAATTGTTCCGCGTGTGCGTGTGTTTCGTTACTCAATAGCAGCCCCAAGGCCACTCGGTAGGGCGTCGGTAAAACCGACCGTCCGGTGCGTTTGGTCAGCGTTTGTTAGTTTTTCTTTTTAATTTGCCAAGCAAACGTAAGAGAAAGTAGAAGCAAAGGATGGAGAAGTTAACAGTTAAAAGCATTACTATTACACACTTACACACGCAGACAGAGAGACAGAGAAGGGAAGAAAGGTACTATTGTAGCGTTTCTTGTTTCGTTAGGAGAATGATTCCTCGACTACCTTCATGTTAGTGCGGAGCTCTGGAGGGAGCTCCCATCATCACCATGTCCCCCAACCTGAGACAGCCAGCGCAGGATGACGTTGTTTGATTTCGAATTTTCCATTTGTACATTTACTTAAGCAAAGCTGACGATGCGCGGCGACACACGATGTCCTTCCGGGGTTCGTGATCGTGATCGACACCCGGCCCCCGAAAGGCTCGTCGCTTTCGTCACATTGGAACACAACACTCGCCATATTTGTACATACTTGTAAACAACAAAGAAGAAAAGAAGAAAAAAACCCATAAAGGATGTACGATCACCTGTGGTGGGGAAGCGTTAACTGTCCTGTTTGGTCAACGTTACGTTCCCAGGACGATCGAAACCCTTCTTTCCGCGATTTGGATCGTGCACGTGCATGTTGCAACTTTCGTAGCGAGATATTCTGTCCGATGACAATGATGAATTACCTGAAGGGGGGTGGCCTGGAATGGGGAAGGGATGGCGTATCACCACACGTCCCCGGTATATCTTTCTAAGCATGATAGAAGAGGTTTGATACTGGAATAGTGTGCTTGCTCGACACAGGTGCTCTAAAATCGAGAAACCATCAAGTTACATTGCAGACATTACCATTGCTTCATCCATCCCCCATCCAGGGCAGGCAGATGCAGTTCTCTTAGACCTTGGTAAAGTAATTAGCATTGATCCTGGCATGATGATCGATCGACATTTTGTACATATTGCAACAAAATATATTGAAACGAATGGAAAGCAAATAAACATTATATAAAAAAGTCTACAATAATAATCTATCGACAAACCAAGCGCTTGATTGTGTGTGTGTGTGTGTTTTTTGTTGTTGTGTTGCATACCTTCCCAGCGACTGCATGTGCATCAGCGTCATCGAAGCGTAACGACGAATGTCGCGTTGTTTGGGCGGTATCCTAGCAACGCTTGGTTCGCTCCACCGCTCAAAGGACCCTTCGCGTTTGTAGTCATTCAGTTACTGACTGTTCAGGATGCGAGACGAAGAGTGCTTCACGCCGTCCAGTGTCGAGGACAGCACCGTAGACGATTCGTCGTTCGATGCGTTGCGGTTGGGATTTAAGAACCTGTACGATGAGATAGATTTTCTTAGTGAACAGGCTACCCGGACGGTGCAGTCGCTGATGAGCACCCATGACAGCGTGGGTGAACCGGCGCAAGTGCTCAAGAGGGCCGATGTTGATGAGCTGATAGCGTACGCACGGAAATTCGTTCGTGAAACGAGAAAAACCATCGTCTCGTTCGATGAGCACGGTGTTCAGTGTGAGCCGGAAAAGCGATCCAACAAGAAGGTGTCGACTCCCAAGTCTTGGCTGCTACAACCGAAACCAGAGAAGATTATCGTTCGCTATGAGGTGCGTGAGTGTCCATTTAAAGATCAAAGCGCTATCACAGTGACGCAAGACACCCCTGCGGACGTTCCGAGTGTGGTGTCCGATCAACCGGAACAGTTGAACAACAAAGTAACCGTAGCAACCGCGCCGGAGGTACGTACCGTGGGCACCAATGTGAACTTCGTTTCCCAACGTACCGTAGCAAAGAGAACGAATGTGCAACGGGGAGTTGTTCCGCAGCTGCCACCGTTGACAGCGAGATCAGCAAAGTGTCCAAGTGCGTGTGAGCTTCGTGCGCGACCCGTCATTAAAGCACGTGCTCCTCCCTCTACAGCTCCTGCATCAACAACGCCCAGGAAGCCGGTGAAGCCCACAGGACGTACGTTTTCCGATGGACAGTTTAAGCTGCTGTTCGAGAGGTTTATACAGATGCAGGCAGATAAACATGGGACAGGAGGTTCGGAAAGCGTTCCCGAAGACGGAGCAAATGTTGCCAAAGAACAGGTGGATCAAGCAGGGAACCCCGAAGTAGAGAATGTTGCGCTAGTAGTTCCGGTTGATAGTACGGGTCGTGGTCCAACAATCGAAGAGAATTATGAAGAGCTCAAACAACCTAACGATGGAACACCAGCTCAAGAACAGCCCATTGAACCAGTCGAAACGCTTGGGTTTACAAGTCATATCCTCCCCAGCGTTTCTATCAAAGGACGCTGGGATGCTAATCTGAAGGTACAGCAGACTGCAAGCGTAGCGATAATCGACGAAAGGGATAAAACAGGTGACGAACTGCCGAATGATAATGTAATGTATGTTGAGTTGAAACGAGGACAAAATACTGTTGCGAAAGAAATAACTCGAACCGAAAATCCCACAACCGAGACTAACGGGACGAAGAAGGATGCTGAGCCGGAACAGTCGAAACTGAGTGTTGATAAAGACCAGCCCAAATATGCGTCAGGCGATGATTCAAGTGATTCAGAATTTGATGGAACTATTCTCCAGGACGGTGGAGCTCGTGCACCCTCTCAAATACGTATACCTCGGTCGGCCCGAAATGTTATCAGAAACAGCAACACACCGAACAAATATTTAGATCCATTCGTAAATAAGAATCGTAAGAAAGTTTCGCCCAAGAGAAGGTCTCAGATAGTATTTACCGTGTCCGAAGAAGAATCCAGCCACTCCAGCACTGAGGACGATTTGGAAGAGGTAGATGAAGAAGATATACGAAAGCTTTTAAATTTGAAGGATAGCGTGACCAGAGAAGCATCCATTCCAGAACTGCAAAAAGCTGAACAAGTGAAGAAACTTCCCACCAGTGTACAGTGTCAACGAAGCTTGCTTGAAGTTTCGAGCATTCCGGCCCTGCGTAGTCCACCTGGCGAAAGGCCGTCTAACGGACCGTCTGAATCTGAAGACGAGGCAGCGTCTTCCAGAAATCGCTTTTTGGAGAATCTACGCATTTGGAAGTCTGCTCTCGAGGTCCAATCACAAAACATGAAAATGAGCAACGAATTGACGGAAAATTTGGAAGTTCTGAAGGGCAACATTGAGAAGATTGCCGAGGAAACCTCGAAGGTAGTAAAGAGAGCGCAGAACGTGGAGAATATGGATGTAAATGTAGAATCTGTCTCGAGACAACCGACCCCCGTGCGTCCTGCATCAACCACCTTCCGATCAAGATCGTGTGAATGTTTTGGCTGTCAGAGTACATTCGACGAACAAGCGCCGTTGCGTCCAACGACAAGTCCACCATACGGTCATAAGCAATTCCAGCGAGCTTTGTTCGAACGTAATCCACGCTATGCCAAAACTATTCGGAAAATCTATCAACTTGGAAGCAGTGAACGATCACCATCATCATCACACGGATCGGACAGAGAAACCGCCAAGAAAGCTGCTCGCAAGTTCCTACAATCGCTGGAAGGAGACGTAAAGCTGCAGAACGGTTGCAGTTCAAGGTCTTCTTCGGGTATTTCATTTTCTCCTTCGAAAACTCTGTCTAGCAGATCCGACGTTTGGGATGCAGCTGAGTATAGCACTCCGGTGGTATCGGATAACGAATATGATTCAGAACCGGATGAATTGTCCGCTTGTTTATCCCCGTGTGCCAAACAGTACAGCGTCGATTCTAAAAGCTCGACGGTTGGTTCGTCCGTCGGTCAGATGGCAAGTAGCGATGGGACAGAGTTTTCGTCGTTAACGTTCAATACTCAGACTCAGTCGGATGTGGGTGAAATATTAAGTCCCGGGGAGATAAAGTAAATTGTGTTTTTGTCGTTCGATGTATATAATTATTTGTGAACATTTTACATTTTAAATAAAACGAACTTTTTGGCTAGCATTTTATTGCTTTTCTTAATTTTTTTTTAAGATAACTTTGTTGCAGGAGGAGAAATAACCGCCATTTAGTTTGTATTTAAATCGTTTGAATGGCATTTGAGATTGCAGATTAGTTGTGCTATTGTCCGCTGCATTTTCTCCTGGCGCTACAATCACATAGGGGAGGGCAAGACTCTTGATAAATGTCACAGCAACTGTCAAACAAGCAAGCACAACAAAAATTTGTGCATTCGTTTTGCCGCATCGGAAAATTGTGCGCTTTATTTTGCTTGGACAATAGCTATTTTCGAAGTGTTCCGACAAAAAACAATAGAAAGTCTGTTAAATACGCGTTTTCGTTTGTAGGGAACATATTTTCCTACATGGAGTCGTGAGTTTTACCTCATATTGTAAAGCCGGCTTCTGGTGAGCTAGTGGCGTGGCGCGTAGTCTGAGCTGGGAGTTGTACAAAAAAGCCGGGTGTGAATTAGGAGCAAAAAGAGTCTTAAACTCGTACGTTTTTATAGAAAATGTGCCAAATGTGTAGTGCAGGGAAGTTGATGGTGAAATTGTATGGGAAAATGATGAATTATACAGTTTTCTATTGCTGTACCAACTAGGGCGAGAAGAGCATTCGTGGTTAAGATGTGAATATCACGCTTAGTGCCAAGAACGAGAATCACATTACGGACAGCGTTGGTATTCGCTAGAAGAATACACCGGAAGCGGAAAGAGCAGGCCCGGTACGGGAAGAAACATTATTAGCAACCCTCAAAATGTGGCACGAAGCGCGAAAACAGGAAAAGAAGATCCGAGGCATGCTGGTCGATTATCGGAAGCGGGCCGAACGAAGGCAGGACTTCTACGAGCGTATTGTACGTGCGACCGGAACCGGTTCTTGCGACCCTCTTTGCGCTGACCTTGTACTGATTGCAATTCCATTTTCCTTGTTTTTTCCATGTGCCTGCTGCCGTCCGTCACCGGACCGACCGACCGACCGACCGGGGTACACAGAAAGCCGACCCGACACAGTTCCTTCAAGTGCATGGACGCAAATGCAAAATACACCTGGACGCTAGCGTCGCAACAGCTGCCGAGAATCCTGCAATCATGCAAGTGATATTCAATGCACAGGGAGCGCTGGTTCTCCCTGGGACCCTTTATTCAAATGTTTTCTTGCACAAGCTTACTTGTAGTTTTCATACGATCTCGCACTCCTCTTCCGCCCGCGGACAGGATCCGGTTCCTGGGACGTGTCAGTAAAGCGGCGTTACATTTCCGGTTCCACCTTGTTCCCTGCGCAATCGCGTAATTGTAGCACAATTGTCCGTGGGGACAGACACACGCTTTTCCCATTCCTTTCAAACGATTCATTGCGACAGTATTGGCGAACGAGTTGTAGTAAGGGGCGGTTTGTTTTATGTTCGACTTTGCGCTTCTTTCCTGTTCGTTCGTAGGATGCCATGGCAGGGCCAGAAGGACAATCTGATCGATCGGTTTGATGTGCGTGCACATCTGGACTACATACCGCCGGTGCCCCGCACCAACCCGGATCAGCCCGACCCTCTCGAGGATGATGCGGACGAGCGTGCGATGAATTACGAACGATACCGTGTGCTAGCACAGAACGAATTTCTCGGTGGGTAACTATGAATCCAACAACGAAACGAATGCGTCACAAACCGCCCGGGGCGATGCAATGCTGTGTATGGCGTAGAATGTTAGCTACAGTCTCCTATTTGTGTTGCAGGCATCGTCGAAGAAAAATACCTCCATCAACTATACCTCGAGGAACAGTTCGGCGTAAATGCACAGATCGAGGCAGAAACGAAGGCTGCGGCCGCTGCGGCTAAAAAGAAGTCTTCCGCCGGTGCCGCTATTGGCTACACGTACGAAGAGACGGAAACGGTGCCGGGTGGGTCAGGCACGTCGGGTCTCGGTTCCGGTGGCATCGGAACGGGAAGTAGCGTACCGTTCGTCCAGTCTATAACTGCCATCGAAAAGGCCTCCGAATCGTCGGCTTCGCTGGCGGGCACGAGCGGACCGACAACGGCTCGTTTCGACGAGTGCATGAAGGACGATTCCGACTCAGATCTCGATATGGATGTGTCGATTGATATAAATAAAATCGGCACCAACCAAGCGCACGAACTGAACACCTGTGGACGGCAGTACGGAATGAAGAGCAATGATTTCTATTCCTTCCTGACGAAGGATTCGGACGAGGCGGAAACGTTGCGATTGGCGCGAGAGGAAGAGCAGGAGAAGATTATGTTCAGCGGTCGCAAGAGTCGTCGGGAGCGCCGGGCTCAGCGCGAGCGGAAAGTGGCTGGGCGGCCACTAAGCCCACCGAGCTATGCAGCCAAAGAGGAGCTAGTGCCGCGCACGTTTGTCGAAGCGAACGATAGTTCGCGCTCACCGTCGCCGGTAAACTCGGGCAAGATAACGTACATTACCTCGTTCGGTGGTGAGGAAGAGCTGCAACCGCACGGGAAGATATCGTTCGGCTTTTCGCGCGAAATGAGCACGCTGGGAGGAATTGCTGGAACGTCGAAGGCGGCACGATTGCGCTCGGGAGCTGCTGGTGCCGGCGCGGAAGCTACCGGTACGCTGAGCTACGCGGATAAGGTGAAGCAAAATCTGGAAAAGTTGAAAACGCAACAGTTGAAGGAGAGCGATCGGAAGCCGCCGGTGCAGTATCAACGATCGGCGATCAGTGGCGGTCGCGGAAGAAGTAGTAGAAGCAGCAGCAGCAGGAGCAGTAGCCGCAGCCGAGGCCGAAGTCGACGACGGCGCAGGAGTTCGAGCAGTAGCCGAAGTCGAAGTCGAAGTCGGGATCGTAGTCGCAGCAGGAGCAGAAGACGTTTAAGAGGCACCGGAGCGGGCAGAAGTCGATCGCGGTCGAGGAGCGGTGGTCGTGGTACAACACGCTCCACCTACTCACGGTATCGACGGCGCTCGAAAACGAGATCGCGTTCGCGGTCCCGATCAAGGTCACGATCGCGCACCCGCTCGAAGGCATCTCGCTGGAGCCCGAGACGACGGTACGGTGCTGGGCATTCGTCGTCCCGACGCAAGACCACACCGTCACGCTCTTCCTCGTCCTCCTCATCATCTACCTCATCGTCGCGATCACGCTCCAGAACGCCAGTTCGGCGTACTCAAGCGTCGCGAACAAAGCGCAGATCGGGTGCCGAATCGGACAGCGATTCGTCGCGAGTCTCCAAAAAGCCACCAACCACTTCAACGACCGTGACGACGACGACGACGACGACAACTTCTGCCACAGCACAGGAAAAGCCATCGCTCGTTGTGCCACACATGCTTCTCGGTGCTCCGCCACCTCCACCACCTCCCTTACCGCTTCCTGCGGCAGTTGAAGCCACGGCGGACGAAAAGAAACCGATTCCAGCACTTGCGCTGATTGAACCTGAACCGGAGGTTCCCATTAAACGGTACTACGGGCGAAGAAGGGGCGACGAAAGTTCCAGCGACGAAGCGAGCACATCCGGCGAGGATACGAATGGGAACGACCGTAAACCGGCGATCGTTGCCGCGTTGCAAGTGACCGACTCTGCTGCCCGCGCGGACGATACGATCGGCACGGGAAGCGTCATTAAGTGAGTGTAGCGTGTAGCGTATTCGTTCATTTTCACATGTGTTTTTGTCACGTTAAAAAGAGAGTTTCGATTGAGTTTATTCGCTTTCACTAACAGACGACTTGAATCATTGAATCTCCACCAGATCCTCCTTCGACCTGATGGTGCAGATAAAGCAAGAGAAACTGGACCCAGTTGATCCGGCCGGTGTGGGGCCGGCCGGTGGAAGCGCTATCGGCGGCAGCAGCACATCGTTAAGGTTTGGTAAAACGATCACTGGTGGCATCAGCGCTCCCGAATCCAAAGTCAGTAAGAATAACTCAAACCGATACCGCAACAATCCGAATCGTTTCCGAAATACCACCACCAAAACTGCCTTCCGCCTGCCCTCCACCAGCGTGCGTGCGTGCGTGCGTGCGTGTGTTTGTGTGATCGCCTTCTTTACGGCGGCGTATCGTTTGGCGTTGCCTGGCTAGAGAGAGGGGGAGAGAGAGAGAGAGAGAGAGAGAGAGAGAGAGAGAGAGTCGTTTGGGTGAAATAACGGATATGCATGCCTTTGGTGGCCCCCGAAATAATTCCTTCGCTGTAGTGTTGTAAAATAGTCCTTTCCTATCCCTTGGCTTGTGACGATCCCTTCTTGGAAGCAGCTTTTGAATCGCTGTCGCCTTATGGCTATTGATGGGTAATTTTGATTACTCAAAGCTCAATAGTGTATACTGACTATTGTAGCTGACTAAGGACGAAGCTTGTGGCAAAGCGTGTACTGAATTTCGGTTGAGCATGTCTTCGTCTGCTTTCTGGACTACATGTTCGAAAGTCTAGGATGTCTAAGAGCCCGTAGCAGGATGATTATCCGAAGCGTCCTGTTGGTTGAAAGTCTGGGCCCCAAACGTATTTTCACATCGTATCCATCGTAAGGACGTTGGAGCTTTCCTTAGACACAGAGACAAATCGCTTGACGAAAGTATTTTATGATACATGTGTACGTCCAGTTCGATCTCTATTTCTATTTGTCACGACGTTTGGAAACCTGGTTAAGGGGTTTGTTGGGAATGGTCAACTGTGATGTTACATAGCGCCCATAAATAGTTTGAAAGGTTAATCCTTGGCGATGCAGACATTAAGAAGATATAGCTCTAGCTTGATGAGCAGGTGACGACCGCTTAGTGTTTCCCTTAGCAAAGATTTTGTCATCATCCATCAAGTTCCGAATAGTGAAAAGTGGTATATCGTGCATTCCATCACACACTAAACACATCCACACCATATACACTAACAAAATTACACACACAAGTACACACACACACACACACACATTCACACACTACACCTACACTTCACCCACACAGTTCTTAATGATTCCTCCCAAGTCACCACATTATATCGTTCGCATGGCATACCCCGTTCGCCACTGTTATTGTGCGTTGTCCGTTGACCGTTTAACTATTTCTTGCCTTTTGTTTTGCTACTTGGCAAAAAAAAACTTCGCGCTCGAACCATTACAGGTCGTCGGTACCGGGTCGGCTAGCTCCACTACTGCGACGGTCAGCACCGGGCTATCGTCGAAGTCGGTTAACCCTCGCGATCGTCTCAAGCGCAAGATGCAGATCCTGCTGAACAAACAATGTGAGTTCGTATCGAAGCTCGTAGCTCAAGATTAAGCGCCCAGGCGCCCCGCGATACCGATCTGCGGGTCGTACGTGAAGATGTGTCCTCTCTTTTTTTAATGATGGGAATGTGTGTGCCCCCTTTTACTGCCCCCCTTTTCTCCAGACAAAGCGGACAAGAAGGCTGAAATCGAGAAAGTGGAGCGTCAGATACAGCAGCAGCAGGAACGTGACGATGAGATGCGCGAGCTGGCACTGAAGCTGAGGCGCCGGCAACGTGAGCTGCGTCACAAGTACGGCACACCGGAGAGCGAGCACAGCAAATCGCACAGCTCGGACGAGCACAGCACGGACGAGGGTGAGGAGGCGGGCGGCAAGCCAACGCAACCGTCCCAACAACAGCCACCGCACCGTCAGCCACCGGGAGACGATGGGTCCAGCTCACCCCGAAGGCTCCCGTTATTAGTTCCTCCCGTAGCGTCGGTTCCGCCGCCGAACCGAATGGCACTGCATACGCGCCCACCACCAACACTACCGGCCGGTGGTGGTCCTCCGACGAGTGCCGGTGGTGGACCAGGCTACCGGAATAGTAGTAGTGCGGTGATCGAGCGTAAACCGGTCCTGCGCAGTGCGTCTAATTTCAGCGCACAATCCGTTGACCATACGGGGCAGAGTTCGTACGGTGGCGATACCGGGCGTTTGCGACGACGCGAATCTCCCGCACCGAACGTTGCCAGTTCCTCAGCGAGAGGGTACGGTGCGGGTGCGGGTGGTAGTTCCCCATCGATGAACCTTCGTCGTGGCGTTGCAGCAGGCAGCCGGTTTGATGATCGCAATCGTGCTAGACGATCGCCACCATCATCGCGATACGATCGACCACGATCGAAATCGAGGGAACGCTTGGCCTCTCGGGAAGCGGGACAAAGTGCTTCCGGGGGTGGTGCTAGGGGCCGTCGAGCGACGGATTACGGCCGAACGAGGGGAGACTATGAACGTTATCAGAGCAGTTACGGTGGTGGTGGAAGTGGACAAGGCCAACAATCCAGTTACTCTGGTGGGAGTAGTGGCAGTCGCTATCGTGGTCGCAGATCACGCTCCGGATCACGCGGCCGTCGATCCCGGTCGTCCGAACGGCCGACGACGCGTGGGAACGGTGGCAGCAGCACGGTGACTTCCAGCCGGCAGTCAACCCGTTCTCCGAAGCCGATCAAAAAGTTGGTAGACTACTGACATCTGGCTTTCCGCTCTTTGGCGGACCTGTTAAAGGTTTGGCCTGTTGTTTTTTTCTTTATGTGTTCCCGGTTTTTCTTTTCCGTTCCTATTACTTACAAATCTCGTACCGTCTTACCTCAGCATTATCGTACGCATGGGTGTGTCGAACTAGCTATCGGGGTTTCTCCTCTACGACCGAAGCATCGAAGCGCCTACTTTGATGCGATCGGTCGTACTTGTTGCTCTTCTATGCTAGGACCTTTACAGCCTCCGCTTTGGCTTAAGGTGCGAGGCGAGCCCTGTTGTTAGGCGCCATGTTTATCAACTACAGTAAGAATTTCCCAACTACTCTCTTTAGAACAGTTCACTATTAAGACTTGTATCACTTGATACGCCAATGTACGATTGTTATCACATCAACCACGCATTATCCACACCTCTAAATACAACATAAACACCTCGTTTTTACATGAATTCTGCATACTAATCGACGACGATTCAGGTTACAGCTACGGCGCAGAGCTTCCACTCGCCTGGAGGCTTTTGTTGGCGGGTGTTGCGGGAAATGAGTTCCTACTACTGAGATTGTTTTTTTTTCTGTTTTTTCAATAATAAGAGAACTGCACGTACACTCTCACACACACACACACACACACACACACACACTTCAGCTCTGGTATACATAATACAGAAGAAGGAAGGGTTATTAAAAACTGTTTGCACAAACTTATTGACTCCGAAATATCTACAATTCATCGCCGAGTTAACAATTAGCGTTCCCTAGAGGACGCATTAGACGACTGCTTCCTTCGCCGGGTGACGAATCGTGCTATGTCTCTACACAAGTCAGTACTTGCCCGAGTGCGCTATGGATTGGATGCGCATTGTACTGGGAGGATTCATGTGTGGAGTTGTGTCCTTCGCTGCTATACTTCTTCCACGGGAGCTTCCTTCTGCGTCGGAATCTATCTTTCAATTAATTGATGAATGTTTTAAGCACACTTCGCGAACTCTGTACATCGTGGGAATGGAACAGCTCGACGCCTATCGGAGCTATCTGGCGTTGCCCTATCCGAAAGTGATTCTTCAGAGTGGACGCTCCATCGGCACACCGGACGAGACGAGTTTGGTTGTGATGTACGTGGATTGCTCCTCGCAGGTAAGGGTATATACGATGTTTTGCTCGGGACATTCAGCTACCGTAATCCGTTTCCTCGTCCCAGAATTCTATGTTCGCCGCGCTGCGTACGATGATGCAGGACTTTAGGCGTATCGTGCGGAATGGGAGATACGTCGTGCTGGTTGATGATGTGTACCTGCCGGAAGGAAACGTAGCCGTTGCGATCAGTCTTGGCTCATTCTTCGCAACGTACAACATCGTGTACTGGGGCGTGACAGGAGTGCGCCGGGCGGACGAACTGCAGTACACGCTGTTCTTCGCATCGAACGTTTTCTTCATGACCAGCCCGCTGGCGCACGGTCCGATTTTTGAGTGGAACCGTGGACTGTTGCGCAACACCACGTTCGGCATTAAGGGACAGGCCGTCATGTCCTTTCCGTACAGCCATCGAAAAGGGGGAGGACAGTTACGGGGCATAGATATGAGCATCTTCGAGAATGTGATGGAGCGAATCGGTTGCCTGCTGGAGGTGCTGATCGTCGAACGGACGGACGATCCCGAGCGTGACATGCAGCGCATCATGAACCGCTTGCATGAGATGAAGCTGGACGTAATGTTAACGCGCAGGGATGTGAAACCCGGCACGCTGCCCGTCGTATACATTCCCGACTTTACGTACTACTGTCTGGTGGCACCACGCTTCACACAGATCGATCTGACACGTTCCTTGCTGCGTCCGTTCTCGTCCGACGTGTGGTGGTTTATCGTGACGGGTGGCATTTTCATAAACCTACTAAAGGAAGTTTCGAAGCACAACACCGCGCTGAGAGCGTTCGCGAGACGGCTCAACTTTGGCAAACCGTTCCGATCCTTTTATCGCATCAGCTTTGCGATCATTTGTTTCGTGCTGCTCGAGTCGTACCTTGCGAAGGTGACTTCCTTCTTCCTTGCCTACCGCTTTCTGCCTGATGCGAAATCGTTGGATGAATTTTTCGCCACAGGCATTCCGATTCGGCTAGAGGAGAGCAGTGACAGATTTCTGGAGGTGCTGGAGCCCCGCTTGAGGCAGCTGATTGTGGCACGCGGCGTAGACAGTGCGCAGTGTGATCAGTACTCGCGACAGTGTGCTCATCTGGACAGCTTTGCGCACGCGTCCTACATGATAAATGAAATTATTGACGTTGATCCGGTGACCGGGAGGAAGCAGTCGTACATTGTGCCGGAGATGGTCGCAAGCTACAACTATCTATCGTACTGCTTTGCCCGTGGCTCTACGTTAACCGATCTGGTGGCGGTGTATCTGCAGCGTATGTACGAAACGGGTCTGATGCGGCTGTACCAGCGCCAGTACGAGCAGTATCTGCTGCCGAACAATCGCGCCCATGTCGTGGCGGAAAGTTCGCTCGAGTTTGCCCATCTGATGTCGCTGTGGATCTGTGTTAGCATCGGGTGGGGCCTGTCGGTTAGTGTGTTTGTCGGGGAGCTGGTGCACTGCTGGTTGTTGAGGATGTGCCGTAAAGGACGAACGTTTAAGCAGGTGCACAGGAAGTTAAGGAGACGCGCTTGGTAGCTAGCGGGAGGTAGGTAGATCTTCAGATAGGTTACATAGGTATGATCCCAACTGATCTTAGAAGCGATGTAACTTTGGAGGTCTTTTTGCTAGTTACCTGTTAATCCAACTGATATCTGACAGAGCTCAACCAGATATGCAGTGTACCGAAAAACTAAAGAAGAAACCACCAATTTTGAAACATCCAGCATCCAATCGATATGATCGCCAGTGATGGTAGTGTTCCGCAACGTGTTACTCAACCGCTTACACTAACACCTACCAATTTGCGTAACTATTTGTCGTGTTTTGTACCATAAATTCCCCTTACAGATAGGTGCACTGAGAAAGCAACGATGGTTGGGAGGTGCTTGAATCGCTTGAAGGTGGCATAAAGAAAGACCCAAAATTAGGTCACGCACCGATGACACGCCCGATCGCGCAAAAGGAAAACGTCTCCGGAAAACCGCAAACGGCACCGATGTTATCACCTCAGAAAATGGCCAAAAGGTTTTGTCGCTACCAGGGAATGATGGCCTGCGTTGTTCCATTTCATTTTCGGTTTGCTTCCCATAGACCACCCGTAAAACAGCAACAATGGTGTACATTCTTGTGGAGGTGTAAAACGATTGCGACAGAAAATGGAAATCTGGCCGGCTGGTGATAATTTGTACATTCGTACATCGCACGATAGATTCGGCCGGCATCTTTCCCTGTCCTGAAGCTGGAGGAGAGTACCATGCAAGCAAAAAGGAAGAAGTGGCAGAGATTAGTTTGTCTGGTCATTGCTCTTTGACTCGGTCGGTGTCGGCAAGCGTATGCCTAGTGGGAAGCGGTACTACGGGAGATTAATCTTCAAGAATTCTTATGCTCATTATTCTCGAGCCAGCGCAACAGAGACTTAATCAAAGCTCCTGTCAGCCAGACAAAGACAGGCCCTAAAGGTGTCCAAGCGCCTGCTGTCCGCGAAAAGTCAAGGGCAAGAAAATGAAACTCGGGCGCATAATTAAGCGCGCACCCATGTGGGCGGTACCGGCATCGGTGACGAAGCTGACGGAACTTGAGGTCACACTCGAAAGGTGGGAAGATTCGAAATGGCCGTTTTTCTGCGTACCGATTAGGCGCCATAGTAATGGCCCCCCTGAAACAAAGCAATGTCAGCGGACGTGGCCGTGGTTGGTTTTTGGTGGGTGCGTAATCGAGCGCGCGCGCGCGTGAACGCTTTACGCTGGTAAGGAAATGCCCAAAATATGATAATTTCCGTAGAGGAAAATTGCGTTTGTTCTAGTGTATGTGTTGTGAGAAGTGGGACATTAGACGGTTTATGGAAAGACGCCTTAGAGGACCCATTGGGAATGACGATGATTCGATGCTGTAATATCAGAGGGACCCTTGTCAGCTCCAAATACCTGGTCGTCAGTGGCATCAGTGGGAGAAGAATTCAATTATGACATTTGAAACCGTTCAAAGGCGAACGCTATCTATCGGGGCGGCAATCACGGGCATTATTTAATGCGTTCGTTCGTTTAAACGTCCCAAATGGACAAATGCGCCGATGCCAGCGATCCAGCAGGCAGTAGGGCAATAGAAAGTTTGAATCGCACAGTAATGTGTTCCCTCTTACTCGGTGCTTTCAGGCTATTTTAATCGAAATAGGGAGATAGCTGGCATACTCACAATAATAGATCGAGTTAGTCGAGAAATGATTTCCATTAAACGGTCCCCCCCCCCCCACCCCCCCCCCAATGCCAGTCCCGGTCGGGTGGGCTTATTAAACATTCAAACCCGAACTGTACAGATCGCTCGCAATTGCACCAGGCGGATTGCGTTCTTTCTGCTCCGGGACGACATCACCGGGACGAAATGTCGTCGACGGGGCAGATTATATCACCGGCATTGTCATCTTGCGGTGTGGTGTACGTTGACGAGCCCGCCCGCTCGTGGCCGTATTTTGACAAAAAGAGAATCGGGATGAAACGCGGTAATCGGTTGGGTTTTGCGTATCGGTAGAATCGTAGGCTCGGTGGTTTGGTACCCGCTGGAAACCAGCGATCGGTGACGCAACTGTCGATCGGGCCCCCCTCCCGAGTATTGTGTAGTGAACCTTGCGTGATAAAAATGTCATCTCATCCGAGGGCTGTTTGACGGGCTGTGATGCTGTGAGTGCCTATCAGACGAATCCGATCCGTATATTAATTAAGACACCCGATGCATCCTGAAAACCGTGGGTCGCGTACGATTCGCCAATTCCGCCTGTAGGAGGAACAGCGCACCACGGCCTAACCTTCGCACCCTGAACCTTATGCGACTTGGTTGGTGATCGGTTTTGATGGAGCGTTGATGCTGCACACTAATCGTTGTCGCGCAGGTTGCCGATCGAGAACGGGGACATGCGAACATCTTCCCGCACAGAAAGCGGAGACCGTGAGAGCCAAAAATTATGTAATTAATTTCCAATGAACGCTTTGGGACGCGCGCGCGGCCGCGCACACTCGGATTATCTCGGATTGCTTAATGAATTTGACAGCGGTTCGGTAGTGGTACCGCAGACGTCGGTCGCGGTGTGTTAATCGTTGTCGTGACAATTGCATTTTGAACCGTACACACCATACACAGGCTGGTGGGCAATGCAAACCGGGGACCCAGCAAAGCGATTAAACGAGGTCAGTTTAGTGATGATACGCAGGTATTGTGCCCGACGGTGGTTATGATTATGAAAGCCCCTTCCTGAAAACGCCATTCCGAACCAATGGATGGATGGATGGATGGTGCGATGCTTTGATTGAAGGTCTCACACATCTTCGGCGTGATATGTTTCCGTTTTGCAACATCGCACATTGGGCAGTTGGGGTGCGAATGGTAAAAGCAGTTAGGATTTTCATGATATTGAAGGCTTATGCTTACTCGTTAAGAGTGTTTTAAAGTTTTTTTTTTAAAATTTAATCACTCAAAGCTATTATCTCATTTCGATTGAAAATTTCTTATTCGTTACGAAAAATAATTCCATGCTTGACATCATGCCCGACGACTCACGTCTCAAGTCAATTAATTTAATTTAGGAGTTGGTATGAATTTAAAGTTGGGCATTTAATGTATAATTTACTGTTAAGGTTATGAATTTTATAACAAGGAATATTCCATAAATTAGAATGAACTCTGACGAATGAATTGTGCAAACGGACAATGAATACACAGTAGTGATGGTCATACGAGAGGCGTTCTTCACACGGTTGGACCGGGGTTCAAATTCCATCCAGACCACCTCCCCGTACGGAGGGCTGATTACCTTGCTACGGGTAAAATCAAGTCACAGAAAGCCAGAAAGAAGATGGATCATACGACTCTTTTCACGGATCGACCCGGAGTCGAATTCGCTGCTATAGGAATCGATTCGGGTTCGGGTCATTCGTAGGTTCGATCCGTAGGCAGTGGTGGGTCAGGATATTTGGAGGCCCCGAGCGGAATTGCTACTGAGGCCACACTAATTGTGATATTGGTGGAAAACAACAGGATTTTCCTGGCCGATGTGGCCCCACTAAACCATGAGGCCCCGAACGGCCGTTCCTTCCGCTCCTAGGTTGATCCGCCACTGCCCGTAGGTTCGGTTTGATACGTAGGTTCCGAGTCCGAGTCGCCGCGTTGCGATTGCGGGACGACCCATGCATTAGACCGAACTCGTCGGACTCGAACTCGTGGACCTGAGCTCGTTGGAACTAGAGATACAGTAACTGACTGAAAGACAAGCGAGAAAAACGCGAGTTTGATTAATCCCAATCATAATCATTGAAAATCCTACAGAACGACTTGGCCTTATTGCTTACTGTTGCCTTTTTATATTTTTCAATAAATAAAATCTCCAGATTGCCTTAAACAAAAGCTTAACTTTAATTGCTGCAAACATGAGTGCATTACACACACGACTAACTTTATAATTTAAATGAGTAGCTTTATCCCAACATAAAGCCATAACTGCCCATTGTGCACCACCGGGCACGATCGATGAAGATGAGGAGTACAGATGAGGGACTTGATACAAGTGCGATGTATCGAACCTCTTCCATGGGCACACATGGGTGGCTGCTAATGACAGAAATGGTTGTGGCAAAAAGAAAATACGCATCACGCATCGGTGTGGGCTCGGATCCTCTCCGGGGTCACCGCAACCTGTTCTATGTTTTGATGGGCCGTTTGATTGTTTGATCGATTCGTAAGAGGAAGAAAAAGCATTAACACAAAATGCCACTGGCTGGCATGGGGTTTTGTTATGGTGTGTTAAATATCAAGTGGCACTACATGAAGCAAGATGCCGTGTAGATTTTCTTTCTCTTCTACGTACAAGATGAGTGAAAAAAGGAAGCTTTCATCACAGAAAAAGAAAACGGTTTGTGCGGGGAAAATGAACAGTGTGGCCTTGAAATCCTTCTACAGGAAAAACATACTGGCCTTTTTTCTTTTATCGAAGGTAAAATGAGCCTCCAAAGTGGGTCGATGCGCCTATCCCCAAACAAAAAACGATGATATGATCATCCTAACAAGCTACGCATCTTGCGCTGAGCCGCGCATGGAGATGGGTGGGCAGTAACAGTTCGTTTGATAAATGAACGTTGGTTGATGGCCGAAAGAACGCATGTTTTCACCCGACCTGCCGGACGCGTGCCACGATCGTGATAGGGCACGGCTGACATTTTGACAAAACCACACTCGTTAGTGTGAAGATTGAGGCCAACCCGTGCGGTGCCCATCGAACACCACCACTAACGCACACTTGGCCGCTCAGAAGAGGGATGTACTTTTCTTCCCTCTTATTAAATCATCCGTACTGTACCCACCATCTGGGGTGGATTAAGCCGTCATTGCAACAACACGATCACGCGTGCCCGAAAAAAAAAAAATAAAAAAACGGTCTTCAGATTAAAGTTAGGCGGGGGAGAAAAAAAAGTTGATGAGAAAAGCTCAACGCTTGTGACCTTGTATGGCGCTTGATTCGCCCTTAATTCTCGAGCACGTTGTTTTCATGAGGCGCACTGTGAAGCTGTGGTGTGCTCCACTTAAGCGATAGTTCACCCACGACCTCCGCCCAGGGAAGGTGTAGTCTAGCTCCTTGTTAGCAAGTGGGCTCAAGACGCTGACATTGAATTGGGGTGGAAAACCTGCACACCTAACGGGGTACCGTGAGGATTTTCCACCAAACTGTCCTTGTCAGCCTGCAAGATCAAGTACAAGCGTCGTCCGGATTGTATCTGAACCGGTTGCGTTCGGTGTAACGGATCGGATCGATCTGATTGGGATCGAAATGAAGTGAAAAATAATTATTCTTGAATTTAAATTAATTTGCCCCATTAAATGATTAGTGGTGGTGGTGGTGGACAGCGGGCAGCGCAGGTTGCTTGCCGTGAAGGACGATCGAGCTGAAGATAGCGATCGAACGATCGTACTGGCGCGAAGCAAGTATTTGGTGTAATTGCAAACCGTTTAAAAGGCAACACGGTGGTAGATTTATGGATGCTGTCGTGGAATGTAATGACGGGCGGGTTTGTTTTGTGGCCACTTTAAGCAAATAAATAGTAAACAAAATTATTCAAATGCACATAAGAATTCTTATTTTATTTTATTGAAACACTCACCAGCGATCTTCTTCCTAAATGCGTGGATGGAATGTGATCTTCAGCGATCGGTTTAAGACGCAATTTAAAGCCTCAAAGTTCTCACGCTTCCAAAATGTTCCCCACTGTCAATCTGGCCTCAGTCCATTGCCCTAGTGGGCGCCAGATTTGAGTTAGGTGTTCCCTATCGCACCGCTCCACGGTCATGCTTTTGCACCGTGCAAATAAACTCCGCAGCACGGAAGCACAGCCAAACAAACAGGAAGAACTCGCGTCTACCGTTCGGACCAACCGAAAGAAAGAACGATGCGTAGTTGAGGCTTATAATATTCTTGTTGCTGCTGCGGCTGCTGCCTCTTTTTCCACTTCGTTTTTCATCGCAGCCATCGTACGACTACTACCACCAGTCATCGCTTAGATTGGCTGCTTCGGCGGGTGTAATTAAATCGGTGAGAAGATTTAAACCCCAGCCCCACGGTGTAATTAATCGAATTTTTAGAACCATCCGTTCCGACACGCGGGAGCTTGTCTGGGTGGGACAGATGGCAGGAAGAAGGCAGAAGAAGATCTGCTATTTTCGCCATAAGGATGGAGCGCTTACATTTCGTTTACTTAAGCACACATTCGGGTTGGTTATTTTGCGATACGTTATTTTTCTGAATCATTAATTAGGGTGTAAAATTGGCGATTATTTGCATTAATTAGATAAATCGGATTGAGGAATGAAAAAAAGTTGTTGTTTTGGACATCTGTTTGTGCAATTTCCAGCTACGAAGCGAGCATTTGCATCAAAAGACTTCAATGCGATGTACTGAGAGAGTAAGCGACGAACCCTTTACAAAAATCCTTCCCGTCAGGTTGAATGTGACAGATCGTTCTTATAAACTGTTCAAAATGTAATTAAATTTTAAGTTTGCGCGCGTGTGTGTGTGTGTGCGCCTAAATTTAAAACTCCTCAACACACAACAAGTGTCCCGATAAGTGCAGCCACCGTCCGGCCGAATGACGAAGCGATAAACTTCAATCGAGCGGCACAAATTAATGTGTGCGAGGAAGCTTCCCCGGTAAGGATGCGGCGAGCGCGTGACAAAAAGGTTCGCCTCGCCCTTGGCCACAGTCAAACCACGGGACCCCAACGCCACCGGGTCAAGTGAGACTCTCGACCCCAACCGTCGGACTCATCTGCCCTGTTTCGCGTACAGATCGATAAATCTAGCTCCCCAAAGTCGATGTGAGAACGCGAATTGCGCCGCCGTCGAGAATCGGCTTTATTTATGTTCTCGCACTCGAGCCGTTCGTTGATAGGAACGGGAGATAAGCGGGCCACAGCTCAGTGAAGTTCACCGCCTGCTGATGATCATTATTGTCTTACGTGAAAGGATGTGTCTGTTTTAAGGTTCGGTCATACTCGTTTGGGGAGCTTCTTCATGTTTAAATGGGGGAATCAAATGCTGGCTCGAATCGATTGTGCAAGTAAACCACCGTATGCCTTGAGGGCATTCAATTAATGGATTTGCAGCCTGGTTCGACAGAAGAATAACGTGGCGCTTGGAACCGCGCGATACCCGCCGGCAGGGTTATCCGGCTTGTCTGCAGTCTCAGACCTGCACTCAAAGTATGATCACACGGTTCGGAAAATTAGTCAATACCGTTTGTACCGGGTGTCGTTTATTTTGCTTGATTTATTTTGTAATTCAGTGGCGGTTTTTACTTGTGTCGACTCATCACGAGCCGCACCATAATGATATGCGTAGCAAAGCATCCTGCGCACGCACAAACCATCTGGTCGTGTCGTTAATTAGAATCTCTTGCTTAAGGTAAGAGCCTTCTTTAACTGGTCGTAAATTAATTGCTTTTCTGGTTGACGTGCGAGCATGACACACACGGTGCCGTACACTCATCACTGAAAAGTTGAGCCGATGATGTTTTGAGAGGTCAATGCAAATTTTCCTTATAAGCAGCGCATAAACCCTGGGTGTTGCGTTGAATGAACTTTCGAAGCACCGGGCAAAGAAAGCGGGAGGTTAGCAATCAACAGGGTGGTTGCAAATTGATGCCGGAGGATGGCATGCTAAGACGCTCAAACGCCGGCAGCAGGAACGCGGCTGATAATGTCAAGGTGGCAGGCACTGTGTGTGTGTGTCTGGTGCGATGTTCCAGTGGCACAGTGATCATGAAAGCTGCCAAGTGTGAATTGGATGCTTCACGTGTCTGCAAGTTCGGTCCGATAATTTCATACGTTTCTTGCCACCCAGATGAGTCTGCTGCGCTATGGGAAAAAGGAAAGTACGATGAACTTCGGGATGCGCCTGGGAACGGTTGCATAATGACGCCACGAACGATCGACGAACGGACGAAGACGGATGAAAGCTGTACGAAGGATGAACTTTAAGGCCCACAGCCACAAAAGCTGGCCACAGCCGAGATTTACGATACGTTCGAAGCCGAAGTTATCGTCAAACGGAGTTTAGCAAACAAGCACATTATGTGGAACCGAGCCTGATAGCAAGCGGCACAAGCCAGCTTCGTGGGCCAGGTTAAAGTTCAAATCGCCTCATCTCGTCTCGATGCTTCTTCCAGGACCGAGGGCAGTGTTTTGTGGAATGTGCCACACACCGAGCGCCCACTTTCGGTTCTTCTTGGCGCGGAACCAAAACCGCGTCGGGTCTCGTGGTGGGGTGTTAGTACCGCTTGCGGTCAGTTTCCTTGACCTCGTGTGTCTCTCGGTGTTTACAATAGTACGGTCGGTAATGTGATGCTAGAATTTTAACAGCACGGCGTTTTCGCTTTCCGTGCGCATCATCTCCATCGGGCGGGCGAAAGTACAGACATTGACATTTAGATCTGATGCTGCTGCTGCTGCTGCATTACATTAGATTGATGCCAATTCAAGTAGCATTTCAGGGAGGGTTGTTATTTTGGCTGGCTGGTTCCGAGCGCCCGGCAGCCCGGCAACCTTTACCCGTTGTTCGTCGGCTCGTAAACGTTTGACATTGTTGGGTGGGAAAAATTCGTTACAGAAATGTCAAGATCTTACGGCAATAAAAAGCGCGGTGCGGCCCTTCCGAGGCAGAGGCGCAGGTTTTGGGGCCCGGGCGTCCTATGACCTACACAGGTGATACACATAAATCATAAAACAATTTATTACACTATATTACGCAAAGAAAAGCGCATAATTGCCAATGTATCGACGTGATCTGTGCATGTTGTTTTCGTTACCAGTGCGCCGATGTGTCGTCCTCGCCGATCAATGCTGCCGATTGTTTGGAAAATCAGCCACACTTAACCTTCGAACGGCATTTATGTGAGTGTTTATTCACCGACCGACACCTGCACCACGTCGGGTGGTTCGACTGCAAGCAAACAGTGTGCCCCGGGACTGTTGTTCACACATCTGTAGACACTTTTAATTAAGCAACAAAGGAGTCGCAAGACCGGGCTCGTCGTCGCCTAATGCATTTATCAGCAGTCTCTCGTCATCAGTTTAGTTAATCAATCACTATCAGCTTCCTGGTGTGGAAGGTGGCCTTTGGCATTTTGGCATCGCTTTTTCGGGTGACCTCATCATCGGCTGGCGATGAAGAACGAAACTGTTCGCCAATAAATTCTCAAGGTTTGTTTTGTGGCTGGTGTTAGATTCCCAAACGAAAGCGTATCTATGCCCAAAAGGATATGTAATCAATTTCCCCATTCGATGGCTCGTTTTCAAGCCAAGAGTCACTAGAGGGACGCAGCCGAGAAGCTCCCTTAGCTCTAGCAATCTAGCCCGGAGGCGTTCGATTGCTTCATACCCTTTCGACGCATAATAATGGTCGTGTCGTGTAGAATGGTAAAATAATAAAATTCACCTGCCGACCAGGTGCCGACCACAACCATCCCGACCTGGGCCCCGGGACGTTATTGATGGTCAGTAATTAAAGGCGCGGACCTTCGCAGAGGAAGATGCGTCGAAGGTTAAACGGACAAGCGATGGAATTTCGGTGTGAGCAAAAAAAACGAAACAGAAAAATGCTTCGCTACCACACATGCTGTAGCCTCCGGAATCGTTATCACACACGATCGTGATCGTGTGAGGGTTTAGCAGTTGGAGGTCGAGTACCCGGTTCGTTTGTTTATTTGTTTGGGTTAGTGGCGGTTGTTGCAGCACTCAAATCAAATTTCGCACACCAATCAAGCGTCCATTTTCAAACCGGCATTCCCTAAAAGGCACTGCTGGGGCGTGGACCTCCAGTTGGTCTAGTTTTTTTTTCTTGTGGTTACGATATCAGGGCAATGCGCATCCACGAAACGGACTGACCCCAATCAGCTGTAGCCAGGCATGAAAGGGAAGGCTCGCCACCACGACGAATCCCACACGGGGAAGGCTCGAATGATCCCGGCTGGGATCATAAATCATAGCGCCGTTCCGTTTGGGGAAGCTATCGAGCGGGGAAGGGATCGATTTTCGCATTGCTAGCATTTTTGAAACAGGCGCGCGCCCACCTGGCAGCACGCTGACCCAGGTGGGATGAAGCAGACACGGGGGTCTTAGGAAAATGTCACCAGCGGGATAAGATTAGGGGCTTCGCGTTGGTGGGTTTATCAAAAGCGTGCAAGTCTTAAATGAAACCCAATTTTGGGGGTGAAGATCTTACTTATGCTTCTCACTGGTTTTTAGTACACTTTTAGTACAGTGATTTACATCGAGTGATAAGTTGCTTGTCTTTGGTAGAAATCTCCACCGGTCCGTTATGCTATGCTCGTTTCCCACGTGGCCAGTTTTACAGCTAGAACAGCTGCGGATCGTTTGGGTGACATTTTATTATGTGCAATGAGGATGAGCATACGGTGAGCAAGGGAACCCCCTGATACTTTGTTCGTGCCGGAGGATCACATTGCGGACGCAGACGATGATGGTCGATTGCGCAAAATTTGCATAGGCAGCGTTCATGCTTAGGTTCGGCGTTGCATGAGCGCGCATGTTCTTCTTCACCGGTATCGTCGGATGGGAATGCTGGCCAATGTGAAGAATGCAAGAACGTATCGATTGTAGCATTGCTGGAGGTCGCTGTTTTCACGTTGGGAACCCACCATCGGGGATGGCTTGTTGAGTGAAATTTATGAGCCAATTTAGACCATGTTCCGTGAACAAGGCGTTCGCTTGTACCGTAGTTGTGCTGTAGTGCTCGTCTACGTACCGGACCACGTCTTTTCTATTTCCGGTAGGCCAGCTCTTGACAGCATCCCGATCGGGGTCGGGTCAGCTCATCCCTGTCCAACTGTCCCCTGCGGGACCCGCTCCTTCTCCAAACGATCCTACCTCAGCTTAACATGAACTGACATTTGCACCATCTAATCGCACTTACGACCCTACGCCGTAGGCAAACTTCTCCCGGGTGAGAACCGTCTGTCGATGGCACACAAAGCCACACAAAGCCACACCGAAATGTCACGATTTATGGGACAATATTTTCGGGAAATTTATGAACCACCGGCAGGCTGGAGTCGCCGGCGAGACACTGCTCGGATCGGAGTGGGATCGGATGATGTGCTGTCAAGTCGGCGGACGGTCTCTTAAGCGCCAGCGTTGGTGCGTTTTATGGCAGTTTGGCTGTTGGCTTCACTCCAAGATCAGGTGGGCATTCCTTTGCTTGCTAACTGTAGATTGCTGTTTAAAAGATTGATTGTAGCTACGTGTGATGCAGAGCTATATTGAGAATGACTTAAGCACAAGAAGGGATCAATGGTTTTATTTCTCGATCGTAATCGTAACTGCAATGAAGGAAGCTCGTGCCCTCCATATTGTTACGATCAATGCCATGATCAAGGAATGGTAGAGAGTTCTAAACGAAGGAGACCACTCTAAAGGGTAACCAGACATTAGACATAGACGACATCTGCCACCGGAAGGATGGATCATTCGCGATCGTTTAACGACCAATTAAGCCCTCTTCTTAAGCCCAATCGGTCAATATTCAGAAGGACGCAGGGGGTGTTTCTCGATGGTGTCAAACTGTTCCACAGCTAACGAAATGCCAACATACACGGTCAGGATAACGAAACTCATTGTTTTGATGTAAACCTTCAACTTGAAGCCGACAAAAAAAAAAAAAAATCACTTAACAGCTTAATAAAATCGAACATAATGTCAGCATGTCAGCAGGAATGTTTGAAACGAGCATGCATGCGTGGTACATCGCCAGCACAAGCCGGCGCGTATTCGTGCCGCATCATTTGGCACCCGTACTGCTCCGTAGTGAATTGATTTCCCGTTACCGAAAATAATTAGCTCCTCTTGAGCTCTCGCCTCCGAACAGGCACACTCGCATGTATGACGCCGATGATGGACCCATCTTTTGGCAGTTGTGGTGACCTTTAGGATGAAGGCGGAAGAACAAACAGCGGGTCGGTGGTGGCTGATTCCGAACCGTTCCCGGCCACGGTTGCTTGGTTTCGGGGGAAACGGCAGCCCATTAGCGTCTTCCATTAATTTATCCATTTCCGTTCCGAAGTGTTGAGACGCATCCCGACATGCTTTGAGGCACTGCGATAGGCTGTCTTGCTAACGCAGAAGAGAATATTTTGAATATTTGCTGCTTCTTTTCTGTGAGATATGTAATGAACGATATGCAAATACTGGCTTGCTTTTAACTCCGTAATAATAAGTAGCTTCACCTCGGAATGATCCGAAAGAGACAGTACCACGGACAACAAAGGGCAAACCTAGAAGGAACAAAACGTTTACTAATCGTAACACTCCGCCATCAGCTTAGCACAGTCACATTAATCACATGACAGATCCAAATAATCGCACCACAGCATTAATCAAAAGCGCAAACATGATCAGCGTTAAAGATCGGCAGTACGGACAGATCGGAGGCACCACCGATTAAGCCCTGTGAACTGCTGTGTCTGTCGCCTAAATTAAGTCACTATCATCAACGGCACGTCAGACGGAGCGACCGTGTCTCGCATTTATCTTACACGCGTTAAGCGACTGACTGCAAAAGGGGTTCGTCGCTTGCTGATGAATGGAATCGTTTGTATCGTCGATCGCGTGGAATTCGCCAGATCGCGGGCGCGCGCCGAGCTTGTCGATCTTTTCTTGCTTGGTTTTGTTGAATGAAAGTGAAACTGAAATACGAGGAAAATGGATGATCGAAGCACTCGGGATTGATATGAAACCGATTAGTGGTCGAGTTTGTCGCTGTGGCGATCGAGCGATCGACGCTCGGCATTCGTTGCTTTATGAAGTTAGGAAATATGATGACTGTTGTTGTTGCTTGTTGCTAGTTGTAATGGTCTCGAGGAATGACGGTTTGCATATTTTCATGCTCCGAGTACACGTGCACGAACCTCTGCGCACCGAATGGGGGGAGGGAGTTAACGCAACCACCACCGCGAACTGTGCAGATCGTTTGCGCCCGACGAACCCGAAGACGAAACCGCACAGAATCTTCACCGGTTCGCTCGATTCGCTGACGTCGGTGTCGTGTGGGTCGGAAGCGGGTGGACTGTATATAAACGATGTTTCGGCAAGGCTGGAGCATCATTCGCAACAGAACCTACCGTCCGGTGCTATTGAAGCGGATTTGTGCGGAGTGTACTGAGCGTATCGGTTGAACGGTCGGAAACGATATCGGTGCAGTGAAGATGAAACAGTTCGTTGTGTTCGCTAGTGTGTGCTGTGTCCTGCTGGCAGGACGTGTCGTGTTGTCTGCTCCGGCACCGCAGCAGGGCGGTGGTGCTGGCGGTGCCTCACCGAACGACGTCCAAACTGTGCGATATTACAGCGAAAACAATGGGCTAGATGGTTACAAGTTCAAGTAAGTGTCCGTGTCGCGGAATGTGTTGTGCTGTGAAGCGTGAAGATATCAACACCAAATTTCTCTATCCCTTCTGTTCGTTCCGTACAGTTACGAGCTGAGCGATGGACAGATCCGTTCGGAAGTCGGCACTTACCGGGACGTGAAGGATGCGGAAGGCAAGGACGTGAAGGCGCTGTTCGTGCAGGGCTCGTACTCGTTCGTTGGCCCCGATGGTCAGACGTACTGGGTGAACTACACCGCCGACGAGAACGGTTACCATCCGAAGGTTGGCACCGGACCAACGGGCGGCATTCAACCGGGCCAGGAGGCGCCAGTAACGAGCGCTTAACGAGCTTAGCCGGAGATAGTGAGGAGCTACAGGCTCAGCGATCAGGCTGAACTGCTGCCAGAACTAATGCTGGCACCATGCAACATCTACCATGCAACATCTACCTGCGTACACAGAACGAAAAACACACACCCCGCGTGCGCATCGGGGGCGCATTGCACAGTCAGTGGCATTCTATTTCTAGGCTTAAGGATAGTCGATGTAAATATGATGCTTTGTGTGTTCCTTAGGTCAATGTTAAGGATGCTCAAATAAACGAAATGTAGGAAAATGACGTAGATATTTATTATTTTGGTGGATGGATCTACATGACAGAAAGAAAATTGAAGAAAAAATGTGGAAATCATAAACTAAAGCTTGGTAATGACGTTGGCTACTTGTAGTTAAGCTTTCAACCTATCCGAGTCTTCTTTAGAATTCAAAATAAGTCCCAAAAGAACTCCAAATTCCAGTCATGAAACTTTGGATTTTTTCTCACCTTATGCTAAACCCTAGAGCTCAAATTTCAACTTAGATGAGCCTTCAATATATGCGAAGTAGAAGATACCTTTTCGATTACTTCTAGAACTATCAGCCTAATCTATTAGGCCTTAAGTCAACTAAACAGCAATTTAAATCGATAAAAACTCCCATAAAGCACTCAGATGCCTATTTTTAACGATGATGTCCATCAACAGTAGAAAAGCCATATCCGCCACCGTTCCTACTCCCGACCACCATAAGCATGATCGATGTACGATCAATGGCGATACGCAAAATTAATGATTTAAAAATCACACAAAGCATTTTTATCTTCTTCCTTTATTGTACGATTCCGTGTTTTTTACCAGAAGATGGCACAAATTTCCATCCATTAATCAATGCGTCGTTTCGCACGGTTTGGGGCTAAGCGAAGGGGCGATTCTTGCGGTCGTTACTTGCGCTGTCTAGCTTACGATCGGTATCGAAGTCGCCCGTACCCATCCGGGCGCGATAACCGTTCTCGTCCGCGATGTACTCCACCCAGTAGGTACGACCGTCGTCCCCGACATACGAGTAGCGTCCTTGAACGGCAACAAACTGTACATCTTTACCTTCCTCGTCCTTGCTGTACCGGAGAGTGCCTTCTTCCTTGCGACGCTGCTCATCGCTCAGCTCGTACCTACATAGCGAGTAAGGAATCGTTTTATATCTTGTCACTGAAACTCACCGACTGGTTGATCTTACTCGAAGCTGTATCCTTCGTTCTGGGCGTTATTGTTCTCGTACTGCACGATGTACGGTGTCGCTACGGAGTCCAGGGGAGCTGCCCGAGTGAGGCAGACTAGCGTTGCTAGTGCAACAAACGCAAACAAATGCAGCTGCATGTTGAAGGATGTTTCTCTGTTCGAATCTCTTACCGAATACTGACGACCGAATTGCTAGCGCGAGGATCTTTTATAGTAGAAATTTTTGGGGTGTCCTCCAGCCGGGTGCAACAAGCGATTAGAGATTAACAGTTCGAAGGTGGTTTCTATAGCGTCCCATTTGGTGGTAATGAGCCGCTATTAATCAGTATTGTTGACCAATGCGACGGGCGGCACTGCAGACGGATTGCATTTGCATTCGCCAAACGTGTCATCTGTCTAGAAAAGGATTATGATATTGCATCTGCGGCATGTCCAAAATCAACCAAGCGCGTCAAGGATGAAACAAAAGCCGACGATTGTGTTGTACACTTGTCCAGAAAATGTAAATTTATTGTAGTTTTTCGTATCTAGTGTAGTACAAAAAGCTGCAGGAAGATACTTCATGGTTTTATTGTCATGTTTCTCTAGCGGAGGGATGAATGATTGGTTTAGAAAATTATTTCTTGCCGAAGAAGATCGTCTTTTCAAAGCGGTACGCTTGTGGTTTCACACGCTCGACTCGCCGGATATCGGTGATGAGCTTCTTCGAGTAGAGATCGCTCAGAACTTCCTTGAAGCCTGTTCTTTCTGAAAAGCAAAGTGTGGAAGAACAATAGAATTAGTTTGTTGATTGTGACAAAACAAGAATTAAAAGCCAACTTTAATTCAAGAGAGCCATTGCAGGCCAAATAATTCAAAATCGAAACGAAAACGATAAAAAGTGCGCCTGTTGGTATGCAATCTGCACAGCACGTCCTTTGAAATTGGTCAATGAAACGAAGCGAATGAGAAATTCGAAATTCAGTTGAATTATTTCGACCGATGAAACTTTTCACATAGCATGAAATCTTTTCAGCGATTCAAATTGAAAACTTTCAAGTGAAAGAGTGTGAATCACGAATTGAACTGGTTTTATGCGTAACTTGCTGTAGAATTGGTTCAATGTATCGTATTCCGAAACACAGGAAACACAAGAAAAAGTGATAAAATATCAAAATAAACTGTATAACTGATAGCTTCAAAGCAAAAGTGTTTACGGAAGGATGGAAAAAGCGTTTCACTATGCACCATTTTTGTTGTATCGTTCTCGGCTGCACAAATTTCCAAAACAAACTGTTTCACGGCACACTCGTTCCAGGTTCACTACTGTACTTACTGTCGACTTTTTGGGCATATTCCACATGGTACAGGTAATCGTCGTGGGGCGAACTTAGAACCCACTTTCCTTTCACTTTCAGCGTATCGTAATCCCAATCGTACACGTACTGCGAAAGCTCCACAATTCTTAGCGGTAATCTACAGCGAAAAATGAAAGATCGACATCATGTCAGCACAGTTGGCACAACCCCCTCACGATCAGCGCTTACTCATCACTTAGAACGTTGCTAACGAATTCCGTCTGGTTGGAGATACGCTCCGTAATGACGTGTTGCACGGTAAGGAACGCACTGCACGGTCCGAGCTGTGACAGTAAAACACCAAACAGCACGAGACTTATCACCGCACTGGTTTCTGCGCTTCCGAGGAACTTCATGTTGACAGTTCTGACGACACCGTACCAATGAGTGTGGCAGAAACCGGTGGTACGAATTTTATATTCTCAACTGCCGAAAAGGCTGAGCAGAGGCTGTCCGAAAAGCTGAGCGAATGGTAATCGGGTTTCAGAATCGATTTGCCACGTGACGGGATACCGGCGAGAAAAAGGCGGTGGTACCCCGGCACAACCACACAACCTGTTCGAGTTTGGAGCTTCGCCTCGCTTCGTGCCGCGTTTGGCGATAGAAGAAAAAGGTTTTGCGTCAAAAGAGATGTGCTTTTTTGCTGGTTTTTTGCCTCCGGTGCCAAGTGTTCTCTCCAGCTTAGGTTCAGTTTTTTTTGTACTTGTCCCGTAGAACTACATCTTCTTGAGGCTATAGGCGGAAGACGATCGACGCTTGATCGGACATGTTCGGGCGACGCGATGCATTACATTAGATGTAGGATGTATCGGTGATTGCCAAGATTTTTTCCTGCCGTTGATCCAAGTCCCATTTTTTGTTGCTAAATCACCAAGGTAAACATTGTCCACTTGGTGGGGGTTTTGGTGGAACTGCAGTTGAATTGGCAACGGATGTTGTTAATCGAATCAATAGAACTATTACACTTCTCAAGGCTAGGCATCTTTTGTACGGGCTGGTCAATTTGTGTTAATTTGTTTTGTTGCAACAGTTAGCTAAATGAGGAAGTCATAATACATCGGCACGGGTACTGTCAGGCTTGTTAATGGTGATCATGCGCCATTTGCTGGGGACCGAAAGCCTTGAAACATCATCAACCAGCTGAAGGAGGAGAAGGAGGATTCGTTTGGCGTGGCTACCAAAGCTCCAGAAAAAGAAGATCAGTATCTTAATACGCTATTGATGAGAAACCAGTTTGAAGATTTCCTTAGCACGGCAAGCGTTACAAAATCTGACCAGCGCTTTATAACGATCTTCATTCACATGGCGCAGTCCGTATCGTGGTGATCACGCTCTCCGTTACGAAATCGAAACAGAGCATGAAGTAGAATTTTCGGAACCGTTCAATTAACACCTACCCTCTTTGCAGAACTTTAAGTAATGTCAAATATACACACACACACCTCCAGCTTCTCCGGAGCTCTTGAAGTACGGGGCTGGGTGTTTACATTGGAGCGGTTTGTTGGTCGCTTTGGTTTGAGGGTTTGAGGTTTTACTTTCGTTTTCGAGGTGTTCATCTGCAGCTGCAGTAGCTCTAAGTCCTGTTGCCTAAAGCACAGTTTCACTGCTCTACAGCTCATAGAACTCCACGTTTAAACCGGTTGACGAACACTCCTCCGGTGTATCATCCCAATCCCAACAAAAAAAGTATGTCATCGCACTCCAGCTCTATCTAGTCTTTACGCACGATTTCTTCTTCACGCACTCTACCTCAAACCGGTGATCGGTACGATCGGATCCATCAAAGCGAGCCACAGAAGAGATATTTCATCAGTCATTCTAAGTAGGCACGGGACGCGAATTCCAAAACCGCACGCCCATTGCCTTCCGAAATAAAGCTTCCAATTGTCCGGTGAAGAATAAATATTCATCAGGTGTATCACCCAGGCACGCCACTGTTCGCAGACCCCCAAAAACGGCTGTGAGAGGGTGGGAAAGTTCACCGAACGACGCAATCGTCTAACGGCTTTTGGCGACTGCGAAGAAGACTGTATATCTCCCTTAACTCATCCTGAGCGCTTCTTCGTCCCGGCACTAGGGCTTGGCTGTCAAGGTGAGCCTTTCCGATTTCATCATATGGCGTCGGAAGCTTTTCAAAAATAGTCGCTGCGTTGCAAATTAGAATATCAACAAACAAACAACCCACAAAATCGGTCGAGAACACTCTCGCTGTAAGGTACCCGAGATCGGAAGGCTTGGTTTCGCTGCCTGTTTTTGGTTGGTTTTTCCGCACGGGTTTTTCTTTCTTTTTTGTGGCACCTCGCCATGAATGAACCGGGTATGGCATCAGGCACATGGAACTGTGTTGCGTGACCACTTCGTTCTCCCCTACCGGAGCAAGCAACACAAAAAAGCCCTAATTTCACATTCATCCATGGTTATGGTAAGCGATCAAAAGTGATCCTACCAGTTTTTTTTTGTTCGTGCCAGTTGCTGCAGCTTCGGTTGCTTCTTTCGCTTTGTTTGTTCTGGATAAATAAACCAGTTGCGTACGCAGCTCCCATCCCTTCCGTGTGGAACCAGCTGCACCAGCAGTAGTGGTCGATGCGGGAACTGGTCGCCGGTAGCAGCAATCACTCGTCAGTATGTCTACCGGTTCGCAGTGTGGTGGTGGGTCAGAGGATGAGGTTTTGGGCTGTCGGAGATTGTGTTACAGATTTGATCTTGACACTTGCCGTCAACAGCATCCAGGTTGTGTGTGTGTGTTAATTTTTTTTCCCCAATGTCCGGTGTTAAATAATCCCCAGCATCATCATCATCATCCTCACATCATGTCCAATTAAGAGCCGCTGCTAATCGTTGCCGAGGGACTTTTTGGGCGCGTTTGTTGTTAACCAGTGGTCAGCAACTTTTGACCTAGGGCAAACCCGGTGCCGAGATTCAGGCTGCTGTGGTCCAGATTTGATCTTAGCGCAGAAGCCGGTCGGCTGAGCATCGAAGGGAAACCGGAATCATGCGGTAGGCTTTTTGTTGGCGAAGGTCACGCAGGTTCAAGTGATGCTGTGTACCGTGAACACCGCACGGTAGTAAGCTGTGAATTGAAGCTTAACACCACCGGATGATTAATAAGCGGCGTAAGGGCATGCTGATGATGAGCGCGTGATGGTTGCTAAATGAGTGAACAGACGTCACGCTCACACTCAGCACGTCCACACGAGCCCTCTTCTGAGGAGAGGGCCACTGAACACAGGTGTTGTTGCAGAATGTTTTTTTTTGGGTGGGTTTCTCGGGGTTTTTTCCGGTGGTCACCCTCCATAGCTCGATGTGATGCTCTCGATCGATCGGCATCAATGCGATCGGCGGATTGTTTTTCGGTTCTGCTAACTGCTAATGCTTTGCCTCGGTGTGTGTGTGTGTGTTTGACGCGATGAAATGGACGGGGAATTTCAGTTTGACGTGCTTTAGCAATTCGTGATAGTTTAGAGATTGTTGTCCTTTTTTTTTGTTGCTTTTGTTGGGTATCGCGCTTTTGAACCGAACCGTCTGGCAACGTGTTGGTGATCGGCGTGTGTTTTGCGGCTTGAGATGGGCAGCTAGGTTTATTGGAGCGTTTGCCGTGCCTTCCGCCGTAGTCATGAACGGGAAGTTGAGGAAGCTACTCGCATTCGCTAGCTGCTGGCTGGTGAGCTTGTCTTGTGTTGTCGGTGCCGAGCACGCGGCCACTGTGGACGGTATACTCCGATCGGTTGTAGCTGTGCGGTAAGTGTCGGTGATGGGAAGGAGTCCGAAGAGGTGATACTTATCTTGTACTGGATATCTATATTCTAGGTCACAACTGGAACCGGTACTGACATATCGGTTGGCGCAACGCACCACCACACGGCCACAGATGACACGAATGGGAGGTTTGTCCTGTGGCAGTTCGATAGCCATTCCCGGTTTGCAACGGTTGTTTAAGTGTGTTACTACAGACAAACCTGCAGTGGACATTCAAGACCGTGCGGACGACTTTAACCTCCGGTACAGTCCGGTAGAGGTGGTCAACTCCGAAATGAAAGCAACCTGGTCCACGTACGAAAATGGCGGAACGAGTGATAGGAGTCGTCCAGCTCAGAGAGAGCCAGTGCGTGCGAATCCTCTCGGTCTACTATTTCCTTCGCTGCAGCAGATCAATCAATTCAACCAGTGGCAACGACCTTACCAGAGTTCTAACCAGCTTCCAGCAGCAACCACCACAACCACCACCACCACCACAGGTCGTCCACATGTGGATGATTTTTATTTCCCTCCTAGTGATGATGATCGTGTTACGCCGTTAAGCACTGCACGACCCACCCAGTACTACACCACACCGATCCCGTCGAGCGGTCACGGTCCCGGTCAGCATCTCTGGGTGACGAGCACACCTGGTTCCACCTCCTGGCCAGGATCGGACGTAACGAAAGGTCCGCTCGAGGAAAGCACTACGGACCCACCCGAGGACGATATTGGTCTAGGGAATCGAATCGACAACAAACTTCTGCTCTCGCTCGTAGGTTAAGCCGCCATCAGTTTCTGCCTCTCATTAGATCGGTGCCGTCCATAATGAATGGCTTTCGTTAATAAAATAATGTAAATTTATGCATATTGTCGTCTGGTCTATCGCTATCTCGCTCTCTACATAAGCGTGTGCTGCATTTTTTTTTGCAAATCATGTCCGGTGTGCTACTAGTTACTGCGTCGTGCCCATTGATAACAATCAATATATATATATATTTCGACTCGCACGAATTCTGCTGAAGAGAGCTTAACAGCAGCAAAAAAAAACGAAGGAACCGGTTCAGAAACCGGAAAACATCTTATTCCCTCACACGAGGAGGTGTTGCTCGTGGTGAGAGGCAAACACATACACACGCGGGAAAGATGAAGACTACACACAAGATAAGATTACAGGTGAGGATGTAAATGTAGGTGCAATGATTGTTGAGAAGAGCAAATTAGTCGAGCTTACAATAATTTGACAATGGTTTTTCTAGTTTTATTGAACCAAGTCAACATTACAATTTGAAATTTTGAATTAAAATTTTAAAACAACGAGATCTTACGATAATATTTTGCACGCATATAAATCACAACAAATGCTGAGCCCATAATGATGCTACTGTAAGGGATGAATAACCCATGGGAGTTTTATTGGGGTTTCGCAAATGTTGGAGGTTACGGCCGATCTCCGTCCGGTGGTCAGCGTCAGTTGCATTACGATCGCGAACGGGCCATCATGGTGAACTTACGGTTGGTAGTGGTACTTGCAGTGTGCTTTACGGTGTCAAGCCTTCTCGACTTAGCTTCGGCAAGGTGGGTGTTTTTGGACTTATTGTACCACCGTTGAAATTTATTTTAAGATCATTTTTTGCATTCCCTAGACCACAGTTTCCTGGCAACTTCTTTCCTGGTAACCTTGGAGTGCAGAGTCCGATAGGAGGTGTGTCGCTGGGTGCACCGTCCGGGTTTCCTTTCAACTTTGGCCAGCAACCTGCCCAGCAGTGGGGTCCTGGTTGGGGACAGCAAGGGCAACAGCAGCAAGTACCGCAGCAGCAATATCCACAGCAGCAAGTGCCACAACAGCAAGTTCCTCAACAACAAGTGCCGCAGCATCAGGTTTATCAGCAACAAGTGCCACAGCAGCAATATCCTCAACAGCAAGTTCCTCAACAGCAAGTGCCGCAGCAGCAAGTTCCTCAGCAACAAGTTCCTCAACAGCAAGTGCCACAACAGCAAATTCCTCAACAGCAAGTACCACACCAGCAACCAACTGTCACGAATTATGCTCCCAATGGTGAAGCATTAGACTCTCGGATTGGTGGAGAATCTGAGGCACCGGAAGAAAATCCGTGTCAAATAGGTGATGTCTCGACTGGGTTGCCAAACGAAACCGGTGACGATGGTGGCAATGTGACGGAACAGCCATGTATCGGAATTGCTGGAGGTAACAGGATTAATCCGAAACAGGCGGCACTACTTTCGCTGGTTGGATAGTGGAGCACAATCCAGCAAAAAACGCAAAGCTTTCGCTACGAGTTGTTTTTAAATAAGCGAATGTAACCACTTCCTAAAATGAATTTTATAATAAAATACCTACAGAGATTGTGTGTGAGAAACCAGAAGCGACTTTCTTGTGGTGCGTTTGTGTTGTTCCTATATCACTCGAAAAGCTGCTCCACGTCAACGTCAACAACACCTCTCGCTTATCATACCGAGCATACTCCAACCCCAAGCTACCACGGTTTCCATGGCGAAGAAAGGTTCTTCGGTCGAGATTTCCTGCCCAAGATGATAAATTTAAAGTACGGTCAAGTTAGTTTAGTCACGAATAAATTTATTATTATTAATTTCATTCAATTAAGTTTACTTCGAAGATGCCAGCGCATTCGGCCTCCCAGCTTTGAGGAACGTTCCCCGAAAAACCACCCCCGGGGGTGAAGTGAAGGTGGTGCGGTTTCCTTCGGCTCTTTGCCACAAGAATCGGCCCGAAAACCTGTGTGGTTGATTGTGTGAATGGAGTTTGGTTGGGGGAGAGGGGTGGTGATTCTTCACACTCGGGTCGAATGATTAGAGATGGATGGTAGCAGTAGCCGGAGAAAGGCTTACCGGGCCGAATGATAAAGGTTAAAAAGCCTGGGCAGGAAATACTTTCGGTTCAATGTTCATACTTTTTGGGAACGCTTCGGACACGCGGGAAGTGGGCAGGTGAGCTGGTGGGTGGCCTGAAGGAGGTGCAGCAGCATGGGCTAATATTTATTCGAAGTTTACCGGCTTTGAGCGTGGTCCGGGGAAGCTGCTCGGTGGGTAGATAGATTGAGAAGAGATCCCTCGCTCTCTTAACCCGATGTGACGATTTAAGCCCGGAACTACGTACGGCTATATGTTATCGCTTCTTGTAATAAATTATAATTGGATTTGTTTGTCTTTCGGTGGGGTATTTGGTCGGTTTTCGGTCGGACGGGATTAGATGAAGATTAGACCTGGGTTCCGGGTTACACCGAATACCGCTACGAGGTCGAGGCGCAGTTGGACGTGAACATTCTTGATGCCTGCCATCTTTGATGCGAAGGTCGAACACGGGCTAGGGTTTTTTAAGTCGCTCGAAACTCTTAACACGCCCACCACTACCACCACCGACGAGTGAAAGCAGCAGCTTCTCTTTCGCACTATCGCCACCAAACTTTGGTTCCAGTCCGATCGGTTCTGTGGATGAGGGAAAAAGGGAAAGGGAGGAATTAAGAAAACGAGGGCGATAACTTTCGGGCTAGATGCGGGCTTACCTTCCAAGTCACCGGTACGCTCAAGGGTCAGCAGATATTCACCGTCCAGTGTGAGAAGGGTTATGTACTCCACGATGAGATGCCTTTTTACAGCGATAACGCTTGAGCAAGAGAGAGAGAGAGAGAGAGAGGGGGGTGAATATCTGGGTTAGCTTCACGACACTTGGAACGGTGGCCCACAAGTTCCTACCTGTCCTGAATTTTCTGCACAATCAGTTCCATTGCGTTAGGATCCTCACCAACCCGCACGTCACTCTCGAGGAACTCACAGTGCGAAGATCTGGTCGTATTTCGATCGCCCGATACAACTTCGTACGCCTTGCTTGGTCGTCCAATTTGTAGCAAAATGATCGAAGTACGCGTTGCCGCAAGCTCGCTCTCTAATCGATCACAGTACCCATCGACGTCCAGCGTTTCCAAGGGTACAGAAAACACTTGAAACACGCTGCCCAGTGTCAAGCTAATGACACCGCCGCTAGACAGCAGCAGTAGCGCGTATGCCTGCCAACGATACATCACGACCGTCCGGTGGAACTGATTGATCAACCACAGTGTGAAGTGATATTTAAAGACTCAATTGCCTCCCAGTGCCGCCGCATAATTGCGGTGGAATGTAACCGAGGGGGGGGGGGGGAGGTTTAGCTAGAAGTTACGACCCACGACGACGACTATCACACAGTGGATGTGATCATGGTTTCGTTCGTTGTTAGAATCTTGTTATCACTGCGCATCTAGCACCGCATGGGTGATCATGAAATTCAGAGGAAAATGTCGGTGCTGTGTGACCCACTCGCCGATATGGGTTGCTCTCAGTTAGGGAAGCAAAGTTATGCAAAAAGCATAGTGAAACTGGTTTTCTTTTGCTGTTTTGGCGGAGAAATACAAAAAACCGCAACAAAGATCGGCGATTGAATGGGCCATTCAAACTACTGTGTGAGCTATGGTGCTTGTGTAGGGGTAAATTTATTAAAATACTTTATTATGACCAGCTTCGACCGGCTAACGGATAAGAGGATTCGAACGCAATCCGTAGCGTCATCGTGCTTTTTTAACGGTTAAAACCTTAATGTTGCCTCCGCCCAGCAGTGATAGAAGAACCTTCTGTGCGTCATCTTCGCTCACATCGAAGTAGGAAACTACCTTTGGTTTGTAGTTTTTATCTAGAAAAAGATTAAACATTTTAAAGATTATCCTTCAAACAGAGTGTTTTATAAGGTTAACTCACCAATAACTTTCTCGGAGCTCACGGTAAACACAAATCCATCCTCAGTGGCAAAAAGAAAGTTCTCTATCAGCAGGTTCTGTGTGTCGCCCTTGATGAAACGGAGTTGATGCTCCTCAAGAGTGATGTTTATGCTGTAATAGGCTCAGATTTAACATTCACGTGACGCTTTGACGGGCACAAAACTTACCCACTCTCGAGGAGATCCGTCACGATCGTACGTATTTCGTCGAGATCGTGTTTCTCGATCGCGTCAGTGTTCCAGTGTGGCGAAGCACCCAACGCTAGTCCGATCGATAGGCACAAGACAACAGCGCCAATGCCTACTGTTGCTGGCCCGTTGTGCTGGTTCATGGTGTTTTAGCTGTGCCAAAAACCCCTCTGCGATTCACCTCCAAAGACAACCTGCTGGCGAATGATGGGCTTGCTTGATCGGTTGAAGTGTTTTATAAACACTGAGCGGAAGAGCCAAACAACACACTTGAAAAGAGCGGGGATCTTGAGGAGATTCCATTCCACGCTGGACGCCAAATTCGTCCATGAGGTGAGTCGCTTTTTAAGATCGCTGACGTGTGGTGGGGAATTTCTGGGAATGGTGTACTTACCGATGCTTGGATTGTCCAGTAAAATATGGTGAATTCGATAATGATCAATATATGTACCACCGTTTGTGTAGCATGAGACAATTAAAGATGATGATCGCGTTGCGTTTGAAATGTAGGTCAGTGCGTTCAACTGCTTGTTGGGAGATATCTGCTGAATATTCTATCCCTGCCGTCAATGCGCTGCTGCCCTATTGCGCAGCTGTCACAAACGCACGGCCCAAACAGGCTCGTTTGCACATCCCGTCAACGGTTGCAGCGTACCCCCTTCGTCGACGGGCCTAATCCTTAACCGACCCTCAAGCATGCGGAACCGCATGGTGCTTCAGTCGCGCGAGGTTAATTCGATTTATGCATGCATCCGCGTACCGGGAATCCTTTTGCATACGTCAGGAGGGTTTTTTTAATGTGCCTCGGGGTAGCTATAACCCTTCAGCTTAATCGATAACCAATCAATAGGACGCAGCCAGCTGTTCGTATCTCCCAGACGTGTTAGTTCCTGCTGAGGGACTTCCACACGGTAGGAGCATTCCCATTTTTCACGCACAGCAGAGGTGAAACGAAACACGGCTGAATCATTCAAACGGCGACGGTGTTGAAAATTAAAATTATGCTCACAGCCGAAGAACGGTCCGTTTAATCCCGTCGGTTTTTATATTTCCCTGCTTTCCACAAACTGCTAAAAAGCGTTGGGCCAACGTGTTTCGCAAAGTTTGTCGATGGTACAAATTGAAAGCACAAACACGATTGGGTTTTAAAATTTTAAAGAGGACAACACGCATTGCTGCTAGCGGCTGTGGTCGAGTTTCGCCTGGAACGGGTTGTCGGAATCGGTTCGGTTTTCATTTTAATTTAGACAGGAAATAAACAAAGCCCCAAGTTCTCTAGACTAGAATTGTGAGAAAACACACGCTCACCACCTTTTTCTGCTGGGGAGGCCATAGGAGCTGGGAGTGGGACAAACGAAACACACTCACTCGTACACCTCACCATCATCATTTGCTCGAAAAACATACACACAAACACCCGGCTCCCGGGGTCCGATGCGAACGACAAACCGCCTCGAGGCGTCCGGAAGACCATTTCTGCAATGTGGTTTTTCCCCTGCTACCCGGGAAGGGAAAATGGTTGGAAAAACAAACAGACCACTCGACCAAAAACCGATGATGTCCAACGGCTGCCAAGGTGGCCAGTGTCCTCGAGGAAAAAGGGAAAAGGAAAGGCATTCGCTCAGTCCTATCGACCACCCGGACCACCCGGTGTCGAGATATTGAGGAGTTGTGTGTCCAGGGTTGCGTGAGGAGAAATTTGAGGATCAGAACACATTTAGCTGAAAAGTTTCGCAAAACTGCCCCGAAGCTACACCGGAACACCCCACAGAGTGTGGGGCCTTTTCACTACCGTTTTTCCTTTTTGGCATACGTGTGTGTGTGCTTGAGAGACAGAGAGTTTGTGTGCACAAGAACGAAGGACCTAAGAATTACGGGGGACCAACATGGTCGCTGTCCGAAACTGAAAAACCCCAAAAACTGTGCGGAAGGCTTTTTTGGGGCGGGAGACTAAGCTTGTTTTGGGGATAACACAAACATGGGTCGAATAAGTTGCCACGCTGTCTCTTCAAAAAACAAACACTAGATGCTGCCGTGGACAGAGCCCCACAGTCGGTAGGTCTGCAGTAAAAAGGCGTCTAGGTAGTTTGGCCGGCTCTTGGTAAAAAGGGATTTTCTGGGTGTGTGTTCAAAGTAGACACTTTGAGTATGTTGGCAATGATAAGATGCTCGAGGAGAGTAAATAGTTCTTGTCTATTGAAGAATATATATATATCGATCGAGGTACATAGACGAGAACTCTGGACACACACAAAGTTCTTGGATTGCATAGAACAAAAGGAAGACGAGTCTCGTGTAATGTCCGCAAATGTCAAGAGATAGGGAGCTCGTTGACCTAACCTCAAAAATTAATTCCCATGTCCCAAGACGTTCGTTAGGGGATTTTAAGCATTGGTCATCTCGGCTGGAAGACTTCACCCGTTCGGCCTGTGTCCTAAGACTCATGCAGGCAGGAATTTTAATCACTTTGATTTATCCATCGTTTCCTCGTCGTTCCCCCTTCTCGTGGCTTCCCTCTTCCTTCATCCAGATGTCACAAGGACATGGGGTTAGGAAGTTTTCTCAGGCGTTCCGGTTTTGCTTCTGCCCAGGTCTTGCACGTACGTGCAAAAGTGACAGTGTCACCCCGAAAAACGAATGACCAAAAGTCGTATCTACATTAGCATGCCCATTCCCGGGTGCCATTTTCACATCCATTCACCTTCCCCCAGCCCGGCCAAGCGACCTTCCCGGGTGCTGGAACTCAAAAGCAACGAACCGTTTTCAATTCGACCTACGGACCTTCACCACTCCCTTAGCTGTCCGCCGGAGCAGGTTCGCAATCGTCCGAAACGGCTCGTGCTGCCGGGCGTCCGGAAGAAATATGAAAAGTTCTTAAGTCTTTGATTTAAATTTCGGTCACCGTTTCGCTTCCTTTGCCCGGGTTTGCCGTTGCTGTAGCCGTTGCTCCGAGGGCTACAATATTCTGCCTGACTGATTTTCGAACTGCCATGTGTGTGTGTGTGTGTATGTGCCGGAGCCGTTTGAACGTACTGGAAACGGGACGGGATATTAGATGCTTATGGTCATGGGCTAAGTAGGTGACATTATTTAAATTCTGAACTGGCTGGCCCTTTGCTTTTGTGTTCGACATGCCAAGAAGGGACCGTGTGTGTGTGTGCGGATCAGAATGAAGAGTTTTCGATTTTTCAACGTATTTATTAGCTCGACCCGGAAGAAAGCCATGCACGGGATGGCGAGGGTTTTAAACACTGTACGGCTCGGAAGTGTATGCTGTGTGTGTGTGTGTGTGTGTGTGTGTGTGTGTGTTTGTAGGAGGACTTTCCGAGCTAACCATGCATGAAGCGAACTTGCCGGGACGAAATAGCCAATTTCGTGTTTGAAAGCATGATGAATGGGAGCGGTTTCTTTCTGGGAGCAATCTTTTTCACCTAAACCTTCCGTCACTTTTCGCACTGGCAATTGTGCTGTGCCGTTTTCGATGGCCAGTTAGAACATTGTGTCACACATAGAGGGAATCGTAACGAGGAGTTGCCCGGAGAAGAGGAGTGAACCCAAAATTAATACACACGGTCGCCTGGATTAGGGCACTATTAATAAGTCACCGTCAATGTAGGCCAATGAGCAGGATAAGAACGCTCTGGTGCAATGGATGGATGGTTTTGATGAAGGAACGGGGCGGAGAGTGTTGGACATGTTTATGCTCCGATTAGCTGTCTTGAAAGTGGGCGCCGATCAGAGAAGTCACTTCCGAAACGGTCCAATTGTTGCCGAGAGTGATGACGGTAAGAAAGGATAAGACAGTTTCGGTCATTTTGTAAATTGGAGATACATACGGGAATGGCAAGACTGATGCTACTATTACTAGTTTGTGAATAAATTGTACTAATATAAGTTTACGAATATATTAAAAATCCGTTCTTTTTAGCCTAGAATATGTATCATCTATTGGCGGTACTTACCCCATGGTCTGGTGAAGATTTGAACTCAGGTTGTTCGGTGCTCATGAATCATGCGGTGTCCAAAGTGTTATTTGTCCGATTTGAAACGATGTTCTCGTCTCTTTGGCGGATGGAATTCACATATATAATCTTTAAAATTCTTGCTCTATCTGTCTTCAACCCCCCCCCCCCCCAAAAGTAAAACACTCGGACAGAATAAATAATATCCAACAAGGGAATTGACGTCCGACCGTCCGAAGAAGGCTTTTTGAGCAATGACGTCTCGGAGTTTTTTGTTCTTCTTCTGCGAACAGGGATAACCACAAACTCCAAATCCAACACTCGGAACACTGCTCCGAGGAATGAAAAATCAGACACTCGTCTACGCGTGCATACGCCAACTGCCCTACCATAAAGCGATTTTTGGTCTTCTCACTTCAAGGAATACCCGACACAAACGCCAGAAGTTGGGGAATTATTTATCGCTTTGGAAAATATAAATAATCCCACTTTCGGGGTGAAGTTATTGGTGGAGTAACGCGTTGCCTTTATTCGACCACTCATCCCTCATGGTCGCCGTGGGTGGGAAGGGCGAGTGCGTTTGTGGAAGAGAAAATGGTTGCTGCTTACGCTAAAAATTACTCCATCGCTCCCGGCTCGGTACGTGATCGTAGCGTACGGTTGATGCGAAATACGCACCGGCGCGCTCTGTACGATTGGGAAGGGAGGGGGGGGTTGGAAGTTTTGGTGATGAAAAATAGCACATGATAACGGTTTTAGACAGTTACCAGTTACCTACCGGCCGTTAGGATACCCATTGGCCCATCCGGAATATTCCATTTTCCACCCAGCATCGTCAGCACTGTGGTTTGCTGTGTGTTTTGTGGACCCGGGGTAGTTTCCTTTTCGGTCCTGATAGGTTACCATAAATGGACGCTTGTTATCTTGACCCAGGGTGATTAGAATTCCTAATGAATTCTTCCACTTGCGGTGCTTCTTGGCAGCGGCGTCGAGTTGGCCGGTCTTCGGAGCGAAACCGAAGTTCCGTAACAAGCTTCGGTCGGTTCGATCGATTGCACGATTTAACGATAGAAGATTTCTCGACCGGCACAAGATTGACCGAGTCGGATGCAGTGAGCCCGAGTGAGTTAGGTAAAGGACTCTTACACAACCACAGAAACCACCGGCTTTTTGGGATGTTGGATGAAATTGACTCCCCCGGATGGATGGTTCTTTGGGACCGAACCGATCGCCGGCAATGATATGCGTTGGTTAACCGATTTAATTTTATAATAAAATAAATTCAATCTATTCCAACTTTTTGGACTACGGTTGTCGGAGCCGCTTTGTGAAGAACAAGCAGACAGAGTCTGAGCCTTCCATCATGTGGCTGGTTGGATGTGGGTATTTGTGAAGATGCTAGTAGGTATCGGTGCATGCGAGATGTTATTATGCTTCTGCAGGAGAAAAGAGTTTTAAGAGATTGGTTCGGGAGGTTGTACATTGTTCTGTCCGAAGCGAGGGCGGAAGTGAAGGTGGGAAAGGATTGGGGAAGGGCGTTTATAAGCGAGCACGGCTGTGGGTTTTTTGGACATCATGCATCACAAAAGCTGCACCGTTGACTAGGATGAAATTGAGAAGTTTCAGTTCGATGCACCTGATGCGAAGCAGCACTGTTCGGGGTTTCGCATAGTGGGAAGGCATGTGGACCGATTGTGGACTGGTTTATATCATAGGAAGTTGATGTTGAAAAGGAATCCTGAGGTCAGAAATAGATCTAGATAACAATAGTCTTGAGAACGAATTTATTATTGATAGGGGATAGTCATCTGTCAAATACCCACAACAGCACAGTTTGAATATTTACCACTGTGCCGAACCTACCGGACCGTCTACTAATGGCTCCGGAAACGGAAGCCTGCATAGGTAAGAAACAAGAGTCGCGTCTCGTCGGTTTGCTGGCTGGCTAGTTTAGTTCTAAGAAATGGTTGGCCCTCGTCGCTTTGCTGCACGCGCATTGTTAATGCTGGCCGGGCTTCCGGTTGCTTGTTGCTTTTTGTGTGCAGTTGGTATACCGTGCCTGCATAAGCCGGATGCATTTTATATTATGGTGCAAGAGAGCGACGCTGGAAGTGGATTATATTTTATGAACTGATTGAATCTATTCACCTCAAATTTTGAGCTCAGCAGCACGAACGGCAAAGTTGATTGAAAATGGTGTGTTAAGGTTTATGGTGGTGCTTAGCGATAGTGAGAAGCTTTTAATAGGAAGGAAGCGGAACTTGGTTTTTTTCTCCCCCAAAATTGAGCTGATTTTTCAGATAAATAATCGAATTACAGGACGGTACGCAAACGATTCGTCTCACTCACTTCTTCATTAGCACATTAAATTTACATACATAAGCATGTGCGAAATGTCACAACGACCTTTTCTCCTTGTGACGGAGTTGTCAATTTAAGTGAGAGGAGAAAATGGACATTTCCACACACACACACATACGCACGCATACGTCCCTAGGGAACAATCGCCCGGTGTCCTTCAAAGGGCTATCCCCATAGTATTCCAGCAGCCCGTTACTCCGGGAAACGATGGAATAAAAAGGCATGAAAAGAAGGAATGTCCGCACGGAGGACCGTACGATAAAGTAAAAGCATGTGAACCCTTGTCTATTTATTTCTATTAAATAAAATATGTGTTGTCCTTCCAATGTTCCTCCCTCACACACACCCACTCCCTCTCTCTCTCCAGCTCAGGAAAACTAGAAAAAAGAAAAGTTTATCGCTATAGTGGGTGAGAAGAAAGTGTTGTTTTTCCTATGTTTTTTTTTGCGCATAGGAAAAGGCTGTCCGAAAAGGGAAAGAGAGCGAAAGAAAACAGCATCAAGAAAGAAAAATGTTCGCTTTGAAAATCGAAGCTTCACTGGGTTCCCATAACAACCGCGTCAGTCCGTTCCGATCCCTATTTTACGGGCCGTTTTTTCTCTTCTTCTTTTTCACCAACCCCAATGGACTGTGCCGGGTTGGTCGGTAGACTGTGGTCAAGTGGAAAAAGATAGTCCCCAGAATGTGGTCCAGGGAAGGGGGAGGGAGGGAAAGGGCCACGGGAGGGGGGATGGTGGAAAACGGCATGCCGAGGGTTTGTTGAAGACAATCTCAATATTCATCCATTTCGTCCAGGGGACCCAGAAATTCCCAGTATCTTGTTAGCACATGCCGACCATTTTTGCACCGACACAAACACACACACGGTTGGTTGTTCTTTCTGGGTGTCCACCCTCCCACTCGCCCAGCGAGGCTGGACGCCCATTTTATAACCTCATACCGGCAAATATTGACACATTCACACAAATGTGCACAAACACACACGCACACGAATGTCCGCTGCTTGGCCACGTGTAGGGCAGAATCCCTTTTTTCCCAGCGACCGGAGAATGTCCTCTCCAAACAAACCTTTCTTCATGCGGGGCGAAACTGCGAAACAAACCCTTGTTTTGGGCCGGAAAAAGGACCGAAACCCACACCACTTTTCCCTGTTCCCGCACGCACCGCGCACACGGGGATTTTCTCGGTAGCAGCTTCCGACACCCGGGGGGTTTTGCGTCCGGGTTGTGTATCGTCCAGTTTGCGAAAACTACCTACGGACTTACGGATCGACCATGTAACCGGCAAACGGTCTGCTTCCGCCGTAGTTGTCAGTGCTCAAGGGGCTAACTCCCACCACTACTGTCCCACTGCTGCTGCAGCGTAGGAAACTGGGCTCACTTTTTCTTACCGGTCGTTTCGGCCCGCCCTGTACCCGGTGCGGCGAAAAGGTTCTCGTCGCCCCCGGTTTTTGGCGTTTGGTCGGGTCGGGTCCCTCCCTTAGCATCGTAACAAGAAAACGAGTCAATTTTATTAGAAAATAAATGCATAACGAAGGTCCGCACGAGAAAACGGAAGGGTTTTTCGGACTATTGGTTGATAGTAAAAAAGGATAGTCGTAACGGGAGTTTTGCGCGGGGGAGGAGGAGGCGAACTGGGTGGTGGGGTAAAGTAGATGGACGGTAAGAAAAACAACCCCCCCGCACGCTCGCATGCTCCCGTATCGGCATCGTAAAGCGATCACTTTTACCCTCGTCCAGCAGCTCGGCAAAGGGGGTTTCCTCGACGTTTTGGGCCCGGAATGCCAGATGGAAATCGTTCACACATTTTGCGAGGAATGTTTGGTCAGTGGTGGCGAGGGAGAGGTAGGGGTGAGGGGGGGGGGGAGACAAGGGCTACCGCAGCACACATAAACTTATAACTAGCCAACCCACTTAAACCATGGCTTCGAGTGCCTCGTTTAACGTGCCCAAAGATGAGAGCCCACCATCACACACCCTGGAAAAAGGGAAAACGCGTTGTTTCAACGAAACGGACGTCCCTTTCTCGTTGTACATGCGTGCCCGTGTTTGTGTGTGTGAGTGTGGGCAGAGCATTTCCCTTTGTGTCCGGTCGGTCGGTCGGTCGGTCGGGAAAAACTATTCCGTTTTTTCACTCACCCTCGTTCTCTCTCACACTATCGGACTGCTGTCCCATTCATGCGCAACAACACTCGGACGCAACTAATAAAATGGAGGACGGCCGTTCGGTGTTTGAGGTTTGGCAGGATGCACGATGGCGTGTATATGGGAAGGTGTGTATATGGACAGCTTATGGAATGGTGATTAGAATGTGTGATATTTTAGATCCAACGTGTGTGGGGGGAGATTTGCGTACGAGCAGATTTCGACATTCCGTTAGCATAAAGAGCGTCGAAGGGAAATATTTTTGCACGCAAACTATGTCCGTCCGTGTAGTGTGAGTTTATCCGGAATATAGTGGCGTAAGGTTTAACAACACTGATTTTTCATAGGTATAGGTTTGTTTTTATTAATCGAAAAAGATAATCGGCATTGGATAAACAAATTTTTATATTTTTAATAAAACTTGAACTCCAAGAACTTAAAGAAAACTAACGTTTAAACAAACAGTCAGCTTTTAAAAGGAATAAATAGCAGATTTAGTTTATCACAGTTTAGTTCATCTTTTTTACATCATTAAATTGATACTTGGCTGGTCAGTCACTCAGTTGATGGGTAGCATAAGAGCCTTTAAGAGAAGATATACTCAAGTGAACTGTTAGTCTATTAATTTTAAATCATAGTTCAGCAGCAACACAGGATTTCCGAGTTAAACTAGTAATGTTGGAGGAATCTCTCAATGTTCAAATGCTGCTCTAGATGAACTGGACAATTTACTGGTAGAAGTAGACAACAATATTTTTTAAACAGTGTTCAAACACGTCTCGAACGTTACTAGTTCGTCTCGGCATCATAATGTCTTGGTTTAGAACTAGGTTTACTTAAAGTCATGCTTCGAATAAATTTAGAACTGTTTGAACAAAGAGTTTCTATCTGATTTCTACTCACATTTTTGGGCTCTACCTAAGACTTTTAGGGCTTGTCCTAGGGAATGATTATCTGTGATTTTAATTTACTATATCTGTATTCCGCAAGAGATTCGAGTTGTAGAAGAAAATACAAGAAGCAGCCGCAAAACTCCAGTTACGTTGTAATCAAAGTGCATGATTACCTATAAAACTACTAACAGACCCACCTGAGAAGATTTAAATAGTCGAGTTTATTAACTTTCACGTGCCAATGGGTTACAAAACCACCAGAGATTTTAAGAGAAGTTTTCTTTTGTTAGTCGTTTATAGTCCTTCGATAATTAAACATCTTGTTTTCCTCATGTGAATTGATATTCTTCACATTTGCTTACAGATTGTACACAGCTATATCCCTTTAACACATTTCGCTATATCTCACATTGGATGGGTTATATATTCTCCTTAACTAAAGATGATTTCCTGTTGTCCGAAGGAACATCACGCATTTTTTTTATTTTAACGAACGTATACAATCACAATGTTGTCAGAAGTTCTCACAATAATTTACTTAAAACAATCACTTCATTATGTTCATTTGTTTCTCAAAACCACATAATATCACAAAGAAAATACCTCACTTTAAGGCATAACATAAAAAAATCACGGTTACGATCACGATTCAACTGAAAGAAACATCAGCAAACACTGAGTCACCTTGTCGAACACAAACTCCTTTACCGGTGCACTTCTAGCATCCCGACGTCCCGTGATCCCGCGTCCGATCGTGGCTGCCGTATGACTAAACCAGAACGACCTGTGGCACAACCGTTCCTGCCGTACGCAACACATATCACGTGAGCCCTGTGCGTTACCTATGCTAAGGTATTCCCCCGGGGCCGAACGAATGACGTTCGTTCAGTTCGCTTTTGACGCAATTACCTTTGCCCGTTCCGGAGTACTCCTTTTTCTTACACCTCGCCGAACGAAAGGGTCGAAGTTGAGGATCTTTTGTGCGGAAGGTCTTTGGTTGTTTTGGGAAGAAAAATGAATAACGGGGGGATTTCTTGGTGAACGTTTTGTTCTTTTCTTTAGGTCTTAAGGAAGCCAAAGTAATGGGGAAGAAAAGGATTAAGTTTATGTGAAGTGGGGTCGTAAAGTGGGACGAATAAATGGATTGAAGATGTTTATTTAGTTTTCTGTGCTGGTGCTATCGTTATTGTTGTCTTGATGCCATCCTTGTATTATTCCAAGTCTAATTAGTTATAAAGTTAAGAGCTTGTTAATAAGATGCTAAAGAAGCAATAGTGTTAAAAGGTTGTATGATCAGCATACGACTGTTTGTTCAAACTTTCACTCTCTTCTTGATCGACCATCTGCAGCGACCCTGTTGCACAACACCTGCGTTTATCCTCAATCAAGACTTCACAACAGGAAGCAGCCAAGCTTTTGTTTCACTAGCTGTCCCCGAAACGCAAAACCGTCAACCCGTCAACTTCCGGTGTAAAGGTTTCGGTGACACAAAAAAGCACAGGAACTGTCATCAAACAAATTCGGATCGGATTTTCGAACGTCGAGCAAACTTTACAGCCCGGCAGATGCAACAAGCTACTGCCACCGAACTGCAATGATTTGCTTTTGAAATTTCAATTCCGCTTCCCGTGTTTTTTGCTCGATGGCATATTTTTGTTTTCACTTCCAATGTGTCACTTAGCAAAAAAACGGAGGACTTTGATTGAGTGCAGGCTGATGAGAAAAGGGGTAGACAGCCACGGTTTTTGTTTGGTTGACAAATATGTTTTATTTTCTGTGCCGTGCGCGACCGTTCTTGACAAGTTGTAGCGCACGGCACAAAGCCTGTCACCGCCGCCAACGACGACGATGGAAAGGGCAAGAACGCCCAGGTGAGGGTTCACTTTCAATTATTGGCCAGCTCTTAATGGGCGGCTAGACTAGACTAGGGAGAAAGTAAAATCATTCTCCAGGACACTCGGCTAGTCGTAAGATACGCTGGACTGAAGAAGGGTACTGCAGCAGCACGTGACTGTGGTCAACAAAACTGTCCCTTAACGATGTCATGTCAATGTCTGGGCAGGTCAAAAGGAGCAATTCTTGATGATTTTCTTGTAGATTTCCAGTCCAGTCATCGTTGGTTGCGATGTCCAAGGTTGTCGGAAGAATAGAGTACGCAGCAACGAACTCGTCCGGACCTTTACGAGGCACACATGTCAGTATCAGTCAGGGCTACATCGCACGAGCTCGCTAGTGGCGACCGTTCTCCAGCAGGAGGATGCATTTTATTCCCTTCGTTCCAAAGGTTAGTGACATTCAGGTCTACCATTCGGGTCGTATTCTAATCGAGTGAACATTTACATCTTTTAGGGACCGAAAAGGCGTGCCTGAAAAGGGGGAAAAAAGCAGGAACGCACTCACGAGGGGTCCCAATGCGGAATTAGGATATTTATTCATCTTGCATAAAAAAACAGACGCTTACGAATATCTATAAATTACTGCGACCGATGCCAGGATAGGACCAACGTGTGCCAACCGTCGTTGTACCGCTCGGTGCAACCAAATGAAGCGCCGCCGGGAATGGGATTCTAAAAGGTGTTAAGCGACCAAGCGCAATAAGGGACGGACCTGGCGCAGGTAGGCATCCCGAAATCGACGGTTTTAAATTTCATCCGTATAAAGAGTTCCGCGCGAAACATCCGCGCACAGGGGACGCACCGGATTCGATGGGACGCAACAGTCAGCGTTTGGGATTTGAGTGAGTGCAGAAATTTCGGTTCGGTTGGCTGAAATTACCATAACACGCTCGAAGCATGCATGCAAACGAAAGGTGAATCGGTCGTGATTGAACGTGCAGGCAGATGTGCAGATGTCCTGCGTTTCGTAGCTTTAGATGGTCGCTTGGAGAGGACGGGTGAACGTTGATCAGGGCCATGCTTGGTGGAAGGGAAAGTTGCTAGGGATTGTTGAAAGCATTTTACATTTGGCATCGTGGAAGGATTATTTTCCCTACGTATTTTGTTTTATTTGTACACGATATATCAAACGAAATTGTGTATACATTCAGAAAAATTAATAAAACTGAGACGATGACGAAAGAATTTTACAGAATGTCGTTTGAAGTAAATTTTAGTACAACATGTTTTAAAAGTGAACTCTTGAGAGCATTCGATCTGATGCTATAAACACAATTCTTGATCGGGTCCTGCTGTCAAACAGCGTCTACTAAGACTACCAGTTTAGTAACTTCTCCTGATTCCACGCTATACATCGCAAATAAATACTCCAAACAATCTCTATATATATATTCAAGAGCCCACATCAACGCGCTTAGTGTCATCCTGGCCTAATCGACCATAGAACGGTCTATTTCACCACAATCGCGTTTCAGGTGTGTATGAGCGAGCAATGAATAAAACATATGGGAGCATTATCACTAGCCACAGAAACACGCGCACCGATGTACTACCGTGGCAGGAGGGCTTAGGCTGTAGCAGTTGCGAACGAGATCGGAGAACGGAGAAGAAAATCCTTCAACCGGAGCGCCCGGCATCGGTTCGTGGCACACCAGAGCGTATCGATTGTAATTCAAATTTAAAACTAATCCTCTTTTTGTGGCGATCGTCCTTTACGGTTGACGCCTGCGGAAACGCGGAGAAGCCGGCACGCCTGCATTGCTTTCACTCCGACCGACCGCACCCGGAACCGACGCTTCGACGCACCAGGATTAACCAGGATGTTGGTTTATGAAGTGCAAAATAAATTGCAATACGCACACGGGGTATTGTAGCGAAATGAAAGCGAAATCCTGATGCTGAACGCTGGGAAAGCTTTCGGCAGTATGAGAAAGGGGTAAACGGCACCAATCGTGGGAAAACTGTTGCGAATGGAAAAGCGCAAGAAGTACCACCAGCTGCATTACGAAACCGGGGCAGTTCCGTTACATGCTGACGTAGGGATGCGCTAAGGAATCGCTCACTCGGTAAGAAATCCGTTGGTTGTTACGGGGTTGAACTTCTACCGGGCGCAGGTAGAAAGGACGAAGACGTTACGTCGTCCCAAGCGCACCCAAAACGAAAACTTTGTAATTATGTGCCGCGTTTTGTTTCCTTCCGTTTTTCTCGCACCTTTTTTTTCTGTTGGTTCAAGTAATGTCCCGCTGGCCGGGATGTTGTAAGGAACTCATCCTCCAGTATGGGCTATCGATGGTATCATGGCGTCATCATAATTCACTTCCTTTTGTGCTTCAATCTACGGTGCCGGAGTACCTGAAACATCCGACCTGTGGATCCATTTTTCATGGGAAAATTGTTAACCCTTCGACAGCGTGAAGATCAACCCTTCGAACGGCGGAAACGATGACGTATGTTTCTTCCAACGTCCTTACTGCCCTAACTGTCAGGAATTGTACTTCGAACACTCGAATTCGATGGTGAGCACCGATAGTACGATCCGATCGCAGTCTCCGATCAGTTCGAAGTGGATGTCCCGTTGCGGGGAGGACCTTGCACAATCAAAACCGGGCATCATCAAACACTTGATTCGATGTGTGATGCCTCAATTCGATGGGAAAGATGGGCTCGTTGGATTAACTGCCCGAAGTCAACAGGCACTCGGTGGATTCACACCGATATGCGATCCGTTGCGGTCTCGGCACCCCGGGAGATGGTGCTGACTGAAGGCCGATCGGGAAAACGGACCATCAAATTAATCTTTCACATGTCGATGATGGCAAGCACCCCTCGATCATGAGAACAATAAAAAGAAAAAAACTGGTCGAAAAAGCACGTTTTTTCCCTCGAAAAATAAATTCCCGTACGAAGCTCAATGGCTAATAAAAATAGCAAACAGCAAGACCGGATCGATGGTTTGGGTGCGAACAAAAAAAAGCGCACCAACTTAATCGGATGTTTTGTCTGCAGTTAGTGTAAATATTGTTGCGTTTGTAATTGCCTTCCACTTCAGTCCCTCGGGAGTTTTTTTTTGTTGGGTTAAATTTCCACAAGCATCGCCAGAAGATCGTTCGAAGTTTTTGTTGGCTGTCGAAAGTCGAACCCTAACACGAGTTGCGTTAGTGAAAGGAAAATTTAGGGTGAAAAGTAGATTTTTTCCACCAAAAACGATACGATTGTGTGATGTCGGTAACGGTTAATGAATGAGCCTGTTTCGAAAAGGGTGTCACTGTTTGACCTTTTATTGGGTAGAGTTCGCAACGGGTGAATGGGTGTAATGAGTTGTTCGGGTAGAATTTGTCACAGGATGCTGTTGTTTGGATGCTTTGGACGCGAGTAAGTCAAAGTAATTAATAGGAATTATCCATTGGTTTTAATATCTTTATTGTACAAACATCTCCACATGACTTGATCTACTCCAGGAGAGCTTCGAATATTTGAAAATATTTAAAAACAAAATTGAATGCCTTGAACACAATATCCTGAAGCTCTAGGTCCTCAAAGCCACATAATAATTTTACCTTTCCGTTAATAATACTCAGTACACGATGCGCCTGGATAAACAGCTCTCCGATTGGACCTCGCTAAATCCGCAGCAACAAACTTCAAAGCAAAGCTCTGCGCCTTCTAAACATTAGGCTTGCATCTTTTTCTACCGATATCACACATCACGATACGCGCGCGAAAGGGCAACTGATACTCGGCCCAATCCCCGGATATATTAGCCACAGTCCCGCAGCACCGGCTCGATCGGGTGAAGGAAACCGACCATGAACCATAGGATATTGGAAATTACGATTCTGCGCCACCGAAGCTGGCGGTGGTGGTGGCGGCGGCGGCAAGCCTCATCGATAGGGGGATCAATGGAGTTTTTCTCTCTCTCTTCTTGGCGGCGCTTGGGAATCACATTAACTGGCAGAACTGTGCCGTACCACACACGTTCAACGGAGCGGCGTTTTTTTTCTTCTACGCCGAGTCCGGTTTCAAGCATTACCTCGATGTGGGTTCCCTCGAGATGAAGAAAATAACAAACTACACGGGAAGATTCTGGTCGCGCAAAATCTCGACCAACCACTCGTCTGTGCCGTGCGAGGGTGGGAGAACCCTACAGAAGGACGCGGAAGTATGGCCGTTCTGAAGGTACGGGAAAAGCCGCCAGGAGAATGGAACGAAAATGAGAAAATAGAAGCAAGCAAAAGGAGATGATTCGCCAAGGATAATAAAAATAAATCCCACGTACTTATCTTTTGATATATATTTATACATTCACTGTCCATTCCGGGGACGCATCACGTCGCGCGGGCCTGTTCCGTCTTTTTTTTTTGTGCTGCTGTCTATGTGTGTGGAAGCTGGCAGTCTTCCGACGATGATTACGAGGGCGAATCTTTTGGCCGCGGAAAAGAAGCTAGGGCGACTGGACACGGAGCGAGTGGTACTGGCTGGACCCGAGCCAACGGGTGCAACGGGTGGGTAAATCCCAATGTTATAAGCAACATAAAAAGAGACCCGAATGCCAATTCCAATCAAACGAATATATCCTTTCGGTCGCTTCGGTACCCCGTGCGGGCGAGCGTGTGTGTCGGTGCTTCGAGCTGGCCGCAAGACGCTACCTATCGCTGGAAGGATATTGGCTTCCAATATACACACACACACACACACACACACACACACACACACACACACACACACACACACATGTCCTGCTCTTTTTAGTTGGCCCTGTTTGTGTCTGCGGTGACGACAGACTGTCCTAGGCAACGCAGGGAACTACAATTCCGATCCCCCAAAGTACGAGAAGAAAGGAAAAAAACGGGATGATACGAAATGAGGAAGGGACAGGGAGGAGGAGGAGGAGGAGGGAAGCGGGAATGGTTTTGGAGTCGTCGGCGGACATCCCTTGTGTCATTGGAAAATAGCGAACGAAAAACGAGTACAAAGCTTATAACGTTCTTAGAAGTTGCCATCGTTTCCTAAATCCCTTGCAAATCCTTGCTTTTCTCGACATTCTTGGTGCGGAGACCGGACCCGGAGACCAGGTGAGGTTGGTTGGTTGGTTGTCCTGGTTGCCGTTTGTTGCCGGCACACCACTACAAAACCCTCTCCAATGGCTACTGCGTCTTTCCGGGCGGTATGTATCGCCAGCTCGAAATTCCCAAACTCGTCTTCGCGCCGACTTCGATTAGCGATCGATGAAAACGTGTGCTCGACAATGTGGTCTTTCAACCTTATGAGCTGCTCCTCAAGCAGAGCATTGTTTATCTTGGATGGTTGGATGCTTGTCGCTAGTCGGTTTCGTGTGTGCATGGATGAGAATATCGCGTATCGTGTGGCCATTTTTGGTGTGCGAGTCCGGTCGGGTTAAAGGGGTTATTAGCTGGAGGATGCAAATGTGTAGCAAAACAAGGTAAGTGGTGAACCTGGCTGACAGAGCGATAGAGAGGGAGAATGTTGGTAGACTGGTGGCATTTTCTTTTATTAAGCTTCGTTTGTTTTTCTACTGTTTCGATCGTTTCAAGAAATCATATCTCACTGTAAAGAGATTATCTTTGCTACAAAAAGAGAACTCAAGGACATGGATACTCTTTTAATAACTGATGTATTCTAAATTATTCTGATATTATTTTGATTGTCTAGATTTTCTGAGAAATTCTCACAATTTCTGAACGTTTATCAACATTTTCTATAAGTCTAGTAAAACTCCTGCAAAATATATTCATTTACGCAAAATAAATCTTTCATCTTGTACTCACATCTCTAAAGAATTCATCTTCAACGGCCATTTCGTTTGCTCCAGTAAAAATGTGTTGTCCGCGGGATTGCAAACCCCCCGAAACATGGCCGTCAGGAACAACGGAAACATGGTAACAAGAAATACCATCATAAATAAAACTCATGAAAAGTTCTGAAATCATATTGCAGCTTCTCCTGGCCAACGGACGAAAAGGAACCGAACATCCCCCGACCTTACGAGTACCGCATGTCACCACATGTACCATGTATTTCCCCCGGGGACTCGTAAGCTATGCATAGAAACGTGTCCCGCGTACCATATTGGAGGCACCCGGGGAAGGGAAACGCGTAACCGCGCACGTGGGCCGGAATTGGAATTCGATTTGCTAGCCAATGGTGGTATCCCATCCCCACCGAGTCACCACCAGGTCCACACATGTATTTGCTTTTATGGACCCAGTTCGAGAGACAGAGAGAGAGAGAGAGAGAGAGAGAGAGAGAGAGAGAGAGCGAGCGAGAGAGGTCGATCCCGATCCCAAGATACCGTGGCAATTCGATTCGTTCGATCACTTCTTTGTCGCCGGTTTCGTTACGGTTTTATGACAAATCGAGCAGGGATTTGGGCAACCCGCTCAGCTCAACAGTCCCCTCGACCACGCGGAGCTTTGAAGAAGGAATACCCTTTTTTGTTGGTGCCCATTTGGGTCAGTTCAGTTTGCCCGGCTAATCCTTTGCACGCGCGTCACCAAGCAGTGTCCTTAGATTGAGATTTTTTTTGAGAGCAAACATCTCGAGTCGAATTGATGTGTGTGCACCAGTACGGACATGAGACTGGGTAATCCTGGAGGAAATTAAATTTCCTAAACCCCTTTCGGGACGTTGAGTGAGTCTCGTTTTATTTAGCGAACCGCAATGCAAATTTGGTCATCACCAAGGGCTTCCGACAGCGATCCGTACATCCCTTGAGCACACTGAGGTTGAAGATGAGGATATAGGCAATCTCCAAGCCGAAATACTCGTGTTGGGCAGATCTTTTGCCTTCCGTTTTTGCGTCACAAGCAATCAAATACGGAGAACCAACCCCGAAACATCAAGCGTCCGTTGTTGTTTGCCAATAGCTGGACGACTTCGTTGATAAATAACACCAATATGACACAAAATTATGATGACGATCAACCCTCTCGCTTAGCGGCAGGCAATTTTCAAGATGTGTTCCTCCCTAGTTTTTTTTATATTTCTTCTTCGGCCGAGATTGGAGCGAAAAGAGGGTTCGGCAGTTGTTCGCTCGAGGAATTTATGGAAATAAAAAAATCCTGAAACTCAATATTGACCATATGTGTCACCAATAGCGTTATGTGCCGTTTTCCCATACCGTTTATTGCAGTTTGTGGCTTGAAATGTTCTTTTTTCTCTCTACAGCTCTGTTGTGTGGTGTGTTGTAAAACTCCTTTTTCATGCTCTGAGAACCGCCATTATGATGTACAATGAGTCCGTTTTCCGTTCGCGGTCCTCCTGCTGTAACTGACCGTTGTAGGAAGGGTGTAACGAGGCTGGACGACAACCAACCAAAACGCGTCGCTGGTCGGCAACCACCACCCCGTTTGAAGGTGAAAAATAAATGGACGGGAAAAACTACCCTTCCCAATGGCCGGGTAAGGGTGGAAAACAAATGCTGCAGAAGGTTGAAATAAATACGAAACGCACCGGTCTGTTCGATATCGACAAACAATGCCACTGGGAAGCTGGCTGGATGAGTGCAGCGCGAATCGGGTCGGGTGTGGCCATTCGGCGCGTAAAATTTGTTGCCTTGGTGGAGGAGAGGTTTTTTTTCTGGTGTATTTTCCACCACATCCGAGTATCCGAGTAGAGTACCACATCCGTGTAAGGGTTTCGATACGTGGCTTTGTTGTTTGTTATCAAAATGGCCGACATCAATAGGATGATGATGTATGTTTGCTGATGCCATTGTAATGGGCCACATTATTACGAACGGATTGTGCGCGATTATGAAGCAACTGACGCTGTAAATAAAGTCAAGGAAGTCAGAAAAGGTAGGCCAAGGTTTCTTGGCACTTTCTGGCAAAGAATGAGAAGCAGAATCTCAATCTCATCTTCATCTCATCTCAAACAAAAATACTTACTCAGAAACTAATCTACTAGCTCTCGAGTGTGCCTCCCTAGAGATTTTATCTTAAAATCTGAAACAAGTCTAAATATCTTCTTCTTAATTGGCTGTACATCTTCAAGAGGTCTTGGCCTGCCATTTCTGGTTCTCCGTGACTTGGTTTTACCATTATCAGGATAATCAGTCCTGTGAACGATGAGGCGATCTGGATAGGATTTGATCCCGGATACAGCCGTGTGAAGAACGGTACCACCATTGCCTCGGCCATCGTACCGCCTGAATTTAATAATGATTTATTTATTAATGTGGTATTTGCATGGTAGTATATGTTTTTCTTAAAAGTATGCTTCAAACGATGCATCTCCATCCAGCTGTTCTTCAAAAGCTAGGAGATTGAAAATAAATGTTATTGATGAAAACTGTCTTTAATAAATTTGATGGGCTTATTATGCCAATTGAAGAACACATTTAATATTTAGCTTCTACTATAATACTAAAGAGACTTGACCTAAAGGCGAAAAATAATTATAAATAAGTTGAAATTACTTACAAATCTTTTTTACTTCAATTTATTCTCACCGCAGCAATACGGCCAGGCCGTTCTTCATGAATAAAAAAAAAAAAAAATTATTCTCACCGTTGAACAATTTGAAACTCACTGTTACTGAAGTACATCCGCTTCCTCCGGATGCCTTCAAAGAAATAGTTTGACTTTATTCCTCAAATCCTACTCCGGTCCTTATCGGCCTGGCGAGACCTCACATGCGTAATCCTTAATTTCGCACCACTTCAACCCTTTTTTTTTGGTTGCGTGAAACGCGTACGTGCAAAAGCTTGAATATCTATGCTCAAACATAAATCAATGCATTTGGGAGCCGGCTTTTAAACCCCTTCACTGTGGATGCGTCAAGGGAGGGAAAAAAAAAGATCTGAAATATCATCAAACTCAGGTATAAAATTTGCGAGGCAAAATGAACTGTTGTGAAAAAACACACGAATGGAAACAGGAGACAGAGAGAGAGAGAGAGAGAGAGAGAGAGAGAGAGAGAAAGAGAAGGACATTCATCCGGCAAAAGGATAAGTTTCAACAAATGTAACGTAACGGTTAGAATGGACTAATAAATAAAAATTTTACACTTCTCATATGCGCCCTGTTTGGCACGTAGGAATCGCTGCTTCGGTCATTCCGGAGCTACTGCAAATGTTGGGAAAGTATGGTCGAAAGAAAAAAAAAAACTCCCAACACAAAACAGACACATCAGGCCGAGAGTGGTGTACGGGAATCGATATACAATTCCTATCGAAATCGAAACACACCGTTACAAAACCATGACAAGTCATTTTTCCTGCCGAGCGGAGAGAGAGCGATCGACAAACCCCGGGTAAGCAACCCGGGGTGGAACCCGAGGGGTGTTTGAGTTTTAAAATCGTGACAATGTTTCGCAGCGACACTCCATAAAGGACACCCAACAACGAAACAAAACAAAAAAAAGGATCTGCAAGACAAGACTTTGGTAAAAACGGCGACTCAGTGGCGGGAAGGACGGAATCGCACGGATTACCTTACCGCGTGCACTCCGGTAGCTGGTCGTCGCCGGCCAGAGTTTAGCACCCCGGGGTGAACATATTAACCCCTTTCGCTGTCAATATTTCCAATCGAACTTGGTGGCCCCTCGACCCTTGCTCTACCCTTTACCCCTTCTCACAGTAAAACTTGTGACGCTGTAGTTTAGTTTTGCTCCCGTAGATCCCAGGCAGCCGTGTCTCAGTTTAAAGTTCACGGCTCATCCGCGCACACCAGAAGGCCACCGGGGACGTTGTTGCGTGCGAATGGGACGGAATTGACGCCGACGGTAGCAGTTCGATGCAGAGGCAACAACAGCAACCTTAAAAAAGGGTTCAATTATTGATTAATGTCATTCCGTGACAGGGAATAATCGAGCTTGCTGGTTGTGGCCGAATGGGCCGAAAAAAAAGACACAGTCACAGGAAGAAGACAGCAGTGAGAGAAAGGCAAAGCGAAGCACAGTTTCACAAACATAACGCACCACCGAAAAAGGGGGAAAAACAGGCGCAATTGGAAGAAAGATCGGTGGGAAAACCGGTGGGGTGTTTTATTTTGAATCGAGTTAGTATTTATGGCTTTTTCTTGAGCAGGATTTTCTTTTGTTGGTCGTTGCCGCTCGCAAGAAACTAGGAATAGGTAAAAATGGGAGTTTGTTTTGTGTGAGTTCTAAGTTCCCCCAAATTTTCTCTCCCGCTTTTGTACCGAGGCACTGTCCGAAGGCTTCGTGATCGAAACAATTTTCCACCGTCGGGCCCATATGTGTCCATCCGGATGGTGCTGGACTGGTCGGCAAGCTTTCCTCCGTCAGTAATTCATCCAATATTCGGCGAAGGAAGAATATGCTAATTTTATGTTCTTTCATAAATTCTCATGCATAACAATCGAAGGAAATTGAAACATATTCCAGCCTCCGGGCACATGTTAAGCGAAGGCGAGGATGGGCAGAAAAACCTTTGAGGTTGTGAGGGTGAGCAAGAAAAAAAAAATTTTCCCATTCAACGCCCCTTGCAAGAAAAAAAAAAATCCCGGAATGGACCGTACAGAATGGAAAGCGTCCATTCCATCGTCCAGACGATATGTTCCATGGTGGCGAATATGGGCTCCGATGGTCCCCATGTGTTGAAATCACGATGCAAATGGCTATTTCTACTCGCTCTCTCTCTCTTTCTCTCACGTCCTGTTCCTCGTTGGCCACTTGGAGCTTCTTGGCCCTAGCAGCTACAACAACAAACGAATTTTCCTTCCCCGTTCTTTCCCATTTCGGTGGTTTTTCCTTTCCCTTCGAAAGGCATGGGGCCTCGCACGGTGGCAAGAGAATAGAATTTGTGCTTTGTTATGTTTCCCCCCTCCGAACACGCTGGTTTTTCCGTTTGCACTGAGGGGGGGAGGAGTGTTGGTGGGCGGGAGGGATGGAGGAGTTTTGCGTTTAGTTTCGGGAAATTGGACACAGTTGTGTTTCTTCGTTCAGCCATTCGCCCCAGCGTCCAACCCACGCCATAGTTCCTTGTTGCTTGGGGAACACATTTGTCCTGCTCGTGTTCGGACCGTCCGTTTTTTGTTGTTGTTCGGTTCGGGTTGGGTTGGGGCGGACAGCCATGAAGCGTCTTACTGGGCGAGCAGTAAGACGACCGCACAAAAATAAACATACACACACACACACGCGAGGAAGGGGGGAAACTGGGGAGGTTTTCTGGGGGGATGGTATGCCATTATCATCATCCGTGAGTATGTTGCCTTTTTGTGCTCATCCTCATCGGACGGACGGACGTCCTTCGGCACACGGGGAGTTGGGGTTGGCCTGGGTCTTATCCAACCCACACGTAACACGGACGAGCGAACGTTGAGTTGCCCGAGCCGAACCGAAATCGTTATGTTTCGTTATTTATTCAGTAGTGAAACGAAAACATATGCGGTGAATTAAGGGAACACAACCCCTAGTGCGCACGTATGTGTGTGTGTGTGTGTGTGTGGTGAGGTCTTGTGTGCGAGCTGGCGTGCATAGGTATGGCCACATGTGTCCATCGTCAATTTTGCTCGTCGTGGGGGCGTTTGAAAGCTTTCGGTGGGTTCTCTCCAGTCCTCTTCACCGCTCAGGACGATGAGTCGCAAGCTTTGATGATTTCAAAACCTCCCGTAGAACAACTAGCTGACCGAGTAGAGGGAGACAGAGAGGGAGAGGGAAAGGTAGGAAAATGGGTGGAAAATCTAATTGTGACGAGCGTTCTACGGGTAGTAAATCATTTGAATTCGGCTGGAGTTGTTTGAATAATTCATGCAACCCGAAAATAAATGTTCCCAAAATGTTCTCGGTTTTCGCATCGACCGGTGGAACATTTTCACGCTGAGTATAGAAAATTGAGCTACAACAATATTGGGGAAAAGCTGTCCTACAGAAACTAGAATGATGATCAGCTGACAGCATTCAATCATATTTACGCCTGTCGGTTAGGCAATGCGCATTACACATTATCGATTTGCATGTACGATGCTCACGTGTTGTGACTAATTGAATAGAGAGGTTTAAAGTAAAAATAAAATTGAATTTTGTTTCTTGGACAAATTTCACTACTATCAACGGCAATCATTTCTTTTGTCGGATAAAACGTTTCTGCATTGGCCAGCCTCATAACTCATGTCACCAGCACGCCGATGACTCCAGCATCAACAACCCCTTCACGGCGCACGGTTGGGCTGATTGGGTGGATTGGCTGGCCCAAGCAATGTCCTCTGTCCCGGCGGTCCCGGTGAGTATAGGAACTTTTTGCATACTTTCTCATCCCAGCGCACAGTACCACTACCAGCAGCAGCAGCAGCAGCAGCAGCAATAAGCGAAATTTATGAGTACGGATGTTTGGTCCATTTACGACGAACAAACGCAGTTACATGCACCCGTACAGCAAGCAGCCCAGTGAGGGAAACTCGAAGCGAGCAACAACCAAGACGGAAAAACCTTTCGGACGGCCCGAATCGGACGGCCAATAAATAACAATAACCGTGCTGCCAATTTCACTCGTTGGCCAAGTTTTTCCAACGCTCGCGCTCGCCCCACGTGCAAACCCAATGAGCCATACTGCTTCGTGTTTTGTTTGGTGATGGAGCGGGTGTTTTTTCTTCGCACGGTGTCGTTGGCCCATAGTGAGTGGCCATTTTTACGATTCTGTTCGTACAGCCAGAGTCACTCATTGTGGAAGAGGACTATTTTTCCGCCCCTTCCGGGGGTATGGCGACCGAGCTCGACAACAAAAAGGAAAGGAAAAGTTTGTGACTGTGTGTGTTGGGAAAATTTGCCAATAACGAGACGAACGAGCGGTGCAAGCTAGAAAAACCATCGCATCACAGCCCAAATAATAAGCAATAGTTCAAAAAGGAACAACTTTCGTACGCCGTGATGGTCAGGGCGAGCTGGCGAAGAAGAATACTGGCGTGCGTCATTTTTTTCTGTATCCCTCCCGATCCGGGCGGCTCGATGGCTACCGGAAACCGTTTGCTGGTCTCCATTTTCGGTTATTTTTAGTTTATTTGTCGATTTCCGGACAATAAATAACCTTTCGCATTGGTTTTGGGTGCGCAGCAGGCAAACAAAAAAAAACTTTCCTTTTCGTACGTCCTTGTGCGTTGGTGGCACAAACATGTCGGCTGGCCGTCATTTCCGGAAAAGAAACTGCCATGGAAGTCATGGAAGGGAATTACTTTCTCGTGACCTCTTGCGTGTAGGGAGGTTCAGAATGTAAGAAAATACACTGGGAAAAGATCGTGTAAAGTTAAGAAACTGAATGCAGAGGGGAGAACGGTCCATTATTGGCAGTTTGGAGATGGACTACCAGGAGGTTCCAGAGTAGAAGACTGTCTGCTTTCACATATGTGTGACAACTTTTTTCATGTCGCTAATTTCCTGTTACAGCATGCGGAACCACAGGACCATGCAATTACTTCCGATCGAACGGCGTGGCGTACGGTCGAGCGACTTCATCTTCTATCGGAGGGTGTGTATGATGACGAGGGAGGAGTCCTAATAGAATAATAGAATATTACGTGGAAGGCGAAGACAAATTCACACAGCGGTTCCGAATTTGAAAGAGCAGCATTTTACTATTATTAGCGTAAAACTAAACGAAGATTTTAGCCGTTGTGGATAACAACCACTGTAAAGCGGGAAACCCTGTAAGTGAGTAACAACACTGACAGCATTTAACCGATTGAAAGCATGGGCAGATACTATTAGGAGTTCAAGCTGCTAGGTTGAATTCTTATCATATCAAAAAATAATAACCATACTGTCACACTATCAATTTTCTCTTATATTTTCTGTTTGTCTTTTAATACAAATTTTTCCTTACAAAGGGTCTAGTGGTCTAGAAAGGTCCTGCCATTCGTTGAGCAATTTTATACCGAATTTAACTCATAATCCTACCCGCAGACAGACGCAACCCTTTCCGGCGGGAAGCAGGAAAGACAAATATGTCTAGCGGAAGCGTCGACAATTACTGTATACGTGTGCAATTTCGTGCCTCTCGGACGTCCTTCCGACCGATACTGATGCGATCGACTTTTGTCTGATTTTGCAGCATTCGGTCGCTTTCCAATACACACCAAAGCCAAACCCATCAGCCGCTTCATTTACCCGTGACAATTTTTCCACAAAAAAAAAAACAGATACCCATTAAGCCCCCTTGTGTTCGGCGGAAAATTCGCCAGCAAGAGTGACTTCCTTTTTGTTGTAACCCTTTTGTGTGTTAAAGGGAAGATTTTGCTTCCTTTTTTTCGGGATAATAATTTGCCACATTGAAAACAGATACACACACACCGAGCAGGAGGAAGAGTTCCGTGATTTCGATGTTTGATGATGTAGTGGAAAATGGTCCTTCTGTCGATATATCCGAGATCTAGATTTTCGCGCCTGGGATGGGTTGGGATGGCGTTTTTTTTTTTGGTCGGCCATTCCAGACAGCGGCAGGGCTAACGAAGGGTCCCAAGCGCCTGGAACGCGACAGATAAAGAGAGGAAGGAATCGGGAAAATTATGTAATTTATAGCTTATCCATGTAAGCCAGCTCGACCGGCACACGGAAATGCATCGATCCTTTAAAAAACAGGGGTACGAAAAGGGACCTGCACGGAGACACGGATCAATGGTCGTCTGGCTATTGACACATGAGTTATGAAAGGGTTGCTTTGGCAGCGAGTCCAGCCAACTGACGGGACGACCGGCAGGCAGGAGCATTAGCCGAGATTGGCTCGTAGAAAACAAAGGGGAATTTAAGGTTTTAAAATAAAAGTTTTCGAAAAACGAGTACATCACAGATGAATTTCATTTCGGATCTCGGAAGGGATGTACACCAGCGGATTGGAAAAGTGCACCAGTACCGCAGAGCACTGGGCACGATTAATCTAGCTAAGAGCATAAAAAGTTCGCTTTTCTGCAGCCCTTAGACCGAGTCGTAAATCCTTCGACAGTTTAGAGAGACTGTCCAATGGTAAAAGTCGCCATGTGTGTGTGTGTGCGTGATTGCAAAGAGCATACGCATAAACCGAGCAGCAAAGATGTAAATTCATTCAATTTCAATTTATCAATTTCGATCCATTTGTACGGGGTACCAGCCCACACATATTCAATCAGCATGATGGAGTGTCCTGCGGACATGTGGGAACGTGGGAAGTGTAAAAATGTAAAACAGCACTAAAAAAAAGGAGTCGGCAAAGGATCAACTGTCTGCTGGTTCAGACCAAACGAGATAACGATGGTCACTGGATGCTTACCGAGCCTTGTTTGCGATGCCGACCAGCGGATGGACGAAGATCATCTTGGTCGGGAACGGCCAAAAACAGGGGGAGAAAAGTAAAAAGTATTGAGTTTCATTTTTAACATTGAACTTCTTCTCCGCATGCACAACGGTGTCTGGGGAATTGAAAACCATAAGTCTTACTGCGTTGAGAATCCTTGCTGCCTGTAGGGGTAAGTTTTGTTGTTGGGATGACGCTTGTGCCGGAGGACCGCGTTATCGTAGAGGAGATAGATTTTTGAGGTTATGTACAACAAATGAGAATGGTTTTCTTTTACTCCTTGTATAATGACTAAGAACTAGATTCTTATCAGCATGAAGGTCCTTAAAACTAGAGCGATTGTATCCTCCCAAGAAGAGAAGGACGCCCTTCTTAACGCTCCAAAGTTGAAGCCTTTCGGACATCAGTCCTCAGTCATTGATCCCAGCATCCCGGACATAAAAGTTGCTCCCATCCCTTACCCATCTCGAAGGAGCGGTCACAGCTGCCGTGGAGGAGATAAAATTCCACCATATAAAAACATCGTTCCCGGGCAAATGGGGTCGATAATGCTACCCAGGAGAGCAGTTTGACACTCGTTTTGCAGAATAAATGTACCACGTTGGACACGGTTCGTGTCCTTCTTCCGACGGCCGTAAAACTCCTTCGCCCAGCAACGGGTGGTTGTGGTGTGTGTGTGGACCTGCCCTTAAGAATAGCGAACTGGACTGGAGTGCGTGGCCGCACTCTTGGGCAGCAAGATGGTTGGCGATGTAGACATAAATTTTATATGAGCGCCACCACACTGGACACCGAAACCCTTTTCATTTGCCGCTGTCGTTTTCAATTTTCCCGCCACTGAAACACATCCCGAGGCTGAGGTCCATTAAAAATGCTCTCACCGGGAAGGAAGCACGCGCTTTTTGGGCCATTTCGAAGCGGCCGGATCAAGCGTTTGGTCCTTGCGAGAGTGCGAGAACGCGCAATTAAATCGGTTTCGAGCTTGACAGTTGGTTAAGGACGGCAATAGGCCGTCAGGCGAATGATTAATGGCTGGCCGCCCTCGGCGACCACAGACTGACTGACTGGCCGGAAAAATGTAGCGCAACAAAACCAAATGTCGATTGCTAATCGTGCCGTCCTAATTGCGTGGTCCGCCTCTATCGTGTGCGTCCATAAATCAAATCACAATTTGATGTAAAATTGCTCTAAATGTTGAACTCGCAAAATCAGGGCATTGGGATGATTGATATTGATGATAGGTCAGCAGCGAGGGAAGTGTTTCAAGAACTTGTGTGTGTTATTAATTTTTTTTGTTTTCAAAGTTCCTGGAGATTAGATTTTAGTGTAATTTAATCCTTTTTTCTTTGATGGGTAAGAGATGCACAGTTTGATGAGATTAGTTTTTCTGTGGCGATCGTCTGCATCGGATACACTTCCCAAATTTTATTGATAGTAGAGGGTAAATCGAATAAATTAGCAGTTTTTCAAGTGCGAGCGCCGTTGGTCCGTTGCCATAAATCATTCAAAATCAAGCTGATTCGGGCGAGATTTCCATTATGCAGAGCAAAGTTTTAGAAAGGAGACCCTGAGCGATTCTTATTAAATCGTAGTGCTCCGCAGCTAATCTCACAGAGTAGAACGACGCGCCTTGGACATGGACGGTTGAAGAAAGAAGCAAATATGACACAACACTCACACATGACACAGCTAAGACGACACACGCTGGTGATGGCTCAGCTGTGCTGGCGACGGTCGTCGTACGGACGGCTCGTATCCCCTGATAAGGATGATGTATGCCACCGTCATACAATAAACTTAATTTATTGAATATAATACGGACGAGCAGGACACTGGCACTGGATGCGCAAGGACGACGAGGACGCCGACGAGCACTTGCCGAGTGGCCACGGCCGAAAGAAGAAATCTGCTGCATAACCAAATGAGACACATACATAATGTGACTATTCTCCACATACACACACACACGGGCATACGAGAGGCAGATGACAGTGAAGAGCATAAAAAAACGAAGAGGCAAAATAATAAATAAAACCGGAGGCTCGAAGTCTGACAACTACACGACCGAATGGTCGCCATCGTCCAACGATTCGTTTGCAGCGAGCGAGAAGAAAAAAAAGACACCCATTTCCATTCTAGTTTTTCCTGAGGTTTCTTTTTTCCATGCTCTCTCTTTCTCCCCCCACCCACCCACACATACACACACATTGTGTCAGGAAAATGGATGGGAATTGAAATGGAAACTCGATGTTGCGAAGGCGAATTGGGGGAGAAGGAAAGGCCGGGAAAGAACGGAAGAAGGAAAAAGAAATCCAGATACGAAATGAAAAAAGATAACATTCGTTTCATCAAAATTCAAAACCATTTTCCATACATCATCGCCGGATGGGCCCACGCCGGCCGATGGCAACCAGCATTCGCGTGTGATGTGGTTCCGTTCGCACATAAATCCTCCCGGCTCCGGCGACTCATCTCCGTGCATGCCGGAACCACCAACGGTTTGGCTGTGTGGCCGCTGTCCTTTCTGGGTGAGTTTTATTTTTGGGGTTCCGTGTCCCCGGTGCCCCGGTGCGGTTTTTCTGTAACATGTCAGTGTCATCTTCTTTTGCGCTCGGTGTGGACATTGGGGATATGGGGAGACAGGGAGTAGCGAGGTAACAGTATTTACGATTTGTGTTTCCACTTTGGGGTCGAGAAAGGAGTTTTAGTTAGCCTTTCGCTGTGTGTGTGTGTGTGGAGTTCCGGAAACGCGCACCGGTGTTTTTGGACAAAGCCCACTAGATTGGAGGCCTCGGTATGGAGGTCCTTTTTTTCCTTTCGACCATTTTGTCTTGTATTTTTTTCTACTCTGTACGTAAAAATGGTTCACCATGGTAACATGACGCAGCATGCCTAGGTTCTTGGTTGGGAGTTGGAGTAACCGCAAATGCAAAACGATGACGGTCGCATATTCTGAGAATCGGGGCGTTCGCGTGGCCGCTACTAGGGCACGAGTTATCGATAGGCCTCATTCGCGTACCTACATACCAAGCAGAGAAAGGGTTTTTTTTGGAGATACTCTGAGCATAATACTATTTTATTTGCAGTATTTATAGTGTAAACTTCCCAGAAACAGGAATGCCTTCAGAAATTGAGCATACATCCCTCATGTGAATACTTCCCAAGTACAACGCCCTTCCAGTCCGGTCCGAAAATGGAAAAAGGACAAAAATACAAACGGATGAAGCTCGTTTCACTATTCATCCGTTTCCTTCCGCTAAATTAACGCATTCCTGTAAGCCGAAGATAATTCAGTGACTATTCATGTTTGCCCTACCACACCTACGTACGGCCGTTTACGTGCTCCCCATGCCGGATGGTCGCCTTTTAGACCATCCCTTTTCCCCCCGAATGGACCAATATGATTCGGGCACGGTTGTGTCCTGCACCGGGACAGATATTCGAATCCTTGCCTACCTCGTTCGATTTCCACCCTTCAGAGGACATTGATGCTTTGTGCACCGTCATCGTTATCGTTTTGAAGGGCCCTGTTTGTGTGTGTGTGTGAGTGTCTTTTTTTACTTCCTTAAGCCCTTCACAGTACATGGGTGAGGGCCAGTTCCGAGCTCCGGTTCCGTTCATGTGGAAAGTTTCCAAACATTTATTTTTAATAAACTGTGACAGCGAGCAATGACGCAGCAGAGGAATGTGACACGTTTCAGGCAAGGGACATAGGGCGTTATGTAAACCTGCTCCGTAATCTATATGTGAGGAGCGTTTTTTTTTTTTCAATTTTTAAACCAAATACAGTTTGTAAGTACATTTTTAGTAATTGTTTAGCACAAGTGGCCCGGCATAGACAAAATTGCGCAAGCGAAAGGTCCCCAAGTTCCGTGGAACTAACCGCAAAACTTTAACTCAATTTCATTGCGTCAACAAACTTTTTCACCAAAGATTTTCACCGATTTCCCGAAGGTCCATTTCGGCCAATCAATCGAAAGTATATCTCTGCACGCCAAAAGTTCTACAGCGGGGTGCACATAAACGTTCCCGGTGCCAGCATCCGGCTCCAGGACACTGATGATGTATCGAGGCGAGCGGATTAATTTTGCTGGAAGGAAAATTAATTGATTGAAAAACTCCCGACGGTCTTTGGGCAGGGAAGGTACCAATATATATTCACAACAGACCACCAAGAACAGAACGGGATTGAAATGGTCGGACGCGGACAAGGACTGTGGAGGACGCACGAAGGCGAGCCAAAGTTGGACTGCGAGTGATTTGGAAGGGAAATTTTGGTTGAGGAGGACGTCGTCGACGAAACAAAACAAACTTTTCACAATTTCCATCCGTTTGCTGACTCGGTTTGTTGGGTTTTGGGGGGGGCGTGCAGGTCTCTGAAGTATTGCCGATCCTTGAACCGCACTCCAGTACTAGTTTGCTGGAGGAGAAGGACAGTTCTTGGGTAAAAGTTGTGTCACCCATTTCCGGTCCTATCCTGGACCGAGAACCCCCGCTGCAGGCATCTTTGCAGCGAAGATCTTGCGCCACATCTCGAGCTGACCGAAGTGGACGGGAAGTTTTTGGGAAGTGGGTGCTGGAAAGAAAAAGATGAACCCTTTTTCGGCAAAGTAAATATCCTATACGGTACCGATGTTTGGCCGAGGGACATCCCATCTTGGGGCGGGTTATAGTTTTAAGAGGCGACGAAGTACGTCGTCCTAACGGTTGTGAATTTTTGTGAACTAATTTTTGGGTTCAGTTTTTGAGGCAGGATATTAAGGAAGGAAGTGGCGATGGGTATAAAAAAGGACACACTCTTATCCGCTGTTCGGCCGGAAAGAGTCGTCCTTTTTGCGGTGCCAAAAGCCCGGTCGTTATAACCAGATAGGGTGGCCCCTGCTTAATGTAAATGGGGATAGCATTGTCGTTTGCTTGTCTTGAAAAAACAAACAATCTATCGAGCATCGGGCGGGCCAGAAACGAGCGCACGCCACTTGCGCTGTATGCGGCGCCACCCAAGCGCCTGATGTGCTGTGGCGGATGATGGTCTGCACTTAAAAATTACTCGAAAATGAAAGACAACAGAGTGGCTGGTGGTGGTGATGGTGGACACGTTCAGCTGTGACCGTGGCACATATGCGACCCAGGCATTAGGCCTTTAGACGAGCTGGGGCCAGACCACCATAATCCTCGTCCATCGCAGGCAACAATGGTGGTTCCGGGCGCAGGACGACGGTCTCGGACCAATTTCATAATATAACCATTACACGGGTCGGCGGAACGTTGTCGTATCCGTGTCACACATGCCCGGATGGTCGTGTGAGTGTGTCTCTTCTGCAGCGATGGTTTTTTTTACCCATTGTGCTTCATATTTTTATTACACTCACCCTCTGTAAGGGTAGAAGAAGGAGAAGACTCAAGCAAGCAAAAAACACAACACAACACTCGTCCAGTAGCATGAAATACGGGGACAAGTTATCCGGTGTGCGGAAAAACCGATGAAAAACTCAAATACCGGCGAGGGTTGAGAGAAGTTTGTGAGGACATACAGGGAAGCAAAAAACAACAACAACAACACACACACCCAACAGTGTTCGGCGGCTGTGGGAAAGAGTGAACCAAACCAGCAACGGGAAGCACTCCAGCCATCCATCCATCTCGCTTTGGCCAGCTTTTTGTGAGGGTGAACCCAACCACTAGGAGGAGTGGAGAGTGAAAGAGAGTAGGAGTGGACACATTCCTACCGAGGGTGAGTTTATGTGCCTGTGTGTGTGCGTGAGTGTGTCCTTTTCTCTTATTCCACACCCCTTATGTGTGTGCTGTCCATTATGAATTTCCACAGCGCTCTACCTACGGAAGGACCTGGGTGTTTTTTTCTTCTTTCCGTTCCGTGTGTTCACTGTTTTTCCGCATTGTTACGGTTTGACCGGTGCGGGATGGCCTGTGGGTGGATGGACACGAGGAGGACCACGGTTTGTTGGTATGGGTGTGTCCATGGCTACGTACACTGGATTGGATGTAATGGCGGACACGTTTGGATTCCTGCCCAGTGTCCAGGGATTTGTCGGTGAAATGCGCCTGTGTGTGGTGAGTGAAATGGACGGCCTGTTTTTTCTCCGTGTGCTGGTCGTTCGATATCGATGCTCACACATACACAGGGAGGCTGAGTGTTTACGGCTGGGTGGAATCCGCTTCAGGACTTTTGCTCCGAGTTTATGGATGCATTTCCATAGGTGGATGAATTTAAATGTTAAAGAATTGAAATGTTTATATTCTTTCGCTTTAATTTTCACTTTCATTTAGTATGGTTGTTTTGTTATACAATATTAAAGTTTTTCTAATTATTTTAAATAATTATAAATCTATTTTTTTATCGAACCATTTTATGAATAAAAATTTGAATGTCTTTAGCTTCTGCGTCATTGTGTATTACTTCCCTCGTGTAAATAAATTAAATTAGTATCATTTTCTGTGTTTTCTTTTCCGTTTTCTCACGCTTGTTAAAATACGGACGACCGACTGACCGGCTGCTCATTTGGATCAACGAACCTCAACCAATATTGAACCGCAAGAAAGAAAAACAGGCACCCAAATACAGACAAAAAAAAAAAACCCCTAACCAACGTCCACCCGGATGCAAATCACCCCACAAAGTAATCGGTTGTGAAGATAACGTCCCAAAACTCCCTTATATTGAGGATAGAGGACACACACACGCACAGAAAAAAAACCCCTGGGGTAACTGACACAGCAACGAGAAAAAAAGGCGAAACACATTATCCAAAATTGACCGTCATGACGGCAGCTTTCGTTGACACCCACAGAAGTGTCACCGTGTCCCGCATGCAAAGCAGCCGCCAGCACGTGCCTATCGAATTGGTCTTCCTGCGCGGGGTGGTTAAGAGATAGCAGAACGTCGTTTTTTTTGCTTTCTCTCCGTTTGCTTCTTCTTTAACGCACTTTCACCCCACAGTGTTGAGGGAAGTAAGAAAAAAACTTTATTAAATTTAAAAGCCAGCAGCTCGATCAAAGGGCTTCGGCGTCAACCTGTTTTTTTTTGGCTGTTCTTGGTTGATTAGCGACCATATGCGATCAATCGAATGTGGCCATCAATCGTGTTGCTGCTAGGGTAGTGTAGATTGAGTTCATTTCGCTACTGAGAGTATTCGAGATTCATGTGAAATTGTTGTACTTGAAGAAGCAATTGATGCACTCCAGTTGTTTTATTTGACTCATACACCTTGTTTTGAAAATAACAAAGTCGTATTGATGTCTAAAAATAGAAACAAGCTGTAAGTGAAGATAAAAACCCTAGAAAAGACATACGCATTGCATACCTTTACGCTATGTGCTGTGCTTGGTCCATAAGCTGAGACAGGTACTAATGCTTGACTAACTATCAAACCCGTTTGTTAGAAGTATTGATTATTTCCTGTAGTATGTAGAGATATTGTTGGAACTTGGTAGTTGCCACAGCAATATTTCACCTGGGAGAAGTTTAAGGTCTTCTACTGGGACGCAAGTTCCATCCACACATCCTCAAACATGTACATATTGCTGTTTGATTTGGTTTTCACGTCCAAGAGATAGACGGAACACCTCCAAACCACGTCACGTACTCGCCGGTGCAAGGGTAGCAAGCTTCTCTACAGACCACTTGAAGATGATTCTTCTCCCTGCCAAGGATTTCCCCCGGCGGCGTGTGCGGCGACTACGGGCGACGGACGCGCTTGCTGAAGTACAATCCATCGTCCACTCAGGTTGTAAGTGAAGGTGAACGGCAGGAATCTCGGAAATCTCAGCAAGAACGGCACCATTCAGGATGAAGTTTTCCATTTTCCTGGTTGATTGTCGGCCGAGCGTGCGGGAGAGTGCTACGTTAGCAGGAAACCGATTCTTCCCTCGTTCCCCGTTTCGAGGCGGTCCGCAAAAGTGTAGCGAAGTGTGACCGGCAGTTGTGACTGGGTGGGACGAAAAAGGACCGGCAAATAAATTTGTAAGTCCATGCAAATAAAATTGGTCCGTCAGTGGTGAGGCCTGGCCTGGAAATAGTTCGCGATACTGGCGATGGCGTGCGTGAGTGCCGAGCGGGCTTGATTGTACGGTGCGACTCGATTGACTTGAAGCATGTCGTATTGGATTTTTATTACATCTACTGGTCTCGGAACTGGTGGCGGCACGATGGACGTATTCCGGTGGGCGTGAACGTCGTTCGATTGATCTTTCGGTCACTCGGTGCCGGCATCAACTTTCCAATCATTCAATTAAGGACCAACCTGACGCGTTCCCGCGGCAAGAGCACTCCCTGGGCTGGCACTGTGTGTATGCAGAAAATGGAAACGGAAAACACAACTCCATTATCGGTATCATTCAATACTTTGCAAATAATCCGCTCCTCCTTTTTGGTGGTGGTGTCCTGTGAAGCCAACGAGCACACGCACGTGCAACCCGCAACCACACCACAATCCACCAGCAAACCGGCACGACCCTGGTAGTATGGCATTTTCCATTAGACCAGTTTTTGCGATGGACTTTCAGCAGCATGGAGCAAAAAAAAAAAAAAAGAAACGAGAACCGGGAGGACACATTCCGGTAATGGAGGACGAACTGTTCGCGACATTCATCAAACAGTGTGCTTTCCGTAGTGGCTGGTGGAGTTTTTAGTTTTCGGCATTCGGCAACCCACTGTTTCCATTTTCCACGAAGGCTTGCCTCGACCGAATGTGCCAAATGTTCGACCATTCGCAGGCCCTCGGAACGGTCTCGTCGTTGGGCGGCGGCGGCGGCGGTCGGATGTTTGTTTACCTTTTGCCCTACGGTATGTGTCATGTAGATGGCAGAGTTGACAATGGACCAAAATGGCTACCGGGTTGGGGGGATGGGACAAAAAGAAAGCACACCGAGCAAAGCGGCACCGACGCATCAAATATTTGTACATTTTTCCGCTACTTTGCGGTCGGTTTCTCGTTCCCTGGTGTCGGTGAAATGGGGGAAAAGAAGTTGGGGGAGGAACTCGTTCGATTGTGTCCTGTAGTCCTTTGTCGGAGGGTATACGTGTATATTTTGATGCTACCCATTTTTGGCCCATGTTTGCGTCACATTTGCTTTCAATTCCAGGATCGGGAACCGGGCTGGACGAAATTTGATAATGCAAAAGAATGGAATTATTCACGTGTTTCCAGTAAAAACGGTTGTTTTGTTGGTGGGGTAGCGGGGAGTGGTGCCATGCGATAGACAGGATGGCCACCAGAATTCGGGCACGGCGTATGTTTATATTATGGATGTGTTGTAGGGCTTGCCGCTTACATGAGTTATGTGGCAAATGGGTTCTATTTCCGGGTTGTTCCAAGCGCAAAAAATGGGAAGTAAAAATGGCGTTTTAGGCAGGAACAGTAAGACCAAAAGAAGGTGATCCGGTTTTCCACGAAAATTACAAACATTCAAAGCAAAAAAATTAAAAGGAAGACGCTGTGGCCGCCTGCTTAAAATATCGTACAATCGAGGTGTAATGCGAGCTGCATATCTTTAGGCGCTTGTGGAGTAAGCAATTTCACACGAATTTAACTGATCGCCTTCTTCGTATTTAAATCGAAGAATTAATTTAGCAATCCACCCGAAATATTATTAAAAAATCCAGCCATCTTAAAGATTCGCACTTGACCTTCTTCTCAAGCGCCACCAATTAGATGCTTAATGTGCTAAAAATATTGATCGACAAAGAGGACCGGTTGGTCTTTAAAAACAAAAGCACAAAAAGCAAGGGAAAATAACCAAACCCCGCACAATCTACTTCCGCGAAACAAAAGCCAGCAAGCGTAAAAATTTAAGCATGTTTTAATTATTTCCCTTGCTTTAAAGACGTTGGAAATCAGGGGGAGTAAAACAGAAAAATGCCAACGGAACGGAATTGTCCCAGCACGAGCCAGCCGTGCGGGCAGGTCTGTCTCGCGTTGAAGTAGATAGAATAATGCGTTTTTTCCTTCTGCTGTCCTGCCCGTCATCCTCCATACTCCTTCTTCTGCCGCTGCTTTTTTGTTTCGTCGTGTACGGCGCAGTCCCAAAAAACACACCCCTCGGCACTGGCCCATTTTCGGAACCGGTGTCTGGCGTGGCGCGAGCGTATCGATTTTTATCCTCATTACCCTACACCGTCGGCGCTTTCACTCTGCGGCAGGAGAGCAAGACCGTCTCAACAGACGCACACAGCTTCTTCATTCACGGTTCGGCTCAAACAGTTGCTGCTGGTGGTGGTGTTTTTTTAAACTTCTCCATTCGCCGTTTTATAGGACGCGCGAAGGACGAAGCTGGAAAGCTCCCAGGAGACCGGGTGACAGGCAAAGCGAAAGAAAAACCAAGTGAAAAAGTTTTCCTCTAAAAAGAAAGAAAGAAAGATCGAAAAAAAAGACTGGCGCTGTCAAGTAAAGCGTTTCACTTTTATTTTTAAATTTGCCCGATGCGTCCCATTTTCTTCGGTCCTTCGGGCCGCACGGACGACCAGTGTCGGATGGTGCGAAAAATGGCGCGAAGTGAGAACAAAACATCCGACACGGTTACGCTCCGGTTCGCGGCCTCGCGCTGTACAACTTCATCAGCTGATGGCTGCTGCAATCATAAATTAAAATACATAAATACGTAGTAGTGTAAAAGGGAACGGCAAAAAGCCAGGCACGTCAGGCCCTCCCAGGCCCGCCCATCCCCATCGTGGCTCAATTTCTCGGAAGTGGAAACGATAAGGAAGGAAAAAGGTGAATAAAAAAAAATCGCGAAGCACGTCGTCGTCGTTCGCTTTCATCTCGCTGGTTTTTCCGCGGGTTTTTCTTGCTGCGTCGTCGCATTTTCACTTCCTGCTGTGGGACGGCTGGGCTGGGCTGGAAGGTCGGGTACTTTATGACCGGCACCAGTTCAAGGACGCACGGCGACGACGACGACGGGTCGCTGTGCTTTCACTCGCGGGCTTTTATGCATTGTTTACATCATTTGCATAGCGAAAGTGCGACTTGTGGTCGCACGACCGTCCGTGGCCGTGGTCCGTGGCGTGAAAAAAGAAAAGGACCAACCACCTCTCGGGAACGCGCCTGGAAGTTTGTTTTTTTTTTTCGTTGGGTTGCTTGTATCCGTTTGTAAAGTTTAGCTTTTTTGTTGTCGTTTGGTAGGTGGCGAAGAATTGCGCGCGACGAGAAGGTTTGGTCATAGTAAACCGTGGTGGGCAACGGCACACGGTGAGCAAAAAATCGTAAAATAAACGGTTTGCTTTGATGGCGAGTCGCGCTTGAAAGAGGACTTTAAAGCTCGCCGTCTTCGTTCATTGAGGCGATTTTTAGGGGATTTTTGGAGAAGGCTTACGGAGAGGAGGGAACGATATTTGCAAGGTGTTTGTTGAATTTAAATGTTCTCCTCATTTGTTGGTGGTGTTTTCCAAGGACAACTCGGATCGATATTAATTAATTACAGAGCAAAAATCGTTTGGTTTACATACTTTGCTAAATATACATCGTTAAAACTCACCCAATAGTTATCTAAAACATATCTCACATTCCAGGACGAAACTATCCGATTCATCCAAACGGCACTTTTCCACTACCCAACCACCGCACAACACACACACAACACAATCAACGCACACGCACTCCCTTCCAGTAACGTTGTCCCTTTGCGCTAACACGGTAGCGTTCGAGGGTTTGGGAAAATAAAATGAAGGATTTGTTCCCCTCTTCCAAAACGGACACTGGTGGCTGGCAGCAGGCAGCATAATTCTCATGTTCTCGGGTGGGGAAATTAGGGGAATTAGGATTTAGAGTTTTCTCCTTTGCTAATGGGCTAAATCCTATTGGAATCGTACGCGCGCCAAACGATATACGGTGTTGGGCATTGGTACTACCGAACAGGTTGGTTATTAGAAAATTAGAATTGGGATGAGAATTGGACAACAGGAATGGTGTGTTTTCCATTAAAATTTGGAGATAGTGGCTCTTAATTTGACTGTTAAATTAAGAATCGATTTGAAGTACAATTTGTAACGCCAGCTTCAGAGACTTATGAGAGGAAACAGTTATTTTTCTAAATAATTTAAATCTAAATAATTAATACTCTTGCATGTTGAATTATACTTTGCCCTACATAGTCGAATGTATTAAATGTGTGACAAGTAATGTTTGTTATAGAAATATTTATGTTTAGTACATAAATATGAGGCTGAGGTGATTGGGGCACCGGTCTTCACGACGCAGGATAGAGCGTCAAATCCCACCCAGACCTTCGCATTCCCGTTATCAGGACTATTTAACTATGGGTAAAATAAAGTCACAGGAAAGCCAGAAATGGTTGGCCGAGGCCTTTCGAGATTGTAGTACCAAAGGAAACGAAGAAAATATTTTTAAGTACGAAATACGAAGCTGCAAAATTAATGAAAGTCTTGAAATAAAATTTAAAATTAATTATGTGTTTTGTTATAATTGTTTTAGTTAAGTACACCTTACGCTGATTTGCTGTCATGCCATTAGAAGCAATGAAAGAAATTAAAATAAATAAAGGAAAAAAATAATTAATAGATTCCGCCTAAAGTTAGGCAAGCGATGCCATTTAAGGATTTGATCCCTCACGACGACTGCAAGCAGAAATTAGCATCGGTTAGTGTTAGTGTAAGATAGTAAAAGATGATTTAAAGTAAATTGGAAGAACTCTCCCACTTTTTTGACTCTACAACTACAAAAGATTGATTTTGGTCGCAGTCGGAGTCTTACATGGGAAGCGAAGATCCTGACAGGATTCGATACACGGACCTGTGAGAAAACTGTTATCACTTCCGCGGCCGCCAACCTGCTCCAAATTAAAAGTATAAGCGGCTTTACATTGGGCGTATTTTCGTATAAAACATATTTGTAAGTTTGATCTTAGCAATAGCCCTTTTTAAAGTTATTCAATGTGATCTCTTAACCTAAAAGGGAGTTAAAATTAAATAAATATGAATATTTTTTTACATTTTCGCATGCCCCGAACCGCTTTTCATTATTCACAATTGTATGTGTTCCGAAAAACTGCAAAACTACTTCACGAGTGCAATCTTCACGGTCCAATGCATCGCTAAGAACGTTCGCGCACGAAACCTCCCCCCTAAAGACAATGCACCAGAAGTTACAGCAAACAAAAGTACATTTGATCAAAAGTGTGTAATTTTGCTTTGATTTTTGCGCAGCCGAGTTTCGCTGGCGGAAGTTCAAACGCAAACGCAACCCGGTTCGCGGCAACTGATTGATGTTCCGCTGAGCGTGTTTTCGATTGATGTGCTCGAAAGTTTGAAAACGGTTGAAATTCTGTGTGTTTCCTCGCACAGTATTAAGCTCTTGAAACTATTGCTTCCGAACGCAACCACGCAGCCAGCGTGCTCATATGAGCGAGAACTGTTTAAAGGACTGTTTCCGTGCGTCCTGCTTGCCTTCCTGGCTGCAGGCTTCTCCCCTTTCGCCATCCGTGCAGTCTTTGTGAAGGGTTAATGTACATGATTTAAAGTCTCGTGATCAGGTGCTTTATTATGATTTTAATTTCACCTTACCCGAGCCTCCCTCGGCTGGAGCGCCAACATGCGCCACAAAACAATACCCCATGGTGAACATGCCGGCGAGATGGCCGGCCATAGTCGAGATTTCCGGCGCAGTCTCGCAGCGCAACCCGAAGCATAAATCATTTTTAATGTTCGGTCGCCACCCTTTCGGACTGTGGCGCCGACTCCCGGTACGAGCGGTGGTGGTGGCCAACAGTGCCAATGGCGTACGGATTTACCAATCCCTGCTGCTAGACAATGCCCGGCACCACAACCGCAAGGACTGTGCCACTTATCAAAAATGTCGTCCGGAAATGACATCCCCGAACCATGGGTGGGCATCACGATGGCGGACAGTCGCGTTGCTGTGGGGAGTGAGCGATTAGTTCGTGCCCGACTCCGGCTACGCGATATCGTTACGCGAGGATAGCGCCTTCTTCAAGATGTCGATGGCGAAGGAAATTGGCCAAGGCCAAGGGTACCGTGGACGACTACATGGCTCGCCGAAAGGATTTGTTTTGAATAAATTATGCTCTCGAGAGGGGAGAACGAGCGAGCAGGCCAAATTAATCCCCGAATTCTGGGAAGCGAAAAGAATGCACCTCACTCACCTTATCCAGGCGGGTGTTTGGAAAGGATTCGAATGTCCCGGTTGAAATCAAATAGCGGTCCTCCGAGTCTCGCCTAAACCCCCCCTCTGAACGGAACGTCAAGCGGCGCCATTCGCTTCCGGTTAGATTTGTTGTTTGTATTGTTTTAGATTCTCACTCCAGGCCCGGGGTTTCCCGTTTAATTCTTGCGAAGACCTTAACTCTGGAATGCATTCATCCCATGCGTTTTGCGTGTGAGTGTGTGAGGATGTTTTGTGTGAATGTTAGGGGAGTCCTTTTTTGCTCCCCCGTGAAGCCAATGTACAGTACAGCTCAAGACGGGCGAAGTGAAGTCTTCTGTCCGATGAATCCCTGTTCGTGAGCGGAATGGAAAGAGTTTAAGAGCTCCGTGTGTGTGTGTGGAAAGGGTATGTAATATATGAACCTGCTTTTGTTCGGAACATGGTCGTTAGAAGCGGAAAGGATCATGGAAAAGAATTTCCTGTATGGGTCCTGTGCGTTTGGTGGAGTTGTTTTAAAACTTACTCGTGTTCTTACGCGCAATGAGCATGAGATTAAAAATGATTCAGATATTAGAATTTTAAACTGTATGCATTTATAGTTGATAAGTATTTGTTTTACAGAGGATACATTGGAGCAATAATTTCTTTTAATAAACAATAACCTTGTTTCTACATAAATAAACAATTATGATAATCCAGTCAGATATGTCATGAATTACCATTAACTGAAGTATGAAGATCATTGTTTTCTTCTCATCGTTGGTACACTTACCACACGCTGCTACTCACCAGGTAATCCGATACACGAAGTACAGGTGAGTGAGCTATGCCCTCTTTGCTCTGTTGCTTTCTTGGAGTTAAAATACCTCCACCGGGCACAGTTCACTGTAGAACCTCGGTTGCATTCATGCCGAGTGGGACAATGTGAGCGAAACTATATTGGAAAATTTTTCCTCCTCATTCATACATTCATTCGTTTGTTCGGATGAAAAGAATGAGCCAATAATGGTAGTATTAAAAACGAGCTCCCCCACCTTCTCTATCGCTTTGTTCCGGTGATGCTTGAAAGATATTAAGTGAAGCTGAAGGTAGGTGAGATCTATGTACAGTGAAAGCATAAAGTTTATTGCGAGCTTCATATTTTGCGCTTGTTTAGAGCAATACAGGAATTTTAAAAACGGAGGTACAACGACATAGGAAACTTTAATATCTCTGAGGGGCTAAAGACCTCAAATCGTAAAACTATGCATTGCTAGAGGACTCAAATATTAAAAGGTCTCGGCCAGCCTCTTGTGGGTTTCCGTGTCTTAGTTTTACTCGTAGCAAGATAGTCAGCCTTGCACGTACGGCGAGCCAGTCTGGAAGGGATTTGAACCCAGGTTCTGACGTGTGAAGACCGGCACCGTTATTGCCTCCGTCATCGGACCTCCCCATATTCAATAGAAATTAAACGAGGGACTGTTTGAACAGTGAATTCTTTGCAAGAGTTCTGTTGAACTTTTTCACAAGGCATCTGGGACAAAAATCTATCTTCCGTCTCTCCCAACTAGGTGACATCAACGCAAACAATCCTAAAAGTAGGCAAAAGATTATTAGAGAACATCGGCTTTGTCTAATAATTTGAGTTCTGATCATTATCTTAATAAAATTAATTCGTGAAGAGTTCAAAGTTGTGTTAGTGTTTTATCAGCTGAGGTCACAATATGGAGCTAGACGGATTCTTTTTGAACTCACTGTACGCTAAAGAAGAAAAGAGCTTGTATTGTGCCGACAACAGAATAGTTTTCTGCTTCTTGAGGCTTATAACCTGATTTTTTTTAGTGTATGTTCAAGCGGTACAATAAGGAAGGAATTTCTTACATGTCTAATAGTTATGTCCAAAACTAAAGTTCACGTAGTGTTGCGTTCCAAATTTTTCCTCTCCCATAACGCCAATCACACAAGTTTTCCCGTGTTGCGACCTTCGGGACCACCGGCCAGACCCAGAGGCCATTGCGCCATAAATCAGCCGGTCCATTAAAAATCTGTCTACAAATTGAATTCGGTCCCATTCATCCGGTTGCCAGCCCGGAAGAGAGAAGCACACAAAATCATGCTCGGCATCTACCGATCGACTACTGCCCGAGGTCCTTTCGCACTGGTCAAAGCTACCTGCGGTCCGGTCAACCCTTGTTCCCTATGCACAACGATAGAACAAAAAAAACAAATCCCTACATCACACAGTCTCGACCAATCGCGTCCGGCGATGGTGAAAATATGCAAATTAGCTCCCGGCAAAGGGTCATCCAAAACTGTCTCAAATATTGTCGCTGGGAAGTTTTAATCTATTATTTATACGCGACAACCCAACGGCGGTGCCGGGCGCTCGCCCCGTTCACGGCCACCCGATGCCGGATGCCAGGACTGCTGCTGGCGGCCGTGCTTCATCATCAGGTACAGGAAAAGGCTCTTAGGCACGCTCGTACATTTTTGTGCGGAAATCCAAAACCCCTGCTCGGAACCGACCGTCGTTTTTGCCCCTTGGACGCGGAAGAGGTATGACGTAGCACACTTCCGACACACAAACATACCATACACAACCGTACCATACAACTAGCACACGCGAAAGGGGTCGAAGGGTTTAATTAAACCCCCTTTTCGGTCCATTTGCCGGTCAGTGTGTGTATGTATGTGTGTGTGTGTGTGGTGGCAACCCTTTCCCACCGGGTCGTTCGGTTCATGGTGCTGTGCGCCAGGGTTGTTTTGCTTTGGTCGGCACTCATTTTATTTCCATCCAGGAACGCTTCCGGTAGCGGGCAGTTTTAACCGTTCGCTGTCCACGCTGCCGAAGGACATTGAAGGCGCTGTACAAAATGTCGTCGCCGCACGGTACAGGGAGGCGGAAAACCGTTTTGTACATGCGCTTTAGTGCACACGTATGGCTCTCTCTGTGTGTGTATGTCGATATAACGGTAGGAGTGTATGGATTGCATGGTGTCGTCGTTGTCGTCCGGTCCGGTTTTGTGGCACGGTGTAATGCGAGAATGGTAGCCGTGCAGTGGGCTAAAATTGAATTTGAGTTTGATTGAAATTGCCAAAGGCGAGACCAATTAACACGGCCGACAGTCGTGCATAAGATGCATAGGAAGCGCGAGCCTTGTCCAAGGGGAAATTAGTGGAATAAGTTTCCCAAAGGAGGGGGGGATCGTAACACTTGGACGATTTTAATATGCTCATTGCTGCTAATCAAACAAAGAAATGAGAGGAATTTGGATTTTTTTTATGAATTTGTGATTTATTACGTTGGCCAACTGATAGTCGTAGCGTGTTTAATTGCATGCTAAATTAGTTAGCCGATAGGAAGGTCGTCATTACTTTCTTATTATTCTAAGTGATCATTCTCTCGAAGGTATAATACGCCTGCTAGTATGCAATTCTCATGTTCACTGTCAGAAAGGGAGATGAAGAAATTTAGTTTACATTGCATATCCTCAGGCGCAAACAGAGCAATTCCGTACTCGAGAATAATATTTGAAATAGACGGACTTTGCCTTAACTTTATCTAGTACAGTTACATGAAATTAGATAAGCTCCAAATGTAGTTCTTCTCTCCTTCCTCGCATTACATATATAGCCTCTACTTCGCCGTACATAATCCTTTCGCCACATATTTGCGCATCATTTTTCAACCCGCAGTACATTAACGCCATCTCACTTGACGCCCTCAAACATGCTGGCCGCAATCAAATCCGACCGACCAGTCCGACCATGGCCGCTTCCAGAGATCTAACGAATTTTCGGGTCCAAAATTTACTTCATAAAATATTGAAACTCAGTCTCGGATTGCCCGGCTCGCCCTGGTCACCGAACGCCTGGCTCACTAATTCTGCTCTAACCTCTTCGAGCAGCAAAACCCCTATTCCAGCAAGAAATAAGAAGAAAAGGATCGTCCGAGCAAGAATGGCCACCCCGTGCTTACCATTCGCACAGGGCGAAAAACCCATCCAACCGAATCGGACCGAAAACCATCGGGAGTCCATTTTGGGTGGTGGTTTGGTTACGTTCGGCAAGCTACCTTGCAATTCTAGCTCACTCCCCTCGACCTCCCGGCTAGAATGTGCTTCTTACACCACGGGAATGGATTGGAGGTAACCGGAGTCTCGAAGGCAAAACTTTTCATCTTGGTTTCGTCGGAAACCGCACCCAGCGGACAAGGTTTCCACTCGACGGCGCTTGGCTAGAAGTTTCTCCTTTCGTGTGCTGGTGCGTTTGCAGACGGGGTGTTCGCACGGAGCGCAGCAGAAAGAGTTACGATGGACCATGGACCACAGACCGATGGAATGGGGGCATGGGAAGGGTCCTTGGTCGGCAGCAGTTTTGTGAAAATATATAGTTTTAGTGTGCTACTTTTTGCTTAACTTTCTAATACAACCAACCTCCCCGTCGAACCGGAACCGGGAGGATTGGCACTGGTCGACAAGCGAAACGTTCGTATCCGGTTGCCGGGAACCGTGTATCTGGACGTGCCCGGACTGGCGAGCATAGAAGAAGTCACGTCAGCCAGTGGCCGCTCGTAGCCATCGATTCCTGGTACAATGTAAGGACTCAACATGTTTGCTTTTTAGGAGTTTCGGTGTTTTTAGTGTCATTCGGGAGATCGTTTATTGAAATCGTTTTCATTTGAGGTAGCCTGAATGCTTCTTATTTTTACACTAAAAAGAAGTTATTTGCTGCTGGTACATGAATGACTACGAGCGAGGCATTTCTTTCCCTGATGGGAAGTAATGTTCGAAGCCTCAACCTACCTCCGGTGTATGTGATGTTTATTTTATCTCCTGCTCGATGTGTAACCAACTCTGGAAAAAGGAGGGAACACTTCATCAGGAAAGTTTCATACCACCGGATGGTTTCTTGTTAAGTTTTTAGCCTCTTTTAAGGCAAAACCGGACCACACACACACACTCGCATGCCCACTACCCGTAGGAAGGAAGTCAGCCGAGTTCGGTATCAACTTTTGATGGTCGATGGGCGAAAGTTTGCGCGCAGAGGTTTGCCCCATCCGTAAAGGCCGTTCATTGTTCACAAATCAGGCAGTCCGCGGGTTGTAGCGTTTTGTAACATTACCACAATGTATGTGCAGCAGGGCAAACTTTTAACTTCTTGCAACGAACTACTCTCTGCTCTCCGTTGGTGGTATCGTCTTTTACAAGCAGCCGAAACAAGCCACGAGCCACGAGGTGCAGGCAAGGACCACCGTGATTGGCAAGCAAAACTTGTCCGGTAAAGCGGCACACATGCAGTAGAAGGAGCACAAAAACTAATAAACCGGATCTACAATGTCCAGTGTGTCATCGGGTGACCATCGCGTACACGGTGGAGGGTTATGACAGGCGAAACACGTTTCTTAAGCAGTTTATTAGCGTGTCCGGCAAGAAAGGAAGGATTAAGTCGAAGTTTTCTTTCGGGGATTTTTTACGGAACGTGAGGTGGAAATCGTCTAGGAGGGCCAAGGGTTAATGGAAGTGTCTGTACTTTGCGGTCTGTTTACAAGGAATTGTCCAGCGTGCGATGACAGTCGTGTGGAAAGCGGATGATATATGGCTAAAAATGGGTTATGGTGTGTGAGGAGAAGTTTTGGCATAAGCACACGTGTTCCGTTTACCCGAGTGACCTTACAGGGGCCACATGGGACACATGAAAAGAGTGTGAGTTGCCTTGAATATTTCATCGCAGTGTATATTTTGAGGTTGAGATCGATTTAAAAAGGGCACAGATATAGCAATGATCGAACATCATTTCTACTTCAGGTTCTATTCTAACTGGCAATTTCGTAGTACAGCTTGTTAGAGTAGGACAAATTGCCTACATTAAGGCGCAAACATACATCTGATCGTTTGGCAAGCGAAATTCTGGTTCATCACTTCACACTTTGAGGACTTGTGATAAGAAATTGACAAGACTCACAACAATCAACCAATGGCGAGGGCAGATTACCACCGACGAGAATTTAGAGGGCCTTACATTATCCTAAACTGCTGTAACTAGATTCCGACCTATTTGAAGTATTTGGAACTATATTGAAACGATCTCAATTTCTTATGAGCAATACTAGACAAATACTAGCCCAAAGCTAGTCCATTCCCAATTAGGCATTGAGGACCGATTGGACACACTAATTGGATTCGTTTGCCAGCCAGATTGCCAACCGGCGCTAGAGATGCAATGAAGCAAGTGGCTTTTGTGGCCAACAACGAACATAAAATTACGTCCAAATAAACCAAACAGATATGGATCGGAATAAATTGATGAGCAAGGGGCTGCAAACAAACAGAAAAAAACCTGCTCCGAAACGACAACCTAAAACCAGAATATTGAAGGAAGAAGCAAAAAAAAAAAGCGAGAAGCTCCATCCACCATTATTCGACGACAATGCTGACGAGTACGGACGACGACTCCGTGCAATAGCCCTAGACTCTGGCGGTTGCACAATGAGGCTACTAAATAACGGCTGAGTTCCTGCGAAAGGATCCCGAATGCATTCAACCACTGGATATCGACTGGATCCTGAGACTGAGACGAGAAGTTCCACCTTTTCCACCAGGGCTGGGCCGGCAACCGTACATTGTTGACTGAGAGGGGGGGTTTTGCACCGGTTACCGGATCTTGCAAAAGATTTTGCGACCTGGCTCGTGAAGACAGGTGGGGCCGGCGCTCTGGCGTTACCATTTATGTTGTTATTTTTGGTTCATTTTTCTCGCACAAATTCAGCAGTCGTTGCAACCGGTGGAATCCGCCACCGAATCACCTCGTTCGGGGCACTGGGAACGGAAACTGATTTGGATAGAAGCTCGGACGGAGGACGCTCGAGTAGCACGAGTCAGCAACAGTGGGTAACAACAATAACTAGCGCCAGTAAGGACAGAGATCCCGTGGCTACGAACCGTCGCACGGAAGAAGTTCCGAGCCAGCGTGAAGATGCCGGGTCGTCCTCGTCGACGTCGTCCAGCGAGACATTCTCCGGACGGAAACGGGTGTGTGGTGTGTAGAGTGAGTGTGTGTGTGCACATACAATGGTGAGGAAAAGTTCGGAAAAAGATGATGACTATGAGATGTCGTCAGCGCGTTTTCCAGCACCGGCATGTCGTGCCGCCATGCGCCTCGCCTCGTGTTCAATTGAAAAGAGCCTCCCGCTCCAAGTGATGGCGACAACAATGATGATGATAAGTTCGTCGACGGTTTTCCTTTTCCACACCGGGTGTCCTGGTCACGCGCCCGGTGTACATTCTCTCGCACTGTCTCCTTTTCCCACTCTCGCTCTCTCTCTCTCTCTCCCTTTTGCACGTGTGCCGAGTAGAGGGAAAGGTTTTACATTCCGGTCGAAAGGACAGCGCGCGTCCGCGGTACAAGTCGCGCTTCCAAACCAATCCAATCCCATTCCGATCTGATCCGTCGAACCACCGTAGTAGCTACACTGCCGAGATGCACACGGGGCATCTCCGGCATGTATTCGACGTTAATAATATGTTTTATTTGTAAATTTGTATACCTTCATTTGGTTGTAGTTTCGAGTTGGTGGAGGAGTTTCGTCTCGGAACGCAGGACGATGGGATAACCCCATTCGGTAGGAATTTGTTATTATAATAGAGCACCCGAGCCGAGGCCGAGGCGGTGCTCGAGTACTCGAGGGTTGCTCGAGTTCCTATTCGATCGAGAGCATATCATAAGTCGCAGAGTTGGACAGATTTTGTGCATACTTTGTGCAGTTTATTGCATTTTAAATTCACTAGTTCGGGTGAAGATGAGGAATGGGGGCGGAGATTGTGGTGAGGTGCGGTCAGTGCATAGGGAATCTTGTAACCTGCACTGCACTGGAGCTTTCAATTTAGAATTGCCCGTGAAGCAAAATGTCTGATTCTTTCAATGAGCCAAAGCCAGGAGTGTAGTCATTGCAGACCTTACGGGGGAGGCGGACTTGGCATGTGAACAATACATCCAGAATTTAAAAAGAAATGTCGCGCTATGAGGATGTCACTTGAAGTCACAAAAGAGGGCTTTTTTAAGTCAAAGTAAACAAGCAAGCTTTTGGATACTGTTTAGTACTGGGGATTGATTTCTTAATAATTATACTTAGCAATCTGACATTGTGAGTCTTAGTTTCACATCTAAGTAGGCCTAGTAACAGTCTCGATTGAGCCTACAAGTGAGGAGTATAAACAAGCTAAGTCTGTCTCTTCATCTGTCTTATTTGTTTGAGAAGAAAAATTATTTGAAAAAAGGTTGTAAAACCTACCGATCATAATGAACTTCAAAGGCTCTGATCCACATTAGAAAGTTGATTGTTCATTAAATTGATGCTTAACGAATCATTCACTTAAAAAATTATAAAACTTTTTTTTCAAACTCTCCTCTTCTCCAACTATAAATCCTACTCGACCGGCTAGCAGGAAGTTGTGGCTGAAGTGTATAAGCTTCCAGCATAAGTTTCCAAAGTATTCTTCCTCAAATCTTGCCCCAATCTTTTGCCCAAAACCGCATCGTTTCAGAGGCATCCTTCGGGTTCGGATGTGAATGTGAGGAAGCTGGGAAAGCTCCAGCCCTAACATGCTATGAAGCAAACCCGCCCCGCCGGAGGTCGGAAGCCGTTTCACAATTTCTAGAAGGATGATTGTTCGATTTCGCTTGAAAGACATTATCCAGCACAAATTGCTGTAAACATGTTCAACAGTGGTTCTTAATTAATTGGAAGCAGATGGTGACTGGGAACGCGCATGGCATGGACGGTGCCGACGGGATGGGTAATTCTGTGGCTGACGACGGTGAGGAGTTTCGAACGCCCGATCGTATGTACCATGTTCCTGAATTTGCATTAAATCTTCACCTCGTCAGCATATGTGTGAATCGGTGGCAAGTTTTCCCACTACCCAATCCCGGGCTTCCGTGACCTTCGGTAAGGTTTGTGTCGGTGAGGAGATTCATTTTGTATTCCAACCCGGCATCCTGGCAGCTTCTTTTGTATCTCATCCAATCGGGAGGAGATGAAAAGAACAGGCTTTGGGTTGGAACTCCCACACGCACACACACACACGCATACCAACTGGTGCTAAAGACTCCATTAGCCATAGACAATACGTCAGCCACGGCAGGTACACGCATCGGGTGCAACGGCGAAAAAAGCGCTCCATATCCACAGGTGAGTTTCATCCGTGAGATGAGATGCAATGAGCTCATGGTGCGCGTTTCTGTGAAGGCTTTCACCTAATGAATTAGTGTTTATATCCTTCCACGCCGAAAAAAAGCGGCCGCCATAAAACCAACCGAGCCAAAGGCCTTCAAAAGAAGGCTCTTCTTCGACGGTATGAAAAGACACTTCTTCCTGTCTCTGGCTCGGTTCGCTGCTTGCCTGCGCCACAGAATCCGTTGCCCATTTGTTGCATACGGTTATGGGTTTTTTTTTCATCTTCTCGCCACACCCAGGCTGCATCCGAAGCTGGTAGGAAAAAACTCATTTATTATGAGGCAAGTAACCGACCGGGGGTCCCTGGAGCCGTTCGGAACTGGGCATAGGCAGAGGCAAAACCACAAACGCGAAACCCGGCGATGAATAAAAAATGCCATACACATGTGACCCACGGTGCCCCCGTGTGCGGTTTGCTTTTATCATCGCACCAACGTTCATCATTGCTAATTAAAGTCAGCCGACCGACGTGCAGGGGAAAAAAGGGTGGCCCGAGGTGTGGCCACCGTACGGAAGGACCTATTTGAATGCGGCGCGCGCTTAAAAGAATTCTGCTCCTTCCATCAGCACCGCCATCGCGCATTGGCGCATTTTGCGGAGGTGAACCAATAACTTTCCTTCTGCGCGAAGTCCTGTGTAAGGGTCCAACAAAGGAGATGTGGCTAGGAAACTGCAGCCTACGTGCACAATAACCACACACACACACGGTTGCACGCACGCACGAGGAGTCCAAATGTTCAGGGGACCGTGAAGCATAAAACAAGAGCATCCTTGAGCATCGGGAAAACATTCATTAGCCAATAGGGAAAGTGCCTTTCTAGCAGGGATAAGCCAACCGCCAGTGCACAGGTACGGGGTCACCGGTGCGGGGGGACACATGGGGAGAGGCGACTGGGACTTTGACTGGGTTTTGGTGAGATTGACATGTGTGGAGGATATAGAAATATAGAGCTAGGAAAAAAAAGAGGGGCCCAGAAAAAGGAACGGCCTATTCAAAACTACGCTAACAATGGCACTCGGTGGAAAACAATGACCATTCATCATAAGTTTTAGAGGACGTCGCCGTTCGGTATTGTTTTTTTTTGCGAGTCTTTTCCATCCAGATCAAAGCCGGGCACGGAAATGGGTGGAAGATGATGGAAATTTTCCAAAAGTGTGGGTTAGTTAGGGATGGTTGCTGATAGATAGATGATGGAAAAATGAGATGAATTCTTTATTTAACTTAATTGTTTCTTATTTTATTTGTACATTATGGGGGAAATCTTTAGCTGAAGTAATTCTTTCCGAAGAAATCATATAAAATACATTGCAAATTAATCGAGGAAGATCTGGCTAGTACGGACTGTGCTAGAGAGTGAGTAAAGCAAAGTATTTTTCCATGTTCCCAATTAGTAAATTTAGTACTACTGATGAGTGTTGTTCCTTTGGGCTTTTTTGGAAATGCCTGATTTTTGGACGACAATCTTCCAATATTAGGTACATTATTCTTCTCAAGACAATCTCTAGAGGTCTTGACTTACCATTACTGGCTCCCTAGTGTTTAAAACGTCGCTTGAAAGACAGTCCTTCGAGGGGACAGTGAGACGATCCGGGTGGGATTTGATACTCGGTGCTGGCGTGTGAAGACCCTCAGAATGGTTAACATAATATGGTGTTAAGTGTTGTCTCAAGCTCGTAAGTGAATACATAACAATTAACGACTATTTCTGTCTTCGGTAGCGTATGAATGGCTCATTTACCTTTAAGGGATATGGACTTCTTGTTCTTCCTTGGCACTACAACCTTGAAAAGTATCGGCCTGCCATTTCTGGCTTTCTGTGACTTGATTTTACAAAGTAGTCAGCCCAGCATACGGCGTGGCGGTCTGGATGGAATTTGAACCCCGGTCCTGCCGTGTGAAGACTGGCACCGCTGTCGCTGGACACACCTAATAATATCCAAGCATTAAGGCAATGCGCTTAAAAAAGCTTTATTTGAACCAGCTGAACAAAGCCCTTCTTACCTTTACTGTAGTCATTAGAACGTAATTTTACCCATTAATACTTTATTCATGTATTCTTTCTCATTAAAAAAAACCTAGACCGGGTAAATCAAATGATGTAAAACCCGTTACCGGGAAATAGCTAAATAAAAGCTACTTACTCCCAAACATTACCATTCGAGGAAAACAGAACACGGTTCCACCGAGCAAGGGCTCCATGATGTTTGCCGGCATGACCTTCGCCATGTCGGGTTGCATGTTGCACAAATTGAGTACCGGGCGAAATGCTTAACATGCATGCAATTTGAATGTTCCGTTCGAAAATTTCTCCGAAATCCGCATTCGAACGACGTGTTCGATTTTGCGACAAAATGTGTCCGCTTCCGCAATGGCCCCTTCCGCGTTGCCCCCCTGGACGTTCCGATACGTCGATAATCGAAATTGTATGCCCCGGGCTGGGCGGTAGCTTTCATTACTGTCGGGTTGGGTTGGGAAAATTGAATCGTCAGCCCGGCACATGTAATTTTTAATTTCCTCCCGCATCCGGGCAGGTTTCCAGGTTTCCATGCCCCGGGTGCATGCAACTCCGATGCAATGGCGTTGCAGCGCGTGTCGCGCGTGGATGTGAGGTGAAGCGAGGAGCAATTAAAGCACGAACCGCACCTACCCAAAACCACGGCTGGAAATTGTGTGGAAATCGACATTTGCGAATGGTGCATCCCACGCCACGGCTCTGGCGTACGATGGAAAAGCGCAATTGGCGGTTCGTTCCGGTTTTGGGCTGGGCCACAGGGCCCCCGGGGAGTTGTTTCCTGGACAGTCCAGAGAGTAATTAAAATTCGCATGAGTCAGTCTATCGCAAATCCTTGTCAGTTAGTGTGAGCTAAGCAGTTGGAAAGGCTTTATAGGATTTATTTAAGAATAAAGAATTGTTTAAAATAATTTGAAATGAGTTTAATCACCGAGTTTTGGATGTTTCTATCAACGCTTCCTAATTACGACGCCCAATTGTCATATACTGGCGGCTGGTGGCCATCATCAAATCGCACTCAACCCCTTCAGACACATAAACACGCGCATAATACACACACCGTGCTGCATCCGTGCCAGACCACTCACGTCGCACCGAGTGTCGAGGCCTGTGAAAGCATAAATCAAAACACTCCGTCCTTAGTTAACCCCTTTTTGCGCTTACATTCGAAACGACGCCCAAAACGCGCCATTGTTCGTCCATGCGCGCGATCCAGCGCGACGGCTAATGGGTGGCGATTTTCGGTGTTCGGCCAGACCGGAGGCCCGACCGATTTGATTGTGCACAATCCACCCCATTTGCGAATCTGGCCAGACGCGACATTTTCCTGCCCGGTTTTTCGCAATTCCAGTTCCGGTGGGTGTGAAAGGAATTATGGCACGAATGGCGACAGCGGGTTGTGTGGAGTTTGTGTGTGTGTGTGTACGGGTAAATGTGAAAGGACATCGGGCAACTCGGCCCCTGTACGGTGGGTTGGAGGTTGAAGAATAGATTTCATACACAGTAGTGAGTGGTGGATAATGACAATTACTCCTTTTCATTGCTTTTAATAAAAGGAGGATCCAGTTCACTCATTCTTCTAGTTTTTCTCCAATTTTAGCTTGAAGTACTTTATACATTTCTAACATTATGAAAACAAATTTAATATTAAGTATTCGAGTATAATTTATTCAATACACTTCAATACATGTTCGCTTCTGCCATCCCAAAACTGTCATATCATCCGAGCCTTTTTTGGCCCTCGTTGGGCCAATTTATTTCCCTCGAAAAACGAAGGAAAATTCAGTTTCCCAACACACGTGCTACCACAGTTCGCATATCGTATATTTGCGGCACATGTGTGATGTTCGAGCTCTCCGATAACACACAACATTTCCGGATAGACAAAAGGTCAGAACCGGCGCGAGGGTCGATTAAATTTTTAACCTTCCCCGTTGTATTGATATGGGTTGTGGACAGTTTTACATCTCCGTAAGGTCGGGAGACCCTTTTTTTCGTTAGTGCTCGACCAACCGGCAAATGGATGGACGCACGGACGGACGGACCAGCGAGATTCCGATCAACCCGTATCCCATCTCACTTCTGGTGTCGTTTCGACACGGTCACGACGAAACTCATCACGATAAGGAGGGAACGCGCGCCACACACGCCATTGCTCCGTTTCGCCGACGTATGGCCGACCTTTCGATCGAAACCTTTCAGGGTTAGTGTATTTCCACGTGAGTGCTGGAAAACCATTTTGAGCCGTGTTGGAATCGAGTTTCGTTGACAGTGGTTGCTGTGGCCCGTATGCTTTTACAGTTAATTTATTGAAGTGTTGTGCCGCTGTGCGAAAATCAAGCGCTTTATTGCACTTGAAGAAAATTGCTGTCCGATTATCGGTTAGATTAGATGATTAAGGGCACTTCTTGTTGTTGTAAGTATTGCTGAAGTGTATTGTTGGGATAGAAAATTCATCTTAAACTAATTGATTGAACGACGATTGAACGAATTTTAAATTATTATCGTCACATTGCATGACTTTGTGCACGATAGTACTGCAAATTGCATACCTTCAGGCTAAATGATAATAGAGATGAAAGAGAAGCTTCTAGCAGTCTTATCGACAAACGTTGACCATATACACTGAAATATGGTCTTCCCTTATAGAAACAATCCAACTAGAATTCCCGATATCAATCTATCTTTCTATAATACCTTGTCTGTTCATATGTTAGAACCATTTTCAAACCCAACTAATAAGCGATCAAAAAATTCTGTCGTTCAAGCTGCATGATAAGCAATGCATGGTTGCATACCTTCCGGCTGAATAATGAATGAGATTGGAAATAAATAAATGTTGTAAGTATTTAGTAAAGTATTTTAGAGAGAGGAATGAGACGGAATCGAGAGAAAAATAAGAAAGAAAGAGATAAATGAGAAAAAATCGAGAGAGAATCTAGAGAGAAAAGGAAGAGAAATTAGAGAAAGTCGAGAGGAAAATGAGAAAATTTTTAAAAGAAATAAAAAGTGAGAAATTAGCAACAGAGAAATGAGAGAGAAACGATAAAAAAACGACCGCAAATTGAGTGAGAATCGAGATAGAAATGAGCGAGAATCGAGAGAAAAATAACAGACAATCTAGTCAAAATCTAGAAAGAAATGAGAAAGAATTGAGAGAAAAATGGCAGACAATCTAGTCAAAATCTAGAGAGAAATGAGAAAGAATTGAGAGAAAAATGGCAGATAATCAAGAGAGAAATGAGAGAGAATCGCGAGAAAAAATACAGACAATCAAGAGAGAAATAGAGCAATAAGACAGAATCAAGTGAGAATTGAGAAAAACAATAGAGAATAATAGAGAAAACTCTCTCTCATTTCTCTCTCGATTCTTTCTCGTTTCTCTCTTTTTTCACTTACGATTCTCTTTTCATTTCTTTCTCGATTATCTTAAAATTTTCTTCCATGTTTCTTTCATTTCTTTCATTTCTCTCTCGATTTTTTGTCATTTTTCTCTCGATTCTCTCTCATTTCTCTCTCGATTATTTCTCACTCATCGCTCGATACCCTCTTATTTCTCTCTCGATTATTTCTAACTTTTCTCTCTTTTTTCTCTCGATTTTATCTCATTTCTCCCTCAATTTTTTCTCAATTCCCTCTCGGTTTTTTGTTACTTTCTTTCGATTCTCTCTTATATCATTCTTGATTCTTTCTCGGTTTTCTGTAATTCTTTCTCATTTGCCTCTCGATTCTCTCTCATTTTTCTCTCATTTTTTTCTCATTTCTCTTTCAATCTGCTTTCAGTTTTTGGTCTCAACTTCTCTAATTTCTATCAAAACAGATAAAAATAATTAAACCTTTGTGAATTACAACGGTTTTTTGTTAAATTAAACTTACGTTCAGATCTAAGTCAAGCCAACCGGATTTTATCTTCGTTATGCTATTTAGAGATTCAGGATGCCAAATTACAGGCCCTTTACGACGGCTCTTGGGCAGAGTAAACTCTACAGTTACGGCACGACGCAATTTTATCACTTCCAAAAAGAGTATTAAAATATTTGTTCAGCGAATTTCAAAAATACTGTTTCATTTTAATACATTCGTTGATAATTTTCGGCTTTCAAAATAGCAAATTTTCCGAATTTTAAGGCAATTTTTAACTTTCTAACTGATATTTTATCCAAAGACTTAGAAGTTTGTGTATTTGTAGCCTTATAAATGTAATTACTCGTCCAGAACTTCCTTAGCACTAATACGACAATCAAAATTATGGGAATCGTACCGATCGTGACCATTTGCTTCGCAAACATTGTTCTCCCAAGAACTTTGTTGCTTCAAGTTGCTACCGCTCGAAACTTCGTCTTCGTTCTATTCTTTTACACAAACCCGGATCGTCCAATGGACACATTCTTCACACACACTCACACCCATACACATATAAGCGAGTGCGGCCATGTAAGTTCTGTTGGGCCATCCCCATCCCCAGTAGTCGGAGTTTGTGTTCCGTAAGAAAATATCTTAATGAGTTATTTTCCTCTCCGTTCAGCCCGATGGTCTGCACTGGTCCACCCTGCTGGGTGGGGTCTATGGGCCGGGTCTAATTCATATCCCCCCGAGAATCGCCCAACCATTCAACCGTACAGCCCAATTCGCCTACATCAAGCCGTAGAGTGAGCTTTTGCCGATGAAAAACCGCTCCACACCGGATGATCTTTGGCCGAGCATGGGGCCGATTCTTATCGGGAGCGGACGGTGGACGGGCAAAGGGGCTGTACAAAAACTAACCTCAATCTTTGCCGTTTTTGGTTCGTCCACGGCACGGCCACCACATGCACAGGGACTGGCCGGGTAGCCGGCATCCAATCGTCGCGTTCATGCGAACTAAAACTGCGCTCAACTCGAAAGGCAAACTTTTCTTCCCGGCCAGGGAAAAACGTGGAGCGCGCTTTTGCTAACTTTTCGCTCCCTGGTGGAGGTTGGGGCCGGGACGGGTGGCCACTGTGGCAGTTTCGGGGAATATCGAACGGAACTGTAACTTTTGCCGTGTCTCCCACACTTGCGATTCTGGCCGGTGCCTTTTGGCACCATTTTGAACGGTGTCCCTTTCGAAATGGTAGCGCGCTTGTCCGATCGCCCCCATGGTCGTGGTAGGGACAGTCCACCAAGATCCACCCATCAACCCAGCAAAGCAACCACCACCGTACGACCGGTTGGACGCTCGGAACGGACGCTTTTAAATATACATGAATATTACATCCCACCGTCCCAACCGGGCCCGGGCGTGTTTTGTGGGTTGGGAGGAATTCTTCTTTTCCCAGTTTACCCTCCCGTTTCAACCGGCGGTCCACCCACCCGGCCCGGCACCCGGTTGAAGTACATAAGCGGCAAGCGTCCAGAGCGGCGGGCCGGCCAGAAGAAAACTGAACCCTTTTTGTCTAAACCTTTCGACCCTTTTTCGCCCGCCGCATGCCCGATACTGGGACGCATTCTTCGGACGCCATTCCGCAGTTTCCAGCCAGGCAACGGTCAGGCTATCTGATTTCCCTATTGCCTTCCCATTTGCACAGGACGCTCGTTCGACTTTTGTCGTCCAGTGTGGTGTGGGGATGGGTTGCGGGGATGGGGTGCGGGGATGGGTTGGCCATCCTCACGGGAACCATTCCGGTGGTTTTTGTGTGTTTCCGTGGCCGGGTTTTTGTGTAGCAAACCGTGTATGGCGCAGCTGCCGAACCGTTCGCTTCGTACGGACACCTTCCTGTCCTACCACCGCCACCAACTATTCTCCTCTTGTCCGGGTCCATTTCTACCCGTCCGGTGAATAATCTGCAGATAAATATGGCGACCGAGCCCGTGCTGAGAAATGGTATCCTTTTTGGTGGCCTCTGCCAACTAATAGTGGTAGGGCTCGGCTGGTGCTCGGTGAGCATATCGAGATGGACGTGTGAGTGTGTGTATGTGTGTAGAATAAACACACACATACATGCTGCCGAGAACTACTGGGTGGCATTGAAGGATTCGCAGAAGGAAGTAAGGAGTTGGATGCTCTGGGTCGAGGGTAAAATTCTTCACAATCCTTCCTGCTGGTGGACCTACTGGAGGGTGGCCAGAATGTTTGCTGAATGTTTCATGATTTGAATGCTGTTAATGTTACTACTCCCCGTTTTTCGCATGTTGGGAAAAAGTAACACAAGAAGAATTTTAAAACCACCCGTCCAGCAGCCGTTGGTCACGCACTCATAAATAAGTGATGTGTGTAATTTAATTTATTTATTATTTTGCACGCTTTTTTTAGAGAAAATAGATTTTACGAAGACTGGGTGAAGAAATTTGTAAAGGTTAGAAAATAGTTTTATGTGCAAACTGGGTGAATGTGCTTAAAAACTGAGTAATTTATTGTTATTGTCACGGGTAATGTGAGTTTGAAAATAGCCTGTAGTGAGGATTGCATACTTTAAGGTAGCTTTCTGAACGCACGACAACAGGTATGCAATTTGCTGGACATCGCCTCCTTCGACCAACTAAGGTAAAGGATTTTATTAATATTTCAAACAACAAAATGGCCTCCATACACGCTTTTCACCTTCATAAATTCGTACATGTACAATATTCGAACATTCTACCCACTTTACTACTACTAAACGCACTTCTTCCATGCATCCAAGACTAAGTCCCTAATAGCGTTGCGATTCGTTCCGAATGGGCTTTGCTGCAATGGGACGGAAAAATCCCTGCATCCTTTTAAGCGGAAAACTGTCCCCCAGCGAGGGCTTCGGCAAAGCGGTGCAAATGCAAAATGGGAAAAAAGGGGGATGCATTGGCCAACGTCGTTGCACACCATCCATCGAGGAATAGGTCCTTCCCCCTGCTGGATGCATAATTCAAAGCCTCTCAACCACCTGCCTCACACACACACACACATTCACCCACCCACTGGGTCGGACGGTTGATGAGTGCCCGGTTTCGACAGGCGGTCTGCGACAGGGTTGACACAAAACCCGTACCACCACCGATGGGGAGCTGCAGCAAAAGGAAGAAGAAAAAAAGTAAAAAGAGAAGAGTTCCGCTTTTCGGACGTCTCGCGTTCGGAGATATGGTCCGCCTGCAGGACATGCGACACTTGATATGATGCTGGTGAAGGACCCTTGTACACGAGACCGTCGCTGGAAATGCAGGGGTGCCAAGCAGCCTTAAATTATGTGCATGTCCATTCGTGCTGGAAACTTAGACTGAACACACACACACACACACACACACACAAGCAACTAAAGATGACGATGGAGCTGGTGATGCTGAGGACAGCGGATCGAGATTGAAGCCATCGGTTGAACGCATTTTGTTTCAAAAATTCTTCAGACGAGCTTGCCTAGAATCGTGCTTGGGTATTAAATATAAAATAATTAAACTAAAATAATCTGTTAAATGTAAAGAAGAAGGACCTTTCAGGACCCGACGTGCTTGTCCAGTCCGGTTGTTATGTACATCCAGCTCGGCAAAGCCCTCAGAAGCAAGGCTTCACTAGAGGACAGCAAGTTGGAAGGTGCTTTTAAGAAAATTTACCCTTTCGCGAAGTCGACTGCATGTCCAATGGCACCGGAGCACCCGGCATGCTCGTCTGGCCAGAGATATATCTCGCCATGTACGTGTGTATGTGCCCGCCGTTCCATCGATGCGTGCCTTCTCGGAAGCAATTTGAACTGGTGCTGCAGAATTGTGCTTCGTTGCAGAAGTCCTTTCGATCCGGTTGCCCGTGACATCGTTGTGGCGAGAGTAAGGTTTAGCTCACACACACAGCCACCACTCGATTTCCCATCTCCCGACTGGCCACCCGAATGGCACCGGACTGGATGCACCGAGAGAAGCGCCATGATCGTCATGAGTGCAATCATAATTGAACAGATGGGGACGTCCAACAAATTGAATTCATTCGTTGCGTCCCGGTTTTTCTCGTCCGTCCGTCGACCGAATGTTAGCTTTGATCACCCGAGCGCACACTGTCCCCCACATATGTGTGACCGTTTGCGAACCAGGAGTGTGTGTGTGTGTGTCCTGTACGTCCTGTGGCTTTAGTCCGGAACGTCCGGGAGTATTCAGGTCGTTTCGCGTTTTCGAAAGCAGAAATTCGAAGCAAAATTGTGTGTTTCGGGAAGTCGGTTCGTCGTCCGAGTACCGTCTCTCGTGTTCATTATTTGACCCTGCTCGTCAAGCGACATCATTATCCAGGGTTGTGCTCGGTGCACGGTGCACATGATGCTAACGGCAGCATCGGATTTGATGCCGTTTGGTTGGAAAAAGCGAGCTCGGGGTTATTGCCGTCGGTGGAGTGGGTACCGTTCGGCAGTATGACCAACCCGGAACCGGAAGGGTCAAATTGGAGCACAAAATAGGGATCGGATGGTTGATTGGTGTGTTGAAAAAGAAATTCGTAGGAAATATAAGGATGGAAAAGGTATTATTTACGGAGACCAAACAAAAGGAGTTGCAATAGAAGTAGTGAAACATGAATTGCATACATTTCGGCGCTTGAACGCCTGCGGATTGCATATTCAAAATATGGTGGTAACGCTATAAAGAGGTCTCGCTTTGCAGTAGTGACCTGTATGAAATGAATCCATTGATATTATAATTATTTATTATCTGAATATATTTCCTGTTAAAATGAGAGTTTCTTGAAGAATTGACTATGCGGTCTTGCCCTGCCGCAAAAGTCCTAGGCATCGCTCACGGCCTCCAGGCACCCTTGCCTAACAATCCTTCTCTGTCCAAGTGGAAGCCCTATAGGACTTTACAGGCTGGACTCCACTACTGTCCTTCCACACTTACGGGGCCAACAACTTTTCTAAATACTTCCTCTCGACCACGGCTTAGAAGATGTCGTCAGTCACAAAATAAATGGATAACCAACTGTCATGAACTATGAACCACACTTGCTACCTTGTCACCTGAATGACTTCTGAACCATGACTGCCCCTGCAGCATCCAGTTAACGAATTCATCAACAAAAACTCGTTTCACCGGAAAATTCTCTCACGCTGACCTCCACTGACCGATCATCACCACTGACCAAGGGCCATAATCCCGTATCATCTCACTCCCATACTGACCTCGACCACGGCCAGCGGAAAACCGGATGCTGTTTTCCCAGTTGCATGAAACGTGTTCTTTTCCTCCCAAAACGGTAGTGGTCCGAGGTTCATCTCAATTTGCACATCATTAAAATCCTGTTTTTCCCCCGTGCGAACTGTGCGTTGGTAAGGCACAGAAAACACATCGCCGGATGTTACGAACTCCGGCACGACAATTTATCTGTCAAAATTAACACATACTTTTCATCGCTTGACAGGACAGGTCCCGTCGGAGCACGAGTGTGTGTGTGTGTGGCAGATCTGGACGAGTTAGTAGCAGTAGCGTTGGTATCCAATACTACCAGAGTACGAGCACTACCCTCTTTTGTGAAGTGATTCTCGAAGCGCTAACCCGTCACCGGTTGTTGTAAGTTAAATTAAAATGCGGCTTTTCACCCGTAATTCATCTTCCCGTGCGTCCTGGGGTAGTATCGCTGGTCCATCCAACATTGGTCCAACAACTGGCCCATCCTGGCCGGGAGACTGGTAGATGAGGATCACTTTATTTTCGCTCTAATTTATGCTCCGACAGCGCTGGCGGTTCCCCCCGGGTTCTGTTATATCAGACAGGCGGAACCGTAACCGAAACGAAGCAAATGGACCCCGTCCGACCACATTCTGCCTCCCACCAGTTTTCCCCGTTCTCCCGGCGTCACACAGCCCTCGCGTAACACTTTATCCATTTCATTTCCATATTGAGTTGCTTTTTCCGAACCAATCAATCTTCCTGTTGTTTCACGTCCTGCTCGACGGTCTCTCTCTCTCCCTTGCTAGCTCGTCTCCTATGGGGACTCTTGCCTGGTAGTTCGATTGCCCGTAGGGGTCTGCCGATTCGCTGGACGAACGGTTCAGCCGTGTACCGCCAGCACAGAGGGACAAGATGTCCTTTTAGCGTTGTTTGCGTTGATTCGTTCCGGTTTGGCGGATCGGTCTGATGGCGGACGGTGTACACCAGCTAACAAAACATTTGTCCCCGCTTCCTCCAAGCTCCTTGTTCCAATCCTTGGTACAACCTCACGCTATTTCTAGTTCCAAGTTGATTGGAAGGATTAATCGGATAGGCGAAAAGTGCTTGGCGGTTTTTTCTGAAGCCCTACACTTCCAGCTCGCTTCCGGATCGACCAATGGCACTCACTCACACACACACGCTGTCAACGGTAATCTCCCTTTGCTGCGAAGGTAAAACTTTAAGCCGACCAGCAAACAGGGCCCACCTCCACACGGGGCGACGGTGACATAAATGAGAAGAAGATAAATTAATTAATTAATGCTGTATGATATAACACTTCAACTTTTGGTCATCATCCGGCCACTCCACACGGCATCACATGGAAGCGGCAACCGTCACACACGGGGTAGATTGAGAACATTCCTTCCTTGGGACGGACCGATGGAAGGAGAAGAAGAAAAAAACATACTTCCCTTCATCTCGTCCCATACCTGAAGGAAGTCCCCTCGAGCTCGCGTCCGTGGCATCGGTCACGATGGGATGGGTGAACCTCATCTCAAATTCGAACCCCAAGGAAAGGGACCACGAACCACGGTCGTCTAATGATTCAAGACGGTGACGATGACATGGACGAAGGTGCTTGTAACGATGGATCGTCCTCAGCGCCGCTGTCGTCGTCTTCGCTGGGTGAAAAAAGGATTAAGGTGCTATCGAAAAACGGAAGGGAAACTCGCTCCTGTGTACGCCGCACAGATTGAGATTGGAAAGGACACAAACACAAACACACACACACTAACCGATTTGCAGACGGTTGAGGTGAGTCGTTTTTCCGGACGGTCCGAATTCAATAAGTGGAAATATCATTTGCCTCCCAGCCGGGTTTTGTTCGTGACACTCCCGCATCCCGTCGTAATCCCGTGTGGATGAAATATGGAGCGCATTAATTTGAATGATTTTCGGGAAGAGCGGCAAACTAATGCTGCGCTGGAGGGACATTCGATATTGGCGCTGGAGAATTTTTACTGCCGGCTTTCAAATTTGTACGAGGAAGATATTGTACTCTTATAATTTAATCTTAAAAATAAGTAAGATTAAAAATAAGACAAAAATCTAATACGATTCTAATTGCTCGCACAATCCAATGAATATTAATATGTTAGTACCAGTATCTGCCACTGTATACCGATTGGCGCTGCTGCTCTAATAGGCGGATGATTTGTTGCGCGACGCCTTTTTTCGCCGCTCAATTTGTTGCACGACTATGAGCTGTGTTACGTGAGTTGAAGCACTCTTGTTACTCCTTCCGTTTTCTTATTACATATCAAACATACTTCTTTGAAACACTCAACTCTTGGGATGTCCTTGCTTTCATGATTTTTCCTCTTTTCAGCCTATTTTCCCTGGACTGGACGTGGTTACGCGGTTCACATGAATGGGTGTGTGCCGTACGAAAGTAATTAAATCGGATGATTTTCCGATCCTACCGTATGACGTCGTTGCCGCGCTTCCTTTCGCACTATCCTTTTCCCTTTCGTGTCCCGCCGAGGCCGAGAATGCCCCCCACAAACAGGCTGTGTGCTTTCCGTACAGCATGCATGATGTGATGTTTTGTGGACAGTTAATCGAACGGTAGCGTCAGCCGCCCAGAAGCATCCATCTGATGGCCATCTGAAGGGGTTGTGATGGTGCCATGATGGACCAGCGCGCGCGGTAACACACGACGCGTATGCTAATGCGTGAACGTGAGTGACAAATGACGCCACCGCCATGGCAGAACATGCTCATTGTCATTAGCGATGTATTTGTCATTTGCGGACCCGGTTATAATTAATAGCACGCTTGTCAGATGGTTCCTGGTAGGTGGCCGCGCGATATAAATACATTCCGAAACAAAGCACTGAATGGTGCTGTAAGGGCGTAGAAAGCGTTTCAATATGTTACTTTCGCGCAGTGGATTTACTTCAAAATTATAGCTATAATTGGAGATGAAAGCCATTTAACCATCGTAAACCATTTTATGTACTTAAAATAGCCTTATTGTAATTGAAATGCGTTAAAGTCTTTTCAAAACCAAACAACATTGGATACAAACCCGCTGCGCTTTGCTTGAGTGCGAGTGTGAGGTCCGTACGTGTCATACGCATTGCATACCCATTCGGAGGTTTGAATTGCTTTCGCACACAGTATGCCCCTAAATGTATGTAATACGCTTCGCACGCAGAGACCCTACTGAGACTGCTTTGTTGAGGTTGTTGAAATATTTCTCTTCGATGATATTTTAGAACTTATTTTTTTAAATTAATTATTTACAGCGGCTTTGGGGTTCTGAGACCTCATTCGCCTGTAAACATATTTTAGAAAAAATCTTACCTTGTTCGATTTTCACTCTTTTCGGATAGTTTTGTGGACTGATGTAATTTAAATAATCACTCAATTTGCTTTCATTTTTGTAAACATTTATAGTTTTTATTTACCGTGGTTTGCGTTTTCCGTAAGTACGTTTTTCTTGCATCATCGTTATACAATATAAGTGATTTTTGTGTTTTATTAAGTTTTTCTTAATATTTCGTTTCCTTTTCTTCTTTCAGTTTTCCACTTCACTTTCGGTGTACGTACTGCACTGCGTTTATGTTTGTGTGTGTGTGTGTTTTCTCTTTTTTATAATTTACTCTATTTATATATAGTTTTCCACCTTCCGATATTCTTGTGCTTGTTTATTTCATTCTGTCCCTACGATACCGAGTATCGGATTCAAATGTTCCTATGCTGCTTCTCCCTTGCTTTATGCTACATTTCTATTAATTGCCACCTGGTTGTCTGGTTTCATTTTCTTGTTCTGCGCGCATCCTTCACTTCACTTTAATACACATATCAAGGAATGAGATGCCGTTTCCGCAGCATCGTTTAACATTTTTGATACGATTTGATTTTTATTATGTGTTTCTTTTTCCTTTCTCGCTTCGGTTTATATGTTTATTGTAATATTTCTTCGTTACAAAAAGGATTACAGCGAAACGGTACCTTGTTCCGGTGTAATTTACTCTTGCTCACGCGCCCGCGGTCCAATATCGGTCCCCGTACTGGTCAGCTCGATTGCCTCACAAACACTTAGCTCCAATTTGTACATTTATATAAATTCATAAAGTTTAATAGGAATCTTTCATTGTTTTTGTTTGTTTTTATTGAGAATGCCTTCCACAATGCTACTGTCCTTGCTGTCCGTCCATTTTGGTTTTTTTTCTGTATGTGTGTATTTTACTGGTTTCAAACTGTCCCATCACTCATTTAAAATAACTTCCCACCTACAATAAGGTGAAACGGGATGCCCGTGAGTCTCGCGAACCGCCCATACTATTACGTTCAAGGTGGAGAAAAGTCTTCATTTATCACGTGAGGAATGTACAAAAAAGGGGTTGCATTTGCAGCAAAACGGGGGAAAAAAGGAAATAAGAATTAACAACTACCTTTTCGCTAGAATTTCTTACACTTTGTCACATTCATCTTTATTCACTTCATCTGCATCCTCCTTGGGTTACATTCATCCTGCCTATGCCTGTCGCTGGTTTGTTTGTTTTGTCGTGGAAAGCAAAAGGTGTAAACAATTCAGTTCATCCTGTTTTCTTTTCGTCCAAAGAAGAGCGAAAGTGAGAGCGAATCTCCGTGTCTCTTAGCCTCGGAATGCAGGCAGAAAGGAATTGTTTAGCACTGATTAAACGGAAATAAATAGGTGCACATTCGCTCGGTTGTCGTTGGAAGAGCACAAACCTAGCAGCAAAGAATCGATTTTTAAAATAATAGTTAAAAAATGTACATACTTTTAAGAAGGCCAAAGGCAATTTATCGTTTCATAATCAGTCTTAACGTAAGTAGAAGGAAACTCATCGAACGGTGTTAAACGGTGTGAGGAGGTCCTTTTCCGCTTACAAGCTATATGGTACACTGTTCACTATCAGCTTTTCAGGGTGTGAAAGTTGTGAAAGAAAACCCACCAGAAAAGAGAGAATAGGAGGAAAAACAAAACAATCACAACACTTGTCAATAATAAAACTGAACAACAGAGATAGGGTGAAAACGATACAATTATCCTATGCAAAAAAAGGAGCGAAACGGGATCCATTTTCCGCTCAACAAAACAACATTTCTAAGAGGAAATAAACTGCACAAGAAGACAAAAAGGAAAAACGGCACGATCCAAGTGTGCTATGAATTACAACTGGCCAACATCCTTGCTCTGGTGAAGTCTCTCGCACCAAACAATTGTTCTAACTTCTCCTTCGCTTTCTCTCTCTCGCTCTCTCGCTCTCATTAATTGAATGATTTTTTTCTCCTGTGTGTTTTTATGTTTGTTTTTCTTGTTTTTCCTGTTTGAATTAACACTACTTAAACCACTAGTTTCCTTTAGTTCGCATTTCGCAATTTTATTTGTCACTTACTTTCTTTCGCTTAAAATACTGTACAACGCTCACAAGCGGCTGGCATCACGGTGTGTGTGGCCTTCGCGACCCCAAAACTAAGTATAATAATTTAAAAAGAAAACTTTAAACCTCGTACGTGTGCACATTATGTCTGTGTGCCAGCTCGCTTCAAAATAAAACAAAAAAAAAGGAATCTCCCTAGTATAAATGCCTTTACTGTTGCCATCTGTAAACGTCTTTTTCGTCTGTCCGGAATTTACAGCTAATATATACAAAACACACGCTCGAATGTGTAGTGTGTAAAGTGTGGAATTGTTTCTACTAACAAACCATCTTTAAATAAAAGGGGAAAAATAAAAACAAAATCAGAAAGAGATGAAACATCCGCTCTCTCTCTGTCTCTCAAACCTGTATCCCGGAGTGGCGTCCGTCGCCTCTTTTTAAGTAATGTAACTTTGGTATTAATGCCTCTGTAGAAACAAGAACAAATGAGGGAATGGTGGGGGGGGGGGGGGAGAACTTGACGATGGAGGATAAAATATGCTTGTATTTGTGTGTGTTTGTGTGTGCTTTTTACTGCTTACTGCTTATCGATCACGTTGTGCTTATATCATCATGTCCAGCTGCGCGTTGGCTTACCGCATCCGGGCAATGGACGAACGGACGGTCAGGGCATGTGCCGGCCGTCGGTTGCATGCCGTGACCGATCGTCCGCCGGCTGTCGAAGGCGGCTGGCGCCGGCGGCTAGTAGATGCGGGACATCATCCGACTGGGCGGCAGTTCGTAACCACTCCAGGGAGGATAAAGTCATGCCGTTGCCGCTTCCTCCTTGATCAGGGCGGCTGCAGCGGCTGCGGCGGCTGCTGCTGCTGCGGCGGCGGCTGACGACGAAGACGCCGAAGACCCGGACGGTGAGCAGGAGGAGACGCTATCGTCCGGCACTTGGACACCGGCAGCGGCGGCTGCTGCTGCGGCTACGGCGGCCGGTAACGGTGGCAACAGCAACCCGGGCGGTAGCTGAGGCGGCCCAACATGCGAAGGTGAGGCGGCTGCGGCGGCTGCTAGCATTGCTGGTGGTGGTGGGGGTGGTGGTGGCTGCTGCTGCTGTTGCTGGTGGTGATGATGGTCACGGTCCCGCTCGCGATCCCGCTCCCGATGGTGATCCCGATCCCGGTGGGCAGCGAGCGCCATCTGCTGGGCGGCTAACTGTTGCTGCTGGGCGGCTAGTTGCTGGTGGTGCTGCAGTTCTCGCTGCTGCTGCTGCTGAAGGTGCTGCAGTTCGCGCTGCTGCTGCTGCTGCAGTTTGCCCTGGTTGACGACACACTTGCGCATGTGCTTCTCGAGTGTGGACGGCACGCTGAACGGCATCTCGCAGAACCGGCACCGGTACACGTCCTTCCCGAGCCGGCCGTGCGTCTTCATGTGGCGCGTCAGCTTGGAGCTTTGGGCGCAGGCGTACGAACACAGCTCACACTTGTACGGCTTCTCGCCGGTGTGACTCCGCCGGTGGACCGTCAGGTTGGAGCAGTTCTTGAACACCTTGCCGCAGAACTCGCACGTGTCGTTGCGCAGCTTGCTCTCCTTCTTCATCATCGGTTGCAGTAGGCCGGCGGCACTGGAGCCTCGCCCAACGCTACCATCCCGACCCGGTTTCATCTCGTCGAACAGTGCGTCACCTCGATGCAGGCCTGGCAGACCCCACCAACTCTCGCTACCCTCGAGCTTCATTCGCTTGGACGCTTCGAACGGGTTTTCGAACGGATTGAACAGAGGAACCTGTGGCAGTTGGGCGTTGTGATGCTGCAGCATATTCTTGGCCAGTTCTTGCTTGATGCGCAGCGCCGTGGGCAATCCGTTTAGCTTCTCCGCCAGCCCAGGGATAGCCATGGCGCTGTTATTATTGTCCCGATCTTTGCTCGTTAGTTGCAGCTTGAGCGCATTGCCCGATTCCTGCAGCGCCTGCTTGTAAGCTTCCGAGTACTGGGCGATGTTGGACAGTCCGAACTTATCCATCAACTCCCCGACGAGCGACGTGGACATGGGCAACGATCCACCACTACTGTCCTTCTTCGATTGGCTCTGGGTACTGCTCATGCTGAGGTCCTCCGCTTCATCGTCCTCATCCTCATCCTCATCGTCATCATCATCGTCATCCTCCCCATTATCGTCATCCATATCCACACCGTCGTGTGTCATCCGCCGATCATCCCCATCCGCATCCAGATCATCCATCAGCTCATTGTCCGTATCGTCCGGATCGCTCTTGATCGAGTCCACATTGCTCGCACCCGAGTCCGGTTCCGAAACAGCCGCCGACGAACGTCGCCGTCCGTGCACCATCTTCATGTGCTGCTTCAGCTTCGAATCCTTCGCGCACGAAAACTCACAGCTTGTACACTTGAACGGCAACTCGCGGGTGTGCGTTCTCCGGTGGACGAGCAGGTTGCTTTGGAAGCGGAACTTCTTGCCGCAGAACTCACACGAGTACAGTGCATTGTCCGATGCCGACTGGATCGATTGCTTGTTGGGTGGTGTGGAGGCTGATCGAGGCGTATTGCTGATGCTGCCCGTGTCCATGCCGAGCAGTTCGGTGTGTTTCTCCGGCGGGGTTAGACTCTGCGGCCGGGAGTTGTTGGTGAGCGGTGTTGGAGGCAGCTGGGAAGGTGACGGGCTGGCAAAGTGGGATGGTGAGTGTTGCTGCTTGCGAGGACTCGGCGAATTGGAGGAGTTGGAGGTAAGGTTAGCGCCGGGGCTCGTTGTCCCTGCGAGCTGCCGTAGTCGCTGGGAGTAGTAGTCCATGTGCGGCTCGAGACCACCGCCAGGGGTGAGTGTGAGAGCGGCTCCACTCGCCGAAGGAGGACGCTCGGAGGCGGTCGCTCCGGTGGCTGGATTGAACTGCTGACTGTGGGACTTTAGCTGGTTGGCGGCTGCAACAGCCGCTGCGGCAAGGTTGAGTCCGTGGCTGCGGAACTGTTCCGACATAAGATGCTCCATGCGAAAATCGTGGTGCGCTCGGCCGAAGAGAGGGCTGTGCGGATGGTGCGGCGGCATCCGTAGCAATCCGAACGGGTTCGGATGCAGCTCCGGTGGTGGCAGTAGCGTGTGGTGAGCCCGTAGTGACGTTGGCGGAAGGCTTTGCGTCGATTCACTGCGTGCCGGTGTGGGCGTTGAGGTGACAACGCTGGCCGATGGTGGTGAGTGTTGCGGGTGGGACGGTGAAGGAGCGGCGGCGATGAACGAGGAGGCTGGAGGTTGCGGGGTGGTCGATTGCCGCAGGGGCAGTACCGTGGAGGAGGTAAGTGCCTGAGGACTTGTGAGTGCCAGGGCCACTTCCACAGTGTGGTTAACCGTACTTTGACTTCCGTTCGAGCTACTGCTGCCGCTGCTGCTGCTGCTTGTGTTGGTCAGTTTCGGTCGCTTCGTTCGCACCTCGATCTCTCCGTCGGACTCAGCGTCCACACCGTTCTCGACTGGCGCACTGTTGGCTGCCAGCTCCAACCCATTTCTGGGTGCATCCTTCGAAACTTTCAGCGCTGGAGACCTCTGGATATCCTGACGTTCTTCCTCTCGCTCCATGGACACTTCGTTGCGGCTTCGGCTTACAGATCGGGACCGTGGTGAGACTGTTTCCGCCTGCTCACTAGCAACGTCGGTCACCTTCTGCAACTCCGGAAGCGGCGTTACCGGTCCGTTTGCTTCCTCGGAAGCGGCCGCCGATTCTGGTGCATCGCATTCCTCTGTCGGCGCTGCGCCACCATCCTGGTTACCGGTGCTGGCTAACGATTCAACGTAAATCTTCACCCCGTGTGCGTGCTGAACGTGCTGCACCAGCCGCCAGGCCGAATGGTACTTGGTTTTGCACGTGGAACAGACGTAATTGCTGGGCTCTGTATCGGGCGAAAAAAACAAAGCGGAAAAAGGGGGAAAAGAAAAACAAGATTAAAAATAAATAACATTACCAGTACGTGGGAATGGCAGACCACACACACTCACACACAGTGCACAAAACTTCAACCATCCACCTGGGATCAAAGGATTCCCGGGAACGCTCGCCATGGAATCGGACACGAACCAACCGAAAACGCCGTTCGCCGAATGATATAAATATTTGCCACAAGAGCAAGAAAAACCGGGCCAATTTTCCGATGGAATTCCACTGCTCCCGAGGCAATCACAAGGGGCGTTTAATTCCACTACTTTTGCAATATGAAAACACACCCCAAAAAAAAAAAAAATGCTGCTGATGAAAGAGAAGCGAACGAGATTTGCATTGACATAATATTTACATGTGGCCGTTGTGCGTTGGCACATTTCGCAATGTCCTGTTTATAAAATTGCATCCGCACCGCACAGTTTCCGCTGCATCAAACGGCTGCAGCACGAATGATTTTAATTAAAAAATAGCTGCAATTTTTCACCGTTTTTCCCCTCCGTCCAGGCAGGCTGTGAGTGATCCGAGTGGAGGCATGTGTGTGTGAGTTTATAATCGGTGGGTTCAAAAGTTGGTCGCCGCGTCCGTTTGTTGAATTTAAGCGAAAAGGCTTTAAAAAACGAAAACACTCAAATTTAACGCCACCTCCACTGTCCATAATCCACATATGGTCCATCTTTGCAATTTTCCTTTCCGGGTGGTAAAAGTTTCGCCAAAGACTTCCCTTCTGGTGGGGGATTTTTTTTTCCCGGCTTGCTTGGACACATACGCGCAGTTCGTTGTGGGCATCATTTGAATACCAATGAGCGGACGCTACTTGCACGCCTCGAGATGGGAGTCTCCAGGCTCCAGGAAAAAGCTGCGAGGCTCCACAAGCAGCGCTTGTAGCCGGTGTCTAAATGGTGGTTCGCTTAGGACACGCAAGTAACAGATGGTCCTCGGAAAACGTTTTATTGCAGCATCTCACCACCACGTACGTAGATGCACATGGTCGGTCTAGTCCGATGGTACGTCCACAATACATCTCGTTGCCGCTCGGGGTTTTTTCCCCATTACGTCCCATTACTGGCCACTGCCACTGTGGTTGGTAGAAATTCCATTTACACCTATCGAAGTCCAAAAAAAAAGCAGGGAGGACTTCGTATATTGCCTTATGGAAATTTATAGTGTTTTATTAAAAAACAACAGCGGCAGCATAAAGGGACACAAGACAAACAGAAAAACCACCAAGAAGGGAAGAAAAGCTTGATAATGGTTTTTCGGTGTGTTTTACAGTGACAAAAGGACACCACCTAGCAAGGGTGGCACATCGTTACTGGCCATGTGTTAACACATAACCTTCAAAGCGAAATTCTTTAAAACTCGGTGGCTTTTTAGTCGCGGTGATTGAATAAAAAAAATCGACCGAATCCAATTGACCGTACGGCCGGAACGGCCAGACCCATCCGTAACTCCCATCCCGGCTATTGCTGTAACTCCGGTGACCATAATCACTTTCGCTACGAGGACATGATACATATCGAACGCCCAGGAAAAAAGGGGATTGTAAAACATTTATTTTATTGTCCTGACGCAAGACTTAATCAGGCGGAAGTCCGAGTTTCGATTTTTGACACATTTCCTTCGCAGCCTTCATTCCGGGCACGTACTTTTTACAGAAGGGAGTTGATAGATAACCACAGGGTTGTCGGGGACAACAGTTGGTAATGGTATTTATTAGATACTGGAAGGTGCATCATATGCTGTTCTGGGTTGTCTTTTTTTTTTGTTGGGAGGTGGGAAGCATTTCCAATTTCGATGAGCTTTATGATTGCTTTAAAGCGCAATTCGACACGATTTTCACTTCATTTATCATGGCTAATCATCGGCTGTGTTCCAAATTTTTTTTTCCTGCTTCAAGAGGAGCGTTACAAACTAGACGACGGCTTCGGTGTCAACGAACTGCAAGGAATGAGCATAATGTCGCAAACACCCCCGGAAAAGGACATCGCATTCACACTCCCAGTTTGTACTGTGGGAGGAATATAGTTAAGGAACAATGATGACATTGTTTTCCATCCGCCAACACATACACACACGCGCGCAGAATTGACCGTTCCACGCGTCCACACCTACCAAATGACAATTAATCATCGGAAGATCGACTGTGGAAGATCACTCCCTGAGCCACACGCCCCATTTACGACAAGAGGAAAGCGAACCCTGCAATTACTTGACGACTCGCAACGTGGCAATTTTCCGTGGGCATTGTTCTTCGAATTGTCCACCTCCCGACAGCGTTGGCTGTCATCACCCGTCGGAGTCTTTCTTTCTTTTGCGTCTCAATAATGTCTGCCCGCCGATCGTGTTCGATCCCAACCGGGATGGCATTCCATTGCGTCGTCCTCGACGCACACGCTGCACGATTGCAGCACGACCGAGGTTTTAAGGTGTGCCACGTGTGCCGTCGATGTTGTCGAGCGGTGAAGAGAGGAGAGAAAAAAAGATTGATGAACAAATAACGCCACGGTCGGTCGGTCGCGACGGAGACCTTTAGCCGGAGCGCCCACACAACACGGCACGGTGGACCGATCGGTGGAGCTTGGTGCATCTGGAGTGGATCCCGAGGCCCTTTGCCACAACGGATGGGATGCAGCTGAGTACACAAAGTCTCATCGAGCAGAGAAGTAAAAGCGGAAAAGGCCATTCAAAATTCTGAATGATTGGCTGGCTGGAGAAGGGGAAAAAACTCAACACCGTAGGAGTGCGTTTACCAGTAGCGAAACAAAAAAAGTTGACCCCTAGATCAGTCGTTTTTTGTGATCCTCGTGCTATTAAAACAAAAAAACCCCAAAGGAAAAAAAAGGGTTTAAAGAGCCGACCACATCAACGCCTTTCCGCCTTTCGCTTTCATTTGTGCTGCTTCCGCTTCCGACGGACAAAAAACAGAGAAGGATAAGACAAAGCGGCTAAAGAAGCATCCCCTTTTTATGGTAATATAGAGATGGAAACAAAAAACCCCAGAAGCGCGATCCTCCGGGTCGAAAGCGTGCACTTGAACGAGTTGTGTGCGCGTGCGTCGAATAAGCAGATACCTCGTGCCAAGAGTGAGGCCAGGTGAGCTTGCGTTCGTCGAAATAAAGTGAATGAAGGGGGTACGATGGATGAGAAAGGGTCCGAGAGCACCACCGAGTTGGAATGTAAATGATGCGCACCCGTGCTGCGTGTGCTAAGCACGAGCCGCCGACAGGATTCTTCGCTCCGTTCAACGCTTCCGTTTGCGTGTCCTCCAGAAGAAAAGGGGTCACAAAGCAACAAACGCACCCTTTTTTTTCGGTTCAGCTCGTACACCAGCTGGAGCCGATTGAAATCGAAAGCAACTGATCAAACGAACGCAATGTTAGGGAGACATTAAAAAGAGCGATAGGAGATTAGGAGAAAAAAAATCAGGATAAACCTCCCACAATAAGGGGTTGGTCCTTCTTTGGTTGTTGAGTAAACACAAAAAAAAGGGTTGGTAGATTATAAATCGATCGATTTTGGGTCACTCTTTTCCAGGGAGTCGCGATCGTGTTGAGAAGAAGAAAGATGAGCTGATAATGATCTTCTTGGAAGTTGGAAGATGTAAAGAGACGCCCCCGAAAACCCACTGTGACTCATTAATCAAAAATGGACGATCGAATCTGGGATCGAAACAGAGGACAAGAACAAAAAAAAAAAACAAGAGGTCCCAGAAGGACTCCTAGCTCTGCATCCTTTTTTTCCCTCGAAATGTAACGACCAAGTCTGACCATCTGATATTCAACAGGATTTATTGCCCAATCGAGTCGGACTAACCATATGTCCTTTTTTTTTGGGACTGAGCAAGCATCAGGGAAGTAGTTGATTGACCGTACAGAAAAGTAAAAGTGAGCGTAAAATACACTTACACTTGTCGATTCTTATTTAGAGAAATATTTTATTCACTCCAGATGACTTCAAATGATGGTGATGGGTAAAGGACTCTCACTGGACTATACCGAGAAGAAGGATAAGCTGCTTACCCTTGCGTGGCTTTTTTTTTTGCTCCTTTGGAGTTTGGATACCTGATGGGTTAAACACATAAATCACACATCGTAACCACAATCCGGTCACTCTTGCCAATCGCCCTTGGCCGGCGCCTCAAAAACAACCCCTTTTCGTCTTGAGTAGTCACGTACGCCTGGAACCCTTCTCAGTGGAGGGGTTTGTTTGATTTACATATCCCGGGCGTTTAGAGCTCCCAACGACCAAACTTAGGTGAAATCTGACCATTTGGACCTTTACCCTTCTTTCAGAGAAGGGAGGCCGAGTTTAATCTCGTACCGAAGGACGAAAAATTGTTATCACTTCCGGTAGGCCCCGAATCCGCACTTATCCTTATGGTCACCGGGGTTTCTTTTTTGTGGCTGCCGCTTCTTCTCAAATGGACACCGTGACGAACGTGGTGTCGAATTTTTATAACACCACCCATTTTTTTCCCTTTTCTCAAACGGGAAAAGAAGAATCCCATTATCAGCTTAGAAAGGTAGGTTTGAAGAAGCAAAAACCCACCCGAAAGGAAAGTAGATTTATGCTTTCCCCGCTTTTTTCGGACGATGAAGACCATCCTGTCCGACAGAGAATAAAAAAAAAAACCCCACCGGAAGTGGAGATTCATTTTCAACACCACACTTCCGACGCCTTTCGATGCCGATGCGTGGAGTTGTGTCCCTTCCGTCTTAGGGCGGATGTTTAATTGTCGTCAACCCATTTATCCGCGTACCAGCAGCGAAGCTCCCCGGATGGAACGATACCGGATGCTCGAAAGGAGTTGGAAAACAGGGCACGAGACTTTGAAGGAAAAAAAAAAGACGGACAGGATGAATTGGAAATCAGTGAGAAGCGAACAAGTAATAAAAAAAAACACACAGACAGCGCGTGAGCAGGTCTCGTGATGAGTCCTGTCTAACGCGTAAAACGTAACCGACGGCTCGTGCGATCCCCGTGGCACGAGCTTACGCAACGGTCTCTCCCCACGGTGTTCGCTTCCTATGATTGACCGGCATTTCGGCCGGTGGATGGGTTGTTCCGGGCGCGGATAGGATAATTAACATAAGTGCGCCGCGGCCGGTAACATGGCTTTAATATTTATGTCAACCGTGAAGCCAGCCTGGGTTGTTTGGCAGACGGTAAACCATTCGAGATCGAGTGCGTTGTGTTTTGTAGGAAGGGATTTTTTTTTGCCCATTTCATTTGTTTCTTCACTTTGTGCTAGGAAAATAGGAAGGTAGGTCGATGATTTTTTCTCTTGTTGCTATCCCTTCCGTATTGGATCACGTTCACTTTCGTTTATGATCCTTTAGCTCGTTTTCAACGAGAGGAAATTCAATAAAAAATTCTATAATGAAGCAGCTATTTCCCAGTTGTTCAATCTTTTTTTTTGTTAGTTGATCGTTTTCTTATTTTTTTGTTTTATTCGTTTTGAATATTTTGTTTTGTTTTATATAAAAATGTACAATTTCTCATATTTTTGTGTTATTTTCAAGAGCTTATACATTTGTTTTCTTTAATTTAATTTTAGGTGTATTTTTATCAAATTTGCATTTCTTTTCTCTTTTTGGTCAATTTTTTATTAACTTTAAGAATTTACTTTAGTTTTGGATTCGTTTTCTCCTATTTAGAGATAGTTCTGACTTTTTATTCTTTTTTTTGTCTGCTTGGTTCAGAATTAGATTTTTTTAACTAACCCACTTTCAATTTCAAAAGCAAGTTTTTCTACAGTTTTGAACTTTTTTCCTCTAACCGAAAACCACCCGGTGCGATCATCTGGTGTTACCGGAAAGCCTCAGCATTTCAACCTTTAACCCCTTTTTTCCACATCCCGTGGTAACTTTCAATGCAACGAAAATCTAACCGCTCGACAGATCAACGACGACAAATGAAGGTTAATAAATAGGTTATAGGGACTTTTTCCTGTGCACTCACACACACACGCACGCAGGCCTGTGCGTTTCTTTTGTTTGTAAAGTGAAATTCCACGCAGCCATCAGCAAGCAACCGTACCCGCTGTACCCGGTGGCCGTTGCAGTTTTTTGAATGCGCCCGGATAAAAGAGGGAACACACGCACACCGGTCTGCTGATGATGATGATGATCTCGGTGCGACCGATTATGGTGGCGTAACGGGTTACCCCGGTGCCTGGACTGGTGTTGCATCGTGTGCGCCGGGAGAGAATGTAGGAGAAAACGCCCGGGTGGGTTAAATTTATGCAGCCAGATGCTGCGTCATTTGCCCGAAAAAGAAAAACCCCTTTCGCACACTCCGGGCGTCAGGCGACATGCAGTGCGTGCCTTTGTGCTCTACGTTTAAGGTTTGGTAGTTTTGGTCTTCCCCCGAGTTCCGACCACAAACGGACGCGCGCGTGTGTTTGTGTGAGGAAACGATCGTAACGATGATGTGACCACTTGTGGCCAGAGTGAGCCACAAGCGTGTTGCGTAAGGAGTAACACAGTTATCCCCCCCGAGAAAGGATTGATTTCCGACTGGAAGTCTACTCCTTTGTCCATAATCCGTCCATTCTGTTCGGTAAGACGGACAGCCCAGCCGAAGGACTCGCAAGGCAAGAGGCGCAGTATTCGAGTGCGTGTATCAATTACGCCGCTCGCTTTTGTCAATCAGCAGCATCCATTTCCATCTCCGGCAGTGACTGGTGCCAGTGTAGAAAAACAAATATAACCGAAGAAAGAAAGGATTAGCTTCCGCTGGGAGGATTACGGTCGCCCAGGTTGCGCGACCCATATGGTTGGAAAGCAGCGCGAAGCTCGGTCCTCGAGAAGGAGCACTGTCAAATGCAGATGGCGAACGGGGTCGCGTCTTCTAGCCGAGCGTCCTGTTCGGTATGGCCGTCATCGCTACGACACTGCTGCCCGTGACACATGACGTCATCCGTCCGTCTGTCCGTTTCCGATAACGCGTTAGCCGGTCGGTGCGCTGCGATGGCGCGTCCCGGAGCGGGCCAATATTGACATTTTAATTTCCCCGTGCTCGAGTGTACCATCTGCGGTGGAACAGTCATCGCCGGTTCGATTCAAGAGACGCCGAACGCCTTCCAAGACTCCGAAAAGGATTGCGAAATTGAAGATGTTCCACATTTGAATGGAAGGCTATTGCGGCTTATCGGAAGCTTCTTACCCGATCCGATATCCATCATGCATCAGGATTGTGAAGAAAGGGAATTAGTGATCGGAATAGGATTTCACTACTTTGTGCTGATGGATGGCCGGTTCCCGCTTTTTACGAGGGCTAGCATTTTGAGTCACCAGTTGCGGGGCAGTTAAAGAACGCCTGTGGTGTAAAAGTTCCTCCCCGTTACCTACCACAGGCGACACCAGGAAAAAAACAACAAATCTTTCGACCCGATTTGCGAAACGGTTCACAGCTCTACAGAGCATGCAAATTCCCCATGCCCGATCCAGTCTTGGTACGATGCCAGCGGATATGGCAGCGAACGGATGAACCGCAAAACCGCAGGGCAATAACTGGGAACAAAGTGTCCACAGTCGACCGGAACTGGCTGGCTATGCATGGCGAGCATATTTTCAGCACTGGCATTCTGTTTGGTTCTTTTGGACTGAGGAGAACAATGCTCCAAACAAAAGTGGCTGCACGGGGCCACACGCGAGACTCCCTGCAGGGATTGCATGCAGTTAGAACCCTGGTGGAGAGGTCAAGCTAGACGACGCAACCGGCTACAAGATATTGCCCGCCGAGTGCAATAAAATAGAGCCATAAAGAATGGTGGTGGACAAACAAACTCAACGTCCAGGAATGGTTAGTTTCGGGGGACATCATTCGCAATATACGGCACAAAAAAAGAGAATAATAAAACGATACTTCCTTGTGTTGTTCGGGGAGCGACCCCATCGAGAGTGGTGGCGTTCTAAGAGGTTAAATCCGGACAGATTTTTTTTCCCCCTGTTCGTCCCAGTGAGACGAAGAAACGATAAACGTGGTCACAGTCAACTCTCTTGGTGGTCAACTTCCGACTGGTGGTCCGGATGGGTTGAGATGGTCGGCTTCCGGCCTTCTTGGCCACCGGCGTCTTGCTGAAGCCACTTCAACTCTGGCTTCACGTGCACAAGTCATTTGACTGCTTAACCCCTTCTTAGCGTAGTCCGTAGATGTATAACGCTCTTTGATGGTTCGACCGACTGAGAACGGAACTTACTGTCCTTCCGGTGGGCTTTCCGGGCGATGTCCGTCTTTGCGTCATTATCCCACCCAGTAGCCAGCAGCAGGGCGAGAGAGGCTGCATTTCAAATAAGCCGCACAACAAACAGTACCCACACGTCTCACGTGAATGAAGAGAACAAAACAGGAAAAAAAATGCCACCTACAACGGGTTCGGACATGACGGTCGGTATGGGTCGTCGGATTACTTCCGACCGAGTGTAGTGGACCAGGAAGGTTAAGACAGTGCGAACAATGCGAATGAGGACTAGATGCAAAAGTAGGCTCCCTCTCGTACGGAGGGCGTCCCATCATCATTGGGCACGTTCGTTTTTTTTTTCGGTGGAGTGGACACAAGAAGAATCGTGACACTTTCAATAGCCCACAAGGGTGCCGGCACACAATGAGGCTCAACGTTGGTGTTCCCTACGTGGACTACGAGAGCCGTGTGTGTGTGTGTGTGTTGGAATCGATTTTTAACTCAGGTCGCTTTTTAATCAAATGTAGAAGCAGCGGACGGGTTAATAGATGCAGACCAGAACGCATTAATGCCACTTTACTGTCCAGGGTTTAGGGTTGAAAGAATTTGCACAAGTGTTTTGCAGTGATTAGGTTCCTTCTACTGCTCCTCGCTCGGTTGCTACAAGAGCTGCGAGCGATACCGGGTTAGGTCATTTAGGGAATCAGGCACATTCTAGGCGCTTCAAAATCCTGCTCCTACAGATTGCATTCCACAAAGGGGTGATGTGATGAATAATTAATCAACCGTAATTGATATGACCGGACACAGTGAAGGCTTGCGTCCAGAGATTGAAGTGGTCAACCCTAGGGTTTTGCAAAAACTCAACAGAAAAAAAAAATCCTCTTTTGCATAAAGAATGAGTGTGAAGAGGATGCTTCGGAAAGATAGTGCCGGGCCAGCATGTGACAGCAGGAATCCTGCTGACCATCGGTCTCTCAACCCCATTCAGGTCAACATCAATGAGTGCAGTTTTTAATTGAAGTGGTCAGAGAAAGGGGTTTCTTGTTGTTGTTGTTGCCATGGTGATGCTGTACTTACCGCTGCTGGTGTTGTTGGGTTCGGGCGCATCGGACCCACCCTTCAGCCGGCCGTCGTGCGAACCGTTCCGGTGGGTGGTCTGTGATGGTTTCCGGCCGACGAACTCGTCCTCGCCGCACGACGACGGATCGATGTCCATGCGTTCCTGCTTGATGTCGGCCACTCGGACGGACGGTTTGTGGTTGTCGTGGTGGGTGCAACCGAGCGGACTGGCTCCCCGCGACGGGCAATGGGTGGATGCGTTTTCTGGTTCTATTTTTTTGGGGAAAAAAGAAGAGAAAATTTTATAAAAAAATAATAAAACACTCAGTCGAATGTAACGAAATGTTCAATGGTGAAGTATGTGTATGAATGGTACAAAAGTTGGCTAAGAAAACATCAAGCACGACTAGAAAGAAAACATGAAAAAAGCAACCCACAAAACTAAGTAAACAAACAGGAAAAAGATAGGAAATAAAAGAAGCTAACAGTGTACATCGAAACAGGACACGAATTGTTCTTCAAGTTGCTCGCTTGTCTTCGGCACACACGGCACAATATCAACATCGAACTGCTTAACAACTAGGCAATCATTTATTTATCTTGACATAACATCCTTAAGAACAAAAAGAGGGTAGCTTGTAGGTGGGGGATCGGGTGTATTAGGAAACAGATAGAGAGAAAGAGAGAGAGAGAGAGCATATAGAGAAAGAGAGAAAGAGAAGAAATAGAAACACTTCCTCGTTGTTTTCGTGTCATCGCTAGAAAAACCAAGAAGAGCGTTAGTTTGTTAACTCGGTTAGCGCAAATTGGATCAAACGGTGGGGCTTTTTTCGCGACTTTTCTTTGCTCGTAACCCCAAACTGTGCTGGGTGTGAAAAATCGTGTAGCTGAAAGCGAAACCCGGCAGGCAGGAGAGACACAGACACACACACGAGCGCGCGCGATAGAGCACAGAACGGGGCAAAAAGGACGCTAAAATGAGATACTTGATAAAAAGTTGGTGGATTTCTGGATGAAAAATACAAAATTATAAAAAGCAAAATAAGCCAGAAAATTTAAAGAAGTCAAAACAAAAGTAGAAAACAAAGTAAAAATGCTAATGAAAAGCAAAAACACAAAACCAAACACTAAATCGATGCAACGTAAAGTGAAAAACGAAGCAGTAAAGAAACAAAAAGACAAAAAAAAAGAGAACGGACAAAACTTAAACCGAACGGAAACGATACTCACCATCACCTATCTGTTTCGGTGTGCTGGATGCGCCGTCCCGTAGCAGTTCGGCCGGGCTGGTCGGTGGCGGTGTGTGGACACGATCGAACGCGGTGCTGGTGCTGAGGGGGGTGGCGTTGGCCGTGGTGATTTGCTTCACCCGGCAGGACACATTCGGCATGGAGGCACGTCGCGTCGTGATGCTGCTGGCGGTGCTGCTGGTGCTGGTCAACATGAGCCGACGGCCATCCGTGTCCGAGTCACGATCGGTACCACCGGCTGGATCATACAAAACGGGACCAGATCATGGGTGAGTATGGGGTGCGCCTTTTCTTGGGGGAGGTGGGCGGGCTAGAGTGCTTCTTACCTTGCGTGTAGCACTGGCCATAGTTTTCCTTGTTACACTGGAGCACCTTGTGCTGGATGAAGCGCACGATGTCGGACAGGGCGAACGTTTTCTGACACGACCCGCATGTTAGGATATCCTGCGTGCCGTCCGAATCTCCCGTTTCGGAATCTAGATGAAGAAGCGGAGGATGTGATGGCACGTGTGTGTGTGTGTCGGAGAGAGTTGTAAATTGTTGGGAAGGATTGAGCAGGAAAGAAGAGAAAGGGGGGGTTTTTTAAAGCAGGAATCACACAGAGAGTCAAGCAGTAGCATGAATAGTAGTCGATAAGGACACACAGAGAGAGAAAGAAAGAGAAAGCGTTTGTGGGAATGATGGAAAAAGCGCACAGGACACGGACAAGATGGTGGAAGGATTCAGAGTTTAAGGGAACAGATCAAAAAAAGGGGAGAGAGAGAGAGGGAATGGGAGGGAAGGGGGGGATAGAAGAAATAGGCGAAGAATTAAAAATTATTATCTCATCACAGCTAATTTAATGAATTTAATTAGATTTCTTTGGTTCGGTGGTTCGGTCGTTCGGTCGTTGCGTGAGGAAATCTGGAGTCGTGCCGCCACCGTTGCGTACATGCGAGCCCCGCATTTGCTGAAGATGGCGATGGGGGGAGGATAACGGGTTGCTTAGGCGTGGGGAGGGAGCATTTTAAAGAGTTTAGGAAGAAGTCTAAACCACCATCAAAAACTGATCCAGAAGTCGTCAGTCGTCTAGCAGACTTCCTCCTCTCCCCAGGTTGAGTCCATTCCTGGCGACGCATTCCAGCGAGCAAGCAGGAAGGACATCACCGTGTTGTTCTTTACGATTTTAATTAAAGCAACTGTGGACCGGGGTGAGCTTGCCGCCTTCTGAGGGCTACCGAAAATCTGACCAGCTATCCGATGTTCCAGAAGTTCGGCGTGACTTTGGCGAGAGATCGTGGTTAGTAGCGAGTGGCAAGTACCAGACCAGAGGGAACCAGGGTTCGGTTTTATTTTTATGAGCTACAAGAATAATAGCTACCACCTTTAAAACGCTCCATCTAGCTCCAGCAGCTACGGGTCTTCGCGCTGGGCCGTTAGTGTGACAAAACCGGAAGGCTTCGGGAGCGACATTCCAGCTTGACACTTTTATAAAGTACCCACTACTAGGGGGGGGAGGGTGGCATTCCACTCGGCCACCAGGCAACTTTCGCCGGCCAAAGACAAAGGACATACCGAAGGATAACAGTTTTAGTGAGTGATAAAAGTCGCTACCAATTTCCGACTCGCCCCTGTCTCTAACCCCAACAACTCAGCCCTTCCAACCCCATCCAGCCAGCCCTCTAGCTCACTTTATTTATATCGAGTGGTGTTATAAATTGCGCTATTTTCATTTTTCGGAATTAATATAATAAATTTCTCGCCATCTTCACCTAGCGACTAGCGTAGCGGGATAAATCCGGTTCGATTTTATATCTCCAGGAAACCAGCCACTATATCCTTCCACCAACCGATGGGAAGATGTGTAATTAATGTGTTTCTTGCTGGGAAAGGGAGTGCGTCCGACTGCCGAACGACTTAGGTGCAAACGACGCAATGGAACACAGATTCGAAGACGCCGAAGTGGCAAATAAAATTGCAAATAAAAATCTCAGAACCGAGACAGCAGACACTGCGACACGGGTCAGAAGTTAGGGTTCGGTCGTAAAGCAGGTTGGATTGCTTGACGGTCGGTGCCCATAAAGCTGCTGCGTGGCGGCTAATCTATGTGGACACTCCGCAACCTGGGCTTCCCGGTGGCCATTCCGATCAATCTTTGCGGCAGATGAAGCTGGTGTGACCCACTTGAACTGTCGGTTACCAACGGATACGCCGGCAGCACATTAAATGCAGCGTGGACGCAGCAAGCAAGCCGCGACAATTGACCGTAAAAGAGTGGAAACGAATTAATATGATAATTTTCGCATTAATAGAGCATTGGAGATACTTCTCGGAATCGATGAGAAACAAAGGCACACATACACGATTGTCACGCTTGTCTATTAATTAGTCCCACTTCTTTCACTTGCCTTCGCTAAATAGCCAATCGATAAATTATGATTGGCGTACAATGTGTGCACGATCGTAAAGTTGATGTCGCGGGCACTTTTTTATCGGCAAAATCTGCGCCATCTCAACGGTGGTGGTAATGTTTATGCATGGAATAAAGCAGGGCTAATTTTTATGCTGCAGTAAAGCAATGAAACAGCGCGGCATCAATCGCTTTAATTAAGCTTGAGGTTAAATCTGTGAGGTCGAATAGTCGTCGATAAGCATCGGCTGGTGGCACACAGCTTCCTCTCCGTGTGGCCAACCACAACTATCAATAATATGATAAATGAGTAGTCGACGTCCACAAAGAAAACCATTAGTTTGCTTTCCATATTTTCCCTTTCACCAGCGAAACAAGAGAAAACCGTGGACTTCCAATGGTTGGTCCAGTTAGCAGCAAAGAACAATCGATTGTGTATTGATGCACAAAAACAAAACCTTTCAAGCGCCCAAATCCCCCAACGGGTGATGAAAGACGCGAAAAACTCGCACCCGGGAAAATGACTAATGATCCAATAGATGTGGCCGCTTTTATCAATCCCCCGAAACGAGAGTGCATAATGCGAACGCACGAGATAAGCCAAACGGCAAACAGCGAGAAAAACAAGTGAAGGAAAAACAATGGCTTGCTGTGACGGAGACAGGCAGCACCGGGTTTTGAGTCTCCCAAAGTCCACCCGGAATCTGTCCACCTAATCGGGAGCAAATTGATGTGCAAACAGGATGGAAAGGAACGTACGGAACGGGAGGCGGAGAATAATGCTCCAGGCCATGACCCGGCTGTCATTGCGTCATTAAATTAATAAAACTACACCCGTACACAGTAGGCCCGTGAAAATCCACCGCACAGCAGGCCCGCTATCGATTGGAATGGATTGGATCAGGCTGGCAGGGCTGACTCGGATCAAAGCCGGTCTCGTTAGGGGGATGAGATTCACGCGCCCAGGGATTAACACCCTTCACGACTGGGCACTGGCACTTGTCGGCTCCTCGGGGGCCACTGCCGTAAATCAGGCTTATTTAATTACCCTTATTGAGAGTGGTCAATGGGTGTGCGTATAACCTGGGGGGAGGTTGGGTGGAAATAATCCCTTTTCCCCGAGGGGTTGTCCGGGGTTGTAGTATGCTGGACACAACCGAACCGACAACAACCACAAATCAAATGTAATGACCAATCTCGCTCTCTCTCTCTCTCTCGTATTGACCGTTGCCTATCGATGTCGAAAGAGGGATGATTGATTTTATTGTTATTGCATTTCTCCACACGCACTTCTTTCCTAATATCAACCCCAAAGAGAAACGGCCGTGAAGACACGAACAAGAAGATGAACCCTCTCGGCCCGTCCGACAGCGAGCGGTGGTGTGAGCGAGAGAATGATGAGTGGAAAAATGGGCGTCCACTTCGATTCACGCACCTTCAGACACACACACACACATACACGCACGCTGCTGACCAATGGACTGCGAAGAAAGGGGTTGCGTTACGCGTGTGTGTGCGCTTCCGCTGAGTGACCAATGGAGACCGTATGCGAGCGAGTGTGAACGAGAGAGCCAGCCGAACATGACAGTGGCCCACGTGTTTGTTGGGGATTGAAAAACCGGAAAGAAGCAGAAGAAAACATCTGCATCAAACTGCATTCGGGACACAGCAAAAAAGGATTAAAATGGGCTTCACTTTTCTCCCCCAAGGGTCTGTCTGTCTGTCTGTCTGTCTGTCACCCATTACTACTGGCACACCGATGACAGCTAAACCGTCAAAGTGGGTTGACATGTTGTGCGAAATGCGTACCAAAATGCATCAATTTCTTTTTCCATGACCATATTGATCCAGGCTCGCCGGAAAACCTGCGCCGCCATTATTTGTTGTCCTTTCGCCGAGCACGCACATTCGCACAAATCGAGGTCAAAAGCAAACTGAAGCAACCGACGACGACCGAAGATTAGAGGTTTTACATTTCAATTCGATCCATGAGCTGTGGCTGTGGCAGCCGCCTAGTCAGGACGACCCGGAGGAATCTCGGTCAGCAAAAAGTGCATGTGTGCCGGGGTACCGAAAAATCGGTCAATCATTGTCAACCATCATAATTTCCCTTCCAACTTCCCCGGAGCACACCGCCAGCTTGATCCCTTCAATCGCTATTCAAGCTATTCATCACATGTACTTCGGTGCTTGCTCTCGTTGCTCTCTGCTTGAAAGTGCAACTGCAGCAAACTGCATCCGATCACCGGGTGTGTGTGTGTAAGTGAGATTGCGGGGGGTGTTGCACAGCTGCACGGTCGAAACAAATTCATTGAATCCGATCTTGAGGGGTTTTGCAGTCTGTCGCTTGTCGAGGGGGGGCAAAATCTCGCGCGGCTACTTGGCGTTTGATCGCGCGCTCACACTCGAATCGACAGTTGTCGCCAGTTTGCATACTTCCACGCAGCACGCACAACGAGTCAGAATGCGTCGAATTATCGATTGCTGGTAGGGAAAAGAGCTTCTAGACGTCTTGTGAGCCGAGCGGCAAACTATTTGATGTTTAACCCTTGTTTAATGCGCGTTCTCGGGGAAAACAAATTCTTAAGACGCGTTCGAGCTAAATCACGTGATCCTTAAGGCGACGCAAAGAAAAACGGAATTCATAAACGAAACAGGAGCAACCGGGCCGTTTTTTCATGTTCATGCAAACGATTCTCTTCAGCCAGCATCCTTCAGCCTTCAGGAAGGACATCTCCGGCCCGATTCAACGCCCTTTGGTCCATCGCAATAATACATCCGCTGAGTCGCCGAGTTTCTTTCTTCCCCCTTTTTCTTTCTTTAGCAGTCCAAATGTCCTTCGATCCCAAAGCAACCAGAAGCTTCTACGAGGAATAGTTCGTAGTTTTAGGACACACAGTTCCAGGACGCCAAACAAACAAAAAAATGGACGTGTCGTAAGACGCAAAAACACGTGGAATGATAAATCATTCGTTGTTCGCGCAGCGAAATTGCGCTAGCGAGCTTTTTATCGGATGACTTTCCATCGACGAAACAGGTCACCGGCCATATCGGTGCGGTGGAATGCTATTTATTGTAAGCCGTACCATAAAAACCTAATCAAGCTAAACGCCGATACAGCAAAGAAGTGTAAGTGTCCGGAACACCGGAAGGAAAATTGCTTCCCCCGTATGAGTTTTTCCTGCCACAACAGTAGCAATATTTCCACCAAATGAGCTGATAGGTATCGCTACGGCGACGATTGTTCCGCACCGTCAGCAGAATCTTACCACGGGAAAATGTGAGACCCGACCGCGGGAAACAAAACAATCTCAACCGGACCGGGGCCAATATGTTGTTGTGTGTCCTGCCGAGTGTGGGAAGCGGAATCAATGATAATAACGCTTTTCGATCGACTATTTGATTGACTTTCGATGCATAAATTATTGGCACGCTGTCCAATCGTCCAGAAAAAAACTGTGACAAAACCGTCCCCGTCTCGTATGGTGAGGAACAACAACAATATTTTTATTTATTTATTCATATCGATTTTGATTGAAACCGAAACCGGGGGATCGTATTGATGAAGGGGAGGGAGGTGGAGGAGGGGGTATGTTCCGGTTCTGGGAAAGAAAAAGAAGAAGAAGGTCCTTGACAACCTTTCGCCAAACCGCAACCACCGGTCGCGCGCTCCGTCAGACGCCAGACGCGAATCGACGCGAGACGGACAAATTCGATTAGGAAGTTATAAATGATATTTCGGTTTCATCTCCCACGCCCCGGTGAGGGTGGAAGGGCCGTTTCTTTTTTGCTTTCGGGTGAACCCCCGAATTACATCCGTTACTGGTGAGGGTGGTGAGATGGAAAACAACAAAAAAAGAGCTAAGAACGGTGCAGACGCCTTGGGCTATTTCCGATGATTACGGACTTCCAAAGCAGAAGCAGAAGTATTCCCGCAACCAAAAATATGTCCAATTTGGGCCACACTCCCATTCCTCCCAGTAGACTGATTCTGACCACCTCCCTTTGGGGCAAATGTCAAATCATTGATTTGATGTCACTGGCCACCGAGAGCGAGGAAAACGGAAGGCCAAAAAAAACAAAGGACACTATCGAGGGATTAGGCGCAACTGGGACAGGCTCGGGGCGATTAAGGCGATGTCCGGGGCTGATTATTTGTGTCGCGGCTGTACGCGGAAGCAACGATTCTAACGTGATTAAAGAGTCACATGTGTGACATGTGCGGCCGGGTTGGCCGTGTGAGTCAGGAGAAAGTTGACCGGACTACAAACCATACCTTGAGATAAAGCTGATAAAGTTCTAGCCGACGAAGGCATCCACCCTGAAGAACTAGTCCACCGTACATTTAAATAATCACTGTACAAATGTTGATTGTTCGTACCGGTTCGCGGCGAGTGTCTTCGGTCAGTGGTTCGGTCCGCTGGTCGGGTGAGTAACGGTTGGATGGTTGTAACAAAAAAAGCGTCACCCAACACCGACGACACCCCGTTGGGGCACAACGTGTAACCCTCAGAGTCAGTCTCGCACAAGGTGATAGTGGAGTTACTGAAGTTTAACACACACACACGCAGGAGAAAAAAAAACACCCTTGTGTACATATATTTGCATTGTCGCGTGGGTGGTTGGGTGAACCGAGGGGGGGGGGGGGTGTTTCGAAGAGAGGGTGAAAGAGGGAGGGACCCGCAGCCCAGCAGTTACAACCTTCTGGTCATTGGAGCAATAATCGGTGGAGGCCACCAGAAGAACCAAACCCATATCCACTCACAGGGCCTTATCATCGTCGCCCTCGCTTTGTGGCGGTGCGACTTGACGCTTGGCCGCTTAAGCCGCCATCACCACCCGCAACCCCACTGCGTAACCTGAAACGTTTTCGGCCCCGATCGAGACCTGGACGCTTATCAGCGCGCGCGCGCGGGTGGTGGAATACACAATCCCAATATTTGCCAAAGCCCGTCCCGTAGGACCCGTAGGATCACAGACCGATACATCCGACACCCGCAAGAAAAACCGGACCAGTGGACCTTTTTTTTTAGCTTTTCGTTCCAACCGCTTATCAGTTGTTTGCGGTGTGCGAAGGTGGACGCGTCTGCACTGGTGAGACTTCCGGGGACGCGGACACACACACACACACGGGGTGTTGTTGGCCCGTTTGCAAGCCGCCGAGGGAAACAAACCGACACATTGTTGCTGCTCAGTATTTGTAGTTTGCTGATCTTTTACGTCTCGCTCTCTCACTCACACCTTCGTCTAGGTGGACTCCAGCTTTATCGTCTTTATTTTCCAATTTTATTACCCTCTCGCACCGTGGAGGAACCTGTGCTGGACTAATCGGAAGTTGGCCGCCGTGAATGTGCGGGTGGTGTCCATGGAATCCATACAGTTCGTTGGCTTAGGGCTGGCCCACTGTCAGCCAAAGGTAAGGGAAAGCATGCAAAGTAGATAAGCGGAGCCGGCAGGTCAGAGCGAGGTTGAGAGGCTCACCCACGCATCCACGGTTTGACAACCGTTGCGGTTGTTATCAAGTGTCAAACAAGGGCACAAAGGTGGTTGGAGTTGCAAGGCTGCAGCTGCATCAGTATCTCGCCCCCCCCAACACAGCGCCGTTTCGCGATCGATAACTGATGGACGTGGCGATTCCGCTTATCACACCAATTTGGTGTGGGGGAGTTCGCCAAACCCACCCCTCAATGTCGTGAACGAAAAGCCCGATCTCGCTTTAAACGACCGTTAGAACTTTAAATCGCCTTTAAAAGAAATGTCCGCTACTCCCTATTGCTAACCGAACGTTGGAAGTAATACGGGGCGTTAAGAAAACGGGGTGCAAATTACATGTTTCCTGAGGACCTCCGATTTCTTTGTTGCATTTCGCTTAGTAAGAGCACCAAAATCAGTGTGTAATGTGACTCCAGCACTCGCGACCCTTTTACCGCGTTCTGAAGCCTTCCTGGGAGAAGGCTACAATTACAGCCAGAACAGGAGGTGACCGAAAACTTCCCCGTACCAAAGAAAACTGGGGACGATTTTTTTGTGCTGTATGGGAGAAAACTCACGATCGCGATTGTGCGAGTAGAATCCGGCATCTTCGCTGGTGGACAGCATCTTGGGCGCTTGGCAGGCGGTAACTCCAGAACTACGCAGAACCAAACACTTTCTTCCGTCTTTCGTGCACGTCACACACGTCGAGAATCACAATTCCGGCACCTGGGACACAACTTTGCTTCTCATGCTTTGCTCTTGCACGCTAAAAATCAATACGTGTGTGTACTTAATTCACTTGCTGGTGGCACATACGAATCACTGCCACTGCTTATCACCATCACCGTTGGAAAAACATTACAAACAACATTAATACGTAGAAATCGGGCAGGATAAACGAAACACAAAGAAACCACCGTAACCGAGGAGGAAAGCCTTGTTCTTTAAAGTGTTGTGGGCACTCCGGGAAAAAAGCTCGCTTTAAAACTGGGAACTTTGGGGCGAAAAACAAAACCCACAAAACGACACTTAAAATCTCGAACACAAACGCACACTTTTCACGAGCTCACACAGGCACAGACACACTGTCTGTCACCGGGGGACACTTTTGGCGCGTTTCGTCATGGCTTTTTCGTGAGCCTTTTGCTTTGAATCGTTCGGAGTTTGGTGGAGTGTTGGGGCTGGACGATGGAGTTCCTTCTGAGACGTCCAGACGGTCAGTTGGACGCGAAAGGGTCAGATACGTGTACGCACGGTTCGTGGTTGGTGCTACTCCGGTACGGAATACGGTCCGTTCGCGACGACGATATTCCGGCGTGTGGTGGAGTTCTCCGTTCGGTTTGTCCTCGCCACGGTCGCCTCTCGTCTCGAGCCACACACACACTCACCCTGGTGGAAGACGTTGTCCACCACACGGACGCACCACCACCACGCACTCACTGCACGAAGGGTGGAAAGCATGCGTACTGCTCTCACACACGTACGCGCCCGGTGGGTCAGCTCGTTTGCTGTCTCGTTCACGCAACAACCCACCCGGAAAAGGAAAAAAGGACCAACGGACGGCACCCTTGTGTGAGTGAGTGCTTGTGTGTGATTGTTTTTTTTTTTGTTTGCATCGTGCTTGTTCCTGGGTGGTGTGTGAGAGAAAGAGATGGGGAGAGAGCGACAAGGAGAGCGAGTGTGAAGAGAAAAAACTCAACCCCTCATAACACACACCAGTGCGCGGAATCGCTCATCGGTAGAAGTGTTCTGTTTCGCTCACTCGTTTGATATTTTTCACCGAGCGAGAGAGTGTGAGCGAGAGAGCGCAACAAAAAGGTGAAGTATCCTTTTTTGGGTGACCCTAACAAGACGAGAAAAAAAAAAACGCTAGACCAACTGATGTGTGAGAGAGAGAGAGAAAAGAGAGAGAGAGAGCGCAACAAAAAGGTGAAGTATCCTTTTTTGGGTGACCCTAACAAGACGAGAAAAAAAAAACGCTAGACCAACTGATGTGTGAGAGAGAGAGAGAAAAGAGAGAGAGAGCGAGCGAGAAGGAGTACAAAAAAACAGCAGAGTAACTCTCACTGCGGACTCTCAACGTTCGCTCACTCACCCCTAACGCAGGATCTCACTCACCGCGTGACCAGGGTGAGAGTGAGTGAGAAAGCATGACACAAGCAGGCGAAAAGCTCACACTCAGGCTCTACGGCAGGGGTAACAGTTTTTTTACACCTCTTTCTACAGCACGCTGTGAGTGGTGAGAAGAGAGCGTGGCGGTGGTGTCCGTGAAGTTCGGAAGAAGCAAACAAAGCAAGCGGAACAAAACAAATTCACCACACAGGAAAAACTTCGGCCCGTACAGGACGACCTGGTCTGGTCAAGGGAAAGCGTTTACAGGGTGTTTCAGGGGCTTGCAACGTGCAGGAGCGAAACGAACATACCGCAAACGAAATCCCGAACATACATGCTCGGTGCGTGCTTCTGCTTCGCGTGTGGTGAAGTGGGCTGCCGGTGGAGAGGGTGGATTGCCCACCCTTTTTGCCGTCACCGAACGACACACACACACACGATTGGCCATCGGGGGAGGTGGCCCATCGTACAACTGGATGACCAGAAGGATAATGCTGTCCGTCCACTGGCATTGCAGTGGGACCTGCTACGTGAGTGAGTAGGATGACCGAACGAACGGCAAATCGAGTGTGGTAAGGACATATCGCTGAGGCAATCGATGCGCGTGTGTGATAAGCAACGATGCTCGAGATGATTGAGAGTTTTGTGTCCAGAGAGCGATTAGCAGAAAGGGGGGGGTTATTTGGGCCTTGTTCTTGGATGAGGTTGAGGCGAGGGTTTGGATGTTAAATTTGGAGAGATGATATCGTCTTGTGTATGTTATGCTGAGTAAGAAAATAGTTTGAAGAAGAAATCGGATATCCTCTACGGATGTGGAACGCGAAATAGAGATCCTTCTTTGGTAAGCTTCAACTCCCGCAGCGAATGTCTTTGTTCCTTAGAATCCGAACTATTTCTCATCACCCAAAACTGCATCATCTTGATTCTCACCCAATAAAAAAAAGATTCTGCGCGGATTTCGAAATAGTTTTCCAATGCAGCTCTGTGGGTCTTGAACGCCTCTCGCAACTATCTTGAAAAGCTTAAAAAAAAGGATACACACACCTCCTTCGAATAAAAAAACCCATTTCCGTCGAGTTGCATTCAAAGAGACGAAAATGATCCTTTCGCTGTGCGATCGAATCCCCGGCCCATGGTTACGAGGTTGCAGTCCATCCCCCGAACGCACAGCTGGCAATCGATTAACGGCAAACGCTGGGCATGTAAAGAAAATAATCATCTTACACACCATACGCCGCACATCCTTTCGGTATCGAAATCCCTTTTGCTCGGAGTCCGCGTGTGTGTTGTGGGCGCCGACCAAGAAGGCGGACCAATGCGCAAGCCAACACGGCACAGGCTTACATCCGGTCGGTTGCGTATTGTGCGGTGCGATTCGATCGACCGTGGAAAACGTTTTCCGGTAGTCGGAATCGAGCTTCCGTTAGTCGTTGGTGTGAAGATGTGAAAATTAATCAAGCGTTTTTTCTCTTTCTCTCTCTCTCACACGCAGCAACTTGGGTTCCTAAGAGTCTTTTGAGTAGTCCGTGATGGAAAACCACACAAAAACACACTTCTTATCATGGTCACGCAAGGATGCGTAAGAGATAGTGGAAACGTTTTTTTTCTGTTAAAGCTCTTAAGATTTTTTTCTTGTTGGTATCTTGAAGAAAGGAAGCGATCCTCACTCTCGCCCAGGATGACAGTACAAATGACATACGAGTGCATACCGATTTTTTTTTGTTGGTCTTCTACGAGTCCCGGACACACCGAATAACGGGGACCATACAAAAGAAGCTGTTATGTTAAGAAAAAAAAAACCCTCAGACACACACGCATCCTTCAAAACGGAATGGAAGTAGAAGAAAAAAACTGCCTCGGAACGTTCCGAGTTACGCACAGGATCAAATTCACCACATCCGTCGTCCTTTTGGTCGATCAACTTCCGTCCAACGGCTAGGCCTTCTTCTCTGCGGAATCAACACGCCGCGCGCGAAACAATGCAGTGAAAACGAGAAAGGACCACTACCATCAGAATTCCGGTAGTCCTCGTGGAACAGAGTGAGCAGCAAGACTCCGAATGAATGCTTAATTATATCTTTGATTTATATTAATAACAAAACCATTTCCGTGAACGCTGGCACCGGGAGGGAAAAAAACAACGGAAAATGAGAAACGCACTCACACACACACACACATAAAAAAGCGTTAGAATCCTGGATCCTGAAGAAATGATGACTGTTGAAAAAACAGGGAGAAAAAAAACAATCATCCATAAGCGAACCGTAAGAAAAAACGAGTCTTCGCCGATCCTTCGGTAAGAAATACCGTTACTCTCCGAGGGGTGGTTAGGCCGGCACGGTGGACCCCTAACGAAAAATGGAAGCCACCAGGCAGCTATAAAGCACGTGAATCCTTGTGAGGTTTTCTTTTCGTCTAGGGTCTTGGGTCTTCGCGCTGTTTTTTATCCGTGAAAGGACCTTTCTTTACAAAATCACCTTCACTCCCTGGCTACTTCAAGCGCATTAGAATATTGCGTATGTGAGTTGGAACATGCATGATTACATTTCCAACTCTCTCTCTCTCGCATTCTATCGCCCTTACAGCTTCTTCGCTCTTGGCCCTAGAAACCCTGGCGCAAGATGATCGTGCATCGAAATCTCAATTCCCCGGATTTTCTTGGCGATGACGGTGAAGAAAAACTAACCCATGGTTCAGGGTACGAAGGGACAACCGTCTTCAAACTGTGTGTGTGAGTAAAAATCTCGTCCGAAGGGTAGCAACATCAGTAAGCGTTAAAAAACAATTTATGCGCTGGGTCGACCAAAAACCCAATCCAACTCCGATCACTCGCCTAGCGATCGCCGAGGATAGACATGCTACCCCTAAGGTTTTTTTTCTCCTCTTTCCGTTTCTTCTGAAGACCTCGAAGAACGCACGGTCAAAGGACGAAGAATTGGCAGCGGTGCGTAAATGTCCTCGCGCGCCTCAAAGGTAGGGGATATGAGATTTGTTTCCCTCGGGGTTTTAATTCAGGGTCTCCAGGATTTTTTTCGTCTCTCTCTCTCTCTCTCTCTGTGGGTCTCTGGGTCTGTCGGTGTTCGTTTTTGCTGGCTCAAATCGATACCCGCACAGGGTAGATAAAAATATTCGCCTGTGACGCTAGACGGTTGGTTTTATTAATAAAAAAAGACGCCGGGAAGACGCTGTGATCATGGTGCGGAATGATCATTCGCCAAAATTTTCCCATTCTTCGGGATGCATTTTCTAGGCGCATCCTTTAGGAGATGGCAGTTACATTATTGGTGGGACAGTTAGCGACGCTGGGAAGCAAAAAAAGGATGTGTCCCATGCGCGTTGGACAGTGCGTGCTCGTGGTGTCTTCCCTCGGCGGTGGTAAGAGGATACCGTGACGTGATGTGTGCGTGTGAGATTCCAAGTCCGTGTGGACGCTGATGGACCGTGAGAATCGGGACGATATCCTCGAAACGCCAGCAAGAACAGATGTTTGGTGGAGGGATATTTGCAATCAATTTGACTTTTTTCTCTGCTCAGTAAAATCTTCAAGAAAGAGATGCAGCTGAGTTTAAGCTAAAATAATAGATAGAGGAGACCTCTGGACAGCTGATTGGCAGTGGGAAAACAAGGATGGGAAGTTTGGTTCGTTTTTCTTAGATGATCAAGCGCAAATGAAAAGAAAAGACGTTGACTATACTGAACTTTTGTACCTCATGCAACATAAGCTAGCACTAAAGAAAATCTTAAAAAAAAGCGTAACATAATGAAAGAAACAATTATCGTGCCTTTTAGAATTTTGAAGTTTTGAGACATTGAACAAGCGATTACTTACGGAGATGGAAATGAGCTACTACACTTCTAGGTTTTGTGGGTTGTATGTGTTGTTGAAGAGGAAATGTAACGCTGCTCCTTACCTGTTGTTGAAAGAGAGAGAGAGAGAGAGGAAGAGAATTCAATTAGTATGACGGTGGACGACATGGACATTATAGACAGACCACAAGACGACAGATGCCAATTTATTGTACTGCTTTCACCCATTTTCATCCGCTCGAAACTAATCCACTGTCACGGATTTGTCGGCAGGGTCATCCGACGGGGTCAGCCTGCAAAGAGCACCCATCATAATGCAACTCCAAGTTGCTACAAACTCTTTCCCAAAGGGCCCCAAGACCCACACGCTCGTCCGCGGTGATCTTTAGCGTGGTGCTCTGTTTTCTCAGCTCATATTCTCTATTGCATCAGCCATAAGCACACAAGCCCATTTGGAAGGCTTCCAGCACAAGGCGGCCCGAGTCCGGCCGAAGATCATGCAACAAGCGGGCACACCTCTTTAAGCCGTGGTGTGGTCGCGAAGGTGCAAAACGTGAGTAACCCCGGCTTGGGAGGGGGGCCACCGCCAACTGCCGTGGCAGCTTTTCTCGTTGGGCTGGTAGCAGCAACTGATTGCAAGATTTGCAAATGATAATGTGGTTACAGTGGGTCCGAGGGATGCTTTTCTACCACGAATTAGAGCCTGCGAATGCTAATCGATGTTTGTGCAACGCGGCTTAAACTAGATCGGAATGCTCTTCGCGTGTGTATGAGTGTGGAAAGAATTTGGAAAGAACTACCTTTTTCCCACACCGAAAACCGGGCTGAAGAATATTTTTCGCACTACTTTTGCTACTGCGAAAGCTAATCTCCTGCATGATAAACCCGCAGCAAACAAAAACCATACTTCAACTCACTTGTTCAGGAATCCACCCTCGAACACAAGGATTAGGCTACCGAAGGTGGACGATGGAAGGGAAAGAAAGCAGACAAAAAAGGAACGTCCGTTTGATTGAGGCTTTCAGTTGTCCCCCTTTTCGGCAAGCTACAATTATCGCATTGTGGTCTTTGTGTCCAGCTTGGCCGGGGTCGAAAATGAAAGAACCGTGAGTTGACCGATTAAAGGATGAACTTTCTCCGGGAAGAGGGACCCAAAAAAGGATCTACGGACGAACTGCCAACAAAAAAAGGTTGAATTTATTCCTGGCCCGAAATTGATTTGATTGATTCGTGCGTGGGAAACCTGAAATGGGCAGGTGCCTTGAAGAGGTTGATTGAGGAATTATGTTTCACGAAGGTCCCTGGAAATTATTATTTTTTTTTTTTGGGAATCGAAATTTTATCGGAACACCTACAGCGAATCGTTCTGAGCCGCTTCTATCTTCCACCAAAAATTCTTTACCTCCAGCTCACCTACAGGGTAGAGGTCGGTCGCTCGGTCAAGTATTGGCGGCAGCCCATCAGAACCGTTTTGTTGTTGTGTCCAGAAACAATTTACATATTATTTCTAGCATAAACAATCCACCCCCCGGAAAGGAGCGAAGCCGAAGCATCGTCCAGTAACGCCCTCAAAGTAGTTTGGTGAGGTACCGGGAAAAAAAATCCTCAGGTCCCTTTTTTGCATCCTTGGACTTCCCACAACAACGGTCCTAGACGAAAGCATGCGTAGTTTTATAGGCCCCAAAAAAGCACAATTAAGTTTGTACAAAAAATCCAAAAAATAAGCAACGCCATAAAAATGGTTCGCAACCATAAAATGCCAAAACAGCGAGAGAGAGAGAGTGTGTGTTTGAATGCCGAATTTATGGTTTTATGGTTTGTTTTGATTGTAGGCTAATTATTGAAACAAAGACCATTCGTCCACCCGGAAGGCACCACGACCACCAGTGTCAGCAGGTAGCGAAGGTAAAAAGGGCAGCACAAGGTGCCACCTACAATGGCTATTGATCTCCGGTAGCAAAGATCAGGCACACAAGTGCTCAGCAGCGTACGCTACACGGGTTAAGCGTCAAGGCAGGACCGAGGAAAAAAAAGAAACGAACCGGAGGGAAGATGTCCTTTCGATGTCCGTTTCGGTTCAATAAAGCGATAAAGAAATTCGTCCTCCGGCGGGTGTAGAAATGGTTGCTTTCTCCTCCCGTCGGGAGCGCATTGTTTTTCACACGGCGTTGCGATGCTGCTGTGTTTGGAAGATTTTGTCGAAAGGTTTTTATCTCCCGGTTACGGTCACACTGGCGAATGATTAACCGTTGTTGGACATGTACACACACAGAGTACACTTTTAGGGATATGCTTCTCTGAGGGGGGAGGTGAGACAGAAGCTTCGTGCTCTTTATTGGCATGCCGTCGTATTATCGGTCGGTTGTAAACAGCTCGTAAATTTAATCGGTAAGTGGGTTTTTGTTTTGGTGCTTTTGTGTTTCGCCTCGTTCTGCTTTTTTATATTTATATGATTGTCTTTCTTTTTTTGTTTTGTGCTTTTTGGCTGTGGAACAAATGTGGTCCAATGTAGATGCGTTTGTTTGTTTGCCTGGGATGTGTTTATAGACATGGAGAGGTTAAAGGCAGAAATGATGCTGTTGAATGTTTTTGTTTTGTGCCTGCGTGTTTGCTATAATTATGGCTGATAGTTGACGGGGTTATAGAATTATTATTTTGTGCTTTAGGTATCCAAATTCGGAGGCTTTTTTTGGGATCTTCAAAGTCACCAGATGTCCTGAGCCAAAACAAAAAATCAATCTTAAAGACAACAACATTCTAACGGTTACCAAACACACTTAAGGCTTCAGCGTACGGCATCACATTAGAGGAAAAAATTGTTATTTATCAAAAGCCGACCGGTGTTAACTTTCCCTGTGTTGATGTCAAAATAATAAAATCCATCAATAAACTCAAAAAACCCACTGTCCTTTCTCCCTTACAAACACTGGCGAGAAAAAATCTATTTGCGTATCGTTGGTCCTTGCGTGCGATTAGATATGGGCGTCGGTAAGAAAATCTGGAACCATCTGTTGACCAGAGAGCGCTCACCCAGAGAGTGCTGGACATTGCGGCGGCATGTCACTTTCGGTTTTTTATCCCCTGTTGTCCATTTTTTTCACATGCCACATAAAGAACAAACAACCGATGGCTTGGAAAGGTGGGGTGAATATCGGTTTTTTTTCTTCTGCCGTTGGCTCTGTGCCGTTCTGCTTGTTTGATGGAAAAGATGCAGAACCGCAGAAACCCGTAATGACATAATCCGTTTGCTGTGCCGTTAAGGTCGCTTCCAGGCTGGCTGGATGGATGGATGGATGGTAGAAAGAGCGTGGAATCAGATCGCTTTTCATGGATGGAGAGGAGTTTCGGAGGGAGAAGGGAACGGTCCAAGTCACGATCATACTCCTGCTGCTGCTGCGACGACCACTGTTGGGAGGATGCAAAACGATAGCTGACCACTTGAGACTGACAAAGACATACACCGAAACCACGAACCGCTTTTCGAACATGCTCAATTCATCTTCTGGTCAGGAACATTAGCACTAACCAAACTTTTCCGACCGAGCTACTCGCTCTTTGCACGCCTTTTCACGAACTAAGAAAAGGGACCAAAGTCAGTGTTGGATGGCATTTGAGACACTCGGACGGACAGTAACGGCAGTAGGGAGAGAAAAATCGTGGGATAACATGCAAACAGGTTCCGGGGCCGTTATGAAATATGTGTTGTTCGAGCATGCAAATCCAATAGTAGCGCTAGCGAGGAACAGACGCCAGAAAGTCCATTTCCAATCGAAGTCAAGTGACTGCTGCCTGTGAAGTCTATGAGAAAAGGACACACACACTGTAATAGGAGGCGACCGTAGAGTGGAAGGACCCAACGAAATGTCGAACCCGAGAATGTCCCGACCACATAACAAATTAAATTTGTCATGTTCGCCCTGAGCGCTGAGCGATTTTCGTGGAAAACAGTAAGAAGAGTGATAAGAGTGGTGTCAAGTTTTTAGTGTCCCTGCGTTGGGTCCGGGTGCGTTAGACGCCGAAGGTCCAACAACTAACGGGATGTATCGAAACTTCCAAAAACCGTTTTCTCAGGGACTGCTGGTCAGTTGCGAAGCGGTGGGCAAAGCAAAAAAGGCGAAAGTTTAATGAGGTTTTTTTCTGTGTGTGTGTGCGTCTCTTGTGGTGTCACGGTTTAGGAATTGCAGGACTACATATGGTCGTTGGGTGCTTCTTGTGTTCTTCTCACGAAGAATCTCGGGTGACGAGTGAAACATCGTATCACATGTGGACAGGTCTCTTGGGAACTCTTCAGAGGTGGAAGAGATGTGGACGAGAGTGGAAGGCAAAGTATTGAGCGGTCAGCATGTGGTTTGTGGTTGCATGAACACTTCGCAACATCTGCATTAACCGGACCCCAGCCTTTGTCAGTGCTTTATGAATGAATGGATCTTTAGTTTATACATCAATTCTTCTTACAAATATTACTGATATCTCAGAATTAAAGAGCTCTTCTGGAATCTATTAGGAACTCTGAAGTTTTGGTGCTCAGAACTACGCAATGAAGTTCCTTTTGCTATGCTCCAGAACTCCAGATGCGCCGTACCTAGACTTTATCGCTGTTCTAGATCCCACTCTTCTTAGAGCCAATGCTTTCCCACCGTTTTGAAGTGGCGTCGCCGTGTAGGAGGTCAATAAATCATAGAACCAACCATACCGCGCAAACAGTCGCGACCAGATCACGGCGTGTGTGTTTATTTGTGTTCTGTATTTATATGAAAACCGCCGCCAGCCAGAACCCTCCCCAGCAGAGAGCGAGCGACAACCGGGGGCAGGTTTTTTGCGGCCGAGCCCCGGGGCGACGACACATTTGCCAACCGATGCTACTCATATCCGCGTGATTTATGCGCACATGGAGACCATTAAATGCAACAATTTCATCATCGTCATCATCGTCGGCGGACCCCGCGGGGGATGGTAGCCGACTAACAAGAGTTCCGTGTGTTGTGGGGGTTGCGAGCCTCCCGACTCGTCAGGAGGTCCGACCGCCAGCCCAAGAACCCTTTGCTGATAGGTAGGAAGCCGAGGTGAAACAAATGCACAGTGGACACAATTTGTGACTCGCCGAAAAGCCAGCGCTTGGATGAGCTGCGGCGAGGAACGCTGAAGCACCAGGCAAGGTTCGGAGCGAGTTTCTCCGAGAGGTCATCCCGGATATTCACGATTTCGAATCGGCACAGTTCGCCGTGGTTGAGAATCGATTCTCAATCGAAAGCGATAGGTCAAGCGGGCCTCCTAGGGCTTACAGTCACAATTGCTCAACTCGCTTCGCTTTAACTCTTTAGTGCGATCTAGATATGTGTCTTAAGAATATTGACCAAGCAGTCTTGTTTGTCCGAAAGAAAGCCTCCACAATCCCGGAATTAGAAACTTTACGGAAGCAGATGGGAATTGTGGCAAAAAAAGCTGCACTTGGAATTAAATATTAGCCAGAAGTGCACACACACCCTGCATGCGACCCACTCCCGGAGGTCCCGTTCGAAGTTCCCACGTGTCTCCCACGCCACCGTCCCCGTGGTGGCGTGGCGGGTAAAGGTAAGGTCCCGTTTGTTTTCAATTCGGTTCGTGCAGACCATTCCCTGACCTATACCACACGCTACGCCGCAGAAACACACTCACATGGAATGCACTTTCTTGCACAAGACTTCCCCGTATGTGCAGCTCCAATCTCCCCCCCACTGGCCCTCGCTCATCTTCACGGTAGCTGACGACATGAGCATCCCATTCCATCACATACACACACATACACAGAGCCTGCTCTCGTTGCGCGGCTGGACGGTAAATTAATTGTAATGAGAAGATTCACACGATTGTATTCAATTTGAAGTGTCCATTTTCATAATTTACCGTGCGCAAGTGTTTGCGCCAGGGCGCACTCTCTAATCGGTTCGGTTGGGATCTCTCACCTTTTGCAGAAACCACGGTGCAGCCACGGGTGCATCATGCAGCAGTAGCCGACAAGACAAGGGAAGCGATTGGAAAGGGGCCAACGAGCGTGAGGAAAAAAAACACGAGCACAAAACGAAACTGGTGAAAGATTGCGAAAAAAAGGTTAACCAGGAAGGAAGCTCAGCAAAAACGTCCGCGACCGCTTCGAAGTACGCGCTGACGACCAACACTTGCTTGGTTGCTCGGTCGGTGCTAAAAGATCATAAGTGAAACATGTAATTTATGCCTAACGGGTCCGGGCAGCACCAGCTGCAGTTGATAGCGGGCGGCCCAAGTGTGAGCCATTGAATCGCTCCGCTACAAATGAAAGGGCAGTTTGGCAGTAATTTAAGGCATCATTTTGGAGCCTGACGCCCGGTGTCTGGTCATTTGTTGTGGGCTGTGGGATGGTCATGGCGTAAGCGGCTGGCAATAGAGTGGCACAGGGAAGAAGTAAATTATCATCAGTGCCAATCGCCGTGGCGGTACTTTGATGCACAAATGGACGGACTATCATGGGATGGTGTTTGATTGCAACCGATTTGTCGCTAAGCATCATTGTGGTGGATGTAATTGCTGAAATGGCTTTAATAGGTGCAGCTACGTACGGGGGATTATAAACATAATCGACAACTTTCCGCGTGGATGAGCTTTCGTGAAAGTCATTTGGCTTGCGAAAATATTGTTGACATCGAGATTTTTATCTGTATGAAGTTCTTAACCAAAGGAAAATCTCCTTTTATTTCTTACTGCAGTTTTCAAGGATAATTGTTTTGATGGAAGCAGCTTTGATTTATGAAAAAATAAATGACAACCCTTTGAAAAGACAGTATAAACAGAATGAAGTACGAATCTAGAATGAACTATAGCAGATGAATTGTAGGAATGAATTAGTAACATGGACGAATGAACCCAAGCAGTAAGTGTTGAGGAGCTTTTTAAGCATAAACGTTTTGCCTTCACAATCACAACACACAAGACACTGCCGTTTGTGTACCGTCGAAAGAACTCTTCAACTATTGAAAAAAAAAGCCAAGCTCATTCTCACCCTCCGTTTATCAATGAAACGCGAGAAAGCGCGCGCTAAAAATCACGCGCCAAACGGTGAATCTCACTCGCTTTTCTCGCGTGCACAAAAAAAAAATCAGTGCAAATGCACATAAACACGTACAAGCAATAGCCTCCTTCGACCACAAGAAGCGAGAAAGAGAGAGAGAGTGAGAGAGAAAGAAAAGCAAAACACCCGACGCAAATAAAACCGCGTGCAATTTGGCGGACTCGCGCGCGCGACTGTTGCTGCGTTGCCGGGCACGCGGTTCAAGATTGGAAAAATAAAAAAAAAACCGAAAAGAAATGCCTCCCTCCCAAGATTCCACCACCCCTCCCTCGCGAACGGGAAAACTCCCACGCTTTGTCGTCGTGAGCTTTCCGAAACGCGGTTCCACCTTATATTGCCGCCGGTTTGAGTTGAAAAATTAACGAGACAAGTCAACCAGAACCCGACCTGAGCTTGGGGGGGTGTGAAGGGAGAAAAAGGGAGGTGGGTGCAAGAAGGGCAAAAATTATGCTACGCGAAATTGCAACGCGCGCGCGTCGGCGGTGAAAAGCACACAAAAAAGGGCAACAAACGGATAATCCGTCGTCGCCGGGTAGGTTCCCTTGGACGCGTCGCCCGCGAAGACGCGAAACAAAGCGCGAAACACACACACAGACAGACCGGTGTGTGAGATGCGCTGCCGTGGTGAGATGACGATGAGCTGGTGGCGCGATGAGAGATGAGTGCGAGAAGGTGATTAATCTTCGTTTTCGGCCAGCCAGCCAGCCATCCAGCCAACTTTAAGGTAGGTCCGAACCGAGTTGTCGTTGGGATGCTTTGCGAAGTTTATTTGCTGATGCTGGGGATTCCATTCTCGGTCATTAGAAAAAAAAGGGCTCAGCTGATGGAGCTGACAACTTTCTGGTCGGTGCGTTTGTTGACACTTGAATGCACACAGCAATGGAACCAGATACACCACGAAACCGGAGGTGCGTGCCACGATTATACTTTCACCCACACGACGCACAGCAGTTGCTCGACTTCTGGACGCGGCTTATGAGGGTTATGATTTCGCAGATTCACACGCCCGCCCGGATACTAATCACGCAGCTTCACTGTCCCTTCGCGGGGGTTAAGGGAACCACCAAAGCTTGCCTCTCACGCTGCCTGCAGATTGTCTGCAAAGGGTCAAAAGACACGGGATCCATGGGTAGGTGGCGTTGCAATTAAAAATTAGCGTTAGAAGCATCACACAATTGTGTGTTGGTGAAGCGGCCCGGGACAGTCGGTGGTCCCGTTTCACAGCACACCGGAATGGGCGTAAAGGGCAGCTTTCAACGCGCCGCCCGAGCTTCCCTTCAATGGGCACAAATCATACACACGCTGCCGAGGCCGCTGGATGGATGCATTGGAGGAGAGAAAAAAAAGGGCAAAGTCACTTTCGTGACATCGTTTCAACACCAACGGGATCCAATTCGCTCGATCTGGATTCCAGAGCAAAGCAAAAAAAAAAAAACTCCGTTAAAACACCGAACGTATGTGGTGCATGATGACACTACACCACCTGGCACGCACCCCAGGCTTTTTCGCACAGGTTCACGTGCAGCAGAAGTCCACTGATAAGATCGACCAACGGGTGCATCTTCGGGCTTCGACTAATGAACTTCCGCCAACTTCCGCAAAACACAGAGTGCGAGTGAGCGCGGGTGAGCCCTTGCGTTTTTGCACACCCAACTCCCACGATCCCACGGTTTTCTCGAGCGTATGTGCGAGATGGTCGGAAGGGCGAAGCAACGGAGAAGGGTGAGAATATGGTCGCTTCCGTGACCGCTTCTAATCACCGTACCACACCGACCATCCGGTTTCTCGATCTGCAAGAGAATTGTCTTTGGTGTAGGAGTGCGGCTTGGGTACAGTTGTCTTACATGCTCGCCTTGTTAATCCTTCCCGGTATCGCGCACCGTGCCCAACAGCCAATGTCCAACAGAACTTTGGCCTCTCGTCCGCTAGAAGGGGTGAGAGCAACTTATACCACGTAGGCTAGCGTTTCCCTTTTTGCTTCCCGAGCCCATGATTTATGATGGCCAAAGTCGTGGACCACAAGCGCAACGGTCAAGCAAAAGGGGTTGGCATGACGTTCTCCACCGTTCCCACGACGTTGGCAGACGTTTGGTGGGCGAGCAAACCGAAACGTCGGTTCGAGTAATGATCGGGGTGGAAAAAAAGGGGTCCGTTTGTGGCTGGGTAAAATGCATTCGATGAGGAAAGTGAACACAGGTGCGAAGTATGATAAATTGAAAACTGTTACCAGCGGTCGATTTTTCACGGTCAGCTGGGGCAGGAGACAAGAATAGCATGATTCTGCACAAAGGCGCGGGTTTAATCGAGCTTCCTAGGAAGTTTCACAGATCATTGAATCGATCGGACGAACATGATTGAGTATTAACGATACGGAAGCGAGGAAGTCCCGATGGTCTAGCGGTGAGAGTGTATGTATTAGAACATGAACGTCCTGTGATCAAATCACACATCATACGAGCGTTTCTATCAACCAGGAAAACTTTTCTAGTAGCTTTTAAGAAGTTTGTCACCTTAATTATATTCATAAATAGTAACTCCACTCACCCTTCCTGATTGCTCATTTCCATCACCCCTCTTCTTATTCCTCATCCACAGCAAACAAACAGCACAATATAAGTATGTACATCGTGTAATTGCGCACCCACACGACGCGCCCGTCCGTCAGTATTTAAATTAGTTGTTTTCTTTCTCTAACTAAACCATTTTGCTCGTTTGCTGCATTTTGCCCTACTGCAGCAACAAATACTTTCACCGCCAGGCGACATTTAATCAAAATTCCTACACTAACTACCTTTCCTTGTTGGGTTGCGGCTGCCTGTGCCCCGAGGGGGGAGGGTGGTGATTTTAATTTGAACTTAATTTCCATTCCACGTACTCACACACACACTGTTTGGGGCTTTCAATCTGCCACAGCTGCCTGGCTGGCCGTTCCCAAAACGGGGAAGTTGCTTGCGAATTCAATTAATTTCGCTCGTTGTCGAAAATGCACCTCACCGGATCGATGCCTAATTAACTATGCTTCCTCGGTCGGCCGAGTAACGACGCATCGCGCGTGTCGCACGACGCATTGACATTCCCGAAAACGGCACCGAGCCCCCGGGGTAGGAGCGAGCCTTCCATTTAGGCATGTACATGTGTCCGTGCCCACCTTGTTTTGTGGCGAAAAGCGGTCGCGAAAAGGACAAAGTTATTTCATATTTGTCGCCAACAGTTACGCGTGTAGAGCATCGCAAACGGTCGTGTGTGTGTTTTTTGTGCGCGACCTTACCCAATGGGAAACTTCTTCGGATCGCAGGTTGTGTGTCGTTTTGCTGTTTCTTTTCCCCCACTCGGCTTTCTTCTCCACCACCGGCTTTACATACTGCGGGCGATCTTTTGTCATCCGCTTGAACGTAGTCCAGGAACGCTGTTTTGTTCGCTACGGAGCACCGGACCGGAGGAGTCACCCGCGGGACAGAGCTTACAAGCGGGCGGACCAGAGCGGGAAGGTTTTTCAATGGGTTTATTGAATTCGATCAACATATAGCGAACGTCCCTTTCGGGGGATGCTGTTCGAAACGGCCGCCTAATGGCCGCATCCTCGGTCGAGGCGATCGAGCGTGAGAAATTATATGCACAGACCATTCGGTGGTGCATTCGGTTGTGGACTTTGGTGTGCCTGTTGTTGATACGCTCGTCCCTTTTGGTGCGATTGTCCGGATTTCGGGTGCGCGCGGGTGGACTGCCGTGGTAAGCCTTTATGCTTTATGCATAAAGTGAGGCACACCAAAGCAACTTACCCACCCCCCTCCAAACGAAACGGAGAAAAGGCAGAAATCCAAGAAGAGCCAAGCAAGCCAAAATAAAAAGAAGGTAAGGAAAAGGGTTTTTGTCTTCGTTCGGTTCCCGGGGACGCTTTTGTCACTTGCAGAGAGACGATGATCGTTCTTTCTACACCTTCTCGTGCTCGGACCATCGGAATGGGAAGAATGGGACGAATGGGGGTGAGAATGGTTCGTTCTATGGAGCGTCACAGCTTCCAAAACGCCAAGCGGTCGACGACAACCACCGACCGACCGACCGGCCGACCGATTCAAAAGAGATCTGGCAAGCACATGGACCGCGGGTCCTCCTCATCCTGGTGCGCCCGTTTAAGAGCGCCCTTAGAGAAAGGATTTCCACCGTCACACCTCACCCAGGCCCGGTCACGGTTGACCGCGGCCGAGGGTGAAACTATAAATAATATTTACTATTATAAAAGTTGATTTATTGTGGGCAAAATTGAAAGCCTACCGAGCGCGCCCGTACGTACTGCTCGTGTATGTTTAGCTGTACGCTTCCGCGGCCCGAGCTTATTGGCCGGGGCTGCACCGTGCTTTTGGTCGTGACCGCCGCTTAAGAAGTCACGGCAATGCCCAATGCAAGCGCGCAGACAAGCAAAACAGAACAGGAAGGAGTTAATATTTAGAGTGACAAATTTTTATCCTGCAGCCGCCGGGCGTGTGTGGAGATGATTTAGCAGGCAATAAAGCGATAGAGAGAGAGAGAGAGAAAGAGAGAGAGCGAGGGAGAGAGACGGAGAAAAAAAAATGCCTGAAGTGAATTTTGTTTGCACTACGTCGGGTTGTGTCAGGATTCGGAACGATTATTTTTTTCGTTTGGGGTAAGTGATCTGATTTATTGTGGTGCGTCAGGACAATGGCGAGAGGAGTGATTTTTCGATGGTTTAAGAAGGTGTAAAGATGTCGCACGCATTGATGGGAAATAGTTGGGAAATTCCCATGCGCACATTGTGATGTTTGTTGGTTTAATCTCTCTTAATAGATGTTGTGTGAAATTATGTATCAATCAGGCTGCTTTTATGAGCTGAAGGTGTGAAATAGATATTAAATGCCTTTCAAATGGATTGATGGAACGATTTAAAGCTGTTGGAGTATTCAACTCGGCGTTCTAAACGCTTACTAGATTCTGCTCCATCTCTCAGTGGGCAGTGTGCTGTCAGTGCTGTCAGTTACTTATCCCATTTACTATTTGACTGTCGGATCAACAATTGAATTATTTTTCAAAGATTTGAGTCAAAAAATGTACAGTTGAATAAAAAGTGTGTTTATACGCTGCATCGCAGCTTCTCTTTCAACAGCAGCAGCTATCTCAGCTATTTCAAGTACACGATAGCCGATCAACGTGTAAGCATTTGTTGAACGATACGTTGATGGTTCGATAAAATGATTCAAACAAGTGATCGGAATGTTGTGCTACGACGAAAATAAAAATGGCAAAAACATACAAAACTACACCGTCGCCTGCAACTGGTTCGTTTCGATCCGCTCAATTTTATCACCGTACCGTAGGCACATTGGCACACAGTCAGCATTTCTGTGTGCGTGTGTGTGTAGCGGCCATTGCAATCGCAAAAGTGACACATGTATGGAAACATGTACGGCGAACAATGTGCTTGGACGTTGCCCTACATACGCGCTCAAGTTTCCCGACCTTCCACCCACCCAACCACCCTACCGGCCAAAGCATCGCGATAAGACCGTTTTATCAGTTCATTACGGTTCGACGCCGAGGGCCGATAAAATTGTTAAACAATGTTGCTGTTTTACAGGCAAACAGGTTTCCGGTTTCACGCATTCGCTGCACATTTCGTCGGCCCAGCCCCAGACGGACGGCCGGGGGCCAGAATCTTATCGGCCACCTTGTTCGCCGCTTGCAGATCGTTCAACTCTCCCTTTTTTGTTGTGGGGCATTGCCGGGAAAGAAATAAAAGGTACAAGGCAAATCGTTTCCGTTCGTTCCAATTACTGCCGCACGTTCGATTTGGAGGTAGCTTTAAGCTTCTTACGAGATCGCGTTTTTAAACAAAAGCAGAACAACAAGCTTTAAAATCATCGATTTTTTCCCTTCCTAAACGGCACAAGACATGCCCCAGAACGGTTTCCCTTTTGTTGGTCTTTTTTCCCCAAGCCGCGAACACGAAACGTGCCCAGTCGGCAGAAGGCACACTCGCAGACACAAGGAAAGGAAAAAAAGGGACGAGATGGTACGGAAAACAACAAACCGTTTCCGCGAGTGCAAATTTTTACCCGCGCGAACTTTTCCGCGAACATCATCACCGCCATCATCATCGCCATCGCGAGCCAAGGGTATGCAAAACTTTTCTTTTCACGCTTTACACCTCGCGTAGAGCGGAATATAAAAATAATCGTTCCTCCATGCTTTTCCGGGTTCGGCTCGGCTGGGTACGGCACGGGTGAGTCCTTGCTACTTCATCGCCATCCTCAGCTTTTATGTATTCTGCTCGCGAGTGAAATTGCACGCTGCTCGCCATTTTTCTTTTCCCTCTTCCGGTTGGCGTGGCACGTGGTGGCAAGTTCACCGAATGCTGTAAATTTAATTTTTGTCTCCTTCGTGGAGCATCGTGGAAAACGGGCACGATTCTACACTTTCTCATCGCGTAGCTCGTTCGCGATGCGTTTGGAATTTTTTCGCCCTGCTTCTTAAAGCTCGAGTCCTCCAACGCGATACGTCCTCGGATAAGAATCAGGCTCACTTTTGCTTTTCACCAGCATCAGAAGTTGTGCGTCGTTCGTTCGCGTCCGTGAGGTTTGAAAAGTAAAGTGAAAGTGCAGAATACTTGCCATCATCTGTTGCTCGCCGATCGGAACGCACTTTGTCGCTCGTCCGAAATGGGTCGTTTGTGCAATTGTTTATATACGCACACTTTGATCTGTTGGCGTAAACATCGGTTCGCCTAACATTTGCAAACATCCTGCTCGATAGCGAATAAATAAAGTCCCTTCAAAGTCCCCGACAATCGATCAAAGGCATGGTGACTCCACTGCGGGTGTGGAGTTTATTAGACGGAACGATTAAGAATCGGTGGCTTCGGAGCTTCGGCGTTGGTCTGTGGGCAAACATTCTCACGATTAATTTCACCCGATCGCCATTCGTTTTCCACCGCGATGTGGCCGACAGATGCATCCTTCTCGATACACAACCACCACGCGGAACATAAATTTAAATTAAATTCAATTGCACCGCATCGGAAGCGGGTCGCTTCTTCGCCTTGGACTTCTCCACCCGGTGCACGGTGTTCGATAACGATCGCTGCTGCTGACGGCCTGTTTAGCGGACGAACTAGCGTCGAGCTAGCGAGATGGACGACGGCGGTCGCATCTGATTCGAATTATAGCTGGATCCACTGGATCGAATCCGCATCGCCGTTGCATCGCCATATTCCCGCACCCGATCGGATCTAGATCTCGTCTAGTGCACCGGCTAGAAGCGGCAGAACAACGCTAAGGTACAAAATCAATTTACTTCTGTTTTATGGATTCGCCCGAGACAACGGAGATGCGGAAGGAAGATTGCACTGGCCCGTTATCAGTTGGGGTTGCACTGGAAAGGAAGAAAGGGGCCGTTTTTTGAGCCGTTGGAAAGGAAAGCAAACATAAATCGCATCGCGAATTGTGCGGCAACACACTTGGGAAGATCATAAATCTTGTGCGGCGAGGACATTACCGGGAGATGAATGTCCTCCTATCGGGAGAGCGCCTCCGAGTGATTGTGGTGGTGACAACGGTCGTGGGAAATAGATGTATGGAGGAAAAGGACCAATGAAGATCTTGTAAAATCTGGAGACTATTTCCTAAATGTGCGATGGCCTTCCACGCTACAAAAGGTCAATGCTCCTGTAGCTTCATCTTCGGGGGATAAACGGCGTCTTGCAAGTGAGGCTTTTTGTAGAAACTCCTTTTTGCAGAACAAAACTCATCCCAATGACCAATAGCACCAGACGGAAGCACTCGGCCTCCCGATAACAGATCTTTGGCCCGCTCGCCAAAGCCGCGATCTGCACAAATGCAAGCTCGGTAAAATGTTAACTTCGCGTACCGGAGAGATCGTAATCGCACAAATCGATTCACCGATGGGTTTTTGCCAATGCCGTTTTTGCTGTTGTTGTTTTATTTGCTCCGGGTCCACAAGGCGCAACAGCTTGACTTTTCCTTTCCCATGGCTGCACTGCACACAACATGACATCGGCCAGAAGCAAAAAGAGCCTACCAAAACGATTCACCTGATGGTCTCCCGCCCGGACTGGTTCGCCTCTTGATATACGCGCTGGAAATTGACGGTCGGGGGACGTGGAAATTATGCAGTTTAAAATATTCAAATCGAGCTGCTGGCAGAGTCCTGGTCTGACGAAAAAAACAAACAAGGCTAGAAAAAAGGGCGAGAGCCCTAGCAAAAAAAAAAAAAAAAAAACAAACCGAAGACCTTTGAGAGAAGCCCCGTTTTTTTCGGACCACAAGATCATTTAGAGCGCATTAAAGGATCACTAACTTATCGCGCCAGAGTTGCACTTTTGCCCATCCATTCCCTCGACGCTGAATATCTGTGTCCACAGTTGGTGGAATGATAAGAATCAGTTGAGTTGCTGATGCTGAGGTGGACAAAAAAAAACCGGACCAAGATGGAAAACATTTGTACGGCCGATCGTCCGGGAGCGAGTGGATTGACTATCCTTTCGGGACCCGGGGCGAACGATCGGTGAGATGCAAATTGAGATGCAGTACAGAAGGGAGTTGGACGTTCGGACGGAGCAAAAAAAACCACACGGACGCGTTCGCCTTCGCCGATCCCAGAGGCTATTGAACCGACCATCTAAAGTGCCCTTCCAATGAGATTTCTATCAATTTTCATATTTCGGACCAAGCGCGGGCACGCCTCGGGCGGTGATCCAGAATTTCGCGAAAGGCCAATGATCTTGACCTTCGGCAACGGCAACGCAAGCGAGAGGGAGAGAGAGAGAGAGAGAGAGCCCGCTTTTTGTTCCGCTGGCGAAGCTGACTTTGGAACTTAATTATCTTAATCTATCTTTATCCATCTCCAAAATGGATTCCGACTTTTGCCTACTCCCGACGACTACCCTCGGACGTGGATGTGGAGCTTCCAAGGGCCGTTCGGAAAACTGCTGCGGAATCGATCGCGGTAAACTGGTGCAAAAAAGTAAGACATAAATTTTCCATCCCTACTTGAAGTCTGTCACATTCATCTACATTTCAAACGACGGGTGCGACGACAACGACGACCACGATACGGTCGTATCGGACAGTTGCGCTAGCCGCGCCAGTGCTGTACGACGTACCCGGGCTGGCAGTTTATTTCTCTCTAATTGACCACGGAACGTCACATTCATCTCAATTTTACATGATAATCCTGGGCCAGCCCGGGAGAACGATTGAACGTTTCGGCGAGTTGGCAAAACGTGCCGCCCTGGGTCAGCAGCCAGCGAACGGTTGAACTGTCACCATGTGCTGCGGGCTCCACAAGCCTTGCCGATAACTGTGGCGCTTCTGTGGGAACTTCAGCTCAGCGCAAAGACTTCATTTCCTCGGCATCTTCAGTTGTCAATTTATGGACAGAACAGGAGGCGCACTTCAGGCAGTTTCTGGCACGCCGACACAGGCCACGAGAGAGAGAGAGAGAGAGAGAGAGAGAGAGAGAGAGAGAGGGTCACTTCCTGATGGATGGATGGATGAAAGGCATGATCATCAGCTGCGTCGTGGGATGACTCTTTCGGCCGAGAGGTGAGCGCGGTAGTCATAAAGTCTCGTGCAAGTGGCAGCGTTCCCAGATTCCTGGGAGTGGAGTTTGTGGGAACGAAGCGAAATTACGACATCTCACCAGCTCATTCCGTATGCAAACAATGTGCCACATGTGAGCGCATCTGCCCAACACTGCCCAAGTCATCACCGTGCCCCATGGCATGACCTTTGCGGATCACTCATGCCATCCATCCATCCCCGTGTTCGTGACTTTGGCGAGCTTATTAATTGCCAACCCCCGCGTGACTACTCCTGCAGGCCAAAGGCACATTCCCATTCGCTGCGCGAGTGCGTAAGGGAAAATCTGTCTAATCTAATTAACCGATCTATGCGCATTGCACACCGAAGGAAAGCGGTGCATTCTAACGGTGCTCGGGTGCTCACCTAACGGAAGGAACACGGTGTACGGGGTCATGCAAAGGGAAGCCAACAGCCGGATGCGTGCGCTCGAACACACGTTCGTTCCCACATGTTTATGTGTGTGTGTGAGCTGCCCTTCACCTTGCTGAATGGAGTGGAGCATCTGTAGTTCCGCACCTGTCCGAATGGGGGTCCGCCAGTTTGCCCCGTTCGTGCTCCGTTTTCGTTTCGGCCCAAATCGGGAATTGATGAAGTGCATTTTAATAATTATCTTCATCTTGATTGCATCTCTCGTGCTCGCACTTTGACACACACACACACGCGCGCGCGAGCGTGAAGCGGAAGCGCCACTCGATTTGGGCCTTTCGCAGTACATTGAAATAAGGGTGAAATGGTGGAGGCTGAAGCCTGTGCGATAGCAATCGTTTCCCCACGGAGAAAATGCACAATTTCGGATCGCATTCACCTGTGCGCGGTAGCGTGTGGAATGAAAGTTGTGATGATCTTTCGATTTGCTCGAACTTTCTGGAGTGTGGTTTGAAGGGTATGGGAAAGCTTGTCAATATTTTATAAATTTGAATGCAGTTTTTGGTAGATTTCGATAAATATAATAGTACGGAACAAGCATGAAACATTGGATAAGAAATGGACACCACTGACAGCTTTCTACTAACTGACAGATCGCACTGAGTTTGTGATTAGTGATATAAACAAATAGCAATTAAGAACTAATGATTTCTTCCCGCTACGACTTCTTGTAAAACGGTCGATTTAAACTTTCACAACGGCTTTTTCCGCCCTAAATCGTTTAACAACGCCACACTGTCGGTCCAAATTCTTCGCCAACAGTTTTAATTAAAAATCCCGCTCAAGTGCATTCGATGCACTCGATAACCCCCGGTAAACGTCCTATGTCAAGGATGCAATTTTCCGGGGGAAAAGCGCTATGCGAGGTCAAAAAGCAACACCCTTGCTTCACATCCTAACGACGAAGGCTTACCAAGATAGTTCATGCCCAACAACAAAAAAATACCCAAGAGCCATCCCATTGACCACCGGGGTTAAAGGGCTCGGATAGACAAAAAAAAACGGACGAGTTTGATCAAATCGCACTTTGGGATAGCAAAAACACCGAACCGATTCTTTTTTTGTTGTTACCCCCGAACCACCAATCGCCAGGAGTAAAAAGGCGCACTTTTCCTTTCCTGATTTGACAAAAGTGCACACACTTGAACGCATTCAACCCGCGGTGTTGATGATTATCCGCGTGTAGCGCACAATGTGTAACGGGTGAACGGGTTCTGTCGGTTGGACGTTTGGACGTGCAGATTTTATCCTCGCTCGTCGGTCGGTCGCGGTACCGTGTCAGCTCGAGTGGCTCTGTAACCCCGCTCGCAGTTTGTTGGTCAAATGGGTCGAGGCAAGGGAAAGGACAAAAGGGAGACCTTTCCAACCCCCGGAACGGAAATTTGTCGTTCGATGCGTTGTTGGTGTACGGTGGTTTGGTTCGACCAAATGCGACAATTCGTCCGCGGTGTCCTTCCGTGTCGATGAGGATTTTTTGTTTGCTGCTGCTGCAGTTCTGCTACCATGCCCCAGAACTCTACCGGGCATAGTCAACCCGTCGGACGACAAGCTTTCCGCTACGGTTGCGCTGAAGTGGGAGTTCTATTTTTGTCAATTTGCCCGCAAAACAACCGCAAACCCCGCGTATGTCACGGCTGCAGCAACATGGACATGGAAAATCCGTGCTGTTTTTCCCGACAACACACACACCAGTGATGGATGTGATGGAAACGGAGGACAATTGCTGGTTGTGGCTGGTGACATTTGGTTTGGTGGCAAAAAAAAATAAAATCGGCACACACCGGTAAGGTACGGCGAGCCAGGCGAAGGAGGATGATTATCAATTCGGCATCATCTGAAAATCGGTTCCACACTGGTCAATGGGCTGTCGGTACGGTACGGTGCAAGGACATCACCATGGTAGCTACGGTGCGGTTGGTTGGTAAGTGGGTGGGGGGGGGTGGATTTTGTTATGCGGTCGTCGCGAATTTCGGGTTCACCGAGGAGATAATGGGATTGTTTTCGCGAACCTTTCGGAACGGTCGGCCCATCCGTGCTTGCATAGGCGCATCACGCCGGTCGGTGACAATGGGAAGTTTGCAGGCAGCCAGTCAAACCAGCCAAATGAGCAAAAATATACGCAGTGGGTGTAGAAAAAAAAGCTGACGCCAGATATGCTCACGTACTGTACAAATATGTAACGTTATAACGAGCCCCAGGAGGGCGAATGTTCAGTTGGATCGTCATGGGATGAGCGGAAAAAATTGGATTGAGTAGTTTCGGTTGCTTTTAGCAAATAATGATTTGACAGCGAACGGGAAACGTTTCACTAATTAAACCATGTTCGAAGATATACTCACAAATCCTCGCTCAGTAGTAGGTTGAAAGAAGCGTACTCACCTGGAAATAGAAAATTAGAAAGAGAAAGATTAATGAAGGAATGCTTTACCTATAAAATCTAGAACAAATCAGTGAACGCAGCTCAAAACCAACTCAACTGCCGACTGTTGGCCAATTGCGGTGTAATCGATCGCCCGGGTTGCAGTGTCGTCGGTTACCTAACGCTTCGATTGCCCGCGGTGCGGTTTTGGCCGGGCCAGTGTCGCCAGACGGACTGCCAACTGCGGTTTTTTTCGTGAAACCGGGTCCAATCCGACCGAGATGCGCTACTCGCATTTCGATCGCTCCAATCCGAGCGATGGACAACGAAACGGGGGGCGACGGAGGACGGAGTCGCCACATTTGCGTAACCTTCTCGAAAGTGGCACGCGCACTTGGCTCGGCACCACACACTGCCCACACTCTGACGCTCTGAGAACACAGGTGCCGTATCGATTACTGGCGACACCAGATCGTGAGGTCCTTCGCGATCAATTTATCCTCGTCAAACCTGCTTTCATCTGAGTGCAAACTACTCGTTCCAAAATTGGTGCCTAAACACGGTGAACTGGATTTACGGTTTCTTGAGAAAGCAAACCAAAAACATCGAGCCATCAATCACACCCCGCCGGGGTTGGCCCGGTTCGCCTGGACCGATCCAATCGCACCACTAGACACTGCGTTGCGACTGCGCCGAGCCAATCAAAAGCGTTCATTTCGAGCTTGGTCGTGTTGACAAACACACATACACACATGCGTATACACGCCCGAAACAACCCCTAACGGCCCACCACCACCACCGGGGGGATGTTGTAGTTCTTTTTTGACCACCCGTGAACAACGGCGCGCAACGACGCGCTGAACGTATGCGACACGCAGCACATAAGGCGCTGAGCTTATTAAACGAACCGTCGGGCGAGAAAGAGCCAGCCGTACTCGAGAAGTGGCTCAGACCCCAGCAGGGCTTTCCTGCCGGAGGCCGAACTGAGTGACTTGTGCAGCCCACCATCATGACGAGTATTCAAATTAGTCAGCAGTGCTGTACGACTTGTTTCCACCCTGGTCTAAATACAAACCCATTGTTAGCACACCAACTGGTCCAAGAAAGAGAGTGAGCGAGAGAGCGAGAGAGGGAACTTGCAAGGACCTCAAACGAGGTAAGAGTCGCGTCCAGATTAGGGCAAGCAATTTGATTCGCGCCTTGGTACGCCTGTGTCCAATGCCGATGCTAACCAGCCCGAGCCGTAACTTTACATGACAAAGCCGATTGAGGTGTGACTTGGAATTAATTGGCCTCGGAGGGCATTTGATCGGACATTTTGTGTGATGTGATGTTGGAAAGCGAAGAGAGAGATAGCGAGATACTGGAGTGGACCCAATCAGGCAGTTACTGGAGTTGAAATCGGGGCGAGTTATCAGTGCGTTCAAACCCTTTGGAGCTGATAAGAATTGAAAAATAAGTGTTCCAATGCCTATAAGACCTCATCGCTTGATGTCCCACATGTACTCCAGACGCGTGTTCTCCTAGTCGTCCGTTTATTGAAATATCTTCAATATCCAATCTCGTCCAATATCCGCATCGTATCAGGGACAATCTTTCGCCACCGATTACCGCTATTATTAGTTCCGGCCTTTGGTGTACGTGAGTACGACCATTCTTCAGCCGCCGATGATGACGACAAATTCGCGACCACACGACGACGACGACGCATCTCGCCCAAAAACATCAAACAGTCGGTGGAGTTTGTCCCCAAAAAGTTGAAAAGGACCGCTCAACAAAGAAGCACAACTAGGACTAGGTGCTTCCACCCAACTTTTCCACAATGTTGTGATGATAGGTTAGGTTAGGCCCACCTGTCTTGTCTTCCGGATGCGACCGTGAGAAGTGACCGAGAAACGGTGCCGTCGATTCGGTCGCTAATAAGCCACGGTACCAGCGCGCAGCGAGCTGCATCAATAGGAAGCCAAATATGCGCGTTAAAGAAAACGGTTGCCACCGAATGGGCCGGTGACAGGAGCGATTCTGATGCGTACGATGCGAAAGGAGCAAAATTTACATAAAATTAAAAGCCTTTCGTTACCTTCTGGCGAACGAGAACATTGGGAAGCTGTCTTCCGTTGTTCGTTGTCTGTGGTCGGGAACAGAACGATGTCCTCGTACGGGTTGATTCAGTCTGATTAGGAATTCTTCGGTAAGGCTTGTCGGTGTTGTGCTGCATCGTATGATGCCTTATGCGCTTGTGACGTCAAAGAAGGATGATTGCAATGCAGGTTCGCGTTCTTGGTGCATCAGATTCTAATAACTACTTTATTTGATTTGCGCGAAGCTTTAAAAGGTGTATAAGAACTCTTGATTTAAAGTTCCCTCAAATATCGAACAGAAACTCTGGAGGTCAGTACGCCACGTACGCTACCCTGCGGGATTGTGATGTTGATGCAGACTACGGCAACGTCGCCGATATTTCTAATGAAGCGGAAAATATTCACAGTTATTATATCTGCTCGTGTAAGCCGCACCTGGCCAGTACCGCCGTACCGAAATAGTAGTTCGTATTGCGGTTACGTGCGCCATGGTGTAGCGTGGCATGTGCCGCCGGAAGCAGTCGAAGCGTGAAGAAACACACACACACACACACACAAAACCATGCCAACGGTAAGACGGTGTAAATGCGACTTGAAATCGAACGTGTTCCGGCCATGGTCACGAGAATAACAGAAACCCCTCTGAGCGAACGATGATGCGGCAGGTGAAGGATTCGGTGGTGGAAGGGAAGAAGAGGACGGTGAGGTGGCTAAGTAACCGGTGTTGGACCTGGCGCGCTTGGTCGATATTGTGTGGGGCCCATTTGGGCAGTGTTGGGCTGTCAACCGACTGGGGAAGAAGGGAAAATTGAATCTAACCGAGTCCAGACTGCAGAGTTTTTCCAGCAAAAAAAGTCTTCAAAAATTAGAAACTCGCTTTATAAAAATATTATTTAAAATAATGTTTTCTTATCACAATCATAAAGCGCTCGCTCTTAGCCACCGTGAAAATACCATAAACTAAAACAAAACCAAGACCCTCTCCGTTTTTGTCCATTATTTTTCACGCTTCATTTGACGCTGGCCTGGCCGAGCGAATGACCGGCAGAATAAATAGAGCACATCAAAGAATGGAACGAATTGTCTTCAATTCCAACCCCTTTTACTCCACACACACACACACACACACACACACACACACACACACACACATCACATTACGGTCACCGAACAGTTCCGTCCGAGGACGGAAGTAGCGACCGGCAGATTTACGGTGAATCGTAGCTCGCTTCACGATCGCGAGCCAACGACAGATGACGATCACAGATTTGCGGCACACCCCCCGTTTAACCGGTCTCCAGGTCCATTCCTTGTGGAAATTTATTACCCCAAACGGAGCAATTTTGACGACGAAACGAACTGAAAACTCACCCCCCTTCTCCCTTTGAGTGCGCAATTAGATTGGCCAGGTGATCGGAGTGGGCGACTTTGACATATACACATAGCGCAAATGGAACAATACGAATGATGATGATCCGATCGGGAGGGTTGGACCACTCCCGAGCGATACCGAAAAAGGGAACAATTCCTCAACCTTTATGCTGGGTCTTGGACCGCAAAGAATGACGCCCGTTGTTGTGTGCGGGCATACGTTGCCGTTGTATACCGATTGTGCGAATGAAATTAAACAACAGCGACAAGCGGACCGAGCTGGAGTCCAGAATGTTGGTGGGTGAAGCTTACGGCAAACGAGAACACAAACTGCGCCGCTTTCCTTTGGGGGTGTATGGGAGCGCCAACCGTTAAGCGATAAGCGCGCGTTCGTACGTAGAAAACAAGGCCGACTTCGACATCACCATCGGGCTGGCAAGTGGTCATAAACGGGCCCGGTCCGGAAGGGCAACGCGAGCAACACTGCACGGCACACAAACGAGGCCAGCGCGCTATTTTCTCCAGGCAGTTTCGGGGCCCTCTTCGCCACGTCAACGTGCGTCGGGTTTTTTTCGTTTGTTTTGTAATTAAACCAATATTTGCTCATTACCTGCGCCCTGCTTGGACCTGCGCGGCCCAAAACCAAAACTCGGGCGACACGGCGCAAGAACCCTAGGAACAGGTCCGTCAGTGCGAGGCGTTGTTCTAGCTGGTGGGCGATCGGCACTGGCCCCGGGGGTGTCCATGTTTTGACAGCTTGGCTAGTACGCACGAACACGGGATGACGCAAGTGATCGTCAACTTTCGGGGTGATCAAACATACGGAGCAGTTGGTCAAATTTTCATTGGCCTTTCGAGAAAAAGCGAGTTTCGTGTGCTGGCGCGTGTAGAATTCGTTCGCAGAGGACGCAACTCGGATGGTGACAAATGTTGGAGCGCGTTCGAGGGCCCGCACAAAAAAAAAAAAAAACGAGCCCAACTACTGACAACGAGGTCATCCAGGTGACGGCGACAACGGTGACGACGACGGGGTAAAGACGATTATGACAAAAGCACATTCACTGTTCGTACCCACACACACACACACACACACATTGGCTATAGTTAAGTAGGTCACAATTGCTTTTTTTTCTAACGATTTTTGCACGACGACTGTTGATGGCACTGACGGTGGCGAAGATACCATAGGGCCCCCCTTTCTATTTCGCTCGCGTGAAGCTCCAGACTCGGGAACATCGGTGACATCGGAACTCTGAGTCAGAAGTCAGATAATGCGGGTTTGTTGCCTCGTACGTTTATCGTCATCGATCGCGTCTTGTCAGCAGAATAAGAAGCAGCAAAGTCCCACCGAGCTGTGAGTCAATCGTAGCGCTAGAATTGTGGAATGCAATTCTAGCGAATCTGAACCGTTTTCAATCAAGCAAGGAACAGATCCAGAGCCGTGAGTAACTCCGGTGTATTTAATCTCTCGACCGTCCCTTGCCGTGAGTAATCAACCAGCCCACCCTCAACGACGGCTGGACATGATGACGATGAGATAATTTCGGTCAAATTGCACCGTGCACAAGGCAAAAAGGGTAAAGCGCAACCATGAGTTCACCGAGCGTGCAACCCCTGGTTAGCATCACACCCGCTGTATCCTGGGGCTCCATGCTCCGACGGTCGAACGGATTCTTCTGGTTCGCCCGAAAGCCTGTCTGTGTCTGTGACTTAATTATCGTTATTAGCCTTTCTGACGGTGCTTACCGCCGTAGGGCGCAAGCTCATGTGCTCGATGTGCGTTCAATTACGCGAAATGATTTCATCAATCACCGATCAATCGCTGCCCGAACCCGCGCGAGGGTGTGAAGGAATCCGGTCCGGTGGGGGAAACCGGTGGAGGGTTAGTGATTTGCATAGATTGTTGACGCACCCGTTGGGTTGCGGAATCGCGCAAAGTATCCCCAGTCGAAGTTAGAAGCTGGTAGTAGACAGATAATTGACAGGAGTTGGTAGGAGTTTATAGTAAACGGTTCGATCCTTCACACGGGATTGAGCAATAATGTCCAGACTTTTGGGACATAGTGAGACTCTTGAACAAGCCGGACCGGAATCCCAACCACTAGACGGCCGTTTCACGTCACACAAAAACCCATCCCTTAAAAGCAAAAGGTCAAAAAGTCAGTCCCCGAATCCGGAAAACATTTGCACCAAGAACCCGCGAACCGGCGATATGGCGCGATCAAAACATCCGTGAAGCATTGCCGTTTCGTTTCGTGTCCGTGCAGCCCAACGTGTCCATTGTCCTGGTTGTGCAAACAGATTGAATTACGAAACCGAAATTATACCGTCCGTGTAGAACTGGACCGCACTCCGCACCGTGTCCAATGCGAGAACCGAAATTTCGAAGGCAGCGAAAGGGAAAATGAAGCACAAAGCAAATGGGCGAACAAAAAAAAACATCCCCCTCGAAACCCTTCCTTACTCTAAAGCGCGTCTTAAAACTCGAATCCCGGACAGAGAGAGAGAGAGAGAGAGGAGAAAGAAAAGTCAAAGGAAACGTAAAGGTAAATCTTGACCTCAAATTAAGCAAAGGTCGCCTTCGGCTGACAGAAATCACTTCATTCATATGCGCAGCGAGCGAGTTCTTCCGCTTCTTCCGGTCTGGTCACGCATTGTCTCGATCGCCGTCTTGCAAGGGGGCATGTGTATGTATAATTATTTCATCACATCCCGCTTTTTTCTCCCGAAACCCGAACGAAAGTCCCGGGCCCCTCTTGTCAAACTTTGCTGCCAGGTCCGTCCTTGGGCCAGTTCTTCGCGTTCCTTCGACGGGGTCTTTTGTTTCGTTCCTTGGTCCCTTGGTCCACGCAGGGGCCAAACAATACAAACCCACCGAGTCGAGAATGGAAGGATTAACGATCAAACTGGACCTCTGCGCTCACACTCAGACGCGCGGGGATGATCGATGACGATTAAAAAAGGGTTTTTGTTTTCCGTCGGTGCCTTGGAAGAGCATAATTTTGCTTGGCCCAGCTCAAAACACAATTAGCATAGAGGCGAATTGAAGTTTTGCGAATTAAGGCAAATAATTGGAGCTCCCACGAGATAAGCGGCAAGGGGTCGCCATTCTTCTGTTGCCGAACACCAGCGAAAGGGGAAGTCATCATCCCTAGCAGCAAACGTCAATGGAACAACGCAAATTCTTTCCTTATCGCTCGCATCTCGGAACGGTGGAAGTGCGGGCATTGTTTTGCTTTTTGGTTGTTCGGGAAGTTCTAGCAGATGTGATTGTGAGAGATGGAAGGGGAAGAAAAAAACGCATCACAAGTGGTCAATTGAAGTTTGACCAACCGGAAGCTAGGGAAGTGCGTCTCGAGCACACTGCACCGTGAGTGTGATTTGAAGAAATTGATTGAATGAATGTGGGACTTCCGGCTGTAGGTTCGGAATGCATGCGTTGGAATGCAGCGCTGGAATTCCTGCGCGCTGGACATTGGTAAAACCGTGGGAAAAGAATTTCATTCTGAGATTTTGAAGTTTCATAATTTAAGGGTAAGCTTGTGAGAGTAAAACAAAACCCCTTTAAAAGTGTCCCGGGTTGCTAGCGAGCAGATACCGAACAAACAACCACACCACGAGGACCTTCGCTAGTGGACGATGACGACTGCGACGATGACTCCCGGGAGGACACGTCACCCACGCGACGCCCCGTTGTTGTTGATGGGTGTGCTGGTTTTTCCTGCTGGACCTGCTGCTCCCTCGCATTTCTTTCTTTCTATTTAATCGATACCAACAACCAACCAAACAAACCACCCAAACCAACGTTCGCCCTCGCTCAAATCCTCAAGCCTCACTCAAACCACGGACAGCGAGAGCGAGCTCCGAACGTGGAACAGCAAAAATGAGACACAAATAAAGGGGAACGATGACCGGACGATGAAGACGATACACTCCTTCCACAACATCGGGGTTGGGGTCACGATAAGGTGAGCTCGAGTGGCCATCACGAAATAGATGCTCCCGGCGAGTTCAGGACGAGGTAACGGGGACAAAACCCAAGGAAAGGCGAGCAACTGCGCACCAAAAGACACACCATTCGGACACAGAACGGTTGGAACCGACCATAGAAAAAAAAAAACCCGGTGACTCCCTGGCAGGAGTTTGGAAAATCTTCATCTAAATCTTTTCTACCACCTCCAGCAAGTTGGGCATTGGAATGGTCCAATCAGCCAGGGTTTTGGTTGTTGGGTAAAGTTTTCCTATACATGCTACCATGATGCTCGATGTGTCCTGTGAATGTGTGTCCTGACGGGACGCTTCCCAGGAGGGAATGCCAGGTGTGCCCGGGAGTCCTTGATTGGACGGTACAAATTGGACCGGAGCCCACCATACTGCCGATTGTCCACCGACACCAGGAACGTGACCGTAACATACCGCAGGAAGACCGAACCACGTGTGTGTGTGTGTGTGTGCGGACGCCTGTGTGTCCTTCTCGGTGGATAAATTGTATTACAAGAATCGATCAAACTTTGCCCTGACTCCCCTGGCTGGAAGCTCTCTTTCTGACCAAGTTGCTTCCAACTTCCAACGGTACCATGTCCATACGCTACTGTGAAGGGGTTTTTTTTTGGGGTAAGGAAACAGGACGCTCGACTCCTGAAGATGGCGTGCCAAGTGGGATTGACCCGAAGAACCGTTTGGGTCACGAACCACGGTTGGACGTGGTTGGACGCGAATCGATCGGCATAAATAATACCAAAACTAGCGAGAAGAAGGAAAAAAAGACTCAGGGAAAAGCTGTGACCGTAGTCACTTGTCGTTTGGCAATTTTTCCGCAGGCGCCAATGACGCTGCGGAGATCGTAAAACAGCGTGGAAAACGGTACCGTAGAACACACGAGAACACTTGAACTTTGGGTTACGCATCATGTACGTAAAACCAGAAACACGTACATCTCCGAAGGTGTGTGTGTGTCTGTTGTGTGGCGCGAAAAAAAAGGATACAAGCGCGCATCTTGGTTTTGGAGATGTCCTAAACTAGGGCGTTCAAGGGTTCAAGAGGACCATAAAACACAGACGTCTGTCTTAAACCTGTTCTGCGAGAGGTTAAAGAACTTCTTCCGGGTGGTCCTGTGTTTTGGGTGAGGTTGGGTGACCATCACAAGAATTGAGGTCTCGTCCGCAAACACTGGGTGGTCTCGCATGCAGTCGTCATCGATGGCTTATCTGCATCCTTTTGGAAGTTTTTTTTCTTTGCTTCTTCAGTTTTCCAATATTTTCCCCCCAAAAACAGCTTCCGATACCGAAGAAGAACACAATACATTTGTGTCAACACAAGCGGACCCGAGAGGCTTGGTGTCATCGGTACGTGTTCCAGCTTCCCGAGCTGCTGGAATGACGCGCGTACCGTGTCAAGCCTTTTGTTTGGCCAGTCCAGCCTGTCCTCGTGTGTCCCCGTTGAAGGTTAATGAAAAACCGAACCGTTTGTCGGGGCGAGGGAGGCCTGCACGGTGTACAAGTTGTACAAACATACACCGGTCGATTCGGTTTGGCCGGGCCGAAGCCTTCGACATCGCCGAATGATGTCTTGGAAAACTGTTTCGATCAAGTCATTGAGCCACCACCAGCTACCATTTTGTGTGATCTGTAGCACATGGGGGCACGTGCCGTGGTTTTGTTGCCGAAGGCTTCTGTCTCTGCGTTTTAGCTGTTCAAACTGTGATTTGCGTCAATGAGATTGTTTGTTAGCTGCGTGACGGCAGCAAGAATTTGTTGACAGTGTTCTAAGGATGCTTATGCGCGTAGTATATGCATCAGTAGTGTAGAATCGAGACTGAAAACAGCTTGATAAGCAGATACTAAACAAAAAAAACCAAAACAACGAACCCATTTCGCAGATGCATCGAGAGTCTTCTCTTAACTGTACAGGTGGTGAACGAGGAAATGGAGAAGAATGTCTTAATGTTCCAGAACCGACAGCAAGTGTCACTACGAGGTGGAAAGTAGTCCAAAGTGACTTCAAATTTACATAACTTTCGAAAATCTTAAGACTCGTTCACTCTGACAAAGAAGTGACCACTTGGACTCGTTTCTTGACAGCTTTGTCTCGACCTCAACAAGGGAAGACTTACGCCAAGAAACCAACAACCCTAACCAGAACATCTGGCATAAGGGAGAGAGATGTCAAAAAAGCACCTCAAAAAAGGGGTTATGGGTCATTGGACTGGACCTTTGTGGTCACGCGCGCTTATAGTTGATATGTCTTGCGCGAATAAAAAAAAACGCTCCCTATTGCCCACATGTCCATGTCATAATTCTGGCAGTGCAGAAAACCCTACAGGGGAACGAGTCTTCCTTGCTGAAGAACATTACAAAAACATGGGTAGGGTTTCTTGTATCGCCGGTTCCAACTGACCGACGGTCATTTCCGGTCGGGTACCTTCAGTGGAGGTTTTTTTTTTGTTGCCTTCCGAAGGCAGCTATTCTGAAGAAGGCGATTAAAAGAAAAGAAACCCTTTTATTGTCCATTGATGGGTTTTGTGCTCGTGCCACGAATTAACGGATAATGCAACGTGTTGTAAGTGCCGCTCGGTTATGCATGATCGAGCCTGTATAATGGTAATAATGGCTTTATTTTGCTGATGGGACTTTAACGAATAGGGGTGACTGAGGAGATTTAAATATTCCGTGAATGGGTTTGTGAATCGATTGCTAAATGGAAATAATTTTTAAGGATTCTTTAGAACTTATTCAAACTGCTTCGTATTGATCCCTTTTATCAACACACACTCACACCGTCTGAGAAGAAGCGACTAATAGAGCATAGCACATTGACACATCTCCGGAAAACTCCTCCTGGGGTGTTATCTTCCGATGAAGTGTCCTGCGGCACGAGCTAAATCCCAAAGTTCGACCATAACCCTACTACACCGCCTCGAGTCCTATTAATTACCCTTACCCACACACACACACACACACACGCACAAGGATTCTCATGGACGTGTAATCTCACACATGCTCGACGTTACTCGGGCCGAAAACTAGCCGAAAATCCGAAGGACAGCTTCGACATGTTCGTGAACCGTCCCAGAGCGGTTAGTTGTTTAAAATCTGGTCCATCCTGGCCCGCCGTGAAGAGCGCTGATCCCTGACCGAAGACTGCCGAAACGCTTACTAGACGACTAAATGACAGCGAAAAAAAAAAACACCTTGCATATAAATACCTTGTGCGATTCGAACTGCTGGCATTTTGATTCTCATTTTGGCGATTGATGATGCTTTTGTGCCGGTTTCCGCTTCGGGGTTTTTCTTCAACAATTAATACACACACGCACACCGTCTTCTCGACCTAGTTTGTTTTCTTTTCACCGTTTTGTCACAAAAAACTTTTCTTTCCTTCCTTTTTTTAAGTACCCACACATACACACCTCACACACTACGGGCACAAAAGCACACTGACCAGGTTGGGGAGTTTGGGGGGCCCAACATGAAAGCCCAGCTGATTTTGGGCTTCCCTTAGTTTTCCACTCGCAAAAAAACTTTCACACCGCGCCAAGCGTCACTTGGACATTTTTCAGTACTGTTTTACGATCAATTTCACCGGAGAGACACGGTCGCTGCATCGGAGGACTTTCGGGTGGTGAAAAGAAGATGATTTGAACAAAAATGCACGTTTAATCGTAAAATCACTCGCTCAGGAAAAAAAACAGCTGATCCTTTCACGTTTTCCGGCGTTCGTCTTTCACTCAGTTCGCGCCCGTCTTAATTAGCATTTGCAATAGGAAAGAAATTAACACCCCGTGTTTGAAAAAAAGAGAAGCTAGCACAGCCTCGTAATTCCCTCGGAATTTGTGGCAAATAAAAAAAAAAGGACACTGTCTCTCTACCGTCTTCCTGTTGTCACTTCAGACGGAGGCCGCAAGGATGAAAGTACGCTGGGCCCGCGAGAATAAAAGAAGTGGCGCGCACGGGCTTGAATTTCATTCACGAACTGCTTCTTCTCGCGCGGATCGCGCTTTCGCTTCCGGTGTTATCCTTGTACGTTTCGGGGTTGTATTCTCGCTGGGGATGCGTTCCGTAATTGCCGGGGAGGGTTTCCTTTTTTTTTGTATCTCCCGAAGTGTGATTTTATTTCACCGGCTTATTCACAACACTACCGCACGATAAACGGTCACTTTAAACACTGAGCTTTGATATACTTTTTTGTCAACTTATTTAAAATAGTAAAAATACAGTTCTGTGTTGCTCGACACACCATAAAACGAATGATTTAAATGCAGTAGTATTTTCTTGTTCACTTGTCTTGTTAACAGTCTCTTCAGCGTATTTCCAGCTAAATGCTTCACGGCTTAAAATTATGTTGATTTCCTTTTTGATTTGATGATTAATTTTATTGCACAATCTTCCCGAACGATCTCTCCTCTTTTCTTAATTTTCTTGTTTGTATTTCCTTTTCCGTTGCTTCTCGATTTGTTTATTTCGAACACAGGTGTCGTGTTTGTTTTTGCTTATTCCACACTGTCACACGATTGTTTACATCGTTTGTTTATGTTGTCATTCTCCTTCACTTCACAGCGCACAGTTTATAAACAGTGGTGTATCGGCTTCGTTTTAAACTATATCACTATCGCCCGTTTTGCACTTATTGCACTACCGAAGCTCACGGTGCAAAAATTATTCTACGCAAAACGATCAACCGCGGCTAAACGACGGTGACTAACACGGTGCTGCTGGACTTTGGTCATAGAGGCGTGCGCGCTCTCGAACGAGCGAACCGGCTCGCAAGGAACTGACTGACAGACTGACTCGCAGCGGCCACTACCAGCGTCGAGACTGGTCCCGCGCGAGCTGCGTGCGTGTGTGCGGCCCACCAGTCGGACGGCGAAGTCAATATGCACGGCGCGCGCACACACCACCTTCCAAAGAGACACGAGAATTTATTGTGCTGCTGCTGCTGCTTAGACGCACCGCAACGACCGACGTTTGGACATCCTCACTTCGCGACAGTCCGTTTGCATCTAATGTCTGGCAGTGCGCGGTCGTTATATCACCGCCCTTGCCTTTAATGCGCTCCGCAACACTAGCAACACACGCGGGGGTCGTCGCGCGACCGCTCAACCGACCGACCGACCGACCGACCAGCCGACCAACCCTTGTTCCAGAGGGTGAGGGTGGCCTGGGCTGGCGTGCGGGTGCTGGTGACGTGTGTCGGCGGAAGGGGAAGAAGCGGCGACAACGCTCTGAAGACGAACCACACACACACATAGAGCGAAACACGACGGGAAAAACACAAACGACGAAGCCGGCCAACAGTGTGGTGTCTTTTTCACCCTCACGCAGGCGAGCGCGCTCTTTCGCGCTACGACGCGACTCGTAGCAGCAAGGGCCCCCGTCGTAGCTGAAAAGTGCTTGGGCTGGTTGTTTTGCTTCCGCTGCCTGCCCGTGGGCTTTCCAGCGTACGGCCACTCGCAGCATCTCGCGGACGAGTGCGAAGGCGCGAGTCCCCGAGCGCCCGATGCAAATGAGAGTGAGTGCCGCGTGAGCGACCTGCTGCTGATGGTGTGTGCAATCGCAACGCAGCATCCGTCCGGCAGCGGCCGGTCCGAGGTTTTTCCCATCGTGAGTGGAAGAAAACTCTTTTCCTCATTTTCCTTTTCTCCCTCTCTTTCACGCTTTCGGAGGAGGATTCACACATGAGGTTGTGAGTGTGTATGTTAGTGGTGATGACCACACACATGCGTACACACACACACACGTTCAAATGTTTAGATTTTCCCGTTATCCTGTTGAAAAACACACACATACATCAGCAAAATACGAGCCACTAGAAATTTGCATCTGTGTGCGAGTGGTCTTCAACCGCCCTTTCCTTCCAATTCCATTCATCCCACCATTTTCCCCTTTTCGCGTTACACCCCTAACAGAAAGCCACCCCTTCGAATGAGGGATTGTGTTTACCCTTTTTTTGAATTCGCCGTCCTTGTGTACGTCCTGCCGTACGCGCGTTGCAACAAAACACAGCGACGCAACGCAACAACCACAACGGAAATCGCGAAGTCTCGGCGACTCGGCGGCGATGTAGCGGGAACTCAACCGCGTCGCGAATGTGTGGTCAGTGTAGCGCTGCTTCACCCTCTTCGCTATACACACACGCAAAAAAAGGCGCGCGTACACAACCTCGCTGGACCACGGTGGTGAGTTACCCAGACCCCGTAAGGGCTGCTATGGAGGGGATGTTCTCACCCCTTTCGCGGGTGGCACATGCGCACATCCCCAAAACCTGCTCCGTGTGGCGTTGGAATGCTCTCTCTCTCTCTCTTTCCTTCCTTTACGGCTCCCAACCGATGGCTCTCACCAGCCAAAGGCTCTTGGCTCGGCGCAGGGGAAAACTACAACCTACTCGCCCGCTTGGCTACACCGCAAGATCTTTGAATGAAACCCACCCGGGAGCGGGAGTTTGTTTTCATCTCCTCGCCCTTACAGTACCACCGGTGCTACCAAGGATCAGGAAGCGAGTACGGCGAGCTCGGAGGTTATCACACAGACGAGTCCTTGTGTTTTTGGAGGCCAAGTGTTGTGGAGCATTGGGACGGCCGGTGCATATTCATCGCAGACACAGGCTTCTTGATTTTCTTTCCTAATTTCTTTTAATCGTTAACAGCGTTTAACGATGCCCCTGCCCTCTGCAGCGTCCTCTTGCTGCTCTTCATCGCCAGAAGGGAGGACCGTTTTTATTCTTACGGGCGGATGAGTTTTGCGCGAATTCTTCTTTTATTTCCCACTTTTTTCCCTCTCTCTCTCTCTCTCTGTTCAGGTTTGTTGTTGCTTGTCTTCGGGGTTCGAAAAGTGTTTTTGGAGGATTTTTTTGCTGATGTTTTTTTTTTGCTTTGATGAATTTAATTCTTCCCACTACGCGGGCACGGTGTTCGGTACTCCGGAGCTTTCGCTACCAATCGAAACCACGTTCAGGAAGGTCAGTTTTATTGGTGAAACTTTTTAATGTTTTAAGCCGAGCAACATTTTGCTTCCTCTTGGTGAGGTGTTGTACTTTAACTTTGAACCTCACTGGATTGTTATGATTGCTTCTTCTAATAGTTCTAGCACATAGTTGTACAAACAAGGATACACCCAACACCCCGTTTCTTTCTTTACCCACCCGCGTAAATTAGCCTCATTGGTCCAAAAAACCATAATCCCATAAACCAAGAGATCGAGCCCGCGAAAGGCAATCGTTAAGCGTGCAGCGAGTGTGTGGGTGCACTTTGATTGGAAAGTCGTGCCGATGCAATTCGCCCGTACTGAACTGCAGCTTTCGAAGCGGCTCGAAGCAGTTTGAAGAAGGCCAGACCTGCCCTGGTGTTCGGTGATGGGCACGGGAAATATGTTTTGCGCTTTTAATCTAGAGCTGTTACGTGTAGCTCTGTAATTGTAGTTCTCTTTTCTTAAAGACCTTCATTTCTAGAATTTTATTTTAAACAAGGGTTTGATGCTCTCCTCGCAATCGCGGGCTTCTTTTTTCCCCATTGTCCACCGGTGTAATATATGTGCCGGCAAGAATTTCATTACAGCAGATGTAATGCTCCACAACTTCATCCGTGCGTTCTCCAATGCGAAAGTGACTGAGCTTTCACGCGAAGAACAAACGCACCTACTCATCCACCAGGAGAGAGCTCATATGCTGCTTGTTTGCATCATCGTCATCATCGTCAGCAGCAGTTGAGCATATAGCGCGGTCGGTAATAGAGCGATGCAATAAAAATTAAACTTCACGTTTATCACGTCCACAGGATTTATTTACCAATGCTGGCGATGCGATATTAAAAAAATGCGTCGAGTGGGATGGAAGTTGTGTTTGTCTCAAAGGTGCGTTTGAAGTGTTTTGAAGGCATCCTCTCTCACTAGACTTCACGGAGATTTTCTGAGCTGTTGTCGCAATTTTCAACCTCACCAAGCTTTTATATTAGCTTTTACGTTCCACCAAAGCAACGGTAAGGTCCAGATCTGTCTCATCGCTTTTACCAACGGCAGCGAACAAACAACACAAAAACACGGATCGACAACGTGCATTAGAAAGGCATGCCGAACCTCGTCAGCACGATCACGCTTCGGGGGAACATCTTCACGCCGGTGTGTTGTGATCGCGCGTTTAGATCGGCCAGTTCGTGAGTTCGCTTTGGATGTGGTCCGCCGAAGCTCGGTTGGCGCTCGCGCTTCATTCGCTCACGTTTAACAGGATCGCGGCTTATCGGCCGGTGATCTTAGCGGGAAGCGCGTGGAAGGGCAGGCAGATGGTTTGCTTTTATTTCTGCACCACCCAGAGTTGAAAGGGCGCAAACCGGGCGGCTGAAGAACAATAAAATTGCACACCAAATAGTGGACAGCCTGTGTGTGTGTGTGTGTTTGGGTCTGTGGAGGGATGGACACCCTCTTACTCGAGGAAAAAATTGGCCCAAAATGAAGGGTCGACGAGATTGTCCGGGGATGGACGAACAACTGAGACCGTGCAATGAGTCCAATCACCAACAACGATCCCCAAAGATGTCCCAAATCAAATTTCCCAATGACCTTTCCCAACGAATCTATCCCCCCCCCCTCCCCTCGCGCTTCCTTGGTTTCGTGACTAAATCTCGGCCAACGAAGAAAAAAAAAACCCATCGCGATCGCCTTGTCGCCGACCCGTACGACACGATACGAACGTTGGACTTTAATCCCGATCCTTAACGTACCACCCGCCCGGCCATGCGAATTAAACGTCCAAATTACAGCTGATCGATTGCTGATGGCTACCACCAATCTCGGCCCTTCTTCCTGCCGTGCCGAGCGGGCGCGCACGCGTGCTCGTTTGCCCGATTGATCAGTGGGACGTCGACGTTTCCAGAAGAACTTCCAGGCAAGCGTCCAGAGACACGCTCAACCAGTACGCTCGTGTGCGATCCTCGTGGTCTGATATTCAAATTATGTTCGTTACTTGCTCCCCCTTCTCATCGATGCTTGCCCTCTCTATGCCAATGTTCCGACTCGACAAGGTCCAGATGTCCCCAGGGAGAGTCGGGGAGCACTGAAGTTGGTCAAATCTGGACGAGCGTCAATATAGAGCGAGTGGCCGTGCCTTACAGTCCTTTGCGAGCCGTTTCCACCGCAGTCCACCCGCTCGGTTAATCTCTTAATTCGAATCTCGGCCCAGACTCATCGGACATGGTCGAACCGTTCGCCATGGTCGCCTGGTAAGTTCCCGGGAGCTTGGAGATGGAGATGAAAGATGTGTAATTATTTTTCGATGGCCTTTCGTGCCTGATTCGCTTCGTAAGCAGCTTTATCTAAGGCGAAGGAATTGATTGGAGTGTTTCGGTGATCGTCCAATGCCAGGGACACTCCCTGTTCACCGGTACGACACGGAACCGGTCAGTGGGTTCTCTTCCACCTTCAGCGAGTTGTACGACCTTCCGCGCCAGGAACGGACCTCGGCAGCGCGCGTCCGTGTTTCGGACATCTTGGAAAACCGAGGGCCTTCCCTAGCCCGGTACGCTTTCGTTTGTCATTATTACACGCCTGCAGAAATATCATTATTCAATAACGAGATGATTAATTGCCTCCATGATTCATTGTTGACTGAGCTTGGAGTTCCTTTGGCGCGATGGCAACCGCGGGTGCGGGTGGACGCGGTGCTGGAACACCTTTCACGTAAGAGACACGCAGTGTTCCGCCACGGGACACACGTACAACACACCCAGTCTGAGCAGGGAGCGGCCTCGCGGGACAGGTTTGGCGAAGGCTCTCGCAACACAACAGCACACAGTCCCAGTCGTCGAGAAGAGGCGGCAACGGTTTTCATTCATGTTTTGCCTGCCCGATCGATGCTCGCCTGCCCCGGATGGATCAGCGTCTTATGCTTCATTCATGCTTCGCTTTGCGCTGGGTTGCGTTTGCGCCCGAACCGACGGTCAGATATAATTGAAACATTATTTGATAACGCCTGATGAGTGGACGCCAACTTTGGAGCGTGAGGATGGAGAGATGCTAGAGACACTAATTCAATTATCCCCCTGAATAAGCGGACGAAGGTGATCCGGACACCTTACGGGACGTTGATCTGATTGATCGTTTTGTCTGCTTCTTCTTACGAGCTTCGCTTCATCTCGTCGTTCGTCGTCTCGAGCGCATTGGCCGGAAATTGGCCTCCGTTGACGGAGGGTGAGTTCACTCTTCCAGGAAGGCTCCGTTACGACCACATGGATTAAACCATATGCTTCTTGTCTTACGGGACTGGCCGAGAGCGATTCGAGATCCAGAACTGATTGCCACAGGAATCATATTCACCACCATTATAGACCAATTCCTTTTCCAGGAGTTTTTTGTCCGTTTGGAGCTTTATTGGACATTGCAAAAAAATGGAAACAGTCCTCTTCACCGCTTCTCGATCACACAGGAATCGATTAACGTACCATCGCCAGGGGGTCCTCACGAGGATCTCACAAACGATACAGACCCAATCTTTGAATTCATCAAGCTGACCATCCCAAATCGAGTATCGAATAAACCCAATTTCAAATCTTCAAACCCGTTCGGCCTCTCGAAGACCTCAGAGGTCAGCTTTCGTAGGATGATTAGAAAAAAAAGGGTCAAATGAGAAACATTCTTTGTGGCTTGTTTGCTTGTTACGACCAAACAAAAACACCACACTCCTCGCTTTTGATTGACGAGGGACTTGGCAACACAATGGGGGATTGGTGTTGGGTGCTGCCCCAAAACTTCGAAGAAGAACAGCTACGAGTCCGCTGGACAACTCCAGTTGTGGACCAACAACAGCTTTCAGTGTTTGGGATGACCTTTATCGGGATTGAAAAAAAAACTCAGGGTGTAGACGCGAAAGCTCGTTTGAGAAGGGTTTTGTTGGTCAAGGTTTTCTGGGAGGATGCATCACATATCGGTGCGGGACATGCTGTTAGGATCTTTGTTCTGGAAATTGAACTTCTTTCGAGGGTTTTTTTTTTGAAGGAGTGAAATTGAATGTGATGTAAAATTGAAAACGGTTTTGTACGTCTGACCGTGAAGTTGCAGTATGGACGATGGAGTTCCAATATTTTCCAATGCAAATTCCAAGCCACTTCCAAGAAGTTTCATTTGCATGGGGTCTCATTAATTTGTATGGGAATATTTCTGATCCAGTCAAGTCCAGTCTTAATTTCTGTTAAATTCTTGTCTGTCGTCTCCTGACGACAGTCGGCCGGCATCGCTGTCAGTGGAGCTGACAGGACAGGAATGGCCCCATCGAGCACCGGCCAGACGCGACACATCTGGACCACATGTGGCTTAAGTACAGGTCACAATACACACGCATCTTCCACTCTCGCGACTAGCTCCGACTTTTTTGTTGGTATTTTGTGGTTAGTTTTTTGTTTAAACTTTTACTCTCAACGGTCGAGATTCCGAATCCAATCTGGCACCCGAAAACCAGCACTCTCCGCTCCTTCCTTCCTTGTCACACTTCCCAACAATGTTTCATTTCGGTTGGCTCAGTAACACTCGTCGCTCCTCTGTGCTCTGTCGCCGAAATTATTCCAAAACGAAGAATTCAATGTCAACTGCCATGCACAGTGCGTCCGGGTAGAACCTGGCCCGCTCTCGCTAGGAGCCCATTGCTCGATCTGGTAAATCTCAAGCGTCGCCCGGCTGGTTGGCCTCCTGTAAGTTTTTCGGAGTTTTTCCCCGCGAAGAAAAACCCGCGTCCAACCGCAGACCACAAGGAAAAGAGGCATGCACCAGACCAGCCATCCCGAAGCGGGTTTTCTTATTCCGGAGCTGTGGTTTTCCTTAGCGGTACGGTGCACTGGTGTGGTTGATCTGAAGATAATTTATCGCCCGGGCTTGCATACGCGCAGCCCAACATGTGTTTCCCATTATTCAAGCGGTCACTGTCGTGTTTTTTTCCCTCTCTGGGTTGTTGTTCGCTGTACGCATAAGTGTCTTCTTCGCTACCGGTTGTGCATCAGTGAGACCGTGTCCTGCCGAGGGTGCGGTGAAAAGATGCAAGCGTGGAGCGTTTTTTTTTTTTGTGTTGGTCTCTCCTGCAAGTGTCGTCAGAATGCATATGGCGGTCGGTGCAACAATCTTGCAGGGGTTTCCATTCTTCAATGACGATTTATTTTAAATGTTTGAAGTAATATTTCCTACGTTATTTTAAAATTAAATGCCTTCAACAGAAAAGGCTAGTTACCTTGAAAAAATTATTTCAAAATATTAAACTTTGTTTACGCAAGTTCGGTAACGATACAGCAACCCTGCAATCGGCACCCAACGGTAGAGATGAGCCGGATGGGCACATCTTGGAAGGTGATTTTTTTGTGTGATCAGATCCGGACCTTTTATGCCAGAATGTTTCCCCCTTTTTTTTTTGGCTTTGGTAAGTCCAGTGCCCGACCGAAAATCTTCCGAGGGGTGCCAGTACAGCGGGACAGAAACGAACCGTCATAATCACGGATGCCATCACTTGAAATGCTTTTAGGAGTCTTCATCCGTTGTCAATTAACACGCCATCCTTTGTCACTGATGCAACAACGCTCAGCTGCGTTGGACGATCGGTGGTGCATTATGAGACTGTGTGTGTGTGACAAATACAAAAAATGCGGTTTCGTTAAGCCGATTCGCTGACTGACGGATTCCATACTGCCCATGGAGATGGAGCAGTAGTTGAGTAAAAAATATTCTAAAATAGCTATTATATTAGTACAACAATTATAAATATTTTATTATTGAAACCCCATTTTCAAAAGCAAAATAATAAAACTCTGTTACCATGGCAACGCCCCACGGAAAACTAGACCAAACGAGAAAAACACTGGCCTAAGACACTGCATTGACGGCGTTTCCACGCATCTCAATTACGCTGGCCGGGACCTAGATAAGGACGCGTCCTCTTCGAACCATCCACAACAAAACTCGACCGCCTGTCGGTTACGCTCTCGTTACGCGTTGCCCTTGCACTCGAAAATTATGGATTTGGCTCTATTTTTGGGCCTACCGGTGTCGTGCATCTTGCGCTGCGCCTGTGACGCTGACTTTGAGGTCTCGCAGTCGAACAGAACCTTGAAGACGCACCGAGCACCAACTGGGAGAGCGAGTCAACCAAGGGAGACCGCACCGAATCGTTGAGGGGTGCGCCGATCGCTGTACACATTGCGATCACCCGATCGAAGGGTCCTAAATTTAGAGCACCGAACATCCACCGACATCGGACACCACCTCCTCCTTCCCTTTCGCTCACTTTCATGGCGGTTGCTTAGTGATCGACTTTAAGGTTTGTTAATTGTCGCCTGGTCCCACCATGCCCTGGCAGGGGCCGTTTAAATCAAACCCCCTTTCGCCGTACGATGTGTGCGGTACCATAAACAGCCCGCCAAGATTTCAACGGATTATCCGCTTTGAAGTGATTTGGCATCAGGCGGCAGCCTCCAACACGGGCCACCTCGTCTGATGTTGCCGGCCTGCATTTTCGTCCACCATGCTGGGGTGCGACCAGATGCAGCAAACCTCCCGACACGTACACGCGCAAAAATCTTCCCTCCAGGAAAAAGTAAAACCTCGCCGAATCGCGCAATAAAGCCATCGGGCGACCCTTTCTGGCGGTTGTGTGTGTGTGCGTGTTTTTTTTGTGAATTTTATTGTCGCAGAAGGAAACAGCCCGCCATTGTCGTGTTGCGGTGGTTTTCTTAAGAATTTCGTCCAGCTACTTGAGGGAAGCGAGAAGCAAAAAAGCAACAAAAAAATGTCATTCGGTGCACCGAAAGTGCAAGTAACGGGCGGCATGCCACAACCACGATGGTCGCCATTTGTGTCGCGCGCATGGTCGAGTAATTTATGCAATTTTCCTGAAAGTGACATTTATGATGTTTTGCGCTTATTATGCGACTCGGTATTCGGCGCTCTTTGCATGTGCATCCGCCGCCGTCTGTGGCGGTTTTAATCGATTTAGAGCGGGTTCATAGATTGTACTGATTTTGTGCAGGATAGGGGAAAGTTTTTTTTTAATGATTTTTCCTTGTGGAGTGCATCAAATATATTGCTGGTGGGATCACTCCTTCATTGTTGACTGTAAAGCCATAGAAGAATAGACTTAAAGAATTTTATTCCATGTGTACTACCTTTTTTTACTTCTCCACTCTTAACACCTGTCGCGACGGACAAAGCAGGGATTACACAGAACATTTATAGTCCCAGTACTCCCATACATGCCTCTGAGACATGGACTCTGTCCAAAACTGACGAAGCCCTCTTAGCCGCGTTCGAGAGGAAGATGCTCAGATGGATTTTAGGCCCCGTATGTGTGGAAGGACAATGGAGGAGCCGCCACAATGACGAGCTCTACGAGCTGTACGATGGTCGTTCTGCGAATTAGACTCGCCAGGCTCCGGTGGGCTGGTCACGTCATGAGAATGACACCGGACGACCCAGTCTTAAGAACCGTCCTTTTAAGCCGTCCACACGGACAGAGGAGGCGTGGTAGTCCCAAATTGAGATGGAGTAATGGCGTTGATGCTTCCGCTAGAACGGCCGGGATAACGGATTGGCAGACGAAGGCGCAAAACAGTGAGCGGTATCGAGGATTGTTGCAGCAGGGCAAGACTACGGTCGGTTGTAGCGCTCATAAGTAAGTAAGTAGCCATGTCAGATATCTCCGCGATATCTCTTACGGTATGGCACTCTGGCCAGTAGTATAACATGGTTTTGTACTCCACAAACTCTCAGAGAAGCAAGTGACCCTTCCATATATCAATATCTGATCCTGATCCGACGTATAACACAACAGCAGTCGGTTGCTTACCTTAGCTTCGATTTCTCAGGAACATCCTCAATTTTGTCTGGACAAATGATGCGATCTATGTGGCTATTGGAGAAATCATCAATCAACTCTCAATCGGTAACCAGGATTATCTGTTGTTTCTTCCACCAGCTCAATCGACGATTCGTTAGAAGAAGTCACTGATACTTCCTTTCGGCCTTCTGTAAGTCTCCTTTGATATCTCTCCTCTAATATTAGATTTTTCAGTAAAATTGGATTTCTAGACAAGTTTCCTGATGGAACGTACCGGGACGGAAGGACTTTGACTTGTTATTTGAGTCTTTGGACCTTCCCTACATGGCTTTCATAGCTAGGATTTTACCCACCTGGGATAGATCTCAGGACCTACCGTGTTATAACCGTGGACGCTATTTCCTCCGCCATAGCAATTCTAATGTAATACTCCTGAGTAAACATAATCAAGTCTTGCTGTCTACTAAGTAAGTGGAAACATGTGTAGCTGGTAATCCAGTTGAGTAATTTTTCGTTTTTTGTTTGCCGAACTCTATAATTTAGATCAATTATTTATGAGTCACATACACAACGGAAACATTCCTCAACATACCTGTCACACTGCCAACGAAGCAGTCCTTGTACCATCGCCATTGTCATATTTAATTAAACTATCACCCATCGGTGAGTCACGCGACGTACAGCAATCGAAGCACTCCAATCGAACGCGCCATTCGTTTGCTTCCATCAGCATTCCACCGCCTAGAAGCGGTCACGAAAAGATGGCCCCCGTGATTCACACCGTGGCCGTGTTCAAGAATAGATTCCTGCACACGAGTAGACGCTTCTCGTTGCATTCCAAATCGCACGCCAGAGGCAAACAAAGAAAAAAAAAAGCTAATAGGAAAAAGGACAATGGGAACCGGCTCCGATTTCATCGACCCAAAAAGACGAAATCGGCAGCCGCCGTGCGTCCTCGAACCGATAGCCACGACACGGCAAGGAAAATGCCGTGCTACGGTCGGGAATCGTTCTTCTTCCGTTCTGATGACACTTCCTGCCTGTTCGCAGTTTCGAGTGCATCCGTGCGTTCCCATCGCCGTCGAGCTGTCGGTCTGTCCGGCCGGAGCCGCGAGTCGACAGGAGCGGCGACTGCCGTGGCGACCAGTGAAGCGATGAAATGCACATGTGCATCCCGTATGGTGCACGTATGCACGTCCCTGCATTCCACGGCTTGTGTCTCCGCGTCGTGTCCGATTGGGGAGGAAGGACCCGGTTCAGGAAAGCATCCCACAGATGGATGGACGATGCTGAAAATCACCCGGCATCAGTCAGCGTCTTGGCAGCGGGATGCACTTTTCTCCCCACTCCATCTCTCCCACTTCCCCCCCCCCCATCCTATTTCCCAAACTGTCCTTAGGAGGGGTTGATTTTTTCCCTTTTTCCCGTTTTTCTGTTCACTGCAAACACACTCGTCCAAGGCAGTTTTCCTTTCACGTACTCCCTTGGACCCCCATCCCCTCTCACACCCTCTCTCTCTCTCTCATGCATGCATTTGTTTTGTTTTCGGTGACAGTGTTCATGTGTGTGTGTGCGTTAAACGGACGTGGCAGTGTGGACCAAGCTTCATTATGGTTTAAAAATGGTAACAACCGAATGGGAAAATCAACAAAAACAGATCTCGCTCTCCCGTTCCGAACGCGCCTGGGTGATGATGCCGGGGGCCAACGGGCCAAATGCCACCTTGCACCACCGCCCTCTCCTTCCACCTCTTCTGCTAGTGACATTCGTGTGTGTGTGTGTGTCTGTGAGCGAGTGAAAACCCCGAGCAAAGAAGGAAGGAAAATGAAGGAAAACCGTACCGTTCGTGCGAGGCACCGAAGTGTGTAGATATTTTTATATCTTGTGTCCCTCGCCCAACCGACAGAAGCCACAAGAAACGCACAGAGTGCAATATGCACCGGTGCATAAGTGCATCGATGCACACACACACACACGCATACGCGCAACCACTCAGGCAGCCAGGCAAGAACGCTTCCACTGGACAGTATGCAAGTGCGTTGTCCTCCTGTGGGATGAGAAGCGCACGAGAGGCCGTGATGGAAAATGAGGCAGGGTGGAAAAAACATGAACCAAAGCCCTCGCCCTGTCTCTTTTGCCCTCCGGTTTCACTGCCACGGTGCGGTGTGTCGTCCTTCAGGCAGGGAAAGGAAGTCGCTACGTGGAAAAGAGGATGCACTCGATGCGAGGAAAAACTCCCCCACGCTGGCACGGCTAGGCTGGCGGTTGTGTCGGTAGGCGCATTAACATTGAATGATGTCCACATTCGGTCCATATCGGTCTCATGATTAAATGATGCACGGGTTTTCCTGCTTTTCTCGGTGGAGTTCTGCGCTCGGACACGTTCGTTAGGGTGTGGAGCGTAGCCAAGGTGCATCCTGGAGGATTATCGTACGACGGACGAGAATTGGGCTGGTATATTGCAACGCGAAAGCTTTCTGCTAGAGTTGGGAATTCATGGCATAGACGAGTAGGTTATATGCTTTATGAACTTTATATTAAAGTAGAATTTTAAGAACTCTTACCAAACTTTTTGGAGCATTGATTCCCCTTATTTTTGGCTCTACAGCCTCGACCGATTCTTGTCTGCCGATTCTGGCTTGTTTGACATGATTTTAGTCTGGATAGTCAGTTATGTGTATGAAAGAGTTGTGATTAGGATAGGAATAAGCTCAAATTTAGGTACTAAAAACTGTCCAGTTCAGTTCAGGAAGAACCAGTCCAGGACATTCCATAAACTGTGTAACTATGATGATTACTAACCTAAAGATGGTCCTGTTACGATATTCTTTGCTTTCAAGTTAATGGACGAGAAGCTGCCGGAAGCTGCAGCCATAGTCGAAAGTTATGGAGGATTATGTGACTGCCTGATTGAAGACTTGCTTATAAAAATCCTTCGCAGCATCTTCCAGGACGATAATTCTTGTTTCTAGGGGATATCTTTAGAAATGATTAACTGAGATGATGGTAGCCTAAAACTAGCTGACGAATGGAGATTCTTGTTACAATATTCCTACAAAACAAATCATAAATGCTCAATGATAGTCTTCCAATCTGATAGTTCTGATGCACTTCCATGAGAAGGATCGGATACAAACACTCTCTACTAGAAAACCCTCGGAAACTCCGGGGGAAGTACTCTGAGGTCCGTGTAATGAGTTGCGTGGTTGTATGAGTTGCTGTATTAGGTTTGTTCGCAATCATACGCTGGAGAACTCGGTTTCCATTTCACTCCCTGAACTCGGACTCGGCAAGGGGTCTCCATCCCTAACAAAAAAACCCCCCGGGTGGGATGATGCACACTCTTTTCCTGCTCAAATTTTGTTCAATTGCACCGCAGCAAAAGGTACTGCCGACGTACGATGCAATGCGAATGTGACGAGCCCGACCAGGAGGCTCACCGAGCGGCGAGTACACCGAGTGATATATGGCTAACAAACATGCGGAGTAGAATCTTTAGACATTGCGCAAGGAAAGCGAAAAATACAAAACGCCATGCATGCCCATTGCGTCCGTTGCGTTTGATGGAGGCCTCTCCTGCGACCGACGGATACCATTAGCAATAATCATTACCACCAACACACACACTTGTGCCGGCGTGTGTGCACGACGCTTCTCTAACGGAAAAAAAGGAAAACTCTGCACGAAAACAGCAAACAAGCGGGGCGGGGTGCGCGATCTCGGGGTGCATGTGAGCGCATCAAAATCCACTCCACAAAACAGTGGATTCACTTAGCCAAAGACGGGCGCGAAACGGGCGAAACGAACGACGCACGAGAGTCCCGTTCCGGTAATGATCATTTAGTGCGGTGGGACCGGTGAGCCCTGGCTGTGATCATGATCGGCTTGATGATCGTTATTATTTAGAAATTTATGACGATGGCGTAAATTAATCGGCACAAACGGTGTACCGCGATCGTAGGGCGATTTGGTGAGATTTTGTGTTTATATACGTGGTTTGCCTGGGTCAAAGCCTGGGTGACTGCGAGCCTACTTACAACTGGACTTGTTGCCCTGCTAGAAGGTCTGTCTTTGGTGAATGAAATATGCTAATGTTGCAAGTTCCGGCCATGAATGAACGCGTGCGGGATCAATGAGTGGTCGCGCCGTGAAATTGTTTATGCTTGGCGTGGAGAGCAAAATGTTTACAGAACACAGGAATTGTTGTTTTGTGGATAAAAACCGGAAATGGGAATTGAGGTTGGTTTGCAGGTCCGAATTGCGGCTTCGCAAAACCACAGACAGCTGGGCTAGGCTGTTTTAATGTTCACACATAGAGTCCACGATGATGATCTGCTTATGTTTATCGAAACATGGTCAAAAATAGCTGTTTTGTTTGAGATCAGGCAGACGATTCCAAAAAGGGCAAATCTTCAACTAACCCAGCGATTGTTGGAAGATTGGCTACACAAATAAAGAAGCCAGTTATGGGAGGACAAATTAAGCAATCGCCCCCAATCGAAACCATTCCCTCTCATAAATCGTTTCAGCTTACAGCTTAACGAGCTTACGCCATCGGAATGTCTGCCAGAGCCAAAGGTGCCCACTTTTAATCGATTGTTGCAATTGGATAAACAAAACCGTTTATGGGTACCGATCGGCCAGATTCATTTATCATCCTTCATCTCTGCAGATTTCCGTTGCGATTAGATAGAAATAAACGAAATCGAATCTTCATCGTGGCTTACAGCTGCGAGGATAAATGAGTCTAATGTACTTCAGCAGTTAAATATCGTTAGTTATTATAAAATATACCTAACAATAAGTAAACAATCTTCTTCAAACAATATTGCACCTCCCAACGAAATGACTTCATTCGCAATAGCACTAAATTGATGGGCTCATCTGTGCAAAGTGTCGCCAGAGGAAGCAAACAAGAAGCCTGTTCTGCGACGACAGGATCGTGGCTGATGATCGGCATCGTGATCTGTGAGTTGGCGAGTGGAGAGCACCGTACCGTGTCCCAAATCAGGGCCAGACATTGCCATTGCTACGATGATGATACGCTCGATCTAACTAGACCCGACGGCACACTGAATTTCGCGTTCGATTGCGCGGGAGGATGATCCGCCAAGAAGCATTGCATTCGACTGGGACGGTTTTTGTTCGTGACTTCTTCCCACCGTCCTGTCGGTCCTTCAGAAAAACACCAACAGCAGCAAAAAAATGCCCTCCCCAATCCGATCTGATCGTTTGATATTTTCCCTTCTGGTTCTGGTGTGTGTGTGTAAACGAAAAAGGTTATTATTGATGGTCTCGTGCAGATTCTGTCCCATTGGAATCGTCGACAGACGACACACACGGTACAGAACGCCTCGCAGAATGCTGTCATCGGCACTCGTCCAAGCGGGCCAAACCTGCTGCCGGATGGAACCCGCGGCCCAGGCCAGCAGCTCAAACGCACCACCGTGGCCACCGTGCCACCCGATTCTACGTAATAGATCATTACCCGACACCAAACTGCCTACAATTTGCGTGGTCAATTAAAAGCCGGTTTGCCAGCCGTGGGCCGCCAGCCACCGGGGACAATGACTCACCGACACGCCACGATGCCTCAGGTTGGTACGGTTCCATAGCGCACCTTAGGGTCTAGGCTAGCGGTAACTTTACGCAAGGCGCGCATCGTCTAAGGTGCCGCCGGGAAATTGACCGGAAAATCGGTGCCCGAGCTGTACGGGAAAAACGCGTCAAATGCTCAACCCCAAAAATGTAAAGCGCGCCATCCTTCCACGAGCCCTCAAAATCCGTTCGTCCAGAAATGAGCTACGATTAGGCTACCGGGGCCTTCGTGATTCCTTCGTGAAGTTTCTCCCAAAAAGCTAATGCGTTTGCGATGAATCTGCCAATGTGTGCCGGTTTGTTTGTTTTCGGTGCGCTTAGCTGTCACCTGTCAACGAGCGGGCTAGAAGTCGAACAAATCGCTCAAATCCAACGGCATCAGGACAGCAATCATCATCAGTGTTTTAGGTCGTCCAAAAGAAACCCGGCCCGGGGAAGAAGGTGCCGTCATCGCGATGTCATCGCGCCTGCCGTTCCCGCACTGGGTGAAGATATCAACGAAGAATAGTGAACGGAGAGCAGCAAGCGAAGAGGACAGCAACTCCAATCATCGGTAATTACAACGATTGAATTGCTCGGGTCTCACCTTTACCCATGCCCAAGGTGTTTTGGATGCGCTGTGCGAGCACGCGCGCACATCAATATGACATTCTGCTGGGTTTGTTTTGATTTGGGGCCAGCTCGGGGGTTGGGTTTCCCAGCACTGCAACGCCTGACGGCACATGGCGCGCGTGTGTGTATCGGCCAGCGACATCAACCCGTTCGCACCTGACTGACCCCGGCCCAGCGAAAGCTCACGAAAGATCAAGACCACTTTGCTCCTCTTCCTTGCCTTCGTACTTCGGTGGCTTCGGAATGGTTTGGGACCAGGGAAACGGGGCGGACAACGTGACAGTTGTCGTGCGGTTATTTTCCACTTAATTTCCCAAAGCACGGCTAGAGAAAAGCAACGGAACTATAGGCCATGGAAGAGTTGTTTGCCGGTACTGTACGGGTAGGAAAATGGCCAGAATATGAACACAAAACTAGGTAAACATTATCCTAACTGTTTACTTAGTTGCTGTCAGAATTGATTTGCGCGCTCGCTCCTTAATCGCTTGGAAGACAAATTAGTCTTGCGGTGACGTTAACAAATTTCCAATGGTTACTACGATCCACTTGCTGTCACCTGAAGCTGTGGGATATATTTTTGACCAACTCTCTGCCTTTTCCACTGTCCAGCAGGCGTTTCTCGCTGCCGGACAACTTCTTGCGAGACAAGTACAATTTGTCCATTCACTTCCCGCTGGTATGGCCACTCGGTGAACCCTCAAGCGTAAGTCGTTTGCGGCCCGTCTTAAGCGTCCCGTTTTCCGTTTCCGTTCCTCATCATAATTGGTCCGTGTTCCGGCTTTGTGGTCACGCTAAGTGTGCCCAACCATAGCGCACCGGCAGCGAGCGCGCTTTGGCGACACGCCAGCCGACCGATTGTCATCGGAACTCGAGTCCAGACCGGGACTCTGTAGCTCCGGGGGCTCCGTGCCCGTGGACACTGGGAAAAGAGCTTTTCTATTCCACTTGCCGGCGTTCATAGTCAGTGGTTTTATCTGAAGCGCGAACAAACACACCGCAAGCAGCCAAGAAGGAAAAAATGCCAACTCTCTTTGCGGTGACGGACATAATTATGATGACAATACGGATCGCGTTCCGGTGCGCTACCGGGCGTTGATCGTCCGCTGATGCGACTGTTCGCCAAGATTCAGCGGACATTAGGCGCAAAAAAAAACCGAGCGCGTGTTGGTAGGTAAATCTTCTGCTGTACAAGCTCGCGTATTAGCTGTCGGGCTTAGTAGTACCACCGCAGGTAATTGGACGCAGACGAATGCAGACGACCTACGGCAAAACCTCACTGTTTGCTGAAGCCTGAAATTGACTACGCTTCTCCGGGTGACCTTTTCCCTCTGACTTGGCGCGGGGACGGGCACGACATTCCGAACAAGCCCACGGAGAACGTCCCGAGCGCGACATTTTATTGGAATTGAATTCGACATGTCGCAAAAACCGAAAGCCGAAGAATATCCCAAAGTCCCAATCGCGCAATGAAACAAATGGTTATGACATTGCGTTTGAGTTCTGCTCTCGAGCATCACTCTTCAGTTCCTGTACAATCTATTTCTTGTCTACCAGATCATGTGTAAGAGGACTCGGCTGATAACTGATGTCATCCCCTTTCTGGCAGCTCGGTGAATTAGAAAGGTTTTGGGGGATGGAACTGTGCCCTTTCGCGATGCGGACGTGACCGAGCGGGGCTTGAAGGAACGAAACCAAACAAGCCCAAATGTAGAAATGGCAATCAGTGCAAGGTGCAACCCCTGTAGGCCATTGCAACCACCCGAGAATCACATATCTGGCATATCTTACCGCTCGAGACAGTGTCAAGGAGGGTCAATCCCAATCCCGAGGCTCCAGTCCAGCCCGTAGACCGTACGGAAAGTTCTCGACTTCGACCTACGGCACGTCAGCCAGCCCAGTCCGTTACATCATCGATCGCACGAGCTGTGCGCCTCACCGATGTCATCGTGAACGTCATCTTCCACCGATCCGCACCCGGGATGACAGCTGCAGGCGTCTTGAGGCCGCGAACATCGACAATATTCGAGCAAACGAAGGAAAAAAAGCTCACCCTCGCCCTCCGAACGGCGTGCAGAAGCTGCCCATACTTTCGCGAACTACAAATTGTTGGCTGGCCGTGTCGAGCGGGAACGAAACCCGTGGTCGCGGTCGTGTTTGTTCCCGCCATCGATTTTTCGGTAAAGGTCGCCTTCACGCGGGTGCGCATCTTCAGCTGGTACGCGCACGAACTGACGATCGGTGGCGATGGGCCGAAGGTGACAGAACGACGACGAGTTTGACGCTTTTCCAGTCGGTCGTGAGATTATCGCCACCAACCTGGAGACAGACGCTACACGTGCGCGAGCATGCGTTGCTGATGCATTCAAATGCAACACGCCTCTGCAGTTGCACACGCAGATTGCGCACCTTGACGGTGAAAGGCAAATGTGTGCAAGGAATTTGCAACGGTATGCCCGTTCGATCGTTCCTTTTGCCTACCGTACATTCCTATTCGACACCAACTGGCAACTCGATCTTTTGTTCGCCGCTGCTGCTGTCACTCAACACCCCTGGAGGATGACGCGGACACGTTCAATGCGTCTGGGATGTCTTCAGGCTGCTTCAATCCCTATGGCATCCGTTTTTTAGGCAAAAAACGAACTCCAGCGATCGACCGGGTAGCTGGGTGCGATAAAATCGACCGGGCCAAGGTTACGATTGATCTTCGTTATTCGATACACCGTGTATAGCGAGCGCTGGCAGGACAGTTTTGACAGGTCGCGTCTAGATCGGACGGTTGCAGATAATTACTACGCTGGAGAGGCGGGCGGATAGCACTCACTTGCACAGGGAACAGTCGTTTGACAGAATGTGACAAATTGGATCAATAAACGTGACGTTGCACAATGGATTGATTTCTTTGGCTCGGAAGCTGCAACGGTTGTGTGTGGAAGGTGTTAAGAACAGCTGGCAGTGTGTTTGATCGGTTTTCGTAGATTATTTCGCATTTTTTAAGCAATGCAAGACAAAACGTCGCTTTGCAGGGTAAAATCGCTTAGGTTTATTTTGAAGCTTTACAAATTGGTCGGCACAGATACATAATCATTTCATAAATTTTTATCCATTCAAAAGTGAAGGAAGAACGCTTTTCATTAAACAATCTTTCTCTTCACTGAAGCAACTTCAAGTGACCACATTCACGCATTGATGAAGCATTCAATCTACCCACATCTTTATCGGAATGTTGTGTTTCTTCTTTTGCTTCAATCATATTTAAATCACTTTTCTAGCATTTACCATCCTTCCTGGTGCGGTAAAGCGGACGGAGCGCGCTCAAATCTATTATCCCACATTTCACTTAAACTGCATCGCGGTCAGTCATCGTCTTAAAGCTGCCGGCCACAACACTGCCACTGGCCCATAAGATCGATAGTTTATAGTTCGGTTGATTTATTTACCATTTCTCCCGAACCATCCAATGTGGCCGGGCGTCCCCCGGTGACGACCACTAAGCTGCATCATTTTCCGGCATCCCCAACACAGCCCGAAACGGTTGCAGTATGCCTGGTAGCATTGAGTCTTTCACCACCCGGGCACCGACCGACGCTGGGGTGCCCGATTATGGTAATCCCGGGCAGCCACCAGGCACCACCACAAAGTGTTCAATTTAGCATAATAACTCATTACTGTCTGCCCGCGAGTCCAGCACGAAGTCTTCGGCAAACGCAGCCAAAGCCACAAAAACTCGCCCCGTCCGTCCGTCATCGGCGAGCCACCGATTGAACCGCCGTGTGTTTGGTGAAGCGTACCGAAGAACGGAACCTCCACCTGAAGGTAATGGCGATAAAGCTGTTTGCCGTAACAGCTCCGGCGGTACCGGTGATGATAGCAATTGATCCCAGCCGGGGTTGGAAAAAGTTGGGAAAATGGTTGTTGGCGATCAAGTTCCTGGCCGGGCCGGGATTGGTTCGAACCGAAAACGACGTACCGTGACGTGGAATCGATCCCGTCGTCGGGCGTTTTTCGGCGTTTGATTAATGAAAGTCGGCGATTGCGTAAAGAAGCTGGATTGAATAAATATTTTCACTCAACCGATTCGGATGCTGCTGCCGGTACCGTTGCTTGCAACATTCTACCGTTCACCTTTTGTAGATCCTGGTGCTAGATCCAGGCAAGGGAAACGGGCGAAATTGGATGCCGTACGAAAAACTATCCTGCAAGTCATCGGTACCGATCGAATATCCTTGAACAGGGACCTCGACGGGTATCCTGACGTTCCTCAGTACGGTCCGAAATAGCTGCTTCTGGTCGTTAAATACACCCGCAAAAACCGATCGGCATCGATGATCGTCCAGACCCGGGTCCAGACGGACTGGACTGCGTAAGGTTCCAGCACCAACGCTTTTTCCATTAATTTCTGTTAGTTCCACACGGTTATGAAGAGGAATCGGGTGAAATTTCCACCACGTCATCGTCGAGATTGTTTGTGGAGCGAAAAGTTTGGCCGTCGCTTGTTCCTTTGTTGTCCGAGCGACAATTGCGTCCAATGTCTCTGGTCAGCTTCGGTTGTCAAAAACTGCGCACGGTGCGAAACAATAATTCACATGATTGATGATCAATCTGGTGGTACAATCGGAGCGTCGTTCGGAGCAACTGCTCAATCATTTTCGCCCATCATCGGCACAGCGTCCACCGGTGTGTCACGCAAAAAGGTCGGAGACCACCGGCCAGTCACAACACACACGGCCGTCTCCAGCTCTCGGGCCACAGATATCGGGCCATCTAACACGGACAGGATAATCCTTATTATCGTTGTCCTTATTAGCCGGCATAATGACACTCTCCTGCGAAAACAAACGTTCCACGAACGGACGAAGCTCGTGTGAAAGGTGGATACGATCCGAGCTCCGTTCACATCCATCTAAGGAGTAAATAATTGTCCCAAGCTTAACCTTCGCAGATTTTTTCTTCCTTCTCCGATGGATGGATGTGAAATCGGAGAAACATGCTCTTTGTCACCAAAATTGTCCAATCAAGGTACAAACGCGCTCAGGAACGTTCGTAATCCACTAATGCCATGTACTGGGCCTAAAGCAAAAAAAAAGAGGAAAACAAGAAAAACACACGCTGGAGTTCCCAAAGCATCGATAAGCATCAGTTGCAAGAGGTCCTTTACGGCGGTAGGCATGGGCCGGTCGGTAGGAAGAAAAGGCAGACGAAAATTACGCTTATTAGTCGAGAAAAGTGGCACTCGACGTGGCCGACGCAACCAACAAAGGAATGTCGCCGTGCAATGGTTTCTCGTTTTCTATTGCAACAAGCAACTCCTACAATGGAACGCTTCTTGGACGATCCTTGTCATAGGACGGTGAGGTTCGCCGTGCCGCTTACCTGAGCGATTGCCCCGCATGAGCTGCAATGTATGGAGCGAATGTAAATGAATGTGTACGCCTCGCTAGGAAACCCGGGCTGCCTGGGGAAAAAAAAGAAGTTCGATGAGTTTAGTGACAGCGGGTGGATGATGAGCGTGATGATGGATCGATGATTGCTTTTCAAAGCCGGGCACGTTTGCAGTTCGGTGCAGCAACATTATGCCACCAAGATGTACGCCGTGAGATGTTCCCAAGCTGATAGACACTCGCAGTTCCTTGTTCTCTTGGATGCTGGCGGGCGGGCGGGCGGGCGTCCCAAACTGTGGTCCCAATGTTTGCAAACAACTCGGTGACACGGCGATGAGCTGATAGCGAGGGATTTCTGACCATTGTTTGTCTTCTAATCTGGAGCTGGATTAGAAAGTGGGAGTTGGCATAAGCTCATCTCCATCCTAGATCGCTATCAAAGTGAATTCCTCGTGAGATATTTGAGAAGTCCCAAGGCCACGGATCTCTCCTAGAAGTAACCTTCTTTAATGTCACAACCGGACTGCCGTTCATTCATTGAGATCTCACAGCGCATCTTGCTGCTGATTCTCGATTAAGTTTGCGTTTGAACATTCTGCAGTTCCTTCCAGTTCCAGCGCAGATCCAGCCGAGCAGCAGGAATCACAACGACGTGAAAGCAAAACAAAGTGTATCCAAATGGCGTCGAACACACCCATTGAAGTCAAGTGAAGTGCCCATTCATCTTGGATACCACAGGGACGGACATGATGTTCCGATGTCTTGTTCGCCAGGCTCTCAGCCCGGGTCTCAGCTTCCACTGCCACCTTCTCCATCCATCCAAACATTATTCTTGAACCTCCACCAAAGTTCCTCGAAGCCCATTGAACGCCTACGCGCTTGCTTACGAAAGTTCTAACCGTCGCTCGTTTCCACCGATCGCTTTTGTTTCCACTCGGTGCCCTCTGACCTCTCCCGTTGCTCCGTCGAAACCTCCCACCCACCCACGTAAATCGGAACCGGGGGGGGGGGGGGGGGGGGGGGGTTTGGGTTGGCCCATCGTCGTCGATTATGTTGTGTTTGCGAGCCGGACCTTGGACAGACAGACCCGGTACGATATGGATTGGCTTTGCTCGGGCACGGTTCCGAGCGCAATCTCAGCTCAACAATGTTCCCCCAGTTGCGAGCAGGGGACCTGGGACTTGGGTGAGGTCTGGATGTCTGGGTGTAGAGTTCGCTTCGGTCCACTCCCTTCAATTTCTGGTCGCGTTCGGGCACGGGCACCGATCATCATCATCGTCTTCATCATCTTCAACATCACCGTCCCGGTGCGCGACTCATGCGCGACACCGCGACACCAATGCCTCCTCCCGCCCTCCACCCTTCCTCCCCTCCTAACCCTGCGTGGATCACAGGTTGCCCGGCTCTTTAATCACATTATTTTACATACAATGGACATCTGACTTCATTGTGTCATTTCCTATAAAACCGTCTATTTTTCTCCAACGCTTGCCTCTCACTCACTCCGCTATCTTATTCGCTCGCCTTACTTTTTTTCTTTCCTTCAAGCTTCAGGCCTGGGGTCGCACTGGGACTTGTTATTATTATTGCCTTTCATGTAGATACGCGTACATGTTGTTTTCGACTTTTTCTCCCCATTTTTTGTGTCTGTTGTGCGTTCGGATTGTGCTTTTTTTCCTTGGGAAGCAACACGGCCACCCCCGGTGTGCCGGAGGGTGTGTGTGTGTGTGTGTGTGTGTGTGTGTGTGTGTGTGTGGAGTCGGTCGGATGGGTGGTTGTGAATGAAATTGGACGGACCTCGGTACACATGGGCCGAAAGAGTCGGCGAGGCCACGCGTCAAACAATGATTGCCCACTTTCTTCCCGGCCGCGGCCCGTGGGTCTTTTGCTCGTTTTGCTCGTCCCTGTGTTTTACAACACGCAATAGGTTGTTTCGCGTTTTTTTATTGCAAAGAGGCATATGAAAGGGATTGACCGAACTGCCGACTGTGGATGTATATTTAAGCCAAAAAATATTGAGGATTTTTTTCGACAAGCCTGAGGTTTTATGTGCCTTGGCTGGGTCTCAAAAATTAAAAAGCTTTTCTCTTGTCTTTGGACCCAGAAATCCTGAATATTCATCCCTTTTTAAGTTAAAAGGCCATTTTGTTGCAAAAGGTTCTCTTAAAGGATATGTAACAATAGCCTGCTAAGTTAAATTTACCGTAAAAACATCCGCTTATCTTCTGCAAATGAAAACGACGTCCAACACATTTGCACAGAGCTCACCGCTTTTTACCAGAAGAAATTGACAGCATTGACAGCATTCGATTGCCTGACAGGAGCTTACAGTATTTCTACCGTAGTTTAAACAGGTGGGTCCAATTCTTAATGCTGACTTAGTGTAACGAAAATAAACTGACAGCATGCAATCGTTTGACAGAAATTTAAATTTTGTAAGCAGTCAGACCTTGCAACTCCCAACAAAAAGCCTTGAAATAGCTTTTCGTAGATATTGCAATGAGAGCGATTCTAATGGGTTTTCACACCCGATCATCTCCAATTACGATAGGTATCTCACCATTCAACTCTTATCCTTCCTAGATCCCTAAGATCACCTGCCGTTCGTTCGCAGGACCTGGCCGGGGACTCACTATCGGGGAAACAAAACGGTCGCGAAAACGAGCATGAGCGGCCAGTAAATCACCATCCATTCCGGGACGACCCAGCCACGACCGTTAAAATTAGTGAAACCGTTAGCCTATATCGGTAATAACAATAATAATAATGGTACCAACAACAGCAACAACAACAACGAGAGTGCCTGCTCAAAATGGCAGCTCGATGGATGATACTCGAGTGCAAAGTGACCGAGCCCGAACACTTTAAGCACGCTTGATCCAACCATCAGCCCCCATCAAGACACGCATCCACCGACCGTCCGACCGATGATGATGACGAAGTGTATTTGTGGTCCCCAGCCGTTCGCAGCATCCCGGCAAACGGTGACTTGAACTGCAACGCTCACACACACTGACCGTGTCGCCCGAAAAGGGGAGACCCCGAGGTCGGGGCAATCAATTCGATTATCTTCTTTTCGCCCGGTGCTGCATCCAACTGCAACCGTCGGTATCTGCGGTCACGCTATGTTTCGCCCGCTATCGGATCGGATCGGTGTTGGCCGCTTCTGGATCGCAGATACTTGCCAGCCAACCGGGCGTCAATTATGGGGTTTTTTTTTTTCTTGCCGATACAAACCACGGACGCAAAACGTTTAGTGTGCAGCTTGGGAGAGATCCCACCGGGGGGGAGACTCAAGACCGGGCGGCTGGATGGGTGGCTGGGTGAACGGTGGGGAGGAACTATAAATTTAATGTGATAATGATGGGCTTTCCGGGCGAACAGCTGTGAAGGTGTGCAATATTTAACACTTGCGATAAAAATCTACCATAATTCAGCACAGCACAGCCCTGGCTAGGCGTTATTGAAAATGCATCCAGAGCATCCAGCGGTAGGACGTTGGCCCTAGCCCGGTCGGTTTAGACGCTGCTACTTTGTTCCCGGGCCGGATCGGACGGAATTTATCAATTTGCAGCGCCAATCCTTTAGGGCGTTCGCGTCTCAGGCGATATGACCCGCTACTCCTGCTACTACCGCGCTGATGCTGGTCGTTTGATCTTTCCACTGAACAGCTCCAAGGAACGGTGCACAATGGGTTTTCTTGTATGCACCTGACCGGTGCACAGCATCGTCATGGAGCATTCTGGACATTGGATGCAAGAACCAAGAGCGGTTTGCTAGAGCAGCATAAAATTAGAAGCAACGGTATCAAGAAGCCGTTACAGTTATGAATTATAAATTCGATACCTTACTTAAGCTTGAACGCTTATAGAAAGTATTATTTTGAAAAGCAATTCCTCGCAAGATATTTAAAACAATTTTGGAAACATCTCAAGTGCAGAGTAACAGCTTGATCATGAGGTGAGTTCCAGGCGAGAAGCAGCGAGTTGTAAATTAATTTAAAATAACTAGAGTCAGAACAGCAATTACGAGCACATTATCGCAGCGCTATCAATGGTGTGATAAACGAGGTAGCAAATGGTCAGGTGAAAGGTGTAATAATGCATGAAATTGATAATCATCCCTTGGTAATTGATGGGAGCAACTTCGGATAGGAAACGCTTATTTATTGGACCGACTTCAAAAGCTCATGTGTGAAAGGGGTGTTGTCTAAGGTAGGTGTCCTCCTTTCTTCTCGCTGGGACTGCAACTCTTGGTTCTTCAATGTAGACATTAGTGCGATGATCGTTTAATTACCGTAAAATGGAGTCATTACTTCAGAAGGACATTTTAATTAAACAAAGCCGTTTCTTCTATCTCCCACAGACACCACAAGGCAAATGAAAGCGAACTCCGTCTCAATATGATCGCCGTATGCCCTAAAATAATGCTTGGAACTCAATAATCACTCAACCTCGAGGAAATCCTCCAGGACGGACAGAAACCTCTCACAACAAAAACTCGTCCCACAGTCGTGCCGGGGCCATTTGAAGCTCCGAAGAAGGTAAATAAAATTAGCCACACACACTCACACTGCAGCTGTTTGGTGTGGGGTTGCATATGTAATCACCTGCAGCCCAGACATTGGATGCACCGCACAGAACGACAGACCCCGAACCGCTTGGCCGTGCATTGGCTTTTCCGCGGCTAGAGTTCGTGCTCGTGTTGAACTTTTCCCGCGCGAAAACTGGCACTACTTTCGCGTGAGCTTGGGGCGTGCGGATTCCTGGCAGGTTTCGCTCGCAGTCCGACGTCCATTATTGCCAGCCAGAACCGGCCAGTCTGCACTGGCCGGGCTGGGAGCATCACCGGCAAAAAGGGCATCACCATCCCTGACCAGCGCATCGGTTTCTACATTTTTGCCACCGATTTGGGGCTGCATTTTCCACGGGGTAATTCTCACGGGAGGGCGAGTGTATGGTGCATTGAATTTTGTGTTTACTTTTATTATTAGCTTAAATTTCATACTGCATCACGATTTTTTCACCTTTCGGCGGCCAGCAGCAGTGGTGTGCATTCCCACCCGGCCGTTGTTGTTTGTTCGCTTTCATTTAGCGAGCAGCAGCACCAGCAGCCATCGCCGAAGAAGATATTGACTTTTGATAAGCGCTACTACCTGAACAATGTGTCAGCTCCGACCGGTGAGGCTGGAATTAGACTCACGAACGCCAAAGACGGAAAACCAGTTCGGAAAATGGCATTCGGTAACGCTCCCGTTGCAAAACGAGCTTTGAAAACAAAAGTTAAAGCTCGCTGCAGCAGTCGCGGCGACGTCCAAATAGGCAAGACGGCGTAAGAAATAGGGCAAAATGCAGTGAGGGTGATGCGCTGGTGGGCCATTCGGTGGGCCTAGCCGGGCTGTGGGTTTAGAAAATATGAAACAATTGCCCAGACCGACGACGACGACGACGGTTAGTCGCTAATCCGTGATTTCGGGAATGGTTCTACGGGCTGACTCATACTGCCGCTTTTCGTCGACATTTCGATTCAGTCTACCTCACACTCCCTCCCGGCAGCCCGGTCTTGGAGGCTGTGGTTTCGGTTTCGACCGCGCTTAATTGGACTGGACATAATGAGATGGTCGGGTCGGGATTGGTGCCGAAGGAAAAAAGGTCATGACTTTGGACTTTACGGAGGCGTGGGATAGTTTTTTGGATTTCCACCGGTACTAGGGAGGTTACATTCGGGGTGGAAAATGAGAAAATGCTACTGCAAATGTGAGCACATAAGTGTGCTTGGTGTATTTCGTTTGGCGAATGACAATAGAACTGCTGAGCAGGAAGTTGATATCGACTGGAGATGGTAACAATGAGGTTAGGTTTGATTGTCTAATTGGATCTGAAGATGGGTGCATGATGATTGATAAAAAAAGACCCTCCAATCATTCATAAAGCGTTAACTCTAATTTTGCTACTTATAATGCTTATATCTGCGCTATTATCCCTGGCGATGTATGAGAGATTTTTTTTTTTTTTTTTATTCATAAAGAACGGCCTGGCCGTATTGCTAATGTATGAGAGATTAAAAATCAGTAAATAGAGGCTCTTTTCATCCTGGATTATCCTGAAATATTTCTATTACTTTCAACCTATTGACAAGTTTGCAAAAAGAAAGACTTCAGAGTATCGGAACCCTGCATCACATCAATGCTAGAGGTTCTATTATTATAAAGGATCTCTCAGGGAATCTTCTTTATCGTGAGATGAATAAAATATGGTGGATATCACAGGTTCTCTTATTCTATCTTTAGGTGCGATCGGAGACAACATGGACAATTTGGCCTCGAGGTCTTCCAGATATTACTCAGTGCTGCGCAGATTGGTAACGTGAACTTCGTGGTAGTATCTTCCGGACATATCGCCCCTTCAACATATTTTTAAAATATCAGCAAGCAATACTTTGAGTTTACTTGAAATTACCATTTGGATATCGTCATGACCTGCCTTGATGATTCCCTCATTAAAAATCATAAGCTCCACATCTGAATCGTTTAGACAAATAGCATTTTACGATTGTCTTTCGCTATTCACAAATGTCCCACCACGAAGAAAATATTCCTAAGTCACCTTTTGCAATATTATCTGCAAATGCTTCTCACCTTACTGCACACTTCAGCTAATGCTGTCTACCGCCTGCCATCAACGCGCAATTTTCTACGGCTTCAAAAACTGATCCCACTCGTCATGGGATCGTCTTCGATCTATCCATTTCCACACTGTCTCATTTCCACTGTTCTATCATCGATCATGGACAGCAATTATTGCGATAGGTCCCGCACGGTACCGAAACCACACCGCACAGTGGTTTCCCATTCCTTTTCCCCATTAATTGGCTTCCTGCACCCTGCCGATCTCCGGGCACACGCGGGGTCCCAATTAAAGCTACCGTCTCAGCGTCCTATAGACTTCATCTTCCAAAGTCTCGGTGAGGGTGCCGATTCGATACGGTACGTCTTCTTCAGTGGCTCGGATTCGACCCCATCCGAAGGGTGTCAACCTAGGGGTTGTCACATCCCACAGCGTCACGTTATGCGCTGCTGCTGCCCACTCGCAATCACCGACACCCACGACAGCGAGTGTGACGACGGCACAGTATGCAGTCCGCGCGGACGCCCGTTCTCCCAGAACTTGGCCCCCTTGGTCTTCTCGAAAGACGCTGCCGAGTGTTGAGCAAACTTTGGCAAGTATTGCACCGCCATCGGTGGACGCGAATCCCTTTCACTAGCGTGCCCAAGATTAATGATTTCATGCTGGCGAAGGGCGCAAATGCTGCCCCCGGTCGCGTTGCATGACCAGCTGGGAAAAGTATGCTTATCGGTTCGGCCTATTTGCATCAGTTGGCTTATCGCACCCTCGGCCTCGGTGAACTGAGCGCGAACAGGTTCACAAAATTTATTTGGAAGCAAAGATTAGTTACTCCTGGTGGCTGTGGCGCTTCAGGTACTGACTTTGAAGTGAGCCGACAGAAGACGCAGATCTTGCAGCCGAACAAAGGCATATGCAATTGAAAACCATAACGCTCACTGAACGCTACCCGCCTGCCGATACTAAAAACCCCGTCGGAAAGAATTCAAACTTGTTCCACGGTAGTCCGCCGACCGGGATTCTCCCTACTCTACTAATTCCACAGAAACATAAGGGTTGGCGCTGCTCATCATACTCAAACGGACCGGGTGTTACGGAAGAGTTGAGCGTTGGCTGATCGGTCCGCCGATAAGTGTCCTGTCCTGTGGCTGATAAAAAAGGACATCGCGTACAGGCTTTTTGATCCCGGGAGTAAGAACTTTCTTCGAATAAATCTTTTGTGTAGTTAACGTGCCTCACCTGTCCCAGTTTTTCTTCAAGAATGCTCTTAAAAGAAAGTTTTTTAGTGTCATGTCCAGATGTGAAATTAGGACGGGTAATGCTGGTGAATGAGTTGGCGAGAGTTTGAGGACAGTTTGGGGAAATCTTTCGCTGTATCGGTCGTTCACATCAGTGGTGGTGCTTTAATTAAAGTTAAGTAGACCAAAGGGAAAAAGTTGTCCTTCTGCAGTGAGGTGTGTTTTCGGCCATTACATGTTGAGGGACTGTTGTTTGAATGGATGGAAATGGATGGAATATTATTCGTACTGTTGCTTGAAGCAATTATTTGCAAATATATTTAATAATTCATTTACTTCTCATAAAATTTAAACCCATGTGATAACTATCTAGCCTTTAATAACACCCTCTAAGAGCTTCACAATCGATACGACTTCAAGCCCATAACACTTTGGAATACTATCCCCACCTATTATCGTTCCCTAACGCAGTGCTTTAAGGGCAGCTCATCGAAGAAGATATCCCCGCGAAGGTAAGCAGTCCGATTGCATCGATCATCTCTCTCTGTGCGCATCGCTCGATCGAGTAGGTGGCATGGGCAAACCCTCTCCATCGCGATCGTTCGCTTCGTCGTTTTTTTTTTTGCAACCTTTCCCGTACGATCGCTCGTTGAAGTCTTTTGTACCGTTTCGTTATGTTCGTCACATTCGCAGCATTGTGCAGTCGGCGGGTATCTAATCGACTTGCATGCATGCGCCCACGTGCAACGCTTCCCAGCAAAAAAAAAAAAACCGACCACATATCATGTGCACGCGTGCATGTGTGTGTGTGTGTGGTAAGGAGAACAATCCTACATTATTATTGTTGCACACCAAGGCAGCGGGCGAAATCATACACACGGCATAAATATTGAATTGGCACGATTTCCGACGGAAGATGCACACCGGGACGGGTGCGTGAGACCGGGTGAGGAGGAAAGGGAAGGGGGGCAGTGCTCCAAGAAGCTCGTCGGACGGACGGACGATCTTCCGAAAGGCTTGTGCTGATGCAAGACGCGACTTCCCTTTTCACTTTTCACAGCACAACCGGCTTGTGGGGGGGTTCGGTGTGACAGATCGGGCTGGTGATCGGGCCAAAGCGCGAGTCATGAAATTCGTGCAGAAATCCGGAGACTAACGGTAAGGCACACACAGATGAGCGGCATAGTGGACACGGGATCAGAAGGTTGTTGGACAAAGTAGAGTTTTACTGGTCTTTGAGAGAAGTTGCGTGTTCCATACTAAAGACGATGCTACGATAGTCTTGTTGAAGAAGATTCTCTGACTCTGGCTTCTTTATAAAATATTTATGTCCAATTCTAGACGCTGCTCCCATAGTCCGCGAGCACCCAGTTCTAATAGGCACTATTCCAACACCGCTATCTAACTGTTTGTTCACCGCTCTGCTGAGCCGAGTTTTTCATTCTCACGTCACAATCACCTCACGTTGGGGGCTGCATTGGCGTGGGCCATGCAGAAAACTCACACCTCCACCGTGAGCCCTCCCTCCTTCCCAACTGCACCATCCAAACTGTCCCAGACACGCAGAAGACGAACCCCGGCGAAAGGATTGAGCTCGTGGGATTGGGCTTGAATTTGTTATGATAATTTGGACTAAACATGCATGAATCTGGGTCTCTTGGTCATGTTGGTGCTCTGCTTGACTGTCTGTGTGTGTGTGTGTGTATGTGTGTGTGACACCGCAGACCATCACACCGGTTTGCGCTGGCGGTGTCAAATTAATTGAAATCTGCACGAGTCCACGCTCCGGCACGAACTGCCCATTAGGATGGAACCAACGGAAAGACATCTTCCGAAGCGATCCCGCTAGAGAGTCGCCAGAGCTAGTTTTGTCGGTGATTTGTCCATCGGCCAGCACGGAGCTGTACACAGTGCATTGACAAACAAATTTCCTAATGACTGGCAGACGGGGGAGAAGTTAACTGGGCTCTGCAATCACTCACAATTGAGGTGACTTTTCAACACCAACCACCCCTTTCGGACAATTAATCATCGGTCGTCTTCACCTGGTGCTTCAAAAAGGGATCGTTCGTGTCCAGCTCGTACTCGCGTACAGTATCGGCGTAAAAATGTAACCCAACGTTGCGTTCGCTTCCAAAGCTCGCGTTGATGGATGCATTCTTGGGTGGAAGAAGAAGAGGAGCAGTGCTCACAAAAAAAAAAAAATGGCACGAAGGCACGGTTGTGTGCCCCACAAAGCTCGAGAGAATGTCACCGTGCTTCGAGGATCGAGGATGGGTCACATTCCACGCTTTCAACGTCCTCGAACGAACGAACCGATCCCATTTGCTGCTGGTGGAGCAATTTTCGGAGGCCTTCCACGCCGAAGCCCTGCCACACACATTCCACGGCGGTAGAATTGAGTTATTCACGAGTTACGCGCGCCAACCGGAGGCTTTTAGGGGTTTGGAGCATCACGCCGAGGCTCACACAAGCCACACAACGCAAAAAACGGGCAATCCGCTGAGGACCTTTGCCAGACTTCACCATTGCGAAAAGCTGCGTGTTGTGGTCTGTGGTCCCGCGGGAAAAAACCCCCCAAAGACCGTCGAAACGCCCGTCGCTGTAAATGTTGTGCGAAAACATCTCCACGACAGAAGTAACCGACGTGGAGTGTTCTCGTGTTCTCATGCCCTGGACCAGCCGGCCCAGCCAGCAACAACAACAAAAGCAGAATCGCAGCCTGTACACGTAAATGGTAAGTACAAGCGAATTTCTTGAATGAAATCGTTCCGGCGTTCGTCTGGTGTGCGCGAATAGCACGCAACACGAACGTAACAAGGCCCCGATCGGGCGGCCAAGGGTCAAACGGTTGAGCGACGCGTCGGCGGCTGAACATAACGATCAGCCCGAGCGTAAGGCAAGGTGTTAAACGATTTGTTATTTCTTGCGTTCACGCGAGAAAAAGCACTGGGTGGGGTGATTGGACAGCGAGGGGGGGGGGGGGGTTGTGATGTTCACAGCACACCATGCCGCGCGGCTCGATCGATCGGCAGTGGGCAATAAATATTCAACGACAATTGCTGTCCCATTTGTGTGGCATCCTGCTGGGCCCCGTTGGAACGAAAAATTGGACGGCGTACCGAGCTTGAAGACAGATCGCAGTAGCTTATGGTGATAATCGTGCCGATCGGTACGGGATATCGCTGTTGGACGACGTCTATTGTAGATCGATTACGAAAAATGATTCGATCGGGCATTGTGATCGGGAGATGTGCTTTTGATGATGAAATATTATCAATAGGTAATTCAATTTTAAATAGTTTTATGGGTTGAGTGATGGCACGGCTTCTGGATTTCCCACTCGAAGTACAAACATTATGCGGGAATGATGATAAACTTCAAAAGCTCAGCAAAACGCCTAATATAACAGCAAACTAAGAGCCGGTCTAGAGTTCCTGCTTCAACAACAAAAATCTAGCCTAACCCAATTAAGGAACCGAGACGGAGACGATCTTCAACTCGCTGGTCAACAATCAAACTGAACACCCTGAGCCCTCCCCCCCACCCATCCTCTTCGCCCACACCACCATAAACCGGTGGCATCTTTCTAATCTGTTAACATTTCCACCGTACACGATCTGTTAACATTGCCGTCGCACCGGCGAAGGAACATTCGCCGATGCGGATGAACTGCCGCGATCCTGCCGCGACATGTAAGGAGCAATGTCCATGCACGTGTACCCCTTTTCCTGTCCCCCATCCTCCTCCTTCCCCGTGCGAAAAGCTACTTTCCCACCGGTACAGCTGCCACCCAGCTTGGGCAGAGCGAGGGCCCAACCAACACCAAACAAACGCGGAACGGAACGGTGTTTATGCAAATTAAACACCGATCTCGTCCGTTTTGCTTTTCCATCTGTGCTTTGTTCTTGTGGGAAATGGGAGGAAAAAGGGGGAGGGGGGTTGCAAGGTGATTGTTATGTTTCTTTTTTTCTTGCTACAGAAGCTTCACCACGCCAGATGAATTCGGTCGGTTTTTCCGAAATGGTAAAACAATTTTATTATGTTGTTGCGCGTTTTTCCTTTCCCTTCGATACGGTCCCTTCCCTCCCCGCCTTTTTCTCTTCTAGCCGGAGTGCGCAAACATAACGATCCTACGGTACTCCAAAACGGGTGCAAACTTGTTAAAATAAAATAAAAACTTAGTCGTGTTTTGTTGTGATTCGCGCAATTTCAACCGCCTTTTGCGGTCGGCAAGCCGTGGTTTGCTGCCGTTGGAGACCGCCCTCGTGCGCTTGGCTTTTTCGAATGATCGAGAGCAGCGGTGGGAGGGGGGAGTGAGGGAACAACCAGAGGAGGGGAGGGGGGAGAGAAGGGCAAAGGAATACAATAACATCGTGGGTGGAAGACAATTATATATTAGACATTTGTCTTCTGCCAGAGCAAATCGATCGTACGCCACCGAGTTTAAGGCGTCTTCAAGGGATGCTTCTCCTTTGAGGAAAGTTGAGGTTACAAGGGTGAAGTTATCAATTTCTTAACGAGAGTAGCTACCTAGAGCGTCCCCTAATAGAAAGTGAACAAAGTCTTATACATACAAAATATATCCGAAAAAGGTTTGATATTCTGCACGGAGCATCTTCTTCCGGGCGATCACCTTCAGCAAGAGCGCCACAATTCACAATGGCGCTAAACGTGATCGTAACGACCGCTTCAGATGTTTCAGCACAGGCGAACCACTATTGGACGTCTTCCCTTCAAAAACACTAGCCAAACGAGTCGCAACCCTCAACAAGAATGGAAAAGATCACGAGACCTTCTGCCGGGCGGGAGAGTATTGCAGAATTGGTCCAATTGCTCTTCCTTCCAGCAAACAACACGACCGTCTCTGAGGGGGGGGGGGGGGGGGGAGGACTTGAATTTGGAGCAGCTTTTGGAGATGCATTTTCCCATGCATACTCACTCGCATACTGAATCTGGAGCATCATCGCGACGCTGCGGCGCTCGATTGCACCACCCGAGCACACTGGGTGGAAAAACATTAACTTCGTGATTTGATTTAAATTCTCTACCCTTTTCCATCGGTTGGACTGGCCGGGAACCCGGGGACCCAGGGACCGCCTCGATCGAACCATTGGGTCAGGGAAGTATCGTTTAATCTCCAAACTCCAAATGGCAAACAAAACATTCTAGCAGGCGGAGACCTCTACTTTTCGGCATGTGATTTACAAATAAACACATCATCATAATACGGCGACTTTGGTGGGCTTAAGACACCGACCCCACCAAACCTCCAGATGTGGTTAAGAATTTCCGAAAGTGAAGGCAATACTAATTACCGCGAACGGACACTAATCGCGTCACGACAATGCACTTACATTTGACTTTCTGTTGCAATTCACCATTGAAAGGTACCTCTCAGCACCTGTCGCTCTTAGCCTAATCAATCTGCAACCCCCGGGAAAAAGGATTGTGGTTCGGCCGTTCTCATTATCTGGCTCTAATTGCGGTTTCTGGTGGTTGTGGTGGTAAAAGTAAGCCAACTAATAACGATGTAAAGAGGGTTGGAAGGTGGAAATAGAATCATAACCGGAGAGGCATTACAAACGCGAACATGCAACATACCGTTGCAGTGGAATTAAGGTTAGAATTTCACACCACGTGAGCTTCCGTGAGGCTGCAACATTGTAGCGTCGGGGGTCGCACCCGGGTTGCAAGTCAAAAGGTCAGCAAACCTGTAAACCGGAACCTTGCGTGCTGAACAGCTTCTGCTGGAGCGATTCCCTTTGCCTGACTCGGAAACAAAAGAGAGCATCACGATCGGAGTCTCCAGGGCCGGGCGGTTGTCTAGAACCGTCGCACCGTGCTCCATTCCACCAGGCTGGACAACATCCAGAAGCATCGTGCAAACACACACCTGGAACATGCCACTTCCCATCCCACCCGGCGTGTTAGTTGCGGCCCTCTCTCTCTCTCTTTCTCTAAGCAACTCCAAAACATGTCATTAAAGACTCGCCTCGCAGACCGGTGTCAGACGTCTGGCAAAGTCGTGTCCAACCCGCTTGCCAATTTGAGCTTGTTTTAGCTTGTCTAAACAACCTCCGCCCCAATTGTTTGCTCTCTCTCGCTCTCTCTCGGTGGCTCGTCAAAAGACGGAACTGGGTGGGCCTTCTTCGGCCTCGATCGATACCTCCAAAACGATGTCCACCCGATGTCGATAATTATGTAATGAACTGCTCTCTGTGGAGCTCCGGGGTTTTGTGTGTGTTCCTGTTTCGAAGTACACTCCCGCGCTTATGATTCATGGTACTGGCGCGAGTCCCGAGAGTCACACCGTTTGACCATGGACTCATGGGGTTGGGCACAGCCCTAAAAGCCCATGTTCTGTCGAGTCGCCTCGGTTCTCCCCGATGTACCTCAGCCTCCTTGGATCGGACATTGCTGAAACAACTCAATCCATCTCAGGTCCACCGGAGAACTGCTTTCTGGCCTGCCTTATTACCGTACTCCCACATGACACGGCACTGTATGATGGGAATATGGGAAATGATGGCCACTTAGCCCATTATGCCCAAGTCATGCTGGAGTCATTTTACTTAACGATAATTTGTTGCATCTTTGGACATGGAACCGGCCCGTTTATTGCACACAAAACCCTAAAGCTTATGTGGTTAACACAACTCCACAAAAAAGCCAGAATTTGGAGTAAAAACCACCGATGAGGGCTCGCTCGCTAGGAGGATAGGAACTAGACCGATGCGCGACCGATCCATTGTCTCGTCTTGCCTTGTCCGTTCGCTTTACTTTTCAGTCGCTTTATCAAATCCTTAATTACAGTTTCGCCAACAAGACTGCTTCGCCCAGCACATCCCGCGTGCTGATGTGATTAACTGTAATAATTGTTTTCCATCCATGGGACGACGGCGATCCCACCCTTACAGGGGGGTTGCTTGTAAGGACTTAATCCCCATGCTTTGTTAGCCCGGTTTCGCGCTTATTGCGGGGGTGAGCAATGCCCACAAAACATGCTCCTCTGCATCGGGTCAGAAGATGCACCGATGGGTGAATTACAAGGCGGAAAAAAACCGGCAACGAGAAACTTAATTAATCGTCAACCCTCGCGCACCACAGGATAAATGATCAACGATCATCGTTAGTCTGCGAACAGATTTTTTTCGTTTGTTTGTTTGCGAGGACTTTACCCAAAGAACAAGGGGCAGAGGGAAGACCCTAAAAGGGAAAGTGGTGCTTTCGCCCAGGAGGGACGTTCCGTCGGTGGTGGAACACTCCCATCCGGTCCGTTAAATCGCACGGTTGCACCACCGTTGCACCACGGCGATGAGGTTTTGCAGTCGCGAAGGCGTGCGTGACGCCCGCGAATTCGTGGCCAACAGACACACTGCTGTTCGCACCCTGTTTTGCTGGGATGACGATCCTGCTCGTATGTCCGGTGGCTTCGTGGCGGCGTGGTGCATCGATCGTGGAGGATAAATTATTCATTCATCTCGTCGTCGTCGTCGTCGGCGTGCCGTTTATGAGCGATGCTGGGGTGACAATTTGGCCACACCTCGAGGTGACACAGACTTCCCATTCCCTGTGAGCTGCAAATTACTTGCCTCTTGCTGCGAACGCCGATCACCACGATGCCAGGGGGATGAATCAGTCTCGGTTGCGAAAACCAGAGAGCCCTGGTGGATCAATACAACGGCCGGAACCAACAAATGCACGGTGGCAACCCAGGAGCCAACCCAAGGGTGTTCGGTTGGCCCAGGCCTTGGTGGTGGGCCAACGGTTCCAGCACTCGGTGCGCATGGGGGCAGCACATAAAACCGTGTCATACCCTTCTCGGTGCGGCGTTGCCGATAATTTATGATGGTAGGCTAATTTGTATGCAATTGGATCAATGCCTAGCGAGACCTGGTTGGTGATCTCCGGCCTGATCACGCCGGTGTAGGCAAAGGGGTTGGAATAATAATAAAAAACTCACACACGCGTGTACACACAACCATGGAGAGTTCAAACGGATAAAATGGGCTGGTGCGTAGTATTGTCCAACCAGCAGTATTTCCGATGGCAAGCTTGCAAGTCTGGTCCGGGAATGGAGGGGGCTCCAGGGGCGTTCTGGAAGTGGTTGATAAGGCGGAGAAAAGCGTGCTACGCACACCAATGTCAAAGTTTACACCTAACACGTTTCGGGTGATGGTCAGAAGTGTTCAATTTATCATAAAGTTCTGTAAATAAATTTGAAAAGGAAAATCAGCGATGTTACTTTTAGAAATAATGAGAATTCTACATGACGTTGGTTGGCAATGGAAATGGAAAGCGGAAACTGTTTAACTTAATTTAGATTGGTAGTTCATAATAAACAGCTATTTGAGTATTTTTGAAGTAACTGCGAATGTTAAATGAATACTTCAAAAATTATAACAAGATTTTCTGGACGACTCTTCGGCAGTTGGTCGAGACTTAAGTTAAGTTAAGACTGAGTTACTCGATTGAAGACAGAAAATGATTGGATAAGAACCTCTGATAAAGGTTTGACCAAACAATTATGTTTGATCACTGCTAGGGATTAGAAAGTGTCTTTTCAATAAGATATTTAACAGATTTGTCGTGATTCTGATTAAAAATTTCTAAGCCTCATCTTTCAGACGAAGGCTGTAAACTATGGTCCAAATTTGTTTTAACAGACATCTTTCGCCAGGTGTAAGAAGACGCGATACTAGAAGCGGCTATAACTATTCATCAGGAAAAGCCTCGCTAAAGCTAACCTCTTCGTTTTCTTCAATATATTTCCAAATCAGCTAAGATCTTGATATAAACAATCGAATCGATCTTAATATACTTGCCATTAAACGCTGGAGACTTTGCCAAGAATATTAAATCCCTTGCGAATGGAAGAAGTTGCAATCTCGAATTCAAATCTTACCTTCTTTAGTTCATGAGAACCCAAGACTAATGCAAAATGTCCTCTAGCAATAATCCTTCACTGAAGAAAATCAATCTATCAATGATCTCATAGTGACATTTTCACACGACATTCAAAATCCTCCATATGATCGTTACATCCCAGCGATACAAAAGAGTTTATCGTTTGGCTAAGCTGCAGCATTTCGATTTATGCAAAGACCCTCCTCTAAAAAAAAAAACGAGTTTGGAATCTCCCTTCCGAGAGGCCACAACCGTACACGGGGACAATGGCTCTTCCGAGTCAGGGGTCACATCGAACCAGCCAGCCAGCCAGCATGCTCTACCGACCCGTCCGACAAGAATTATTGATTTTCCATAACGAATAGCGAATTGCGTGTGTGTGTGTTCCATCCCATCCCATCTTACCCCTTTTTACTGATCATCGTCGCTCGGGAAGGAAAATTTAATTTACAAAAAAGGAAACCCAAACCGTCACGCACCGTGACCAGAACCGTGGGTCTCGCCCAGCCAGTAGCAAGCGAAAATGATCCGTTTTTCCGTATGATTCATTATGTAAAGCAGATGCAGATGTGTCCCTGCGTCCCCTGGGCGGAAGTTACGGTCCGGATGCTGAGGGTACCGCGACAGAAAAACGGACCCCTGACAATGAGCGGAGAGGACAACGACACAAAAAAAACGGGGTAAGAAAAACAGCAAGGGAATGAGCGGCCGTGCTTTAAAAGTTTGAAAATAAAAACGACCAATCGGTGAAAAATCATTATAAAAAAAAACCGGGAATCCCGGTGGTTACTGATGGGTCGTACGCATCGCTTTTTTTGTATGCTATGTGTGTGACCCTTGCTAGCGGTGTGCAAGCATGTGCGTAACTTCCACTAAACATATTAATATCCTCGCGCTCAGATTGCCCAGCTTTTTTATGCTGGTCGTTACTGCTTCTTCTCTATCTTCCCTTTCAAAACAGTGCGAAGATGCGCCTAAATCATGTGCGTGTTTGTGCCCGGAGGTTTTTTCCCCCCGTCTGAACACTCTGCGGTACCGTTCATCAGCAATGATTGAAAGATACCCTTCCGTCGGATGGATCTCAACCGACCGGGAAATGGAAACTCTTCTATAAGCAGTTAATGCTGTGGAAGTGATCCTTTCCATACGATCCTTCATTGGACGGCAGTTCAAGAACAACAACAAAAAATCCGAATTTCCATCGTAACGCCTCACTCCGGGCATCAAGTAACGCCCGTTTACGAGGTTGAGCCCCCATCGTTGGAAAATTGTCGAAAATTAAAACGTTTCGGAACAAAACAAAAACAACCACCAGTCTAATGAAATTAGCCACGAAAAAAAAGACAGTCATCAAGCCACGAATAAACCGGTGATGCACCCAGCGACCGTTAACGTGTCAAGAACTTTTTTTAAAAGGGAGATTTTTTTAGGTTTGCCGGCTTCCTCAGGGTCCTACCTCAATAAAATGCTTTTTGGGTGACGGTTGGATGTGTTTCTTTTTTCTTCTTCACCTATCAATTAACACAAAACTACACAAAAAAGGGTAGTTTGCTGGGAGATGTATAGTGCACGGTGAGGTTTGATGCTCCTTTGAGCGGGATAGTGCTATTTATTTCCATTTAACTCAGACAGCAATGATCAAAAATAGAAGAGGAGACAACTGGTGTAAATAAGCATGCAAAAAGCGTTGAAAAAGAGAGTAAATGTGCATTTAAATTATAATTTCTAAAATAAATAGCAAATAAAATAAATTATCAATAAACAAGTAAATAAAACATTCAAAAACTAAACAATAAAACACTGTAAAAACATCGAAAGAAAAATCTTGGAATGGGTAGCATATAATTTATTATTTATTTATTTATTATTACGGGCAGACGCGGTATTTTCAGGGTAGCATATATTAAAGAAATAGAAAACAAGCAACCTTTAAACATTGATCAATCAAGAAATCTGTTGATAACATACAGGGGTTTTCCGTTGATAAGGCAAAAGCATCCATTTTCATGGCAGGCTTCTTAGATGGAATGGCAAACAAAGCCAGTTGATAAGGGAACGGCTTCAAATGACAGGGAAATCAAATACCTTACATACCATCTAAGAAGTTTGCCATAAAAATGGATGCTATTGCCTTATCAATTGCAATACCCTGTAATATGAGAACTGCGAGAGAATCAATAAAAGATACACCGAACAACGAAGAATGCAGTAGAGATAAAAAAATGTTAGTAAATAGCAAAGAAAAAAGAAACAAAGAAATGAAAACCGAAAGGAAAAATATTTTAAAGAAATGAAAATTCATGAACGTGTAATGGACATTATTTTTATTAAAACAGCATTTATTATAAAACAGGAATAAAGAAGAAAAAATATTAATAAAATAAAAACAAGAATAAATCGAATAAAAAATTCAACTGAAAATAAATTAAAAAAATCAACATAATTGGGGTGAACCGGTGGCCGAGGCGATAGCGACGCTGGCCTTCACACGACAGCACCGGGACTAAAATCCCATCTAGACCGAATCCCTATGTACAGGAGTGACTATTTTGCGGGTTAAATCAAGTCACAGGGAGCCCGAAATGGCAGGCAGGGACTTTTCAAGGTTGTAGAGCCAAAAAAGAGAGTACAGGGAGTAAACAAAATAGAATAAACAAATCTTTGCTATGTAAAGGTACTTTACATACAAAGATTTGTTTATTCTATCCCAATCCATACATCCAAAACTGTCTCTATCCCAATCCACCTCATAAACGTGTCAAAAGCGCTTAGTTCAACAAATGACCAAACTGTTTTGCCAATTCCCACGATCATTTTTCCAGGTGAGATTGTTCGCTCCTAATTTTCTATCATCAAAACACACACGATTTTCGGACCCAAAGTCCCCTTCCACTTACTTCGGCGGGTAAGTTTAATTTGCAAATCTACCTTTTTTGCCAATGTTGGACTTTAGATTTCTTTGGCCGATTTTTGTCATCAATTCCCTATCCCTACCCATGCATTAAATGCACAGTTTCAGACCATCTAACCTAGCAAAAAAAAAGAAATGCAACCAAGACAAGGGAGGAAGACGAAAAAAAATTACCATCCGAAGCAGCTCGCCAAGCTGCAAAGATGCATCTCCGTGGACGTGAACCTTGAACGGAAACGGAACTGTTCCCTGCCCACAGTTTTTTTACCATCTTCTCAGCTAGGAAAAAGGGACCAACAAAAAACGCTTACCCATCCGTCGGTGTGCGTAGCGCAAGGGGGAAAAAAACATGAACCTATCAGCTTCTCTCCCCTATCAACAGATTCATTTACCACCGCGTGAGAAACGGTAAAAAAATCGTTTTCCAAAACACGCACTTTTTTTGTCCCCCTGTGTGGAAGCATTTTCCAAGCTGTTGGATGTCTTCTTACGATGCGCAAAACGAGCGAGAGATAGTTCCCCTGTACTGGGCTTTTTTTTTGTGTGCTATCATCTGTCCAAGGGAATTCGATGCAGCGCGCATAGCGATGCATCTTCCCGGTAGTTGAGTGCCTGTTGTTGGCGAGGGTGGAAAACTAAAGAGGTGGCCAAATATGTTTTACGTTTACAACACAAAAGAAACTTTATTAGCACATTCGATAGCTGAGATGTTAGTCGTGTCGCAGAGTTCAGAATACACAGGAAAAAGGGCGCGTTTTCCATAGCGTCGCTTTTAAACGTCAAACGCGAAAAACAAAGTTCGTGCAACGGTAAATTCGTTTGACAGATGGCACAGTGGTTGTACTTTCAACACTCCTCCTCAACTAATTGTGCCATCATTCGTCGACAGTCCCAGCATTCCTGAAAACCTTCGTTGCTTTATGGTTCCCAGGGGTTTAGTGAGAACGTCAGCTAACATATCTGCCGTGGGACAGTATTCAAGCGTCAGAAGTCCTGACGCACACTGCTGCTTGACGAAATGCTCCTTCGTCTCAATATGCTTCGAGCGACGATTGGTCCGATCGGAGTTAACAAATTGAATACAACTCTGGTTGTCTTCCATAATTGTTATCGGTCCCTTCACGTGCTCGCCCATGTCGTTCAACAACCGACGAAGCCAGATCGATTCTTGTGTAGCCTCACTCAGAGCAACGTACTCCGATTCCATGGAGGATAACGTGACACTCGTCTGCTTACGGCTGGCCCAAGACACAGCTCCTCCTGCGTAGCAGAACACGTATCCTGTTGTTGACTTCCGCGTGTTGGCATCGCCGGCCCAGTCGGCATCTGAATATCCGATCAAGCCATCACCACGTCCGTCATACATCAACCGCCAATGCTTAGTTGCCTTTAAGTACCGAACGACGCGTTTGGCTGCCACCCAGTATGCTTCAGTAGGCGCACTCACTTTTCGACCGAGTATGCCCGTACTAACCGCAATATCGGGTCGCGCACACACCGATATATACAACAGACCACCAACAAGACTTCTATACTGAGTTTGATCATCCAAAGTTGCGCTCTTGTCCTGTACTTTCAAAAACCCTTCGTCCATAGGCGTTTTTGCAACTTTTGCATCACTCAAACCAAACTTATGGATTAGTTTTTCAATATAGTTTTCGAGGCTAACACTATAATCACCATTTTTCTGTTTGATTTCGAGTCCCAAGAAATAACTCACTTTTCCGAGATCAGTCATTTCAAAAAGGTCACTTAAGGTTTGGTATACAGTGTCGATAATAGTTTCATCTACACACCCTACCATTAAGTCGTCTACGTATACTAGGATGTAAACTTTCTTCCCTTTAACGACTTTTGTGTACAAACACTTATCCGCATCACTTTGCTGGAAATTCATCTTCACTAGGACACTATGCAGTTTTAGGTTCCAGCATCGTGCAGACTGCTTCAGTCCATAGATGCTTTTCTTTAGACGGCACACCAAATGTTCTTTTCCCTTCTCTGCATAGCCTGGTGGTTGTCGCATGTACAACTCTTGGTCTAGATCACCGTACAAATAGGCAGTTTTGATATCAAAATGACGAAGTGTCATTTTCAATTTGGAAGCCAGGGCAAGCAACATTCGAAGAGTCGTATAGAGTCGTTACCAGGAAGAGTCGTTACCAGGAGCAAAGACCTGGTCATAGTCCTCGCCGAACTGCTGAGTATAGCCTTGAGCTACCAGACGGGCCTTATGTTTGGTTATTTCTCCAGCTGCGTTCCGCTTCAATTTGAAGACCCAGCGGCAACCTACCACTTTCCGTCCTGCAGGCAGCTCCACTAAGGCATCCCAAGTCCCATTTTCATTGTGTGATTTCAGCTCACTTTCCATTGCCGATCTCCATTCGGCATGAGCATCACAGGCCAGAGCTTCATTGAGATTTTTGGGTTCCACCGCTATTTCCGCTTTTCTTGCCGTATACGCTTCCTCTATCAAACGAATCGGTGCAATTCCCTTGGTCGCTCTAGTCGATTTACGTACAACCTCATCCAAAGGGAATGCATGAAACGAAGGTTCATTCGTCGGATCGTCTTCGGTCGCTCTTTCGTACTGCGATGCATCTAAGTTCACGCTTTCTTCGATGACGATCGGTTCCTCCGATTGAGGAGGTGGAGTTGAGACAAGTGGAAATTCCACTACTCCTCCTGACGGTGTCAGCTTCGGCTTTGGCACGTTCTGTTTCTCGCACTGTTCCAAAAACTTGGCATCTCTGCTAATGGTGATTCTTTTCGTTAGCAGGTTCACAAAACGGTAAGCCTTCTGACCATCCTCATAACCAACGAACACCAATTTGTCAGCTCTTTTGTCAAGCTTTCTGCGTTTTTCTTTTGGAACGTGCACAAAAGCCTCCGATCCAAATACACGAAGATGTTCGTACGAGGGCTTCTTTCGGTACCACAGCTCAAAAGGTGTTAATGCCACTGAGGATGATGGCAAGCGATTTTGCAGGTAGCAGGCAGTCGAAATCGCTTCACCCCAGAACACCTTATCTAAGCCCGAATCTGCCAGCATGCAGCGCATCATCTCAACCAGGTACCTGTTTTTGCGCTCGGCCACTCCGTTCTGCTGCGGCGAATACGGTGCCGTTTGTTGATGTACCATGCCGTGATCTACAAAGAATTTTCGCAAAGAATTACTTCCATACTCGCCACCACCATCTGACCGAATGACCTTAGGGAAGTTACCAAACTGTGTTTTTACCAGAGCACAGTATTCTCTAATTCGATCCTCAGCATCGTACTTGTTCTGCATCAGATAGATAACCGTATAACGACTGTAGTCATCTACCATGATCATGTAGAACCGACTGCCGCGCACTGTGGGTATTTCCATTGGGCCTCCCAGGTCCGTGTGCACCAGTTCGCCAACAGCAGAAGCCCTCGAAGATGAAACCTTAGGGAAGGATTCACGGCTCATCTTGCCCTCGCAGCACGGTCCGCATACGGACTTTGCGTTACACCGGTCAATTTTCAAACCGCTTCCCATGTTGTTTTTCACAATCTTCATTACTGCTTCCGTGTCACGGTGCCCAAATCGACGATGCCACAGGTGTAGACAGGAAACTCCACAAGTAGGCTCGACGAGCATTGCATGCTCCGAATAACGCTTCAAGTGATACAGACCGCCTTGTCGTTCGCCAACTAATACCACCTTTTCACCTTTTCTAACCCGGCAGCCAGCCTTGTCAAACACAACTTCAAAACCTAAATCGGCAATTTTGCTAACCGATAGAAGGTTTGTTGTGAGCGAAGGCACGTGGCAAACGTTGTCTAGCGAAACGTTCATTCGAGCACCATTTCCATTCACCGACACCAAACTACTGCTTCCGACACCCGCCGACTTGATGACTCGTCCATTGGCCAAGGAGATAGTAGACCGCTTCGATTTGTCAATGTGGTGTAAAATAGATGTATCGTTCGTCATATGGGAAGTCGCACCCGAATCAAAGCACCATAGTCCTTTAGTTTGTGCCTTCCCAAGGAACAAACACAGACCCATACTATTGTGTTGTTTTTCTTCCACAGTGACGTTCGCTGATTCACGAACTCCTCTCTCCTTTTTGTCCGCAGCCAACTTTTTACAGTCTCTCCGGAAATGCCCGTCCTGCCTGCAGTAGTGGCACTGCATCTTCTTCTTTTTCTTTCCACTGGGTTTATTGCTAGCACCATATTTCCCAGAGTACAGAGCCTTTTCTTCATCTACGCCATTCGCACGCCGACGCCCTTCGTCCAGCAACTTCCCTTTAACAAAATCTACTGTTAGGTCAGCATCCGGCCTACTCTCCAATGCTGTTATCAGACCGTCGTAAGATTTCGGTAGACTGGACAGCATCAGGGCAACGAAGGAGAGCTCCTTCATTTCCTCACCAAGGGCTATCAGTCGGAGACGTAACGAAGTAAGTTCTTTCAGGTGCTCAGCCATGTTTCCACTTTCCGGCATCTTGGTGGCAAACATTTGGCGCATTACATGAATCTTGCTCGAAAGGGATGACCGCTCGTGATAGCCTTTCAGAGCGTCCCACATCTCTTTCGCCGTATTCGTCTGCATGACATGAATAAGCTGGCTGTCATCCAATGCCAAGCCGATCAGGGCCCTCGCCTTCTCATCGTCGGCTAGCCATTTGGCATCAGGGGCCTCCGGCTGCTCCTCCGTCACAACGTGCAGTACTTTATCACGTGACAAAAGGAGCCGCATCTTAAACTTCCAAACCGTGTAGTTCTGGTCACTCAGCTTCTCAATCGAAACATGTGTTTCCGCCATCGCGTATTCTTTCCAAACACACACACTACGGATAACACCAGGATGCTAATTCACCAAAAGTCACTTTCCTGCTACAGTAAACCGCAAAACTTTATGTTGTCCACGATGCACTGGGCCCATAACCTGTTAGCGGGGGAGGAAAACTAAAGAGGTGGCCAAATATGTTTTACGTTTACAACACAAAAGAAACTTTATTAGCACATTCGATAGCTGAGATGTTAGTCGTGTCGCAGAGTTCAGAATATACAGGAAAAAAGGCGCGTTTTCCATAGCGTCGCTTTTAAACGTCAAACGCGAAAAACAAAGTTCGTGCAACGGTAAATTCGTTTGACAGATGGCACAGTGGTTGTACTTTCAACACCTGTGACCCTCAGAGGAAAATGAGATCACCACGGCTAATGCGGCTACTTCGATGGGAGAAAAAACAACGTTCTCACTGCCATTGGAGGCAGTTGTCGGTAGTGCGTTAGGCGTTGGTTAGTTTAAATCCGTCCTAGCTCTTGGAAGAGAAATGAGTGATCGCTCTAGAGAATGCTGGACTTTCCTACCAAAAAAACCCGTTTCCCAAAACAGAAGCGCTCGCCCATCAACCTTCTATTCTCTAACTCATCCCCGCTACCCTAATCGAATACCATCTGGAGCGATTTATTTAATCGGAAAAGAGGTTTTAATTTCGCTTTATCACCTTCTGCATCCGTTCCTGTTGCGTTTTCTCAAATCTCAAACCCTGCACCTTTCATTGCAACCTTCTGTCCATCCTCAATTCCACCGCTCGCAATCTTTCATCCAACAAATTGTCCATCGTTTTTTTCTTCTTCTTTTAATAAAAAAAAACCACCTGAGCGAATGCACACACACACACACACACATCTCATTCGTCATGAAATTCAATCCCAAAACTCACCGACTAACGGTACAACCGCTCGGACCAGAACGGACTCGAGGATTCATCCCAGCCGCACACCGAAGCGAATCCTTCGCGCATCCGTTTGCGCTTTCCCATGTTTTTTATGCTGTTGTTTATTCCCTGCTCGAACAGAGCGAAATGAGATTTTTGTGGGTTGGATCGACGGTCGAAATCATCAAACAAACGAACGCGCATCTGGGCATCTGAGCTACGGCCATCCACACGCACAGGATGAACCTGCTGGTTTAAGGGAGGATCCCTCCCTGCGGGATCGTCCCATTTGATCGGACGATGATGAAGTTTATACGCGTTTTAGCTCCCGAAATTTCGGCGATCCTGACAAGGATCAGGTAGCACACATACAAAACAAAACCCCAACCAAAAAAAAAACCAAACGAGAAGGATCTTCCGTTCCAGTGTCCCACGCTGATCTGGCCCAACGGTATTCAGGTGTGCGAGTGTGCGTGTGTGGACGTTTTTTCCAACTATTCGACCTTCTTTTTAATAACGGACTCATCATCTGTGTTTATTCCCTGCTTTATTCGCTTCTGTGTGTGAACAAGCGTGGTTTAATCTAGGTTAGTCCGCGCGATGAATAAGCGCGAAGAAAAGAATCTTTTTTCTTTCTTACCTTGCTATCGGCCCATTGAAATGAAGTGGCTTTCGGTGGCCAGAAAAAGGACCACAGAAACCACTCTCAAACAGGGAAGGCTCTCAAGTGTCTCCGTTTTTTTGTTGTATGAAGAGCGAAAATTTCATTCAACAAAAAGGCATCTGAATTGAATTCATCACAAAGGAGTTCGGGGGTTTTAATTAGATCCTTGATCGCTGATGATCTTGAAGGACCTTAAGGATAGCAGCATTTTTATAAATGAAGAACTTTCTTTTGATAAAATTCATTTTAAGAATAAAGTCGCAGCTACTTAGAATACATCCACAAATTATTTGTCTACGAACTGCATATAGGGTTATCAGCCAACTCAACTGAAGCTCCTTCAAATCTATCATCGATTTGTGAGGATCTTCTGTAGGACTTCTCCCATCAGGACGATCGATCGTCCCTTTTCCTTAGAATCTTCGGACCATTCCATGCCTGAGCTGCGTTCAAGATGATGCAGATGCAACCCGTGTGCATTCCTGCACCCTTAAGCGCTCTGGACAGCGTGTCCTAAGGGGTTGGAGTTGGGCAATTTATTTTCCGTCTGTATTTTTTTTTACTGCGGCAGACAATCCTCCTAGAAAGCCTCTACCCCATAACTGTCACCCCTGGCTGCTTCTGAATTCCGCACCCCTAAGGGCTGACCCATTTTATAAAAAAAACGCACACAAAGGAAAACAAGATAGCGAATGCTGTCTTGAGGCATAAAACATAAAGGATGTACAGCTAAAAAAAAAGCAGAACGATCAAGGGATCATGTTAAGCTCTATTCTTTAGCTTTCTTTGTTTGTACAGTTTGCCAAATGGACTTGGCTTAGAACGGAGAAAATGGGTCCGGCTGGTGTTCAGCTAAAGCTGGCACAAAAATTGCAAAAATTGTCCTTTAAGTCTGCAATATGGTACAATTTGCTGTAATATTTGTGCTGCAATGTTTTTAACTTGCGTAGCACGACTTTAGATAGCTCGTAATGCAGGCAGGGACTTCGTTAATCCTTAGACACTTTGGACGATATTCTCAGGATTCTCAGTCGACAAAGTTGCTTCGAACGAAAAGTTCTCTCGATATACGGCTGTTGATGAAGCCGCTTGAATGAACGAGTCTCTTGGTTGACGAGGCTCCATGGACGACGAGCTTCCTAAATAGACGAGACTTTGTAGACCCTAAGATCAATGAGTTGCCATTGATGACTTCTAGATAAACTAGACTAGTTCCCTAGATAAAAAACCCCATAGCCAGCGAAGTTCTATGGAAGATGACTTCCCTTTATAGGCGAGATCATATATGCAATGAGGCCCCTTTGAGGACGGGGTCTCTTAGTATACGAGTTCATTTGGTCAGTAGATGCCTTTGCTAGCGAGGTTTCTTGGTAGATGAGGCCCCATGGTTGTTGAGGTTCTCTGCTCGATGTCTTCCCTTGATAGACGAGACGCCATAGCCGATAAGGCCCTTTTGAAGACGGGATTTCTTGGTAAAGGAGGCTTCATAGTAGGTGAGATTTCAGAGAAGACGAGTTCTCTTGCTAGAAAAGGCCTCATAGTCCTTGAATTTAAATGAACAACAGGTTCCCTTGATAGCTGAGTCCTGAGAGTCTATGAGGCCCCTCTGATGATGGGGTCTTGGTAATAAAGGCCAAATGGTAGATAAGGCTCCATGGAAGAAGAGTTCTCTTGATAGACGAGGGACCATATTCGACGAGGCTCTAAGGTCTATCAAGCCTCTTTCATGACGAGATCTCAGTCAAAAACACCAAATCTACGAGACTCCCTAGATGACAACAAACTTCTACTATTGTTCCTAGAAGATGAGGGCGCATGGATGATGATAATCCTTGAAGAATCCATCGCTCTCTCGATGTCGCTATCAAAGTCTCTCGAGTCTAGGATTGCGATGCCTTTATTCTTAGCAATGTTCTATCTAAAAACATATCATGTCTAAAAACAAACAACTTAGCCTTGAACAATATTACTCAGGAAATTATCCTGCGAACTACTGTCAGGGAAAACAGGTGATCACCGTACCCGTAATGTAATTCGCCTGCTATTTCCTCCAGAGACTACCGGTGCAAAGGCCACTGACCAGCGGGTCCCTGGCACGTGTCCAATCGACCGAACCAGCACAGCCGAATTGAAATGGCAATCGATTTCCATTTCCACGCTCGAACGGATCCGAGGGAAATCAACCGCCACCATCACCACCGTGCCTGGTTACGCTCAGGCGAACCAAGCATTTGCATTTCTGCCTCGATTCGATTCGATCGCCCTGTCCTGTGAGACACATTCCGAGTATCTGCATTTGTGCGTGCGTGTTTGTGCAGATACATGTCCTGGTGTCCCTTTTTTCACACGGTCTCCCACAGAAACCAATCACCTCTGCTCACGAGGGTCTGCTGTTTGATTTTGTTATGACGATGACGGTTTCCGCTCGTTGGCATTGGCTTTTTTTTCTGTTCGCTTTGCTCTCCCTGTCCATTTGCATAATGCTTAATGCCGTGTCCCTTTTTTTCCTTGTGCCCTGCTCCAGTCTCTCGCCATGAACCATTTTTCTGGGACAGTGCGACACAGTGTCCTGTGGCACAGTTGACGTGCTCGGGCACGCAACCAGCAAACCGGCCACCACGAGCCTGCAAATGAAAACGCTACCAAAACAAACTGGTCGGCAGTGGTGAAAGCCAACGCCGTAAGGAATAACTATCGCTTCACGCTTTATTTCTAATGAATAAATGTTATTTTTATGGATTTATTGATTAAACATATCGGTCGACGTCGGTTTCCGGGAGGCGGTAGGAGGGATAGGATGGGAAACCGAGGGCATGACACGAGAGGACAGGGCAGTTGTGGACGGTTTTGTGGCCGGTGTCCTGCAGCAGTAGCAAAGGCACTGCGTGGCCCCGATTTTCGATTTCCACACGACATGCGACCACCCTTACCAGAAGGTAACGGTCGTTTTCCGGTGCGATCGTCCCGATCCTGATGGGGTGAGGGTGGACTCGTCCACAATTTTTCGCATGACCACCTTACAGAGTTGTTTATTTGTGCTTGTTTTCTTTCGTCTGTTTTAGTGACAGGAAAAGGTATTGAAATTTAAATGTTTTAAATGCAAAAAGAGAGATATTTTAGCAATTTTGTTATGTAAATTGCATACTTTTAGGCGCCCTACAAACGATTTAGCAAGTATCGGTTTTAATTGAATTTCATAACTTTATTCTTCGATTATACTTAAGAATAGTGCAAGTTTTACCTTTTTTACCCAAAAAGCCGTTTACCTTTATTTACTCAAGCAGAACACCCGGTCCGCAGCACGGTGGGTGAAAATGAGTGGTCAATAAATTGGTTAGCGCCCTCCCGTTTATGACGCTCGTTCTGCAATTTGAATACACACACACACATACGTATTGATTAAACATTGCAGGAGACCCATTCACGCGTTAAGCGTCCATTCGCAACTGGCCCTGGGACGCAAGGAATAAATCAACCATGAACCGGGTGCGTTTTATTTTTATACCTTTTTGCGCCTTTGTTTTCGGGAAGGATTTGCCTGTCGGTCGGGACTATTACTCACTTACTGGTCTCGTTTGTGGCATGCAATAGGCATTTTTTCGTTGTTTCTACCAAAAAAGAGGGATAATGAAACAATTGTGTTATTACTGTGTGTTTGATCGAGCTATGGCAACCGTTTCTTTCACCACACTTTCTTTGACCATTCGCCAGGATAATGTCGAAGCCTTTTTATCAAACACCCATGCGGCGAGTTATTAAATTATGGGAATATATCTCAAGTAAAAGCCGATAAACAAACTTCCACAAACGTAAACCAAACACTGCAACCTCCGCAACAGTTGCAACACACAATGCAGCACAACATTGTGTAAACATCCTGTGGCCTGCCTTCGTGTTTGCTGCTGCGGGCGGATCCCGCACGGAGTGCTTGAGCCCTTCTTGTTCTCCGTCTGTTCGGCCCTTTCGGCGCTTCCCGTTCGCTTCACGCTAAATCCGGTAGCATCCCATCAGCTCGTAGTCCCTGCCGTTCGGTCGGCATCTTTTTCACCCTCTGGTCTGGTCTGGATGGCTGGTCGTGCATTCCGAAGACGTTTAGAATGTTTTGTTGCGCAGGATTTGTGTTTCGGGCGAGCCTTTGGCGGTGTCCGGGGTGAAATGAAATTAGCAGGGAAAAATCAATAAAATTGCAATCGATTTTGTCGGTCGACCATGCGGAATAAATGGGATTAATTTGTTTGCAGACAAATCGGGTTTTGGTCGGTTGTCGGTCGGGTTCGTTTCTTGCTTTTCAGTTGGCAATGGTAGAGACAGTCAGGTCAGGTAAGAATGATTTGCAACCATGTGTTGGTACTGTTTTTTGTAGTAATTACTCGCTTAAAATAAGGTAAACCCATTTTCGGTTCATATTTAAAAGTAGTAGTCCTTTGGTAATATCTTGGTATGATAGACATATCTTATTCTGTTCCTCAAACTATACTTGAAAATATTATAAGAAAGTGAGGTCCACCAGATTCATACAAAACCCTGATACAGCCATTTCACAGCCACTTCCGCTCCGGTGTGGCACAATATCCTGCCCGACAGTAGCCTATCCCGCACCGGCCAGGGGCATCCTGCCCGGTTCGATCAAATTTCGATCGAATAATACCTCCCACGGAATTACGGATAATTTGATCCGCCGTCTCCGCCGCTGGACTCGTTTCCCATTTCCGGTGCGCCCGGTGCCACACAATAGCGAATGCGGAGGAAACCCGAATCGTGTTCCGATTACAATGCCAATCCGGCGAGTACACTTTCTCCAATTACGTTTTTCGATATCCGCTTCTCGGTGTCCCTGTGACGGAATGCGTTCCGCTGGACGGTGCAAATTATTCACAGTGGTTGAACCGTGAAGTTTGTCCCCGCTGCAGTCACAACCCAATCACACAAACACGGACACGCACAGAGAGTTCCGAGGCAGAGAAGGGATGATCCCGAGCAAGCAATTGTCAACAACACGATCATGAAATTTGTCCCGGACAAACATGCACGTACAAAAAGGGATGTCCTCGGTTCAGGACTTTGGGTTCCTATTCCTGGACAGGAACAGATCGACCTCGTTTCGGACGTTCTGTTTTGATTTTTAATTTGCTTTCATTGGTCCCTTTTTTGCTGGACCTTCCGAAGGACCAAAGGCATCTAGAGGAATCTGGAGGCGGATGATGACTGTCCTAAATAATACGTGGGCAAGGGTCATTCGGACAGCGCAAGAACAAGTGTTCTAATGATCAGATAACAGGCGTGCATTTCCTCTCCGAATGGTGAACGGTGATGCAGCTTTTTGGCACATCTGGACCTCTGGAGAAAAAACGCTGGGAACCGTGGGAATCGGATCGAAACATCATTAATAGCTAGCTACCTTTTTGACAGAGGTCAGACAGCCAGCCAGACTCTCGTCCACCTACAATCCAGACGAGAAGAAGTTGAGGACTCCGATAGGAATAAAGGGTTGATGTGCTTTTCGCATAATTTCTGTCAAGCTTTTGCTATTGAAGAAATATCCCCAGCACACCGTGCCAAATCGTCTACCAAAAAATACCCCTGCCGATTTCTTTTGATGTGTGTTGTGTCACCCACCGAAAGGAAGATCATTACAAGCGTTTACATAAATCCGCATCAAGCGTGCCGACTAGTGGCGGCGTTCTGGCCCTTTGCTTGGCGGAGGGTTTGCATGCAAAAACAAGCCAGCCGGCAAAGTGTTGCCGTCAAAGGTCCAACCATTTTGCAAAAAACGTCAACAACGGCTCAGCTGTGGCTGGAGTTGAAGCGCAAACATCACCACCGATTCGTCGCAACACTAAGCGACATAACAATGAAGCGATTCCAAAAGGCAACCAAATGCACTCCGACCGGTGTTGGCACTGCGTGCCGGGTTGGTTGGGCGGGAGGATTAAAATTTAAATTTTATGCTCTTATGCTTTTCCGCCGTGTTCTGGAGTGTCTTTACGGCTGTGTAGGTAGGGAAAGAAATAACAAAATCTTCATACAACAGGTCTGCTGTAAAGGTTGGGCTTCGTTTTTCCTTGTGTTTTGCCGTTCGATAGTGTTGCGTCTTATCCTGTTGCCCAGTTCCGGGCGGATTTTTGGGCTGCTGATTAATATTATTGATTGCTTCCTTACCATGGACGATCCTTAGCCCGGTTACGGATGGGTGCGAGCAGAAAGCTTCCCCGAAAGGTGCGAGAATAGTGGCCAGAAATCAATCAAAGAAAGGATCGTGAGCCTTTGGAAACGGGTCTGTGATCCACTCAGAAGACCACCCGGCTTTTAGTGTTAATCCTTGCGTAAAATTGTACAAACCACCAACCACCGTCCAGAGTGTGTTGTTCCAGCTGGAAAGACACACACACACCGATCATAAAAAAACATTCTTGCACGATCACGCTCACCGTCCGTGTACGTGTTGCTGTATTGATCGATTCCAACAAAGGAAGAACATATGCTGGTCCTCAGATTTGAGGTCCTAATATTCCTTCGGTGGCCCGCATTTCTATGGCGGGGAGTTTATAGACAGCAGCTCCTATTGATGACTGATGGTGCAATAAAAATCAATCAGAAATCAGCATAACAATTTGCATTTCCCGCTGGGTCGCAGCCGAGCTTCCGCTGATTGCGTTTGATGACTGCGCACGCAATAAAGTTGGGATTCGATTCGATTGTCATTGTTTGTTGTGGGAATGAAGTTGTGTTGGGATCGAAACAATATCCTTCACGTCAAAATATTTGGACTTTCTTTACCCTCTAAACACCTTACTTTCAATTTGCTTTCCTTGGCACCTTCTGCATCTCTTGGCTAAATGCTAGCCTCCAAAGCCCCCGACGCTCCACCGAAGAAGATTTACATCGCTCGATCTTTAACCCCGCTGGTGGCTGCCAGCTGCGATAAATTCTGCTCTGCACACTATAATTTAGAATTTCAATTTAGCACCATTAGAAAATTAGCCGTTCATAATTCACCGATCGGTTGCGTTCGGTTTTTGCTTGCGAACCGATCGTCCGGGCAACCGGGCAAAGCTTTCCAACCGTAGTCGTCGTGATGCTCCAGATCCCATGAAGATCGTTCCAGCTCTCTCTCTCGCTCTCTCTCTCTTGCTAGATTTTCGATACATCACGATCGAAGGTGCTGGCCGATTTCCTCGCAGCATAAATCATGCCACCGCTGATGCTACTCCGGGTGCCAAACGAAACGAAACTAAGCTTCTTGTGTTTGGAGCTCGGCTGTTGGTGTGATGTATGTTCCCCCCGGGGGATTTCGTTCTTTCACATTCGTACTGTGTCCGAGACAGTGTGTCACAAGCCTTCCCTGAAGGGGACACATCAAAACACCCAGTTTAGTTCCACCGTGTCCGCAAACGGAAGCTTTTGTTCCAGAATAAACACCCAACGCAAGTCGACGTCGTCCATGGTCAGTTCGGTGTGGGGTTTCGCTTTAAGAAAAAAAACCCGACCACCGACACCCCGAGTCACGATTGTGCCGCAAAGGATGTGTGCTCTTTTCAAATGGATCGGATCGGTTCAAATACCAACCAACGCTCGCCACGTCGGTGCCTGAAGGATCGTTGTTTTGCTACTGTGCCACCAGTCGTAGAGGCCGAAATGACCGCCATCCGTAAAAGGGCTTTACGGGCACTGGCTAGCATTAGCTAAATTGGAAATTAAATGATTATTAGCAGCCCTTGGGGTGCGTCGGCCGGGTGGCGAATTCGAAAACACCCGAAACGAATCGAACGCTTCAGGTTGGAGCTGGTGTGCGCTCGCTGAGCCATGCACGGCTGAGGCACGTGAAGTTCAAGGTGGTCGCGCTGACGATTCAACCAGAAGCTACTGTGCCGGTTGCGGCTGTCAGTGCCGATCACCGATCACTCGGTACTGCACCAGTGCGCGACGATCATGCCGGCGGGCACGGATCATCTACCGGGTGACGTCGTACTGCAGTAGCTGGACGGTTTTAACGACTTCACTGCACCCGTGCCCGGGATTGTGCAACTGCGCGGTAATAGCTACATAAAAGTCAAATTAATTATATACTAATGTGGTATTTCCTGCTTCTGCCCTGTGGCCAGTTTGCGATGGTGTGTGGTTGAATTGTTTTATGTGGTCAGAATGCGTTCCAGGGTGTTGTTACGGAGGTCGTGCGTTGGGGTAATCGATTCCTTCGGGATATAAAATAATTGAAGAGTTGTGTTGAACTGTGATGGCAATATTTTAGCTAGGGAACATACCAAAAATTATTTTAAGAAAATATTCAATGAAGTCATTGTCATTAAAAAAAAATAACTGACCTACGGAGTAATCAAGTCAAGGAAGCCAGAACAAGTCAAGGAGAGCCTTGGTCCTTCAGATCTCCCGAGGTTGAAGTGAAAAAAAAGAAAAAAAAATAAGTAAGAGACAAATTCTTCGCCAAGTTTCACTTAAGAATTCAACTCGGTGCTCTAACCATTAGCTTCAACAGTGCCAGCATCTGTCAAGTAATAGCATGCTGTCAGTGCTGTCAGTACGTATTCTTAGTATCTATTCTAATGGAAGTCTTCTTTTACCTTTTTCCAAACAACCAGTACTTCAACAAACAGGTTAAAAAGTTGTTATTAAATTAAGAATCAAATTAAGACATTTTCGTCATCGTGATATTATGAAAAAGCTGTATAGAAAGCAGGTTAGGAATCTTGAAGGCATTATCACCTAAGCCAACAAGTAGTCAACACTCACTCGAACCTTGTACAAGAAACAACGAGAAGACGTTCCAGCATGTTCTACCCACAATGCCTTGACTAAGGCACATCGTTCTAACGTCCAATCCTAGTTCCTAAAATAGAAACCATGTAGATGCATCCCACCGAACCAAATCGGTGCTTCCACCACGCTTCTCATCACGTTCTCTCGCGCTCCGATGAATTATGGTCTGTCAGATGCGTGTGCGTGTACGCAAGTTGTCCTAGCCATCGTTTGCCCTACATTTACCCTGAGAAAGCCTTCGGCCACGGGCGTTTCCACGCCGAAAAACACCGAAATTAACACACGCATAAACATAACATTGTCCCCGCGGAGCCCGTCAACGCCATTAGGCGCGCCTCTCTCTCTCGAGAGAGACAGATCGACTCTGGGAGAAGAAAAAACGCAGTTAATGTGTGTACGACACGGATGCGCTTTTCCGCCGACCCAAAACAGAAGCAGCATCACCAACGCCGGGTAATAATAATTGTACTACACCCCGCAAACAGGGAGAACTCGTCCACCCCAGGGGCCATCGTTTGGTTTTGACCTCATAATTTTCAGTTTTCGGCTGTGTTCGGCCCACATGGGTATGGTGGCATCCTGTTTACAGGATTTTCCTTTTGCATCGCCGTTCCCTTTAATTATCCTGGTGTCGAGTGACACGTTCAAGAGCGTAGGCATCCGCGCCTCGTCGAATGTGGGTCGTGGGATGTGGACGAACCGCTGTGAGCGTCCATCCTGGTGCAGTATCGGTCCGGTATCCTGTCCCTTTCCTGCTGGATACACTTCATCGACGATCGGCTGCAAAGGATTGTCGAGTGCTTGGAAGATTTCCACCTCAATCGCTCGCCCATGTTCCAGCGCGGCCTGCCCTCCATCGAATCCAATTGACAGCTGCAAACGTCTGGCGTAAGATGCGTTTCTTGCTTTCTGCTAAAATTAAACATCCATCCACTACTGTCTTGAGGGCGATCCTCACTACGGCTTCTGGAGCCGTAACCTAACGTCGGTGGAAAAAAGGGATAATGATGCAACCCTTCGGATTTGGTCCGTGAGCCGGTTCCTTCTCTTCTCGGTTCGGATTTCCACAATCGAACACGCACATATGTACAGCCCTTTGAATGTTCCGCCACCTTCTAGAGTTCCAGATCTCTTTTTCTTCTTCGCTTTCCAGATTTCTTTCCATGCCAATCTGCACCATCTAATCCAATTCCTTCAGCTCAGAGCGGTCTATTTCTATTATCCAATTCCATGGTGGAATGGAATGGCCGATCGGGTGCACATACCTGCAAATTGTATTTCTTCAATTTCGGGGTCCATTTCTTTATTTCTTGATGCGGATTCCGATTTTCTTTTTCTTGCAGGCCACACCGCACCGATGCTGACCGATGATTTTATTTTGACACCTTGACAATCCTTCGGGCACGTACGTGCGCCTTTCACTCAAATTTGACGTAAGCTGACGGCGATCGTTCCCTTCGATTCGGTCGATCGTATCGGATTTGATGGAAGGATTTGCGAAGCTGACCACATAAGGGTTTAGAGCGTTAGCGTCGAATCCGGGAATCCTTCCACACGCATCAGCAAAACCTTTCAACGGATTTCTTTTGAATCGAAATGGGGATTTTTATAGCAAAAAAACAGGACTGAAAGGATGCACACACACACACATACTTTTAATCAATCCGTGCAGGACCGTGCAGAAAGCATTCTCCTTCATCGCCAACACATATTTCAGTTTTGTTTTATTTTCAATCAAAAGAAAGCATTTCAGCAGCAACGGCAGCCAAGAATTCCGAAACTGATCTCTCATATATAGTACCGGTTCGCTGAGTTCAAGCTTTCGTCGTATCAAGTTACGATCATCACGTGCGTACCAGGCTTTATAATTTTCCTTCCACTTTTTTCCATACTTTTTTCCACAGTATGAGGTCTTTCTCGGGGTTTTTTTTTTTTATTTCTTCTCCAGACGGAATAGGCTCACTTTCGATGCCGCGAGTGAAAAGCGAGCTGCTTGTCGTGCCATAAAGCGGTGTTGTACAACCCAGCTGTGATGCTCGCCTGTTCAGGATGCAGCTGAAACTATGATTAACACGCGGAGATAGGAACACGACCGCGAAGAGCTGTGTCCTCTTGATAAAGCGGCGGTTTTTTAGAGCAGCATTTTCCACCTCACAAGCTGAACGGAAGTAGCTTGTTCCTCGATGTCTTCGTTTGATGAATCCGCGCTACCACCAGCTCGCTTCCGACAGCATCCCTAACAGCTCATGGCCTACTAGACTCTTTCACCGTGGTTACCAACAACTCAATCACCAACTCCCATCGGCTGGATACAACTTCATCCGATACGCATCAACCGGGTCCATTCATGTCCAAATCAATCCCAAACCCCTGCATCCAAACGGGACATAATCAATAAAAAAGACTCAAACAATTAGACCACCATAAATATCTCAGCAACAACAACCACCGAAGACAAAACAACCAACTCGGACTCGTGTTTCATGACCCCATCCCACTGATGGGGTGGAGGGCTTGCAACGGTAACGGCCACTGGTTGTTACGGTGGGTTATCCCGTCAAATAAATTCGATGTAAACATGATATCATTGATTGGTTTCTTGTTAGCTGGTGTGTGTGTGTGTTTTTTATCTACTCACTCCACCAACCCATATCGTCCTGCGGTGGCTGGTGTCCCTGTGGCTTGATGCAACTGACAAGTCCCGCAGGCCCAAAGTATGTGGTCCGATTTTTATTGCGTTTATAAAAAAGCTGCTGGTCAGACACGGACGCTGCCGGAGTATTTTAGGGAAGTGATGCGATGCGTCTGATAGGGAGGATAGCAATTGAGGGTTGCACACATGTGGATTAAGGACCGAAAAAAGAGCCAGGACAACATGTTCGCATGGATGTTTGTGATGAGCAGTTACCCAAAAAAAAAAAACTACGGCAAAATAAAAGGACAATCAATTGCATATGTGGATCATTTGTGGACATTCTAAGTGATATGTTTATTCTGGGATTTAGTGGGTTTTTTGTTGTGTATTTGCTTCAGGATAATAGTGAGGGACATGAGGGACATGCATGCTCGTTTGACCAGCTAACAAGGTAGGGAACGATAAATTGAGCGTAAAATTCGCATTAATAGTTAACAGAGCCTTCTTATTATTACAAGTATCCGATGTTCCAAATGAATTATTTTTTCTATGAAGAATGAATAAAAATGAACTCAAATGAATGCATGTTTCATGGTTCAAATCTCATCTGGACCGAACCTTCACGTACTTCAGGTACTTATTAGTCGACTATCACCTAGCTGGTGGCATTAATCGAATTGAATATGAAATTGGCATATTAACTTATTCCATCAAGATTCTACTAGTCTCACAATCCTATCGTAACCGATCTCTTGGTATGTCACCTAGCATTCTTAAAAAAAAACCTGTAACGGACATTTTTTTCAAGAATCTTTCCTGTTTTTTTGTAAACCTTATAAGAACCCTTTACCCTTGTCGACTTATCGGTAACGGTAGGCTCAATGTGGGCAAAATCTCTTTACGACCGTTAGACACATTTTTTTAAACAAAACAATCCATAATACGGAGAAAAAAAAGCATTTCAAGACACAAACACGCACTCCGACCGACCCTTGATGGTCGCTGTTTTTTCGTGTGTGTGGACTATCTCGGTTTACGGTTTGCATAAATCTCCGATATAATTAATTAGATCGTAATACACGATCGTGTTTATGTGCGTGTGTTTTTTATTCCTTTCGAGCTACGACAGCAGTTTTGTTGCATTGTTGCAAGCAGGGCATGATTGTTTGGGATGTTTTATTTCTATTTTTCTGGGGTTTTTTTTTTTTTTGTAAGACAAAACCGGGAGAAAAAACAAGAACAGGTAATTTCTACAAGGTTAAAAAAGGGCGTCCCAACTATCCCGGAGATATATCGTTCTCAGAGAAGTTTTTCATAAAAACTTTTTTTTTAACTGCATGATCGACTTGGGAGGGTCGCAAACTGTCTTGTAAGATCCAGCAAGACGGTAAGAATTTTTTGGCTGACCCTTTCAACCCTTCAGTGATGTTTTTTTCAAACATATTACCTAGATAAAATTGCTTATAAAACATACGAGTGGTTTTCTTTTGAACAGAAAAAATATGCTTCTAAATGAATTAAGTAAGGAAAATCTTCACTTTTTTATATCATGACCAATTCATTCAATTTGATTCAGTATAATAAAACCGTTAGGCACATTTTTTCACCAAGATGAGTAACAATCCCTCCACAGGTCGTTATTATTCGCTTGTTAGAAGTACTCGTCTTTGCTGAAACAATTCCAATTTTGTATGCAATTTTGGAAAAAGCCAGTCAACGAAGATGCCAAACGTTCTGCCACAAAAACGCACAACAAGAAGCACAATTGTGCCTGTGAAACATTAAACCGTTTTGATCAACAAACGTCGATTAACGACCAGCTGACCAGCTCGGGCACTCCGCTCGGCAAGCCAGACGCACAATTGCATCAGTTTTTCCCCCATTTTTCCCCGTGCCAGTTGGCCAACGTGACACGTCAAACGCCGAGCGTCCCAGAGTAATCGCACCAAAATCCATCAATAAAATGCTTAATTCCAAGTAATCGCCCCTTCCCAATCGGACGGCGATCACATTTCGCACAGCCGAAAACCGGCCGAAATGCGCATTTGTGCGAAACCGTTGGCCGCGCCATAAAAAACTCACCTCTGACCTTTGTCGCTTCGTACGCACGTGGATGACCGGCCGGGTAGAAGTGTGCACTGTCACCGAGGAATGCAACCATCACCCCACCCGATAGAGACGCTGCAAAAGCAATCGAAAAGAGGGCTGCAATCGATAACATTCTTGTGCCATTTATCCTTACGGACGCAAGCTGGTGAACCGAAGCGCCGATGCCTACCTTCGGGCGCATCCGATCATCATCATTATCCCGAGGCAAGTACACAGTGGCTCGGCTCGTGATGCTCATTTTGCATACAGCCAGGAGGGTGCACTTTGCAAATATTAATGAATGTCAGCGTGGATGCGTGTGTGGCAGGGTTTTATTTTTTCCTTTTGCTTTTGCTTTTGCTTTGTTTTGTTGATGTCCCCAGGACCGATTTCTCTGCATGGTGATAAATGAAGCGGAAACAATTGCCCAACACTGACCAGACCACCGGCACGTCGGTAGGAAGCTTTGTGTGATCCGCTGGACAAACGAATTTCGCATCCACTGACGCGTTTCTACCGATCATTAATCAGCACCGGGATCGGAAATCGTATGTTGATCAGGAGGGTGTTGCTGCAATAACATTTTTTTCTGAATCATAGAATAATTGGTGTATGGCATATATTTATGTACGTTAAAAATCGTCTAGCAAAAACTCTGCATTAAATAATCTTAAAAGATTCTTCATACGAATCATGAGGGCATATTGTTTTTTGATAATACAATTAGAAATCATGTTCACACAGTTTCTCTCTATACTCTCAACCAAGAAGCAGCATACAACAATGAAGACCGCCAAGCGTGTAGGATGTCTTTCGAACCATCTGCTTCTTCCCAGGCACTACAACCTCGAGAGGTCTCGGCCTGCCATTTCTGGCTTTCTGTGACTTAATTTTACCCGTAGTAAAGTAGTCAGCCTTTCGTACGGGGAGGCGCGGTCTGGATGGGATTTGAACCCCGGCCCTGCCGTGTGAAGACCGGCGCCGCTGTCGCCTCGGCCACCGGACCAACCCATTCGAACCATAGTTTATAGCAAAAGTCTAGACGAGAAGTTCCTAAGCATCGAATTCCGAGAAGTGGAGATCTGAGGGCCACGAAGATTACTTGGCTCCATCTGGAATCTTGCCTGTCTAGATGAGCTTCTCAGAAAAATACTTGCTAGAATCATCGAATAAGACTTTCACGCAATTTCTGTAGTCACATAGAATCGTTATCTTAATATAACGCTTGAAGGAGCTAAGAACTATGACACTATCCGCGACTTTGAAGAAGTCGTGAACATGTGAAGGTCAAATGTTCTGAAGATCGAAATGTTTCCCTACAGCAAAATGGAACGATGTTTCACATGTCAAATAGGACTGGACCTGATCCAAATCCTGAATTTTGAGACTAAAGATTTGTGACACATGCCAGCACATGATCTCATCCCAAATTTTGAGACCTCTGAAGCCTATCTTGGGTCTATGGAGCGGTCTGGTGATAATGGCGTAGCTCTTCACACGGCAGGACCGGGGTTCAAATCCCATCCAAACCGCCCCCCGTTCGCAGGGCTGACTACTTTGCTACGGATAACATCAAATCACAGAATGCCAAAAATGGCAGGCCAAGACCTCACGAGGTTTTAGTCTATCTTTAGGGTGTTGGCCCTGCGATGAGATTTCTATTCCATAATTTACCACTGTTTTGCATACAAACGAATCGTTCATAAGTGCGAATAATTTATTTCGTTCTGAATAGATTTCTTATTGCAACAATCAGCGATCTATACCACTTATTCGGTACGATTCTGTGAGCGATTCTGAAGAAGAAAAAAACCCACTCTGGAACTATGCCGCATTCGGGTCGAAACTAAGCCAAACCCTTACCCGACCGACAAACGCATTGCACCGTTTACACCAAAAATTTCGAAAGTCAAGTTCAACGTCGAGCGTCGGTCGGCAGTGTCGGTATGTTTATGTTTTGCCGTCTTTTTTTCCCCCAGATTGTATATTTTTAAATCTTCCCGTGGCCCACTCGATCCCGTGCACCGATCAGGTTTCCCCCCCTATTCTGGTCGATCAACCAACGCGATGCAACCCGGCAACACAAGCTGCACGGTAAGGCTATTTTCGGCTATGCCCGAGCTACATCTTGCGTTTCCCTTTGCGATGCGTTCGATGCGTTTCGGTCGGCACGGCGAAGAGTTTTTGGGGTGCGTTTTGTTTATGCAGTGCAATGGTGCAGTTTCGCTACCCACCGAAGGTACACCGGACGCGGGAGACTTGCTGCCAGACTGATGGCTGAAAATAGTAGCGCTTCGTCGGCGTGGTCCGCATCGGAGGTGCATTAGGCTGGTCATAAAAATGCACCAGCCCCGATAGCACGACCATGCGCGACCGACCGACGACATGAAGAAGGGGTTTTTTATCGTCTTCATTTTCAAGACTCATTTACTCGACGAGCGCACCGGGAATGTTGTACGGGAGTCATCACGCTCGTTAATAGGGAAAATTAAAAAGAAGGGAGCGAATCGTCATTTTGCTCGCTTTGCTTGGCTCATTGCTGCAGTTTTAGCGATTTGTTTCGCCCTTCTTGAGATCTCCGGGCAGGAAAATGCGGCCTCCCAGCGCACAGGGAGTCGGAGTTTTCCATGTTCTTTTCTTTCACGGCCGGCTTTACCAGCTTGCCCATCCATGGGTTCACTTTACCACACGACAAGGCCCTGGACCGGACCTGGGGTTTTGTGCTATTTCTGGACGAGCGAGGATGGGCGACCCCATCGCCAGAACGACGGATGTGGCTTTATTGAAATGATGACACTGCCAGCCTGAGCAGAACTGGGCAGAAGCGAGACGCGTTTTTATATCACAGACGGAACCAGATACCCCAGAACCGCAAGACAAGTACCGAGGAAAAACGTTCCTCCGCGAGTGACATGCCACATGTGCGTGACTCCGAACGGCCAGCACGGAAGGCTGACGGTTGCGACACTAATTTATGGCGTTAATCTAGTGGACGTACGCAATTTTCCTTCCACGAGCTCGCGAGGGAACTCGCGAACAAAGAACCATTTTCCACCCGGTCTGGCGGTTTGGCTGGTCAATCCCCGGTGCGAAGCATGGATGGGTGAAGCAACGCTGCCGCCATCTTCCATGTGTTGGCAGTAAATATTAATAAAATAAAGCGTGCAAATCCGGGAAACAGGGAAATGTTGTTGATTGTTTGGACAGGCCAGTGCAAGAGCGCAAAAAAAGTGCAAAAAAAGGCACCACATGAAGCTGTCAATGGGCGATGATGGGTGAGACTTGCGACTCGGCCGGGATTACTTTCCTTTCGGCGGGCAATGGCGATGGATTCGCTGGAAGATCATTATGTGCAGAGAGCGGAGATCATGCAAAAACCGAACGGTCGATTATGGTTATTTTTCATCTCCAAGGTTTTCTTTCTTCTTACTTTATATGGAGGACTTCGACGTCTACTTAGTTCTCTTCCAGGTTCCATTCCTCAGAGTCTTTATTTTGGACGTCGGTTATCTAGAGTAATATTTATTATGGCTTTTGTGTGCATTTTTTCTCCTTTTACTGTCTTGTTTGATATATTAATTACTCTTTTATCTTTCTTCATTAATCTTATTATTTCGTGGATAGAATTTCTTTTTAAGTCTTATCATTTTTATTTCCTAAGGTTTCGTTATTTTACCTTTTAAATCTGTTTTATTTACCTGAATAATTGTTTTGTTATAATGCTGCCTACTGATTGTTCTCCAATTTATGTTTAAATGTTAAGATTAACTTTGCTTTTTTTATAGTATATTTCATTAGAACATCGTCTTATCTAATTTATTATTTGTTTTGTTTAAACTTCGCTTTCTTCCGCTCTCTCATGTACCTTGAGTAATAAATATTTTATAAAATCTTCGCTCCGAAACAGCAAACGCCACTAAATTCCTTGTCCAGCTATATTATTACTCCTTTTCACAAGCTCGCCGCTGCCTCATGTCCTGTGGCTGCGGCATACAATCCTTTTTCTCATTTATTTCACATAACACAATCCTCCTCCTCCTTCTCACCAATTCCCAACCAACAAAAACTCATATAAAGCACTCGTGTGTGTCGACCGCTTATGTGCACAACTCACCCCCAGTGTTGTTGCTTTTTTTTCTTACTTCCATTTCCACCCGGGGAAAATGTACAGCGAGCCACCATTTTATCGACATTCGACATCATCGTCCATCGGATGATGGTGGCGGCGGTGGCCATCCAACCGAACACAAGCGCAAACCGAACCGAAACCACCCAACCGACCCCCCCTCCGCACCAAAATCAACTAACGGAGGACATTTTGCATGCGCAATGCGAACGAACCCCTTCACATAACCACCCTTCCTGCCGTGGCGGTGAAAGAGGTGGTGGTGATGGTGCGACGTTCACATACGTACGTCGTCCTCACACAATGCTGACCGCCGTACGCTGATTGGCTTACCCGAACCGAGGGAAAGAAAATCCGGGGGCAAGTGTTGCTGCTCAGGTGAAGCTAAAAGCGATGGAAAAGCGTTACCAGGAGAAAATGGACTATCGATTCCGTGCGCTCAGGGATGGGGGGGGGAGAGGACGAACCAGGAGGAGGGGGGGGGGGAGCGGAGAACAAAACAAACAATTTTCCAACCCAGAGAAGCGATGGCTCAAGGCAGCCAGTGGGTGCGACCCCACACAAGGGACACGCGAGACACGAGAATCACTCATCATCCGCCATTCGTGCCTGTCCTCGGTTAAGATTCGGTGGGTGGTACAGGAGTCCTGGGGGTCGACTTAGGCACGTATGTGGAAGGAGCAAAAGGGAGAAAGGGAAGGCGGGAAATGCAAACAGGATTTCAATTACGCTGCCCTGTACGTCCGGACCGACCCGTGTGTCCTTTGCCGTGTGTTTCAAGTGGAAGCCTTTTACGTATCCTCGAGCGCCAGTGTGTGTGTGTGTGGGTTTATGTATGTTAGAACGAACGAGAAGTGTCCTGAATAGTACATGGCTAAGCACACACACACACAGGCGAGGACACACAGGTCCCTTTTTCAAGAGAAGAGTCGCCAAAAATCGAAAAACGGACATCGTTGCCATTCACCCGAGCGAAACAGAGAAGGCAGACTCGGTACCATAAACTCGGTATCGAAATGCGCCATCCTTTAAGGAATGGGGTTGAGAAGGGGGGGAGATATACGTCTTTCCCTTTCCATCTCCTTCACACTTTCCCACCTTGACGGGGGGTCGACTGAAAACTCTGCTTCAACTCTGCGCACCACACACGGCGGGAAATCTCATCTCCAGCACACACACACGCTCATACAGGCGCGCCTCATCGAGTGGTGAGAGTTGTATGCTAATGTCGTGTGTGCACACATATGAGCGCGGACACATACACACACGCACGCACCCTCATTTAACATTTTCGTGTGTGCGCACTGTGTCGACCGATGCCGTTTTGGTCCAGTTTTTCCACGAATCCTGTGTGAGCTGCTGGAAGGATGCTGCGACCGAGGTTTTCGGGCGAGTGGCGCGCTCGAAACAAGAAACAGAAAAAGACACAACACCTATTTATCCATCCAAAAGGGGGTGCTTGGGCATGGGGTCGAAGTGCACCGAGTAGGAAAAGGGAAAAATCGAACAAAGAACCACAGCGCGTTCGGCCGTTCGGTTGCGTACGAGCGCGTCCCGTTTTTCATCTCCCGTGTGTGCGCGTGTGAGTGTGTGAAATATCCATTCCCAGTTGGGATTTGGTTCACACATGCCGCAGCATCATGATGATTCCAGTTAGAATTTATGTTCCGGCATGTGTGCTAGTGCTAGCCGCTCATAGATGGCACTGCGATCGGGGAGCGAAGGTATTCCTGCTGGAAAATCTTTACATGTTTTCCTGGTGGAATCCTTCTTTTACCAGTTGGAAAGTTTTGTTGAAGTTGGAAAATACCCATTTTTCTAACTGTAGCTGAATTTTAGAAGAAAATAATATTAAAGTATGTTTTACTCCATTATCAGTCTTGAGAGACTTGAGGAGCCAATAATTAATGTTTGTTTATGATAATAATTGTATTTATAAACACCGATTTTAAGACCATTTTCCTGCCTTCTCATCAAGGTCAGGACAGCATGCCATTTAGCGAGAACGCTCCCGACCTTACCCACGACTACCAGCCCAACAAAAGCAATCAAAAAAGGAAACACCACTAAAACCAACAGCAAACGGTCGACAATTATCAATTACCCTCACTTTTCCCTCACAACTTCCTCCCAGTTTTCCCAGCTCCAAGAAGAAAGAAATATCTCCAATCGTCATTATGCTTCCTTTACGCGAACCGAGCATCACGTCGGGCGTCCTCCGACTCCGGTCTGGCACGTGAAAGTGAAAGTGAAATTCACACTCTTTATCAGCCTTTTACCACCACCAACAAGCAACAGGGTAGCAACTCCCTTTTCCCATCCCCGTCCGTTAAGTAGCAGCACGGAAAATAAAAATCTCACCCAGAGAACACGGCTCGCCCACTTTATGCATTCACCTTGAGCGATCGTTTTTTTTCCCCACTCTCTGCTCTATAATTTTTCTCTACCACCAAGCGCCGCGAAAGGACCTCTCGTAAAACCCACGTAAAACAAGATGGGGTTGGGAGGTTTGCACTCAAAAAAAAACACACAACCCCCCCGATAGGAAAAAAACGGAATCCTGAAGCTTGCCAACATCGCGAAACATAAAACGATTACGTGCCAGCGTGCCACTAGGCAGAGGCCGCGTCTCGCCAGCTTTCATTAAGCGTGCCGCGAGAAAAAACGTGGCAAACGGTGTGGATGATTTAAGAACACACAGACGAACGCAGAAAAAAAACCTTCCACCTTCCTGCTGGCTCTTCTTTCCCCCAGGTTCTGCCCCCGTCCAGCGCAATATGAATGAAAGTCAGAAGACACATCAAGAAAAAAAATGGTTTTGCCACCGTTTTGTTTAAAAGGTTTGAAAAATGGGAGACGGAAAAAAATCTAATTAAAAGACACGCGCAACATTGGCGTGAAGGTATAATAAAGAAAAAAAAAACAAACCACCACCAGAAGGCGGATGACAGCATAATGATTGTGTAAGGATAAATAAATGAACGGCGGGAGACAGTGGGGTAAACGCGTGGCGTTTTTTTGATTCGGGTGGCGAATTTTCGGTGAAAGAGAAAACAGATATTGCATTTAAAGCAAACGCCATTCAATCACTCATAACAACAAAAAAACACGTTCATCCCTCACCGTCCACATTTTCAGTGCCTTCTAGACATTAACGAATAAAAAAAATATCCCCAAACAACAAGTCACAGTAGGCGCTCATCGCGGCCAGAGGGAAACGGGAAAAGTCGCGACTTGGTGTAGGTTATGGTTTTATTAACTCAGCATACTGCTACTTCTGCTCTCGCTGCTACGACTGCTGTTAATATTGTTGTTTGATGTCTTATTATTATTGCTATTCCTTTTTTTTTAAACGCGGGTGTGTTCTCTTCATCTGGTCCTCCTTTTGCTCAGCTCATCGACAACTTAACTTTTTTTAATGAGACCGTGAAAGTTTTTTTTTCTCGACACCCTGCTTTCTATTCAATTTTTCTTGAGCGAATTTTCCACCCCAGGAACTCATTTGTGGATTTTGCGTGGCTTTTCCTTAGGTTTGGTTTTCCTTAGCCTCTCGTTTCTCTCACCACCATTTTTTTTATTTGCTTTCCTTTTACCGCTTAGCAAGCGTTAAGTCCAATCCGGGTCTGGAGACGTGATGTTTTCACGTACAGGATTTTATACGTTTCTTTTTTTTTTTACACCCTCCCGACGTGCTTTCCGGTCATCTAACCGCAGCGATGGGCAGCAAAAAAGTGGAAAGATTTTTTTTTGTTATGCTCTCATTATGTTTTCATTATCCTTCTCCAAGAAATTCTCGTTGAATAATCGCGGCACGGCGAAAGAAAGCAACGGATGGCGGGACAGGGGAGGCTGCACGCTTTTCCATTCATTAAACTTCGATTATACGGTTTTAACGGGCGCGGTTCCGGTGGGTGGGAAGAAAAAATTATCTAATTAACCTCTTAAGCATCGCAGACGACGGATTATCGTGATAATTGCGCGAGTTAGTAGCTCGTTTAGGTTCTGGTGAGTGAATTATTCATGCTTTGCATTTTGATTTATGATCGCGGGAAGGATCTGTGCTCTTTTTATGCTACACTGGGCTGCATATGGAAGACTTAGAATGCTTATTTGTTTATTGAATTCATGAAAAAGCCTCAAAACTAAGTTTTTTTTTATTTTATTTGTATTCGTATCAGTGAAATAGACATATTTTATAAATATCCACGTTGACAAGTCTTTTTGGAAGAAATATTTAGGATGAAATTAACAATGCCTTTAATTTTGTCACAGAAACGACCACTGTGCCTAAACGCCAGTGAGGTATGCAATCTGCACACAAGCTCACAACGGGCGCGCGATGGTCATACGCGTAGCAGCAGGAATAAAAATCTCTTGTTTTTGGTTCTCTTCAACAAAGCTCGTCTTCCAACTTTTGTTTACTTTAAACTTTATATAGTAATACTGTATTCTTTTAAAGACTACTGATTAAAAATTAGAAAAGGATTTTTATGGAATATTTAACTCTCTTAACTCTAAAAGATAAACCAAACGAGAACAAAAATCTCTTTAAGTTGTTCCAAATCCAAACCAGACAATTTAATCAACCTACGAAGAAACAAACTAGGAACCTGTAACGATATAAAAGTGAAAATGTGTCCTCGTTCTCGATATGATGAATTTTTACGATCTTATTCCACGCACCTAATGCGCATTAGCTCTCACATACATTACCCATCTTCATTGTCCTCACCCAGAACCTATTCGCCCCTGAGGCTCGCAGACCAACTTTGACGAAGCACTTCAAAAACACAATACGGCATAATCAAATAATTTATTTTACCATCCGTTCATTTCACTCAAACGGGTCCGCGAAAAAAAAATCCTCCCGGTCGAACGTTTCCTCACCAACTAAACACCCGCACCGACGAAACGCACACAGTTCCAGACTGCTTCTTTTTCAGCTGAAAAAGAAAGTAAAAACCTTTCCGTGGAGAACGCATCACAACCCCCACTACGCGCAAAACTGAACGAAAACTCATATGAGATTAAAACTTTTTCCATTTTCCATGTGCGAACGCGAACCGCTTAGAAGATGTGGAATATTGCGTTCGTGCCGCTTGCCTCCAAGCCCTGTTTTGTCGTACCACACGATCCACTACCAGCAGAACCACATCTTCAAGCTGACGGAAGACCCACACGCTGGCCATCACGACTCGAAATAAAATCCTTATCCACCCTTCCGCTTCCAGGGTAACGTGCGGGTGCACGAATGACGCAAGGAAATTTCTTATCTCTTCACAAAACTGTCGCTTGGCGCAGAAAAGGGAAAATGGGAACAAAAATCCCAGCCACACGGTTCATGTCCCCGGGATATTAATGCTAATGTGCCTGTGTGCGTGTGTGTGTGTGCGTTGCCATAATCACGCGGATGACGACAACGTAGCCCGAAATGGCCCCAGAAGACGCACGTAGGGAGTAACCGTCCCTTTTTCGGACGACCACGCACACAAACGCTGGTGGAACAGAGCGAACACTCTCGAAATATCATTTTATCGTCATATGTAAATTACGATCCGTTGCGTTGCGTGCGGTGCGGACGTCGCAGGAAAATTGGTCGCTAAGGACATCCCGGGAGCTGGAGTTTGTTTTTTATTTGCATTTACACCTACCACCGTACGAAGCGGATGTCTCTTTCACTTTTTCATGTTTTTAAAAGAACTGTTGGACTGCTGGACAGCGGTCTTTGTTTTTGGGATGAAAGTGGCAGCCTTTATGGTAATTACTTAAAGGGTGAATTTGTAGAATGATTTGTGATAAATGTGATTTTTGCTAATAAATTGAACAAAATAACCTTTAGCATGAGTTCTTTTATAGAAAATAACCAAAAGTAAAGTAAGATTGAAAATAAAAATCATATAAAAATAAGTTCAAGCTTGTATAAGAAATAAGTGAAACCATTTATTAGCCATTATTTAAAATGATTCATGACTCTTACAAAGTCTAAATCTTTGCTAAAACGCCTTCGTTTTACTATTCACTATCCGTTCCGTTCGGCATAAACAGTCACACTATCCAAGGAGCTAACTGCGCCTATGCATATGCAATCCGCAAGACATTCCACCATCGAATACACCAGGCAATCGAACAGGATACCTGTAAACATGAATATGGTTTTTAAATACTTAACAGAACATGTTTTAATATTTGTTTGACTATACTTTAAAAACTCTCAAAATACTCCAGTTTTGGATCAATTTTTAGGCACCACTTTTCAGCAGCCTTTCCCGTTTATCTAGCTGCAACACAAACAAGCTGTACGTTGATTAAGATACAAATTTAAAACCAATTTTCTCCGCTAAAATCACTCCATTTTCTATTCGGCATCTTGTACACATACAGCAACCACGGCAGTTGAATAGCTCGTGTACGGCTGAATGATGATTTTCCCCCGTTCGTACATCAGTCGTCCAGATTACGTTGAGCCTTCAAAGGTAGGCTTTAGAATGCCCGTGTCCGCCCCCCAGTTACAAATGCTTCTATTGCTCGCTTTTCAATCAAGCCACACCGGTGAAACACTCTCCCAAAATTACAAAACCCGACTCAGCTCCCCACCACCATCCGATCCACACACGTATGTGAGCTGCTAGAGGAAAATATTATCAAGTAAATCAATATCCTCACGAACGGGGGATGCCGTGCCGTGCCGTGTGTGTGTGTGTGTGTGTGTGTGTGTGCATGTTTTTGTATGTAAAATTCGCCAGCGGCTACTTCCGCCTGGTGCGTTTTGCAATTTTCTCTGAATGTAATAAATTTCCCCCTCCCCCCACAACCCGCCTGCCTAATCCCGGCCAGCGGTGAAACCATATTACCACACAAAGAACGGCACACGAAACACAAAAGGGAAGCCCCGAGTCTTGTTGGCCGTCGTGCACAAGAGCCACCGAAAACGCAGCCTCCGCTAGTTTGATAACAAACTGTGAACCGTCCAAAACAGCCTGGTCCTCGCATTTTGCTTTTGTATGTTTGGATCATTTTCCTCCTAACGCATGGTGGCTCTCGGCCTAGGGTGATGGGTTTCCCTTCTCGCATTTTCCTTTAGCATATATTATGGCATTGAAGGTCTCTACGGGCAGCAGCGGAAAAGGCGTGTGGGGCGGACTTTGGTTTTGGCTGGTGGACGAAAAGGGGGAAACGGTGTACGTATATGCCGGGCGTATGGTAGTGTGTGCGCCACGAGCGTCCACTGTATGTCCCCATACGCCATCTCGGTGGAAAACGCGCAGGACAAACGACCTGCGTGTCCGAGGAAAATCGTTATCGGAACCACCTACTCACACACGCTACAACCCATACACATACAGCCACACACATACACACACGTACGTACGTCGTTACGGCAAAATGGGAGTTTTTGTCCTTCGCCACCCGACGCCGACGATGAAAAAGGGGACGCGCATTTTCCCATTCACCACCGCATCCGGCGGGCGGGTGCGGCGAACGAACGAACGGACAGCCATGAAGTGGAGTGGACGACGAAAAACAAACCTTCCTGTGATGTGGTGCGGCCCGGGCCCAAACACACACACACACATACGTGGTGGCCCCGGGTTATCCCTACCGACAAAGGCAACAAATTCGCCGGTTTGCACCAACACACAAATGCGTCCTTCTTTGGATGAAATATTTTCCATCCACGAAAAACCCGACGAGGGGAGGAGGGTGTTTTCCACCCCAGGAAAAGCATAATCCGATGGCCGTCGGGTATGGGGGTGCGAGGAACGCATGAGTGTGTGAGTTTGGTGGTTGGGCCGCCATCTTTCCACTTTGCGGTGGTGGTTTCGCCCGCACCGGGCATCGACGGCGGCGGCCCGAAACGATTCGCAATTCACGACCAGTCACACAGCAAATGGACACACCGGATAGGGTGAGTCCCGGTTCTTGGCTGGCGACTGGGCGTGCATTGGTATTGGTGTTGTCCGAGCTGTGCTGAGGACGGTGCTTGCGAATCGGTTTTCGATTCCTTGCCCCTGCTCGCTCGTTCAATAGTTCTGGCGAATGGGTGGGCAGAGGCTGGCTGGGTGGGAATGAGTGGTTGGGTGGTTGGCTGGCTGGTTGGTTGGTCAATAATAATTTTGCTGAGTGAACTGTTTCGAGATGAAAATATCATTCAAGGATTGATTCGATGCATTGGAAATGGTAATGAACATTTAATATGCAGGAGATTTTAAGGTAGAAACTGCTCTTTATAACAACAATGTTAAATTTATTATGAAACGAAATGATAACTAGATTGATAAAAGTCTTTACATTATTGGTAAACTTGATTTGAAATGAAAAGTAATTCAAGGTTTTGATGTGATTTTTCGTTTGGAAAAGAAGGACATTTTATATAGCCCTCGGCGTATATCTCTAAGTCAATCATATCCATTTGCGACCACTGAAATGAACAGTGAATAATTTTGTAGGCAGAGGACCCATCATCGATTGAAGAGACTCCACACTAATCTCAGCAAAGACTAGGAGGATCGTTTAGGAAAATCAGTTTCAGAAGACCTTATTCATTAAATCGGTATCCAAAGTAAGAATCAACCTTTCAGGACCTCATGCAATCGCTCGGGGATATTCATGTAGAATATTTCTTGAACGTAGGATTCGAGAAAAAAAATTATCAATTGATTTACCCATTGTAGTTATTTGATATTTATATTAATTTAAAATTTCTACAGAGTAATGACAGTTGAAAACCAATGGCTGATCTACCTAGGAGCGGAAGGAGCGGTTGCTCGGGGCTTCATCGGTCAGGGGGGCCTCGTCGGCGAGGGAAATCCTGTTGTTTCCCTCTAAAATCACAATTTGGAGGGGCCTCAACTGCCAATCCGCACGGGGCCTCCTAATATCTTGATCTACCACTCTTGAATACTTTGATTAGGCCTCTTGATTTCAACTACCCTGTACCCTGAACAGTTTGACCTACGATAGCAGACTGAAGCGAAGTTTCAAAGCAAGTCAAGAAAAGCAAGCACTATGAGAAGTAAATACCAAACTCTAACAACGGTCTGGAGATTAAACAATATAGGTTCAAAATAACTCAAAGAAGAAACTTTACTTAGACCAACGTCAAAGAAGCCCAAAGAAACTCCAACCATTGAGTAAGTGGGTTGTTACACAAGGAACGACACTACAGAATAGAATAGCCTAATTTTATTAAATCGTTAGTACTATCAACAAGCCGTTACAATATTTTGCCAATATTCTTTACAATAATCACCACTTGGCTACAAAATTCTCACACAACCCGATTGAATCACACTGATTGAACTGATCGTTTAACCACCAGAGGAGAGTCGCTACAAAAAGGAGTCACACACACACACATAAAACAGACCCATTCATAACGGTACCACAGACAGATAGTGATCAGTTTTCTCACCTTCCACGATGCACTTTCCACGGCCGGGGTGAAGGTTTCTAATGTGAAGCAATGCATGTATTGTTCCCTGTTTTACGGCCAGGTACACCGGGAATGCTATTTAGCAACAAACGAAACCCTTTTTGCACCCTTTTTGCTGCACCCAACTTCGTTCCATTCCATGTTTCCATTGCGATCCTTAACAGCCGATCGATCTCTTGCCGGTTGCATCGGTTCGTAGATAAGTTGGCCCGTTTGTCCCATCGATACAATTCGCTCCGGATCTAGAAAAAGGGACACTTTATTGAACACTGTTCGATACCTATTTACCAGGTCCTTTCCTTTTTTGTTCATTTCGCTTCCGCGTCCTTCTCTCACCGCTCACCTGACGATCCTTCCCGAACTGTTCTTTGATGATGATGTTTTGGGTTGCTTGGTGGCAAAATAGGATTAGTCACCTGCTGTGACTGCCCTCCCGAGCGGCTACTTGTTGTGGTTTTTGGGTTGCACTCAACCTTGTTGATGTTTGTTTTGGTGGATTAGCTTTCATTTCGTGCGCCTTACAATGGAGCCCAATAGAGTGGAAGGTTAATTGACTCGAAGGTAGGGAACGTGCAGAAGTCTACCAAACTTTCACTTTAAAATAAAATGCAACCATCGCAAAGAGTGAGAAGCGGAAATGAGCTCAGATTGTACCCAAAAATTTGTGCCCCAAAACGATTTGCCATCAATTTCATTTCCCGAGACTATAAATAGTCGGACGCGATTTCGCGCTCGCAATCCTTTAAACGCACTTCAGGTAGCGGAAGACGAATTTTATGCAATATCCTCACCGTGAAGCTGTGCACTTTTACTGTACAGCTGGGAGCTGATTTCGCCAGTCGGAAGGTTCTCCTGTGCTCAGGACCGATCCGGACACCACGCCGAAATCCAATCACAGTTCACCAAATGTAAGCATTCTTTATCCCTTCTTTGGCACTAGTCTTCTTCGCCGTCGTCGTTGTCATCGTCTTCCACACCACACCGGACGGACAATCCGGAAAGGAAAAAAAGAGCCCCCGAAAAAAGAAAGCTTCGCTCGCGGATATTGAGTAACGGAAGCGAAGAACCTCATCGCAGCGGTAAGCAAAAATAATGCAAATAATCCATTTTCCGCTGAAGAGACTCGGCACTTTTCCCGGGCAAAGGGGTAAAATAAATTGAACTTTTCGCCCGTCCAGCGAGTGTGAATCCTTTTACGAACCATTTCCCACCGATTTCCCACATTCGATCGGTTGCATGATCGAGGAACAGAGGCTGACGTAGAGCCGAAATCGCATCACCGCCAGCGGTTAAGATGGATGGGAAACGGTCCTTTCACACACTCAAACACTTTCCCAGGCCCAAAAGGTTGTCGAAGGTTGAATAGAAAGTGAAATATCGAAATTTGCATTATGTAGATTAAGAAAGGATGCAAATGCGCACCCCTTTGCATCCAGGAAGGAAGGAAGCAAGCAATCGGCTTCGCTCAAGGTGCGGAACATGCATGCAAAGATCCCGTGTGCCTAAGTCGGCCTAACCCTGCCGATGCAATTTGGTGTCAATTTTTTCGCACACCCTAAAAATTGCAGCCACAAGAAAAGGGGTGAAAGTAGTTTTCTTCCAGAGCTGTTGCGACCTTTGTGCCTCACATACACCTATCTGCAGTTCCTCTATTGTATCAACCGAGCAATTGCATAGCTCCGGAAGATAAACTGCACCGAATACAGAACGGGAACGGAAAAAGGTCCTCCTAATACTTCCCTTCGAGTCTTTTCCTTCCTCTATTTCGCTTTTCCACCGCTTCCACCTAGCGCTCCGTTTTCTTTTTAATCAGTTCTCCTTCGGGCTGTGCACAACTGTGACAGACGAAATAATTTGATTTCTTTCGCAGTTCGCACGAACCCAGCATCGTCCATTCGATCCGCGGGCTACCTGCGGTAATCAATACCTGGTGGACGATGGAAATTGAATTGCACCGAAATGCATTTATATTGGGCTTTGGTAAAGCGACAAACCTCAACCCCCAGTTCCGTGGGCTATTAGAAATCGAATCGAATGGATAGCAATGGGTTTTGGATGAAATTTGCTGCAATTTATTCGCTTCACTTCGAGCGAATCGTGTCCAGGATTAATGATTTACAGGAGACAAAAAAAAGTCTCTCGTGTTACATTGAATCCTTTTTACTCTCGATGGGATTCTATCTAACCCTTTAGTGCTGAGTCTATTAGGCGTTTTAAAATGGCGCATAAATAAACGGACACGTAGTTCGAAGCACTGCTCTCACCGTCGGTGGCCACTAGAATGGTGCGAATTCAAGTGGACACGCTCTCCCGCGGTGGCCAACCGTTTTATCGGTCGAATCTCCCTCCCAGCGGAACACTCGACTCGGGCGCAAAAAAAAAAACCTCTCCACGGCTAGCGGACCACCACGGACCACTGTAACATATGCAAAGCGCACTCGACGGGTGCGTAGATAAAATATTACGTGCGATTAATCTGTCCGCGATCGCGCCTCATTTCGATGGGACACCATTTTCGGGAATCAAAATGTAACGCAAGGTCGTCGAACTTGATGCTACTTGCACACGGATGTGTCCTCGAGAGGGAAAGAACGCTGGGCTCACTGACAAGCACAATGAGCAGCGGTTGCAGTTGTACAGCGAACTCTGTTAAAGATTTTTCGATTGCGTCACTGATTAGAGTGTGAAGAAGCGTGAGTCAATTGCTCTCGAGCAGGGGACAAGGAATGCCATGGGTATGGTTCACCCTCTAGGAAAAGGAAGGAAGTGTTTAGCAACAAGATGAGTTCAATTTATATCAAATCAAGATGAGGGGTAATGGTGTTTACGAGAGCTTCCTTTTAGATAAATTGGGAAATCTCTATCAAGAAATTATTTAAAGTACTCTATTGGCTCTACATTGACTTACCTTTAACATAAAAAAACTAGAGAGAGCCATTTTGGAAGTTGACCCGTGTGAGATTTGAACCCAGGCCGGAGTGGGTTGATGGCTCGTTCATTATTAGCCTCTGCTATTCGATCGGCTCTTCTACCCAAACGATCAAGATTAATATAAATATCCTTAGAATCACTCACTCTAATAGATGGTAATTTTTAAACAATTAATTCTCAAGAAAGACATTAACCAGCATTATATTTCTATTAAAAATAGTTCTACTGATGAAAGTAATTTTTATAGAATTCCATTTCTTAATGCCGACATACTATTTTCTCGGGAGATGAGGCAATCAGCTAGTTTTTTTTTCGGAAGATGTCCCTTTTATTATAATTGTATTGCGATGTGTTTTCTTTTTCCTGGCAAAGACATCTCAATTTTCCGAAAGCTGTCTGATAATTGAGAGACAAATGACTTCGTCAAACTCATCATATTTCAAAGCAATTCAAAGCTCATGCTAATGCATTGACTAGTTGAGTTGGGTTTAATATTTTCGTACTTGAATTGAATAAATAGAATAAAAAGGGCCTCAATTCTAGGATAGCTCTTGCTAGCTGATGTATTAACAAAGTTTTAAAGTATTAAAGCTATTCTTGCTTGCATTTAGAATTTTCTCACCTTTTTTCCGATAAGTAAAGCTCAATTCTTAATGTATCTGAACATCAAACATCACTTCGTTAAAAAAAAGTATCCCCATTCCTCGCGTGCGTTCCCTGCATGCACTTTAAATGATATGCAAACATGCTCGTCGCCATTTTGCCGGACGACCACACCGTCAGAAGAACCATCGGTGCCGGTTACGGTACGGTACGGTACGAAAAGCCATTAGCAAAACATACAGAATGTGAGCAGCAGCAGCAGCACTGCGAAAGGGAGTTACCAACCGACCAGCCAACCAGGCCAGCCATAGAAAATCAATACCATCGCCGATAATCACCGCGAGGGTGTTTCGCGGTGCTCAGAGGGCTGTACATTGTGTCTTCCAGCAGCGTTGCCAGCATCTCCGGCACCCCTTTTCCGTACGGTCCTTTTCAAGCTAGCGTCAACATTTTCACGGCTTCGTTAAGCCTCGGAAGTGAGGTTAGGTGAGATGAGGTTGGAGCACGTGAGAGAGAGACGGAGAGAGAGAGGCTGGTATACCGGCGGATGTTGGCAACCAGTCGCCAACGGCATCGTCTGTGTGGATGGCCAGCGAACCGAGCGCAAATCGCGAACAGCGTGTTTATTCAAACCGACACCGGCTTCAGACTCCCACCAGCGCTCGGGTCCTAACTCGCTCCAAAATGCACCGTCCATCCGGCTGCCCACGCCCCCTCTCTCCCCAAAACAGCACCCAAACAGTTCCGTGGATGAACTTTATACGGTGTAAACCACCGTTGATTTCCATGAAAATCATCCATTTTACATGCATATTCCGGCGAAGATACGACTCTCCCCGTTCAAGATCTCGCACCTCGTTCCCGGCGTCGGTCGCGGTTTTCGCGCAGAAAAGGATATTTTGACCTTCCCCAGCATCACCCAACTCGGACGCCCACATCATCAACTGTTTGATAAAACATGCTAATAGAATTGATGAAACCATCGTCCACTTTGCGAAAACGAAACGTCCAACAAAGAACGCATTTTGGGGCGTTGAGGCGATGGCATGGCCAGGGAAGGAGTTGTGATGCTCTTCCTGCATTCCCTCCAAGCCATTCCTTGCACGCCTGGTCACGTCCACCGTTCGAAGGTGTTATGTACACGCGCGAAGCTGCTTCTCATCCGCCCGAAAACCCCGGTCGAGATGATATTGAAGAGTATCGATCGAGTCCGACCCCGAACCAGTAGTCGCTAGTAGTCGCCAACGGCATAAACTGACCGTACAAAGACAGTTTCGAGGGTGTGTTGGGATGGGAAAAACCACCGACCCATCACCAGCGCACCCTCTTGCCATCGCACGCCGTTATATACTGTGCTGAAGACACAAAATCGAGTCGTTGGTCCGAAAATGGGGTTTGCTCTGCCTCCGGGAAAGGGAGTTCGAGTGAATGTCTTCCGCTGACCGACTCGTGCTGGGTGCTGGCAAGTGCCCGACGGGGTGTGGGGAATTAAACATAAAGAACCGGACCAGGATATCCCGTTCGGCAAACGGCGACGGCCAGATAAATGGACAAAATGGCCGAACCGTAATGGCCGTCCATGTACTTTCGGGGGACGATGAGTTTGATTAAGAATTTAGATTTATAATTGGCAAGTAGTGAAGGGTATTGATTGGGATTTGTTTGAGCACTTTTGGTGGTTTTTTATATGTTTTAGAGAAAAATATGCTAATTTTATACTAAATTTTGCATAAATAATCCACATTTTCCTTATATTTTTATCGATCAAAGTTTAATATAATCTTCTAATAGAGCCTTGTTCTTATGTTCTACTGCTGTTTCCTTCAACTATATCTCACTTATTTCTTTCTACACTTTATTTATATAAAATTTACACCAATAACTTTTCCACTTCTTTACTTAATCCTCCTGTACCCCTCCTAGACGCTCAATAGTTGGCACTCGGAACGGCGATGAATAAATTGAATTTGGAAAACCTCACCCAAAAATACGACCGAATCAACGCCCTGACGGCTCGCCCAAACATTGTTGATTGGAGTGCGCTGGAAACGGACCGTCCACCGACCAACCGACGGACGAACGGACGAACGGTCGGACCCTTCGGCAATGGAATTAGTTTTTCCGACCAGTTTTCCCCCCTTCCACGTCACCACGATCCTCCCCACAGTTTGCTTCTTCTGTTTTCCAACCCAAAGTAAAACCCAATTCGAACGGGGTCAGCATCCTTTCCAATGGGAGGGTGTTTGTGTAGTAGTGTCTGGACGCACCCAGCACACCATTCAGCGAGCCGTTGTTAGGTTAGGTGAGCGATTTGTTATTTCATCTGCTATATCCTCTTTTAGCAGCGAAAACCCCACAACAAACATGCCGGCCATCTTCAAGAACCGTGAGCAGCTCCCTTTGTCCGAATCGTTTTCTTCCTTTTATCCTCATGGTGGCCACCTAACCTGGAGTGGAAAAACTGCCCAGAATGAGAGGGAAACGTGTGAAGCGACTTTCGGCACACAAATTTGCATAAACACAATGGTCCAGGGGGACCGGAGAGTATTAATACTGTTGTTAGGAAAGATTTGCTTTCTTCAACCAACCCTGGTCCCCCTTTTCCCGCTCTCGATCCAAGATGAATGACAGGAACGTTAAGGGGAAAAGCCGGAAAATGGATCAGCCAGGAGCGGCCTCTCGATGTGGCCAATCTCGACGGGGTTTTGCTCTTTCGATAGTAATTCAATCTCACTCGGACCGTCCCGTACCGATCCCGGGCCCGTGGCGAAAGTGGGGGAAATGTGCCCGCACAAGAATTTCCATAGTCATCAATTTTCACGATTTTCCATCCCACCACCCCACCCCACGTCCATTCCCCGAAGATGAGATTAGGGAAAAACTTGCTCCGATCCCTTTTTTACCATCGATTCCGTCTGCCATTGTGTCTGTGTGTGTGCTTTTCCTTATCGGACGCACATTGTGTTGTCTTTCATCGTCACCTTTTCTCTAGCGTACGCTAGAAGACACCCCACTGGACCCGCACCAGAGATGGCTTTCGCCTGTTTGGGAAGGAAAATTTTCAATTTAAAAATGAATGGCCCAAAACGGTGCTATTTCATCGTGCCGTTCGCACAAGACACACTGCCGAAGGGTGTCCCGGGTTCAACGGTGGCTCTAAGACAAAAAATACCCCCTCCCTTCTTCCTCCCCATCACAGCCATTTTCCCTACTGCAGCACGACCGATTGACCAGGATGTTTGGTCAAACGCGAAAACACACCCCGGACGACTGTGTGCGTTCTTTTGTGTAAACGCAGACAGGAAAAGCGCCGGAAAGGAAAATGGTTCCGGTTTTTGATCTTTCGATACGGCAGAAGACGGAACCACACCGCATGAAGATATTTGTCCCCTTGCTCCACCACCAAACTTATCACCAGCCGGTGTGCAGATTGATCGAATTTCGCCTCCGGCGTGACAAGAAAAATTGTCTTCGTCATATTCGGCAAGTTGCTTCATTTGTGCCGCCAGTGTGCGGAATTTCCCTCCGCTCTGGTTACGGTCCATCGGGCAGGACGTTTCCCCCTCCTCCTGTAGTTAAGGCCTTTCCTGCGGGGCTACTTAAAGGGATGAGTTTGATGCAAAACATTCCCTCCCGAAGAGTTCCTCGGGCACGATTGCGACGAGTGATAAATGGAAATGACAAAACCTTTCTGTCAAACGCACGCAGTTCGTCTTCTTTGTTTCTTTGTTTTAATTTTCGAACTCAATAATAGTACCTTTGTACTAGCTTAAACCCAAGAAGTATCAACTTCAAATATTTTCCTTTCACATTGCTTTAAGCTTCCGCTTTTTCAAGTCGCTCATCGCAAAGAGCAGAAGTTCAAGGACGTTTGACTACGAAACTGCTATCAAGGAACGGAAAAAAATAAACCACAACACAAACACATTTAAAAGGTGTTATTATAAAAAAAAACCAGGCGAATCCATCCCACAAACTCTTTTAAACCAGCAACCCCCAACAGGGAAAGTCTTCCAGTACCCTACCGACGATACCTTCGATGCTTTGGAGTAAGGAAAAAAACTGCTTGCTCCTTTTCATTATCAGCAGACGGTACCCTTGTGCAACGTTCCGCGTGCTGATGAAAGTGGTGGGCCACAATTATGGTGCCACGGGAAAGAAAAAATCCCACCAGCGTGTCTCGCAACACAACGCATCAGCTGATCAGCAAGAAGGTCCTCGTTGTAAAAAAAAAGTGAAAGTGAAAAAAATTATCCCAAGCCTCGGTCGCGCGGGAAATAAGCGAAAGAAAAACCGCCAACCGTTTGCCGCGTGCCGCAATTAAGTTTTCCGACCGTTTGGTGTTGTGAAAGGAGCTTGAAGAGGGAGAGAAAAAAAACCGCGAGCAAGTTAAAAGATCGTTTTTCCTTGGATCCTTCCCCCCCTCGAATTTTCCCCCAATGCCCCCCCCCCCAGCAGCAGCGTTGCACCGTTTGCTATAAAAACTTAAAAGAGTGCAACCGTCTGCCGGCTTGCAGACCCGCTTATGAATGAATGAATGAAGAAAATTTAAATAATGAAAAGACGCGCTACTCGCTTTCAACGCTTCGCTCTGTATTCTGTTTTGCTTCGTTCGCGCGATACTTTTGCACGCAACTTTCCTCTAGTCGCGTAACAGCAGCTGTGCGTTTTTCTTCTTTTCCTTTCCTTCTCGCGCCTGACTTTTTCTTACAACTTTCCTTCTTTTGTTTAAACGAACGTCGTGTTTTTTTCCTCCGACGACCGGCACCACTGTTACGCGCCGCTTTTCCGACCGGGTGCTCAATTTTTCCGCCATCATCCTGCCGTTGTGGCTGTCGTTGTGTGAGTGACTGAGTGACAGGGATGAAACACCGCCATCGCAGCAACCCGCGCAAACACATACACAATCGCAGCACAATCGTTGGGAAAAAAATGTGCAGGGGAAAATTATTCCACCCCCAGGGAAAGAGCACGAACGAAGCGGGCGAGAGAAAGAGCGAGCGAGAGAGAGCGAGCGAGATGCAAAGCTGCTTCCCCTATTACTGCTTGTTTCTGGCCCACGCGCACTAGCGCAAAAGGGAAAGTAATTTTTTCCCGCCATTTTATTACTGCCCGCGAGGGGTTTGTGTTTTTTCCTTTTTGGCTCTGAAATTTTTTATGGTAGGGGAGGTGGGGTGGTACTCATCATCCACCATCAAAGAGAACATTTTCCAATGTTTTTCCCGCTTTGTCTGCAATCCTCTTTAAGGTGTTGCTGAATCAAAAAAATATGCTAAACAAAATTTTTCTTTATTTTCCCCGTTTTTTTCGGCTTTCATTAGCCCACCAGTGTGCCGTAGAACGAAACCGAGAAAAGGAAAAAATATTATGAAAAAATCGGGTTTTCCAAACTCGCGTACCGGAAAAGAAAAAAGGCGAGGGTTGGAAAATTTGTGTTAATCGATTGCATAATTAACGCGTCGCGCCACGTGGAACTGTTTTTTCTTGGCTTTTCTTTCGCCAGTAGAAAAAAAAACTCGGTTTAAGTAAGAGTTCTGACTGTCGCGCCCCAGCGTCTGGCAGAAAAGTCAACGGGAAAAAAAAACAATTAATAGCAAAAGGGACTAATGTTGGCCAGACCGCCCGACTGGCCGAGACCTTGACATCCTTTTTTTAATGAGATGAGATTTTTTTTCGCACTTCTTTTTAATTTATTTTAAGGCCCGATTTGCTGCTCCCTTTCGCTTTTTCGCCGGCCCGTCAATGAATATTTCCGCTGTTTTCCTTGAAAGTGGGCCAATTTTCCTAGGAAGTCGACGGCGATGGCGGTGGAAAATTATACTTGCAAACTTGTGCCACGCTGTTAAGCAGTGCGATCATCAAACCAGGGTCGATAACAGGAGGGGGATGGGGGCTGGCTTTTCTCGCGCCACTCCACAGCCGCGACGCGTTTTACTACGAGTTCATTCATGCTTTAAAAACGATTTTTCTTCGCGTCATAACAGACGCTCCATCTTCAAAGCCTCCCCGTTTCTGGGGAGCCGTTTCATCCCCAAACCGGGGATGCACTTAAAGTGTGCCATTTTTATAGATTTATGCTTTCTTTACGGCCCGTTGCTTCCCATCAACATTGTGTCTGCCAGTCACAATTTATGTCCCCAGTTGGATGCCCCAGCCGAAGGATGACGCTTTTTTTTGCCGTTCGACTTTCGTCGCTGGCTCACAGTTTGCTGCTCCTTTTTGAAGGGGGAAGAGGTTTAAAGTAAGGTGGGTATGCTGGAGGAAATTTGTTTGTTTGCGTGCGAATTCTTGACTTCTTTTCGTCGGCGCTCCCAAGGCCCCGGACGGCACGATAACGATGTTGGTGGTGGTGTAATAAAAATTCGTAACGTGCCACTCGACGACGGCGGCTGGAACGATGCACACACTTTTCCTTTCACTGGAGCATTTTCCTTCCCAGGGTGGATGAACTTGGGCGGGCGTGTGTTAATGTTGGGTGCACAAATACTCGGGAAAGGAAGAGAGCGTGAAAAACAGCTGATATTCATTTGAAAGAAGGCAAGCCCGTGCAGCGTGTTTGTTTTAAAGACATTAAAAAGCATACATTTAGGCGCAATTCTCTCCTCGCTACCTTCAACGCCTTTTGCTGCTCTAAATTATACATTTTTAATTCACTCCTAATTATACCTTATCGCTCGGATACGTTCTTCGAAGCCCGAGTTCAAAGCTCAATCGACAGCTGCAAACGGCGTCTAATCCTTCTGCCAAGCCTATCAAATATCCTTCCAGCTTCAATGCGTCACAACCGTCACCAGCAACAATAGAGTAGAAAGTAGTTTAATCAAACCCATCCATAGGAAGTACACGTACCACAGTTGCAACAGTTTCGTCCTTTTCCGTGTTTCCATTGAAATGCTAATGAGCTTACCGGGCGTCATCAGCAGCCGGCAAAAGGGGTTTCGCGTTGTACGAGCCCGAAAATCGAACATTCAATTTCATCAACGATATCCGATACATCCTTTCCTTCTCCGATCGATCGCATATTTGCATATTTTACCCAATGTACACACACACACACACCCCTTTTGATGATCCGCACCGAAAAGTCGTTATTTCTGCGCGATTTTTGCAATTGCAGAGGCGCGTAAATGGCAGTTCCGGGATGCAGCTGCATCTTACTCACCTTTTTTATAGAGCGCTTATGTGCGTGTGAGTGTGTATGTCCCTGGGATGGTTCGAAGCAGAGCAATCCGAGATCTGGGACATAATTTGCATAAAAATGTCCTCCGTTGTAAATGCTCGTACGCATCCTCTCGTATTAAACTTTTTTTCCCCCCCGATTCGCTTAATCAAAAGGAATGAAAGAGAGAACTAGCAAGAGAGAAGGACAAACACATATATTAAAAGAAAAGCAGGTAAACGATTTTTCCAAATGGCGTAACAGGGAGTCTCTCCGCAGTCTCTCCGGTACGGTTGATGCATATGATTTTTATTAACGACAGACTCTTTTTTAATGCTTTGTTTACCCCTTTTCCAGACCATTCCGCATCCCTTTTCCGCGTTCCTGGTCTTGATTCCAGAACGGTTCGCAGCATCAATCGTTGCTACCTGCGTTGTGCAACCCTGCATTAATTTCCTTCCACCCGAGGACCAGGTGTCCCGGGACCTCCTCGTGCGATCGGCTTGAGGTCGGCCGTACCGGAAGGCACCGCTGCCAGCTGAGTTCTTTGTAGACGTTCGAGTCGCGACACCTCGAAACACCTCGGTTCTGTTATTGAAAACATCGCGAGTTGAACAGTGATCGTTCAACAATCCGAACTGGATGGTGTATCGAATAGAATTCTTCAAATTTGTGCTACACGTGACTCCTGGAACCAGATATTCACAACTTTACCAGTGATCGCGCTTCGCTCGTGCTATCGATTTAAGTGACAGTCAAAGTACGCCCTCAGAGCACTAAACTAACCCATCCGAGTTCAATAACAATGTTCCGCGTCATTTCGTCCATTGTCCCGATGTTCCCGATGTCACCGCAAAATCCTCGGCAAACCATCAAAGGAATACACTCCGTCGTCCAACCAGTGCCAGACGCCACATTGCGCTGACCACGTGCAGTCCAAACGTTGTCCACCCCTTGCATTTGGCCAGCGTGGAATGATAATCATAATTTATGGACGCATCGAACGAGCGCCGGATTTGTTCGTATGCAAATTGGACTGGACTCACCGTTCCCGGTTCGTCCCTGCCTGGCGTGCTGCAAGGGTCAGCACAAAATTTGGGGTCAATTGACCAATGTTGTCACGGCACACGCTGACCCCTGCCCGTGTTCCCGTGATCAGCTTTCCCCCGGGGGGTGCGCAACTGACCAATGGGCAGAGCGCAACGACGACTGGTCATCGTGGCAGTTGTGCTAGACCACTAGGGAGTGAGCGCCCTAACGAGGATCGTAAACGAAAGTGATGGGCACGGTACGAATGGGCCTTCTCTGTTGACCCTAAACGTGGCGAAAACAAGTCGTTTATCATCGGGCCGTTTTAATGGAAGGAGTTGCGTGCGTGTGCGTACTTTGGGTAGGGAAAAAACATAGTTATCAATTTCCATCCTGCTTACCAATGTCTCAAGAGGCCGTTAAAAGATTAACACAGTGACACTGTCGAAGGACTGCCGTGGTGAACTTATTTGTAAAAGATATTAAAAACTGACCCTCTGGACTGGGCACGTGTGTTAAAGCGGTGAAATGAATGTGATTACAAGCGGTAGGACTAAGTGGTCAACAAGCTTGGCAGTGCTGTGTGGAAAATTGGCTATAATTTTGGAGCTTTTCTTGCTCAGATCTTTAATTAAATTAAAGTTCTTCTCATAAAAGAAGTTCAAATGATTATTTATTTTATTTGCAAGGTTAAATAATGTTTAGGTCTCAAACAGCACATTTCAAAACTTTTCTCCAATCACTTGAAAATCCACATCAAACAATTATTTTCTTGTAGGCCAAGTAGGCTATGAGCAAACGTAAAACCAAAGTATTGCTTCGATTTTTGTTCATTAAGTATAAAAGCAGAATGCACTGCTTAAAAATTTCAGTATTGATTAATCGATAAGATTTTTTGCTATTCATAGCAACCTCGCTAATAGATTTAGGAGTTGAAGTTCAAATATTTCTTTCGACTTTATTTGGAATTGCAAATGAATGATAAAACTTTGGAAGAAATTGGTTCATGTGATGAAAACGTAACATTTCTGAGATGTAGTTCAACAAACAGTCCTTCACTGTAAGAGCTTTTAAAATATCTCTTTATCCGGATGTTCAAGTCTTCTTGAAAATTCTACAGAATTGTTAAATATTACATTATCAGATCCAACATCTACATCAAACTATAACTATATCAAAATAGAAACGTTCGGCCATTGCTGCTGAGCAGAACTAATATTCAGCGCAGCCATCCAAGGCTACTGGTTTAAAACTAACGCATCGCATCAGGAAAAACTAACCGAACAATGTAAACTTTCCTCAGTAAGCCTTTCATCGTAAAGTAACATCCACCCTTTAACAACGGCGCATAATGCATTATCGTTCACTCGTATCGTTACCCCGGCAACGGCCATAGCGCACCACATCACCCATCGATGCTGCAGCACCGAAACGGTGGTTGTTCATTAGCGTGTGTTACCATAGCAAACCGCCGCCATTTTCGGCAGCTTCTACACACACACTCGGGGAGGGTGGTGGGTTATTTGTCTTTCATATCGGAGCCATATCATCCGGTACCTACGCTGTGTGCCGAAAATGAAGGCTACTTACGCTAGAACTCGATGCAGGTATCCCAAAATCAACTGACGCAGAGCAACTGGGAAGATGGGGAGCAAATAATGCCACAGAATGTGCAGCTCGGTCGCCCACACACCGCAGCGAAGGAACGATCTTGCTGGAGACGTTTCGACGTTGATTTATGTCACCCTGACTGACGGACGGATGGATGGACGGACGGATGGTGTACGGCCACAGCCCGAGCTGCACCATCATGTGAGCAGATCATCGTCCTTTTCGCGGTGCGATTCGTCGTCATTGCCGTCGCCATGGGAACAAATGGTGCCATACCGCTGTTCTCGGTGGCTTGGATACAACACTCTGCTCCGGGCACAGTGTGGTGGAAAACTTTTGCAAATGTTTGATGAACTAAGGAAACTTTCTGTTTCAAAGTCACTCCTTCGAAAACTATATGCGCCATTTTGTATCGCCTATGATGTAAGAGCAAATTAAAGCTTTAGTTTGGTGGAAGACTTGATACGTTCTATCGCTTCAATATAAATTTTCCTAAACATCCAACAATATCCTTCAACATGATAGCCTTTTGTACTCAACTTTAGCTTACCAGACTTGGACAGCTCACCATCAGCGCTTCGTTTCGCTGCGGTTTTATCCACCTCCCATTGGTCCCTTCAGCTCCCTGTTGCCACCAATCCTCCTTACTAGCCTGACCTGCATGTTCTTTTAATTAAATTAAAATTATATCCACACACACACACCACAGCCAAACCACCCACACCGTCCCAAAACGCTGCATGCATGAAATTCAACCACCCCAAAAATGTGTATGGGTCGCTAAGGGCACCGGCATTGGGACCGCGGTTTGGGAAAACTTTTATCTCTCCCCTGGCGCCACACGGTGCCACATACGAGTGATCACGATCCAAAAACCGACCACACACACACTCGCCCACCCACAAAGAGGGTAAGGGAAAAGCAGGACCGGAACCGCCATTTCGTTTCGATGCGAGGTCGTTCATGCGTATATTCGTCCACACGGGGTAAACCTTGGAAAAGCCCACATACGTACGTATGTGTGTGTGTGTGAATGTACGAGGGAGTTTTACCCCCTTGGCTTTCTCCATCATGTGTGTGTGTGTGTGTTTTTCCCTAATTGTCATTCCATTGCCCACCACCACCGGTCGACGTACGAGGCTCTACTTTCTCGTCCGCCTGCTTGTCCATCGAGGCATTTTCCTTCATTTTCATTTCGTCCCTCGGAAACTCCTTTTCCCATACTTCGTGTCCTCTCTACATTTTGGCTCATTTATTTGCATTTATATGAAAACCGGTCCGTTCGGTGCTCGAATGCGAACACACACACACCCACTCACGTATGATCACACACGAAGGCCAGGTTTCGTCCGTGCCGTCGTCTTGAGTTTCCTTTCAAAAATTATCCCCTCGGGAGCACACCACACCATTCGAGACCCGCCCGGCCGTACAAATGGGAAGAGAAAGTTTCCCTTGCATGGCACGTCGGGAAATAAGCCGCGGTTGGACGTCGTGCGATACTGTGGACGAAGGTCTATGGCGCGTTTCTTCGAAAACCTCGTACATAAAAGTTAGACATTTCTCGCCCATTCTCCCACTGCTAGGCAACGGCCATATTTGAATACCGTTTCCCAACAACCGAACTCCATCTCTCGAAAGAAAATGGGAAGGTTTTAGTTTAGGCAAAAACTGCTCATACATGTGCGCTACGCAAGCGTTATCCTTTGGACGGTGCCACGATGCCACAACACTACAATGCCCACCACTTTTTCCAGCGAAACACACTTTCATCCTCCCACATTCGATTTGTATCCCGGAGCGACCCCCCCGAAAACGGACACGTATCCTACTACTGTTTCCGAAGTCTCGGTGTGCTCAGTTCTTAATCCTTTCTTGCGTTTCATACCACCACCTTCTGCCACATAAATTGACTTTCCCCGACCGGTTTTCCCAAAACTATATGCACACCGAAAGCCCAGCGCCTTGATTAACTTGGCCCGAAAATTAATTTAATTTTTGCCGTTTTATTAAAATTAGAAATTCTGTGCTTCGACGTTCCATCCGGCGTGTATGTGTCGCCTGTTCGGGAACGGTCACACCGTATCCAGCACACACATTCGCGTGAGTCTCTGCACATAGCACCCGTACCCGTGTGTCGATCCGTAGCCGTACCGTGGGTTATGAATCTTGCATTGGGAAATTTTTGGGAAGAAATTAGTTTAGTTGCAAATTGAAATTTTCCTACCGGGAAGAAAGTTGTGTCTCTGTGGAGTGTCGTCTGTGGAAAATAGAGGGGTTACTACCATACAGTGAGGCACGATCGGCTAGAGTGAAAAGACAAGCTTGACATCTTGACTCGGAACGCTTTAATCACTGTTAATTGGGCGGAAATATTAGTAAGCTGAGTGTGTGTGTGGGTAGGCTTTTGATGCATCAATCGTGTAATTTCTAACGGAGGAAGAATTTTAATGGAAAGAGGTACAATTGAATGTGTTCGACCCAAGGACTCAAGAGTCTTCTTCCTTGGAACTACAACCTCGAGAGGCCTCGACCTGCCATTTCTGACTTTCTGTGACTTACTTTTACCCGTAGTAAAGTAGTCAGTCCTGCGTACGGGGAGGCAGTCTGGATGAGATTTGAACCCCGGCCCTGCCCCGTGTGAAGACCAGCGCCGCTGTCACCTCGGCCACCGTACCGGATCGGCCCCCGAAGAATATAATGTACTTCAAATAAAACCATTCATATCGAGAAAATAGACGAGCCGCAATGGTTCCTTTAAAAAAGACCGGAAAATTACACAAACTAATTTAAAATTGTATTTTCCACTTTCTCAGCTAAATCATTCCATTCCTCTTTAATATATAACTCTTTGTATAACACTCTCGTCTGCTTGACATTTGTTTCGATTATTTTAGTAATCGTAACTTGAAAATATTTAACTCTGAAGGACGAAACATAGAAAGTTCTCATGATTAGTCTTGCATTTTGCTCCCAAGTGTAATTTCTAAATTGACAACTAAACTCATAAATAAATGATCTCAAAATTGTAAATTCCTGAAATGCTAAACTAAAATTAAAATACAACGCACACCGCAGCAAACAGATGCTCCTAACAAGACCTGGTTTATCTAAACCCGCTTCTACTACCTACAGGCATATGAGAAGACCTCCAACTACTCAATCAGTACGGCGCAGAACGCTCGAACCAGATCCGGTTTGGTTTGGCTTTTAATGGATTTTCCAACCACCCATCCGACCCAACCGACCCACACACACAAACGCATCTCCTAAATGCATCCATCTCCACCACTGTGGATGTCTATGTTCGACGATAGCTATCCAGCTACCAGCTTTCGTGAAACATTGCACATCATCCTAGCGACGCAACCATCCCGTGTGCGCATCGGGCCGACCTAATTAATATACTTGCACGGAATAATGTATGGAATAAAATTAAAAAGCTTCCTTCCTTTCGTGTCGCCGTCGTCCCGAAACCGACCTGACGGGTGACGGTGCGTATCTGGGCGCTGGAAAACCCGGCTGTGAAACTTTTCCACCACTGCCGCTTAGCATGTCCCCCCGGTCCGTTCGGTCCAATATAGATGGAACGATCACGAACAGAGATGAGTTTGGTTTCGGTGGCTTCGGTTAGTGTGCAGATTTTCACTCCAACGTGCAGTAGTAGACGGTATGAAAAGTAAGCGTCCCAAAACTTAAGTACAACTCATTGCCGAGTCGAACGCGGACGGGCCCAGAGCTCGGCAGGGTCCCTCGTACCTGTTTCCTTCACCCTTGCCCAAGAAGAAACAGGGCTTCCGGATGATGTTTCCCAGCGCCGATGATGAGCGCGCACAAACGATGTGCGATGTAAAATTCGCCAACACACCATTTGCGGGCCCTGTACGGCCATCATCGTGCTCCCGGTCCTGCTTCGGTATTCATTACCTTCTTGACGAAAAGCAAAAAAGAAAACACAGAGAAGGAAAAGCCCTCGGTACGAAACCAAACTCCCAAGACGTGGCGTTACTCGAAGGCCTGGGGAACTCATTTTCATTTTTCGCCAAATTCGACACTTTTCCATAAAACTTTTGCGCCCGTTTGCGATCGACACCGTACGATAGGCCGGTACGCGTACACGTACGCAGCCACCGTCCCGTGTACCGGGCATGTGTGGAAAAACGGGGAAAACCATACCATATTAGCGCGCTGCATCATTTGCAGGCTTCGGTCGGGAAACTCGCCTGCTGCCGGGCCCTTTCGCCGTGCAGAAACCCGTACACGACCGGGCAAGTCATTACATTTTCCGCGCAGCCATAGTTTTTCTTCGCGTTTTTGAGCCGTACAACGCCTGCAACGGGACGGATATTTATATTTCTGTTTTTTGGAAAAGAAATGAGATTTCATAACCGGATGTCAGTGAAAGGACTACTCCGTGGCGTCACAAAAATAGATAAGACAGTACGGCGAATTCTCTGCAAACGGATGTGCGCGTATGAGAAAGCCTTTACTTCCGGCTTCCTGTAGGCTTTCGCGCTAAGCACCTACACGCGGATCAATATTTTGCAATTTTTTTGTTTTGTTTTGTTTTTCACGCAAGCTTCCGCAGCTTTTCCTGATTTGTGAAATCGAATTTCGGCCTTCTAAATCCCACGATTTCCACGGGGCTGGATTTGATTTGCATACATATTGATGAGTTGAAATATGTGGCACACGAGATGTTAGAAATTCGAGACAAATATTCTAACATAAAATTCCACCGACTTCTAAAGGTATCGCTAGAAACCCGTTTTGCGAGCGGACCGCTGCCAAGACACGCCAAGCAGACATTGGTTTCAATTTTAAATAATGCTCCATCCATCCGAAACCACAAACTCCCGCAGCATGTCTCAGCGCAGCATCTGCGGGGTGCGCGAGTCAACGACAGTTTGTGTGCCATTTGTAAAATGTGTTCCCTGTGGCCTGGTGTCAACTCCATCTCCACGCTTCAAGAATGTGGCCACCGCATTCCGATATAGTGTGGCACTCTGTGCACGGGTACCGTCCACCGACGCTGGAGCACCATTGGACGGTTTGGCTGGCATGCGGCTGCCACCGTACTGATAACACATTCCGCACCGAACACGCCATGCGAACAATATCAGCACGATAATGGTGATGATATGGCACCGGTGGAGCAGGAGTGGCATGTGGTTGCTGAGACGAGCGCCGAGAGAATGGAAGGTCGTTATCCTGGTGGCCAGGATTGGTTAGTTTTAGGCGGCGAGGCATTCGCTCGGTCCGTAGATTGTTTAACGCGATGCAGAAGGTATGAAAATTTTGCTCCCGCACACTGGCACCGGCAACTCAAACATCGAGTTTGGCTTCTGCTTACATCGCGCGTTGTAGGTGGGACGGATGGAATGGTGAAGAATTAACATGGAACGAACGCTCTAAAACCACGCTCCAAGAACACCCCGGTGGCCGGTTTTGCTGCACACCGGCAACCGTCAGTCAAAAGTCGCAAAGTAATGTCTGAGGCACCACCGCGTTCCTACGTTCCCTTGTTCCGGCTGGTTCCGATTCAAAGAACTGCATCCAGCGACCGGGTAGATGTTTTAATGTTGCGCCGAAAGAGTTTCAGACATGTATGAATTCCTTTTTTTTTTTCAATCATCTGCGGTCTTTAGATTGAACCAGAAACGTCCATCTACCTCAGGTATTCTTTTGACACACGGATGGACGGTTCAGATTTGTACAAAAGCGGGAACGTCAAAGGCACGGCACCCCTTTAAGCAAATTGTTTCCCTACGATGTACTTTCCAATATCCAACAAAACACATCGTACAAGGTTCTTTTCAATGCACATTCCATCAGGGATTTTTGTCTGTTGTTAACCCTTTGTGGTAAAACTTTGCCACATGAGCAAACATCAATGGTGCGATGTTTGATTAGAAATGTTTCATTTCTGCGCTTTTAACCTTCATCTCAATCGTGATGTATGGATACAGATCTGCGTTTCATTTTTATAACTCGCCTCACTTCAAAAAACTTTGACAAAAAATTCATATTGCTGGAGAGACTTCAATGTCTTCATGACTTCAAACTTCAATTACTTCAAATCCAATTGCTAAAAAGGTAACCCTATCGGACACATCAGAATATATGAACTAACATTGAGCTCTTCTGTTCGTCTATAGAGACGTCAGGAATCTCTACACCTTGTGAACACTATCTCCGTTTACAGCACCCTGATTGATTACTGCTGAAGAATTGTATAGATTTCGCCTATCTATCATGACGCCCATCTACCAAACTATTGTTCCTCGTCAAAGACAACTTGTCTAGAACAAGCTTCACCAGATTCTCAACTTTGACGGACGGATCGATAGGCAAGCATGTCTAACGATCTGTCAATATTTACTCGCCGGATACGGTCATGCATGTTTATCCGGTGGGATACATGTTCGTTTCCATAGAAACGTGCTTGTGGCGAAACTCAGATTCTATTTCTTGGTCATGAAACCCTCCAAACACACACTCACACATTGCTCTGTTGTAAGGGTAGGTGAAACAGTGAACCAAAGCTGTCAGTTCGTTAGCGGTCCACAACTATCAAGCTAATCAAAAGCTGATGAATAACAGAACACACAATGTTTCAGACTGCTCGGTTCTAGCAGACAAATAGGCACACAACAAAACAATCATCCAGGCAGTGCGTAATGTAATAAGGAACCTCTTCACCCAAAGACGTCCAGCCACCGTAAAACAGTTGCATTGTACAGTTGCGTCGTGATGCTTTTTAAAGATGTCCCTTGCATTTTCTTCCGCTTCACTGCCCATTCACAAACATCCCCATTCTCCACTTGTCCCACCACCCGAGAGCTTTTTCCACCCGGCGCAAAGTGCAAAATGTATGCAAATGAGAGATTCATTGCTGGGAAAACCTGCTCCCTGTTCTTTGTCCCGGGTGGGGAATTACCGTAGCAACCTGACTCCTGGTTTGTTGCGGGTGGTTTCCAGCTTTCGGCTGGCAAATACGCTTCCCGTGTACACGCTTCGAAAATTAGCCCAAACTTAACAAGAAACCAACGGGCGTGTTCACCTCCCGAGCGCCATCGCATCGCAGAACTTCTGCACTCAATCACTCTACCTACCGCCGCCGGTGGTGTGGAAGTACGGTCCCGGACATTACCCTCTCTCGCTCTCTCTCGCTCTCGTTATTTGGTTCTTGTTGAAGGCCCACACCGTTCCGAGGGAAAAGCCACCAGCGCCAACGCCAACTGACATGTGATGAATCCGACTCCACGGCAACCGGTCCCCACGCGCCACGCAACGACCGACAGAGCGCCCGAACAAGTGTGTAAATATAGTTAATAGTTGAAGCGCAAAATGCGAAAATAGTTTGGCTCGAAAATGTTCCCCCTGCACACTCGCACCTCGCCACCTAACCACACCATCGCCGGCGTTCGGTAGGCGCTTTCGGGTGGCCAACGCCACATATTACACGTCGAGTGCAGTTCGGAGTTTGTGCGGGAACGACGCCATCCCATGCGCTAATGTATGAATAATGCAAATGCGTTCACAGCACATATTTTATTAAATTTGCAGTTTTGTTCCGTTCGTCAGGGTGGAAAATTGGCAGCCGGGAACCCCGTCGACGAAAAAAAAAAAACACCTCATCCGTGGAACTTTTCCGAGGCACTCGGTCTCGCCGAGATGGTCCTCCATGCACGCTAAACCACACACCAGAGAGCTAATTATAATTAGCTCTGGTTTTGTGACATTACTACCAGAAGCACCAACAGCAGCAGTAGCGCCACCAGCAGCATTGGAAAGTTGAGAACAAATACAAAATTGCAATCGCATGCTTAAGCGCATACACGCTGCCGGTGGGCGAAAGTTTTTCGTGAGCGCTCCGGAGCATGTGCTGCAAGCAAAAAAACAACGCACACGAGTTATATCAAGCTAAATCAACCATCAAAATCCTGAAAGAGGACATCAGCTTCTTCTTATGGATTGGATTCCAACTACTAAAAGGGCCACGGAACCGCAAAACAGTACATTCGCGTCTTCCAATCACGCATCGGAGCTTCCAAGGGCAAACGGTCCTCAGCGTTTGTCGAAGAAGAGCGTGTAATTTGGCTAAATAAACATTACCCCAACCACCGTAGGGGGGTGAACGTTGATTTTGTGTACCTTCACGACGGTACACGATAACATACATGGCAGACCTTCCCCGGTGTAGCAAAGAGCGCGAGCAGGTGGACAGGTTGATCCTTTATCGTTCGGTTGTTTCTCGAGCTTGATAGAATTCCGTCCGTGAAATGGTATTCTTGATGCGGGGGCAGATACCTTCGGGCGGTTCATTACTACTGCGCACGGTTTAGATTTCCCGTACATGGTGATGGAAGTTCGAGAAAAAGCTACCAAGGATCAGACGAAGGATGCGGTAACAAAGGTCCGCGACCGGTAGAAGGGTGGACATTCGTTTCATTACCTACGTTTGCTGTTTGGTTTCGTAAAAGTAACATGACATGACGTAAATAGAAGGAAGAGTAGCTATGTAGGCGAATACTCTGTCCAGACGCCTTACGCCAGGAACTAGTTTCAGCTCACCGAATACACGCTGTCCAATTAGTTGATTTCACCGGGAAGGAATGTTTTCTGCCACTGGAATGGACAGCTTCCCAGCTCGGGTGGAAAGAAAAACCCACATTCAAGTTTGGATAGTTTCCTAATGCTAAATCAACTAAACCATGGACATTCTAAATGAAGGATGGTACGGGTTTCCTTACTTAAGACAACCTTGTATGCAGCGAGCCAAGAGACTACAGTGACACGAACGTACCGCGCAATCAGCCCCACGTTGGCTGAACACAAATGTTTAAACATGAACTCGCTGCCACAAACAACATGCCACCCGACAGCCGACAGTGAGTCGTGTTCTGCTTCTGCAAGCCACACCACCCAAAAACTCCAGCTCGACGATGGGTCGACAGGCGCTGGCAAATTCTTCGAATACCAAGTTATTCGAGCGCGCTGAAACGAAACTGGATCGCTGGAACCGCCTTTGCGCGAATAACGAGCTAAGGTCCAACTATCCAACTGAGGCACTCGGTGGACTCCCTGGAAGGCGTTGGAATGTTGTGGTGGCCGGTGGGTGGAGTCTTCACGATGCTACTCGGGTCTCGGGTGGATTGCCACCGTCCCGAGGTTACAGGGTTGTTAATTGGTATTAATGTTTATGCTCTGGCGCGGTAGCTGAGGATGACCCGATCCTTCTTGCTGTCTGAAAAAAGCATATGAGATGCAGAAGATAATGTACATAAGCACCTCCGAAAGGACAAACGTCGTTAGGATGCTTTATTGGAGTGCATTGGAGAACTTCACAGCACCAGCAGCTGAGCGCTGGAACCACAAATCTGCTACCAAATGTAATTTGTCGTTTAAGAAAACTTTCAACCGAACAGGAACAGCAGAAGATCTTCCCGGACAACATCCCTTCCCGGATATCCCTCAAACAAAGCGCGCCCACCGACAAAGCTCGCCAAAGGTCATCACCACCGAAACTGCCACCAAGAAAACAAGACCCCGATTCGCTGGTGGTTCGTCCGATTTTAGCTGTCAGATTAAAGTTTTTAATTACACCCCTGGCAATAATGATAAAATATAGAGCCGAACTTTGTCCACGAAAACCGTCCCCGAGTTTTTGGAGTTGGGGCGGCTAAATCGGTGAATTCCTCTCGATCGAACAAACCGAAGCGAATGGGATTGCAATAAAAGCAACTTTACGGTTCTGTTCAGCGCGAAAATCTCCCAGCACTAGGACACGGTTGATCGGAACGAGGACCAGCTCCAGTACGGCAAACTCCAGCAGGAAAAGTTTGCGAAACCCTTTGTTCGTTTCGGTAGACCGCATGGGTGATTGTGAAGCAACATTCGATAATTTACCACATTCTGATAATTGTTTCTCGGCACGACTGTGATTTTATCATCGATCGGAACTGCATCTTGCGTGTGTTACGATAATTACTTACACCAAAGTTTTGCATTATTTATAGCGCCCTTTTTGAACATTTTCCCACACAAAGAGAAGAGTGTTTTCGGAAACTGGTGCATGGCGTTTTGAAATGGAAAACCCCAGCGCGTGATGATAAGTAAAGAATTACACCCGAGCCAAGACGCCCGCGTCGTTCCATCAAACAACCATCACATAAACATTTTTCTTTATCAAGAGGACCCTACAAAAAATCATCTTCTCCTCCAACGTCAGAATTCCACATACCGACATACCCGGCTCGCCAGTAACACTTCAAAGCCCTATATCGGAAAAGCCCTTTTAGAAAATGCTGATCAATTTTCGCTTGCGTCAAACGATTTTCTTCTTTTTCCTTGTGTGTATGTGTGTGTGCCATCACGTGCCCTTCCTGTATGCTGAAAGTCCCCATGGGGCCAGTTGCAAATGAACCTGGGCGTCGTCCTGATGGTTCGTACTGGCTGCTCGGCTCATCTCATCCAAACCCGGCCCCAGCTCGGGAAAGCCCATCGCCATTGGCAACCAAGCGGAAATGAAAGAAATGAAAAACTCGACTCGCAAACCACCATCCGAGACCACCGATCCCAGGCACCGTCATCACTCCCGGTGCCCGTGTTCTCATCACAGTACAAACACATATATTTTCACATTTGTTCTACCGCCCGGCTCCGCTTCCCGGTGCGGAAAAACCACTCGGGGCTAGGAAAAGGCTAAAGAAACAATCTCCCTTCAGGTTCCCCTTTCTCCTGCTCAACCACCATTCCCCGGCAAACCCCCTTCAGAATGCACGAATCTCATCAGTCTTTGGCTCGACCCCCGGAAAAAGTGATCTCCGCGCTCGATACTCTTCGAACACAAATATCCCAACGACCACCGGCCCGCTTCTCGGCGCGCGGTGCCAATTCCAATCCCATTCGATAAAAGGCGTACACGTACCGTCCTGGTGTTCCGTTCGCGTGTGTTCGCCCGGTGGACGTTACCGAATGGAAATGGATATAAATTTAGATGAAAAGTCAAGAGACCGAGTGGTGGAAACCACCATCATCCCGGGCACCAGGATGTGCACACGTGGACGGAAGAAGGACCGATTCGACCTGCCGGCGGGACAGGATGTGCGTGGGGACGTGTGCGAGTGTGTGAGCAAGATGAGCACGAGTGGCATGGCTTTGTGGTTCTCGCTTTCTAACTTTGATAAAATGATTTGGGTTTTGCACAAATAAGGAAAGTTCGCTTTTTGGACACAGTGGGACAAAAATGAGAAAATATGGAAAAAAAAAATGTTTATTCTACTACCGGCAAATTTTTATTCTACTACCTATTATTCAAAATTTAAGCTTTAGTTTTATCGATATTTTAAATTTGTTGGCAGCACTTCAGACTCTCCAGCCTGGTCATGTCATGAGAATGGCACCGGCCGACCCGGCTTGTAAAATTTTTCTAGGGCGTCTAGATTGACAGTTGGTAGCTCACTTAGCCATTTTGTGATATCTTTACCGACCAGAGCTTCTTTCAGAAAGGTCCTGAGATGCTTCGAGTGATGTCTAAATATTCGTTGTCAGAGTTGCAACTAAATAACAACGAAATCCTTGGGAAGTTGTCAAGAATGCTTTGTAAAAAGTTATTATCCCAAAAAAATTGACCACCAATATCGATCCTTCACGCTCACCGTGCCGTGTTAAACATGTTCACCTTTTTTCAAAACCATCTAGTGTGCGCCGGAACAGCGTATTTTCCACCGTGTCCCTTTTTCTGCTGTAGTCCTGCGACTTGCACGACGCGGACAAAGGCTCACCTATCGCTCAAATTGATGGATATACTGGGCCGCTGGTGCTGTTGCTGTTGCTGCTGCTGCTAGTTGCACAAACGCGAAACCCATCATCGCAACCGAGGCCCATCGAGCGGAAGCCCCAAATCCGCTGTCTTCTGTCTGCGAGCCCAAACGAGTCCGCACACAGCTCGTACGTAGGATGAAAGGGCGAACACCATCGAACAGCCCCCGGGGAGATGGTAGCACCACAACATCCAATCCATCTTACGACGAACCGTTCCACACGCAAAGTATTGAGAGCAATTTTCCGCTGGTCCCCTTATTCGCTCGGCCGCCCCTGTGTCCTTAGTAGGAGGACGTCAGTGCGGCTGGCTGGTTGGTCGAGCATCGCGATTTTTCCTACCCTTGTCGTACGCTGCCCTTATCGTGGCCATGCAAATTTAATGTACTTGCCAGCGTTGGGGTTCGATTTTTCGGGTCCGTTTTCGAACGGATGCTCACGTGGTGGACCCGATACACCGTGTACACGTGTGTGTGTGTGTGTGTGTGTGTGTGTGTGTGTGTGTGTGTGTGTGTGTGTGTGAGTCGTAATGGCTGGCTTATCGTCCGTTCCGGCAAATGCAATGCCTAGCCTCGAGCGAACCTTCGATCCGGAGTGGGTTTTTTCTTCCTTCCTTTCATCCTTTTTGTGCTCTTACATCACACAGGGACACATGTAGAGACTCGTTGCCCTGGCAAGGAGGAAGCTGTACAACGGATGCCTTACCATCGAGAACGACCGACGACCGGTCTCTTTTCGGTTTGATAAATGGAAAACCATATCGATTTTGCTACCGTACGATGGAGCACCATTCCTTCCGAGGAGCACCATTTCGCACCAATGGTGGCGATTGGGACCGCTTTTACCATTGTTACTGTGAAACATGGCCGCACCTGAAGCGGTGAAGACTCCGACTTTCAACACCTAACAACCCCGGAAGCCCCCAAAGGAATAAGAATCCTGGGAGAGAAAAAAAACGGAAGCGAGAGATCGAACAGGCAAGGCTAGCGAATTCTCGCAGGACTCGGGTGAGCATGGGCATCCAAGGTTGTGCTAGACCACCAGAAGACCATTGGTAACACCGTCCCACACACACACACACACTCTCGAGCAGAATGATTGAAGGATCGCTCCAACGGTTGGCTGATTTCGAACGACTCAAAGAGAAAGAAATAGGTTTTGCCAGTACCCCCCCTTTTTGCACTTCTTCTTCCCCTTCTTTGGTTCACATCCGTTCCAACGCATGCAACATTGATAGCGCACCAAGATGAAGACGAATGTACGTTGTACAACACACAACCGGGACACCGCGAGACAGAGAAGAGAAATGGGTTTTCGGTTCCAATAAATAATGTATGTACATTGGTGTGTGCCTTCCACCGTGCAGCCAGGAGAAAGTGAGCAGCGCCTGCCATTGGGGTTTGTTTTTCCAACACCACCCGCACACCCCCTGTGCTTGTGCCTTTCGCGATGGGTTTTGTGCTTTATCACAAAAGAACACGTGAGCTACCGGGCGTCTCCATTTAATAGACTTTTCAACAACCATCGCTACCCGGAGCCGGTCGCACAGCAATGTACTGGCTGCATGTATGGGAGTGTGTAGAGTGAACTTTCTTCTTTTTTGTTCAAGTAACCGGCATCAAAAGCGCCATCATTCTTTTCAAACAAAACGCTAAAGAGCATGATAATAAACATCGAATTACAACCCCGTTAAGGAGCGCAACGGGCGTCTTTTATGCTGCTTTTCTCTGGCTCTGCTTTTTTTTCCACTATTTTTGCAGGAAAAGCATCGCGAAGTGGATTTTAATGAGCTGTTATAGTCGTGAGGGAATAAGTTTTCTTCGACATGAGTTTTATAGAGAAATCGCAATCAATCTTCCAGCTCAATACAAAATCGTCCAATTACGTAGCATTAGAAACATGGCATTATATTCATTGTCCATTACGACAAAAGTCGCCCATTGTCCCGTTACCTTGTGAAAACACAGAGGAAATGTGACATAATATTAAATTTGAAGTCAATTTCCGTTTTCAATTTCCACGTACGGGCAAATCCTCCATACTTCCTTCACCACGACGCTCCGCGTTGTAAAGGGTTCGATTTGTTGGACAAACAACTTATGTAAATCTTGCACACACACGCACATAAATCTGCACCAAAGCTGGGAGCGTCAAGCGGTACCAAGCCTAATACTAACTTAACCCCTTTTATCTAATGTGAGCAATGCTTGCGAGTTAAAATCGTACGCCGCCATGCATTAAATGGCGTTCTAACGATGCGAAACGGGCAGGAATTGGGTGGCGCACCCTGCTGCGGATAAAGATTAACCATGTCAAAACAGTAATGGACCGTGTTCGAATCCGTAATTAGACATTTATCTCCAGCGTGGTGAGCGTTTTGGAAGTAAGAAGAATGTTTCTTTTGAAAATTATGTCAACCGTATTAAGTTCAGCGTGAAAGTACTTCTTCCATAATCTTAAATTCACCTAACTTCATTTTAACCCAACTATTCCTGTATGTGCTATAAAACATATCCTATCTTCGCTTTACCCATACAAACACTCGTCGTCTGATTGCAAAACCCCCCATCCCAAATCCGGGCGTCCCAGGTCCAGGTCAGAAGGGTCCGCCGTCTCTGTAACCTCACGGTCCTCGGTACGGTAAAATGTGCTGTTAATGTTATCGTCCATAAACTATGCGCTCGTTTTTATTATTATTGTTATCGTTACTACCTCACGGAGCATCCCACCACGCCCGGGGATGTTATCCTTACACGAACGACCCATCCTGCTCCACATCCGGACTATCGCCATGGGTCGCCCGCAAGCATACTTCCTGCACGAGGCCTACATCCCTCGATAGGACATACTCAAAGTCAAACACACACACACACATGCGCGCGAAATGTGGTCGTAAAGTCGCCTATCACACTAGTAACACTCCAAGAGTCCTGTCGACCACCCCATCCTTTCTGCTTCAACCCTCCAACATTACATACACACTCATTTTTGGAGTTTGGAGAAGCTACTACTCCTTTCAGATTGTTATGTGGCACGTCCGTTAGGCCTGTTTGGTCGTTCGCTAACAAAAGGCCATAAAATGGAGACTTTGTCCAAAAACCAAATGGCGACCCTCCGTGTGTGTGTGTTATGGTGTACCAAGGGTCAAAGATAAGGAATACTGAAATCTGAATCACTGAAATTTTGTTGAATTTACTAAAATTTTAGTCTTGTTTGAGTACTTTCTTGAATGATGCAAACTTTAATTTTTAAGAAAAAATTATATTGAATAGAATTCAAAATAAGATGAGATTTAAATTTTATACCAAATTTTTGAATTTATTTTAAGAAATTTACTTAAATCGTAAAAACCTTGACAAAATAACCTGAACCCAAAATTAGTTTGCCAAAAATCGATTTCTTCTTCGAAATTCCTTCAAGTGTTGCCATGATTTTTCCCAACCCTGCTGTACAGCCATGCGTGTACACCTATAACCGACCAATAGAACCCGGTGTGCCCGGTGACCCGAATGGCAGGAAGGGAAAAGGGAAAGGGAAAACGGAAACGCAGGACGCGCATAAGCAGAAACGAACGGTCCTTCACGTTTCATGTGAACGAAAATGGAGCTAATGTACGGGATGATAAAGGCAAAACGGGTCGTCGTCGTGCGCGCATGTTGTTTTGTCACGCACCTTCCAACCACCCCCCCGTATAAAACCACCCACACGTATGCGCGTGTGCTCTTTGCACCTTTAACCTGCTACCCTCACAAACAAAGATGGCCATTCCACTCCTTTTTCCCGCGGGTTTTCAGGTTGGCGAAAGCGGGAAACCCTCACACGGTTGCTGTTGTTCCGTTCGCTCGCACACATGGTCGCCCATCATGACCAAAGGGCCTCGCGTGATTCCTTGCGTCCTGTCGGTCCGAACGGCGCAAAATTCAACCCCCTACGGGAAGGGTGGCGAATGAAGAGGACGGTATGCCCATAACATGCCAGTGTTTATGTACGGTTTTATTTTACGGTTTTCGCCATTCGCCCTCGCACACGGATCCGGCACACACCGGGCACAACGAAATAGGGCCCCGAAACGGCCGGATACGTATGAGCTCGTGTGTGTGTGTCCCATACCGATCGTAAAATTTATGTTCGTTTCAACAAACTTTAACCACTGCTGGCGTTGCTGCTTCCACTGCTGCTGTTGCTTTTGCCGTCCCCTTTTTCCGCTTCTTTATCGTAATTCGAAGAACGGAACACACACACACACGCGAGTGCTCGCAAAATATGAAAACTGCCCGCTTTATTCGTCCATTCGCGACCCCTTCGCCGACTGTGTCGGATGTTGGAAAATTCTTCCCCCGAGGGGACACGGGAAAACCCATGCGTGGGCTTGCACAGAGTGTGATGTGCACCTCGTTTTGCCACAGCTTTCCTTTACCCGATTCAGGGGTTTCGGATTCAGGGTTTGCTGGAAAATGGTTGGTTTTTGGTTGTTTTTGAAGAGGAAAATGTAAAGGGACGAGAGCCAGCGGACCGAACAGCCTCCTCCTACTCCACGCTCACACAGCTCACACATGCCGGGTTTATGTGTACGCGTCGCAAAATGGGAAAAACTGTCCAGCAGGAATACGGGAGGAAAAACGACGACCGGCTGTGTTTATGGCACTCCGGAACCGGGTGCCCAAATGTGTCTCCGAGCCCATTAGGATTATTCGGATATTTTACCGTCCGTTTTCGTCCAGCCAATGGAGAGGAAAGTTTTGCATGCCGGATCGTTCATGCCCTTCGCCCGCCTTTCTTCCCATTTCCCGCTCTCTGGAGGTAATGAGGAGCCTGTGCGAGGGTTGGTCCACAATGACGCTCATCCTCCCCTACTCGGGGCTTCTGTGGCTCGCCTCGCCTCTGTTTTGTTAATATCACCTCATTTCGTTCGAATGTGCCGGCTTTTACGAGAGCACAGCGCCATTCGCATTTATGCGTTCGGCCATAAATTATGTTTTATTTTCCATACGCACCATGCATGCTGTCCTTTATTGCATTAATATGGGCCAGAAGGCCAGAAAAAAGCCTTTTTGCGCAACAAAACTTTCATTACGATCGTCATTTGGACATCTTTTACGAGTGGCTCATTTTTTGCTGGTTTGTGTGTTACGAAGGCTCCAGTTAGCTGCCAATGTCCAGGGCATGGAAGGACAGATCATTTGACGCGTTTTAGGACCGATTTCAGTCCCTCAATCAAGACGCTTCCACGCACGTGTGTGTGTGTGGAAAATAAAGTCTATTAATTATGCCTATACGAATCACGCTGGTTATGGGAACGGGATTTTTGTACCGGGTTTTTACTGTTTACGAAATTACTGCCGCACCGGTGCTGTGCGTTGATTATCAATATACGCGAGCGTGCGTGCAGAGATTTACTGCCCGGTTTTAGAGTTATTGGTAAAAATCATAAAAAAACATGAAATCACATCCCGGCACACACAGGTTGCTCTTTGGGGTTAGGGGTTTTTATGCTCGCTTGAATGTGCCATTCAACGGAGGAAGTTTGTTTGTACGAATAGTCAATGTGAGATAAAGAAAATGATTGGAACATGATTTTTTAAATTAATTATATTTTATAGAAATATTTCTCTCAACTCGGACAGAACTCCATGCTATATAAAGGGTTTCTCAAGGTATAATACAAGGTTCTCGATGTTTAAAAAAAAGATGTTGATTGTCTGTTTTGATTTTCTTTGTATATCAATACTTAAGTTCAATTATCGCTCACGTGAAATTAACTTCATGAAATTTCCTTTATAATTTAAAATAGTAAGGAACTGGAGCGCTCTCATATATTATGTAACATTAACCGAAAAAAAATCTTTTTCCCAATGCTGACAGAAAACTAAATACTACTGTTTAAATTTTCAATTTCAATCATATTCAAATTGTGTCAATATGGGCCTTCTATGAGTCCAGTGCTTTTATAGATGGCCTAAAAAGACTTTTAAAGGATGGGTCACTCGGTGTAATTATCATCTATCGCAGCAAAATGCGCTTCACACTGTTGAGGACATTCATGCAGAGTTTCGTCAGCGTTATACAGGGTTTATGCCTCAGAAATGTTTGTAAGCCCTCTAGCTATCTGTTGGTTTAAATTATTTTTAATTTTTAAATTAATCAAATCAATGGAAATCTTATTCAGACTAACTTTCCAACAAGAGTATCATCAAAATTTCTTGTCTTAAGATAGCTTTCCATATAATGAGCTCAAAGGTTCCTCGGGATTTTTGTACTATTAGCATCCTAGTATGTGGTATCGCATATTGCCCAATTTAAATAAGAACATTTTTTAAAAAGCACTTCTTAAATTTTAATTTTAGTCATACCCACGAAAACGACAAAACCATACACCCTCGAATCGTAAACAAACAACACACGATTACTTCCAAATCATTCCTGGCTGCCACCTTTCCACGGCAAACATTGTGAGACAAACAACCACAACCTTTCAACCTCATCCTACATCAAAACCCCACAAACACATATGAGTAGTAGTCTTTCCACTCGATATGGTTCCAACGATGGCGGGCAAATAGAAAAAAAAACAACCTCACAAGAACCTGCCCAAAAGCATCTTAAGAACCAAACACAGACGGGCGTTAAACGAAAAAGAAAAAAAAGGCGAACCCAACACCTAACCCATCGATTTCCATTTCTTTTCTCATTGTTGTTGGGTCTGCCACAGTTCCCCGATTCGAGTACCGAGTTGCGAGTGCACCACAAGCAAACTCGTTCGTTCGTTTTCGGAAGACGGCCTTCCCCGTTTTTCATAAGTAGGTGATAACGACCACTTTCCACTTTTACGACGGCAACCGACGACTGCACGCATCAAACTTCTCGCAGGTTATCGACGGCAAAACCTGGTGCTAGCCGGGCAAGCAGGCAACGGAACGGTATCCCGTGGGGCAATGGCGCGGAAAACACCGTAACACGTACGCCAAAAATATCAAACTTACCTCCAGCTGCACGTACCTACCGGCCCCCGGTCCTTCTCGATAGGGTTTTTTTCTTCCGAGAAGCCCGGGAAAGCACCAACAATCGTTATCTTCACACTCGCCATTCGCATTACGATTTCATCTATTATTTATGCGGCCCTCCACAACACTGTCACGCTGGGCGTGTGTGTGTGTGTCCCCATGCCGATGAGTAGTTTTTTTCTCTGTTTAGTGCGTGCCTGCGTGAGTGTGAGTCTCCTCAAAGACGCATTTCCAATTCCAATCTACCCGCACGGTTTGGCCAATGTGCGAGGGTTGGTCCTGCCCTGCTTCTTTTTTTTGCGAAACGTCGGAAGCCAATCTGCAAGAAAATGGCACCGTAAAGCGGAAAATGATGTTTGCGAATTTCACTCCGTGTCCCAGCGGGAAATTCAACCCCAACCCGGTTGAGAAGACCATGGCAACCACACGCAAGACGACGACGACGGTAGGCGCACGAAGGAAAAAGAGTCCAATGTGCACTTGGATAAGAAAAACAACCCCTAGGAGAACTTGCGCGACGTTTGACGCCATAACCATTGGTAGCTCTGTGTGTGTGTGTGTGTGGAAGGCGCGAGAGAAAAAAAACGGGAAAATAAAACCTTTAACCCACATGCCCACAAGGTGTCTGACTGATAAAACCTTACCCGCCACGGCAAGGATCAAATGAACATTTGCACGCAACGCTATACGCAAAAGCCTCTTTGCACATCTCGAGGACATCCTGACCATGGGTGGTAGCTGGCAGACGGGGCCAACTTAGCCCTAATCAGAAGTAAGTGGAAGTGGTGGTGCTGTAAATTTTAATGCACGACCGTTTTCGGGCCAACAGCTTGGTGACGGGTGCCGTGACGGGTAATGATGAAATACAAGCATTCTGGTGCCTACGGGTCGCCAATCGAATTTTGCTTCCCGCGCATTTGACCCGAACGCGTGTGGGCGCCATTTTGGAAACATCACCAGGGGCAACTTTCGGAACGCGTTATCTGCGTTAGTATGACGATCGGAGAGTCCCATTGACAGACGCACTCATGATGGCATGTCTGTCAATAGCTGCTACCTGGCGCACCTGTATCGGTGACTTCTGGTGCTGGTTTGTGATCGTTGCCCGTTGCCAAGGCACAAGGCACAAAGAATAGCACCCAAAAAAAATTGCTCGCAAATGGGCTCCTTGAGAGCAGTATGGTGATGGGTGGATGGCAATCGAAATGGAGAAGCGCACACTGACAAACAAACTCATTTTGAGGGTTCGGTGAAATTTGGGTGACATTTGGGGCCTCTTACATTACTCTTATGTCGGTGTTGGAATACTACGAGAAGTATTCTTCACGAAGACTTATGCCCCAAGTTTTGTTTTAGTAAGAAGCTGTAGCGTGAATGCGTGGAGCTAAGATTGCCGACTTCCATCAGAATGTCCTGACTGCATTAGAGTACACCAAGCAAACTAGTTCCGAATAGCACGAGTTCCTCACGGAACTACTGAAAGTGCTTTATCATGTATCTGATAACCTATTAGCGGAAGCCGAACTGCATGTTTGGAAATTGGTAAATCTGTCTAAAGAAGCCTCCAAACTTCAGCAGTTCTCCATTACCCTTGCATGATTAAATTTGCAATACAAAACCTTTTTACTTTCAACTCCCCCCGTTCTTTTGGTCCATGTTTCACCTCCACCTTCAACCGTGTCTAATAGAAGTAAAAAAAAACCAGCTGCCTACCAGCAAAACCCAGAGCCATCGGGTACAGCCCACAAACGGACTGATAATATCAAACGCTTCAATGACTTTTCTAATGCGACAGCACCGATCCATCCAACCATCCATCCTGCCGAACCTGACGTACCATTATGTGGAAGGCGAGCGAGTGAGAGTGTGGAACCCGAATGCCAAGGAAACAACAGTGTACTTTCTTCCAATCAACAAAATCGTGAAAAGAACGCGAGTGAAAGCGCGAACCACCCCGTTTCACAGCCACAACATCCATGTCATTTGATCTTGTTTTCGCAACAACAAAAAAATTCTCGTCCTTGCTATGTGCGTCCTACTCTGTCTCTTATTTTGCACTCGCTTTTTCGATTACAAATTCCCAACCACCTCCACCGCCAGTCGCATTTGATGGCGCTGGTATGAAAAATTTGCAAACGTGACATTAACCTATCGACGGGGCCAGAAACCAAGGGTCGAAACCATTCGCACACTTATCCCACGTGCGTTCGCCCGTTTGCCATCGCGAAGGGTAAGATTACTTTCATCCCGATGCTTGCCTATGTCCCATCTCCCACTACCACCTCCCTCCCCCCCTTACATAGGTTGTGCAAAAAATATTTTCTTATTTCATTTGTTTATTTCCCCGGGAATTGGGACATCGGGTGAGGGTAGGGTATTGCCGTTTCCAATTCCCTGGTGGCAGGTTGCGAAAAAAATAATTGGATCGCAACCGTGTGCCGGCAATGGGCGTTTAATTCGCGAGGGGGATTCGCACGCGAATAGCTAACGAACTCACCGGGTCCGTACCGGCTGGCACGAAACACTTGCCTCTGACAGCCATCGACAGGAATCGCGAACACCCCATTAGGATTGGCGAGTATTTATTAACGCTCGCGTTTTCGCCACCTCGCCGCCATGGCCCCAAGAGTGATGCATCAATATTTATGCGTCGTTTACATCTTTGCAACTCCGGGATGGAGTTGTCATTCTTTGAATGTATGTCTCACACCTACTAAAAGCCGAACACTTTTGCGTGGAGGTTATGTGGATTGGAAATGTATTTAGAGAGCATTTTCTTGGTTTCTTAGTGGGTCTCAATGGTATTTGATTGCTAGGTTTTTAAAGACCTAAACATTATAATAGTATTATACAATATTTCTTACTGAAATGACGCTGGACAAAAAATTAACTAACTTCATAATTACTTAATAATAATAAAAAATAACGAAAAGCCTAGAAAAGACTGGACTAAAGGACGAAACGTAAGATCTGGCCATAAAGAGCATTTCATCAGTATATCAGACTCAGGAGCATGAATAACCATTTGTAGTTTCCAATTTCTTTAAACCTTAGTTGTTTGCTAACTTAATAACAGCTTCAGAACTTGTTTCGTACTTCATTTACTAGTCAGAAATTACAACCATACCGCTTACTTCTATGTATGCTTACATCTCGTCCGTTAATGGCCTACAAACACTATACGTTCTGGGTTGTCCGGTAAAATTTTCATGACATGCCAAACCCATCTGAAGTATAGAATTAACAGCTCAAACAAGCTCGGCATTATAGCAACTCCTTCCATTACAAAAATAGGACCAGGAAACCTTGTAAGCATCTTTCTCTCAAACGTGCCAAAATGGGGTTTGCCAGTGTCGAACAGGGTCCATGTCTCTTATTCTATTGTATGATTTTGAGAACCAGTCTGGCACAGGACTCAAAGTCTTTAAGAAAAACAGAATAAATTTATTATTCTATAGCTGAAGGCTTTATTTCCTGAACATATAGTCCAATGACATGTCCTCTATCGACGTAGATGCCTTAATAAGACTAATGACTCTTAGACACGATGATAGCTCTCTCGGTAGAAAACTATGGAAAAGACTAACAGCTTCACCAGAGATTAAATCACTAGTCACTCCTTAAGAATGACATTGGACAGTATTGATCTTGGTCCAAAAGAACCTGGATACATAATTTACAGATCTTCTTCTTCTTCCTTAACACTACAACCTCGAGAGGTCTCAGCCTGCCATTTCTGGCTTTCTGTGACTTAGTTTTACCCGTAGTAAAGTAGTCAGCCTTATGTACGGGAAGGCGGTCTGGGTGGGATTTGAACCCCGGCCCTGTTGTGTGAAGACCGACGCCGCTGTCGTCTTGGCCACCGCCCCAATTTACAGAACAGGTCACTCAATTGTGACTTTTAACAATCACATAACATCTCAATACTGCTCGACAGATGCAAAAACTTATTGATAGGCTTATATTATTGCTTATTGCCAGGTTATACAATATCCTTCTTTCAAGCAACTGAAAGCCCCAATACAAAGTAAATCAAACAAGTAATCCTTCCAACATGCCCTTACAGGTCCAATATACATGCTAATTATACTACAAGTGTTGTTAAAGCTAAATCCTTTTGAGAGATAACACGGCATACATTGTAACAGTAGCAAATACATGGCCAATATGACCAAACACGAGCCGTACACCCTTGACGTGCTGGCAGTTGTTTATTGCTCCACATAAAGCACCGAACTGCTGCTGTCCCTGTCGTGACCACCCAGCTTATTAGCCCGTACGGTAGCACTGCTAGTGAACGCCGGTCGTCGGTGTCATTCGTCGTAAAACGCTACAGCCACTCCCAATGTGTTGCAATTGTTAGAATCGGTTGGTCCTGTCAGTTTGCTGGTGTCTAATTTAATCCGTTCCGTCGCTCTTTTCGGATCCATGTGTATTAGTCGTATGTACACGTTTCTTATCTCGTACAGTACCTACCATCCCCTGGCCAGCCGGGGACCCGGGAATGGGAGCTTCATTAAACTTTCTTCTGTTTCCACCGGCACCTCCTCCCGGCCCTACGTTCGACGCGGTCTCCGACCACAAACCGACCCCTCCAAAAACTCCCGATTCGCTCTTGACTCTCGGCGAACGGAGGCGAACTGATTGTATCTGTGACAACACAACACAAATCTTTCGCGCACAACTCCATCCCGTAATCTTCCCGCTTCCCGCTCCAAACTCTGTCCGTACATCGAGACGGAGTGAATAAATATAAATGAAAAGACTTTTCTATTTCTTCGCTCGTCCTTCTGCGTGCCAGCGCGGCATTCGCCGGGATTCACCCTCGAGGTCCTGCTGGGTGGGCTTCAACGTCGTCGTTCGAACCAGATTGCTATGTGCGAAATGGCTGTACCATACATTCGCCCTGTCGCTAGGACAACCCATGCATTTGGCGAAAACCATCCAAATTCCAGTCTCCGGGTGCTCGGGAGCCACAGTTTTTGGAGCCTGAGTTTTTGCCCAAGAAATCTCTTCCTCCTCACCAGAAGGTTTCTCTCTCTCTCTCCTCCGCGCCGATAACTCCCGACGGGTGATTCTGATGGGTGGCCGTCGACATCACCCCATCTCAAGACCGCTCCCCGCGCCAAGGGGTTCTAAATTTCGACGACTAGCACAGTAACCGCACACATTTCCCATTATTTAACGCTTGGAAGCATCGCAATATGGCTTATGAGATTTGTTCGAGTGTGCATACTTTATATTCCACGACTCTCCAGCGGCACAATTGGTGCACTTGGAGCTGGTGGATCGGGCGGATGCATGGCGGGGATCGGGTTCGAGGATGTTGTGAAAGATGTACTGCCGTGGATGTTTGCCGTCCCGGAAGCAGGAACCACCAGGATGTATCGCGTATGTGTGTGGATCTGTGCATGTGTGTGTGTGTATGAGATCGCGTCCCGTTTGTCTTCTACCGGTTGCACCATGCTCTCTCTCTCTCTGTCTCGTGATTCTGCAACTGGATCTCATTAGAATTATTCATGAACTTCAGCTCAGTCTCCAAGGCCCAGGCCTTTTCAATTCGTTGCCTTGACTTCTTTTTCGACCGGCTGGTTTCTTTATAAATTGGCTTAATTTTTGCCCTTACCATAGGAGAGAGATTTCGCTTCCTCCTCCGAACCCCGACTCAATTCTCTATTCTCCAACTCTTCCAGGCAAAACTATCCCCTGTAACATATGCAACCGCAACTCGTTCAACACTCTCGAACGACTCTCATTCGATGAAAAACCAATCAATCGATCAAACTATCATTAATCACGCAGCGCTCACCAGCGCACTAGTCTACACGCGGTGTGAGTGTCAAAAGAAAGCAAAACCCGATCATTAATCATGCCCAGTTAGGGACCATTGATCAAACAGTTGAAAAGTGACGCTTTCTAACTAGTTTTAAATTATTATTTGCCCGAACGACACCCTTGTCTTTCTAACGCTTAATTGTTGTAATAGTTTTGCCGTGTGATAAAGTACATTAAGTTATACGTTCAACACGTAAATCTGATCTCCCAATGATGTATGTAAACACGTACAATTACGCACCTCTTCACAATCCGTACCACAAATTCCAGAAGTTAATTACATCGCCAAACAAAGACACATGCAGCACAAATTAACAACCAACAAGCCCCAAATGCTTCATTCTCCTACCCAGCTTCGGGGGGCAACCAGTTCGGATTTCAAAACACTCATTATGAGCTCTCATTCAACCATAAATAACACACATTCCACAGCCATCCATCGCGGCCCTTACTTCGCCATTAACTCGTCCCGGGGAAAACCGGAAGCTGAAAAACATAAAATTCAAATTATCGAACCAGAAGGAAACAAAATAGCACCACACACACAAAAAAAAAACAACGAACACACGCTTTCCCAATTTCTCCGTATGTCCGCTTGTGCGAAACCGTCGTACTTTCCGGGGTTTTTTTTTTTTTTGCTAGCAAACTTTTCCACTCCAAGCTGCTGTCACTCAGCGAAACGAAGCGGTTGCGTTCCCGAACCCCCCACCCCTGTACACACATACGCTCGTATGTACGTGCCCGATGGTGGTCCAAGCATTTGCTTTTCCGGTTATCTCTCGTCCTCTCTGCCCGATCTCTTTAAACGGACAAGCGACACGTACACGTTCGCTTTTCAGTCGGTTCGCTTCGCCAGGTTCGTCGCTTGCGCGTCCCGCAAGTCCTCACCGTCCAGGGCATCCGTGCAGCGGCAAACGGTTCTGTGTGCGGATTTTAATTTAAGCTTGTTTTATTATAAAATTTATACTCCAAAAACCACTGTCGACGAATCCGGACGTTTCTCTCTCACTCTCCCCCTCTGACTCCTCGTTTACGTCTGCTATCCGAATGTCCCTTCTTCGGCTAGTCGCGTAGAACCATCCTTCAGTTCACTCATGGCAGGGAGTTTTGTGTGGGGTCGGGGGAGGAAGATTTCGTTCTGTCTTTCGTTTGGACCGATGTGTAGGAATCTCTCCCAACCAACCAACCAACCAACCAACTCCCAGCCAGGATGTGCGCTGTCGTATCAAACATGCAAATATCTCATATCCTTTTTCCCAACTTTGCGTCCCGCGTTTCCAACCCATCCTCTTGCCCATCCTCCCACACTGCCTAGGGCCACCGTGTGTACTGGCAACACAGGATGCTTCATATGAAGCATCAGGAGAAGAAACAGCGGGGGGCACATTCGAAAGCCTTTCCCTAGCGCCGACGCTTCCAAACCGAACCACGTCCACGTCTTCGCATTTACCGCATTCGAAGAATCCTGTTTGATGGCCGACCAGAACTCGCTGCCGATGGAGGTGGCAGTGATGGTGGTGATGGTGGTGGTGATGTTGCTCCTTCTACCACTTCTCCCCTCTTCCACTACTTCTGTTGCTGTTGCTTATTTTTAGGACTTGAGGCTAACTTTATTTTCTTCACAAGTACTTTCAGAAGGGAGCATAAGCACACGCTATTATATATTTTACCTTACGCTCGGGCATGGACATCTTGAGAGCCCTTACACACTCCTTCTTGTCTCACTCACACATGGCATTTCTCGTTCTTCCAGTGAAAGAAACCCTCACCCACACATCCTCCCTCCTCCCATCCCCGCCGCTCGAGCGATTCGCATGTCCCAATCAACTCGCCCATATCCTTCGGATTCGTCTTCCGGGACAGTGTGCTTTCAATTTAGTTCACCTCCCACCCACCCTCACGCCCTCCTTTGTTCCCCCGCCCTTCCTACCGGCTTTCTCCCGGTCAATCATACGACAAAGTACGGAATGGTACGGTACGGATGGCCAAAAACCGCCCGGTGTCCTTTTTCGCCTGACAGCGTGTGCTTCACTTGAGGTGGAAGCTATCGCTGGTGAAGCTTTATTGAGGATCGATGCGAGCTAGCGGAAGATTTCTGTTGAATTGGAATTCTTTGGCTTTTCCGAAGCGTTCCTAGCAACGACTCACAAGAAGATGGTTGAATCGTTTTGAATGAAGGGATTTATTGTTCAATAAGAAATTGGATTTTTTTTTAATTTAGAAACTACATATTTGTTGTGAAATAAAACTAATAACATTAGGAGCTTGTGATTTAAGCCTAATGAGTGGGACTTCAATATCTGTAAACGACTGTACTCCGCCTCTAGCAGCTCTTCATTTATAAATCTCATTCTACATGATTCTCTACTCTTCAAGCGTCCCCTCAAACGTCCAATCTGTAGTCCAAGCTAACGAAATTCACATATCCGAAAGCTCACAACTTATCTCCAAATTTATAATGCATGTATTTGCCCGTCCGATTTTTCGTCCATCCTCAACCAACCAACCAACCAACCAGCCAAACACACACACACACGCAGCCACATGGCCACAAAATTCGGCTGCGCGGACATCTTCTCGGAAAACCTTCGCCGGAAAAGCCCCGGTTTTCGGTTTTTGGTTAAATGGATTTTTTGTTTACCTCGCATGGTCCGCTCACACACACACCGGGAGGTTCGGATGGATATTGGAAAAACCCGTTGGCTGTGGCTATGTACGCCCCATCGCGATGGGCTGTTTGTTCTCCGCGACGTTCTGTTATCGATCGATTCGCTCATTCTCTTCCCCACCGGATCACACACAAACACACACACACACACGGTTAAAGTGGTTCGGTAGCGAGAATAATTGGAAGGTGGATTGAAAGGATGTAGCGAACCTGCGAGAAAGGATGCCCAAACGTGGCTGCGTGGGACCGGGTGGGAAGAAACACCGGGGATCGGCGGTAATGGATGGTAACCTATGGCTATGGCTTTTCATGGAAAGCCATTTTTCTGCTCTCGTTGATAGGGACACACACACACATCTAAGCTCGCGGCAGGAAGCCCACTCCAAACATGCCTTTCTGGTGGAGGGTCTGGTGTTTTTGTGGCCTTTCGGTCGCGTATTTTACATCCGATGCCGATAACTTTTCCATCAAATTTTAGAAAATGGCAAGAGAGAGAAAGCGAGAGAAACATGGGGAAAGGCTTTCCGGTGTGTTGTGCAGTATCGGTAAATGTCTTGACGTGATGGGTGTTTTTTTACCAACTTTTTACGTTGACTTTGATAAATCTGACCATCGAAACAGTGGAAGAGATGGTGCAACATCGCTCAATATTGATGATTTTATTAAATAGCATGATTTTTTTTTTACATTTTTTGTATATTTCTTTCGCGTAAGATTTTAAATACTATTTTTTAAACTTATCTTACAGCTCTTAGCCACTTTGCATAATGGCAGGCGCACGCGATACTAATATAACCCCTCAAAGTATGCAATATTGTGCTAATTTTCGAATCTTTCGAAATTTAGCAAAAATTAAATCGTTTTTTTATGTATCAAGTGTATTTAAACACGATATGACCTCACGCATCTCGGTGTCAAAAGAAAAAACTAAAACCAAAAATCGTTGATCAGAAATTGCAAGCCAATCAACTCACCGTCCGCCCAAAGGACACGCAGCCAATAAGAGCTAATGACATGCGACACATTTTCCATGCATGCGTGCAAAAATAATAAAAAAAGAGCTCGGCTAGTAAAATCAAGTGACACACTATCATCAATAGAAGCAGTGTCATAAATGGTGTAACGCTTCCCTAAAGAACGAGCAACAGAACGTTGACATTTATCATCGCAAAAAAGATATTTGTGGCATCGGAAGCGTATGTAATCTTTTTCCCAAACTTCAAAAAGACACCCTGCTGCTGTATGCAAAAAAAATTGGCCTGCATTGGCTTGCATACACAACGAGACAGAGAGAGAGAGCGAGAGAAAAATAGCCCCCGAAATAGGATGAACCATGTACAGCAAAACCATGAAATCAAATATTCTCCTACTTCAATAGCTATCGAGTGATAAAGTTACACACGCATACGTTCCGCTACCGCTGTCAAGAGTGTCATCCTAGTTGGACCGTTTTTTTTTTGTTGCATTATTGTAAACATATTTAAGTAAGTTTACGCTACTTTTCAAATCAAACTTTACGGCTTTCTCTCTCGCTGCCGGTCGCCTGTGACCCTTTAGAATAATTTCACCCCATTGGAAGTGTTGCCCGTATGCAATCAACCGATGCAACGCATCCTCGCTGCTGGTGTGTTGCACACATCCTGACGTGGCGGCACACAAGTGATAAATTTAAATTGGGAAGAGCCATATCCGCGCAAACAATGGCTTACGGGGTGTCATGTTTTCCTTTCACTCTCCGGTCCGGGACCTCCCGGAACCTTGTATCGATCTTAAATTGGCATATGCAACTGGAACGCATATGCGAACCGTAATCGAATCCGGCCGGAAAAGGGTTCGCGAGCCCCGTGTATGCTGATTTCGGTTGCTGAGCTCCCTTTATCCGTTCTATATCCCTCGATCGCGTGGTTTTCTGTTCGTACCTCGGTTTTTTTTCTTCTCTCTAGCATGGCAGCTTCATGCTACTGATTAATAGATTTGCGTATCGTGTGATTTTGGGACACAACAAAAAAAAGCGTAGACACAACAGGCTCACCGAGGGACGATTCCAGAATAAAAAAAAAAGGATTCACAGTTATAGTTGTTGGCTTGGTTGTGTTTTCGGTTACTGGAACTTCATCATAAGTCACGTCCGCATGCGAATCGCGTGGACCCCTGCGTTTCGGGACCGACCGAGACCGAAGAATTATTATTAATGGGAAGGGTTGGATTTATTTGCGTACACTTTTACATTTTACGCTGGCGCCGATTCCGATTTGCTGATTTGCGCTTGCTGTGCGGCAACAGCATCCTTAGCTCAGGTATTCGGACCGTAATACCCTTAGGGCGTCCGAATACCTAGTTACCCCTTTTTTTTCTCTGCGCTCTTCGCACGAACAAAAGGACGAGCCGAGAATGTTCGTCCAGGCATGCCAAGACAGTGTTTTGTTTCGCACCGGTCCCTCGTCTTGCCACAGCAATGTTGATCAGGGATCGAATTCCTTTCCATCGGAAAAGTGCAACGGTGCTGCGAAGGAAGTGTCGGTTCGCACACTCGGAAGAGGAAGAAGTATGCAATTTTTCCACCCCGTACCAGTCAAAGTGGAAGAAAGTGTTTTGTGTGGAATGTTTGGAACCCTCCGTGTGTGTGTGTGTGTGTGTGTGTGCGTGTGTGTGTTTGGAATTATTTTTCTCACCAGTAACCATCAAGCCCGGTGGGGAGGGGAGTGGGCCTCTTTAGGCCTGTCCAAAACCTCCCCATTGAATATCAATCAAACGGATCAGACTTCTGCCGTGTATCTCCGCGGGAGGGCGATATGCATTTAACGGAGATTAAAATTCATTTTCTCGTCTAATGAGGAGGCATTGTTTTAATGTGCAGTCTGGATTCCCCGCGGGGGTTCCTTTGAGGTCCTTTAGAAAACCAAGCAAAAACATGCTGAGGTCTCTTGGTAAATTGGGAATTAAATCTTGTATGGTTTGTGGGTTGCAATAAGAACTACATAGATAGTTATAGAATTCGGTCATTTTTCAATGCCTTCTTCTTCCTCGAATACCTTATCGCCCAGAACATTGTCCTAAACATGTGAATCATATGATGATGTCTAAGTCCAGAGTACAGGGCGAATAGTGTAGAGTTTTCTAATAAAATGAATTGATGGTAAACAAGAAGGAATTATCAGACCTTTCCTGGGGTATTTTGAGGCTTTGATTCTTTCACTCCATGGTTCGATTGGAGACATGAAGAGCCCAACTCTAGGTTTAAAATTCAAATCCTGTCACGTATCCTTTTTTGCATATTATTTTGTTCATGCTGTTATCTAGGTTTGCTGTTACTTGCTCCAGCTTCACAAAATTTCCCTTTATTAGTGTCCAGACCTCTTCCATGGCTTAATTATCTGCTATGTAATGCCAGCCATCTAAAGAATTAAAAGGCTCATTGATGTTAGTTGGATTGATAATCCTCAACTCGGGGAACGGTTTGCATGGGATTTGATCCCCGGTCCTCATGTGTAACTATGATACTACGCACTAAACTATTAAGAAAAGGTTGAACTTCAAATGAGGATAATTTTAAGGTACCTCTTACATATTACTCTATAAATCCTTACCACAGCCAAGTCACTCAAAACGGACCCTAGTAGTAAGGTATTGAATAAGACAAAAATTACCTAGTGAGCCGTTAAGCAAGAACGCAGATTGAACAAGATCCGATTCCCCTTATTGTGATCGTGCTAAGCCTCACACGTTACTTTCACTCATACGAGGCAAACCAGGCAGCAGGCATGTTTATTGCTTTCAACTGGTTGCGCTTAATAAACATCCTTCAAGTAAACGAAACACATCGCAACCCCCCCAACACTACTACGGTTCATAAGCACAGTGTGTGTGTGTGTTTGTGAAAACAGCAACAAAAAGGGAAGGCAAAAAAACGCACAGAAACACAGCTCCTTTTCAACCGAGCACTCAGTGCACCGCTGCGAACATAAATTCCTGCGCTCTACCAACAATACCCAGAATTCATTTGCTCTATTGGATAGCTGCCAGCGATCTAATCGAGCAAATAAACAACCCGCCCCGGACTGGAGCGTAACGGAAGGAAAAACTGCACTCACACGCCCGCTCATCCCACCCGGATCGAAGTGATTTTCATTACGCAAAACCTCCTTCCCATGGCGGCATGTGTCTGCACACACACACACATTGGCACACATTTCTCGCACTTGACGCGGGGCACGAACGAGGTTTCGATTTTCATTCCACGTTCCGCCATTTGACACCTTTTTCCGGATTGGCGCTTGTCCTTCAAATGGCAGTGAAGAGGGGGGGGGGGGGGAGGTGGGGTTGCAAGGGAGGAGAAATCTCACGGGAGCATCCCGAAAGTGACATGTGATGGTGGAACCGTACGAGGAAGTGTTTGACTTCTGAAGACGATCCTACTGGGAAGCGTCGTACGAGAACGAATCTTAATCCTGCCAGCAGAGGGAGCGAACCAGAGACACGGTAAAAGAAATAGAAAACATTTGATTGAAATCCCACTAAGAAGGGAGCGCATCAAACGGAATGCGCCGCGTTACGGTTACGGAGATTTCTTTGTGGCAGCGGCAGGAATACCCACATATGTCAGATCGGCCCGAGCCAGGGAGTATGGGCACTCGATCCGGGTTTGACGCGCTGACGAGCTGAAGGCTACCCCGACTACAAAAGACTTTCATCTTCCCGTGCCGAGACTCTGCACCTCTGTCTACCCCTCCAGGGCTCGCGAGTTCCGGCGACCTAGCTACCAAAAGGAAAAGGTCCAAGCAGTCACGCATCCGTGGGCCCCTGTTTCTTGTACGTCGGTACGCATCCGGAAGAGCAAAAAAAACCTTCCGATGGTCTTTGTCTCCGCGTGCCGGATTCGGAAGCTATTTATATTTTATGTTTTTCCTGGATTCGCGTTTTATCTGCGTTTGACGAAGTAAAAATCGTGCAAGCATGAAATATTTATGCGCCAGTACGGCTGAGTTGAATGTGCTGTTCCGTTCGCCATCTCCGTGCCATCCCACCGCTGGACCATCCTTCTCACGGCCAGACTTGTGCGATAAGCGTCCGGGGGGAAGCGTACGCAGTTGAGGGTTGGGCGAATGGGACACATCATTTGCGTTTTTTTTTTTCTTCTTTCGCCCTGTGCTGCGGATAAGAGTTTTGCTATATGTCCACGGGCGAGTCCCGCAGGACTTATCGGGACCGGAGCGTAACTTCGCGATTTGCAACCCATGCCTCCTGCTCATCTGTCTTATCCGTTTGCTAAAATCATCCATTTCTTTCACCTTTGCGAAACGCCAACCTTTTCTGCGAAGGGTGCGACAGAACGGATACATGTATCGAACGAGGGAGGGCGAAGCGCGGGGGCAAAATGGTCGCCAATGTCCCTGCTGAATTTTTCACCAAAGCAAGACAAATGGCAGATATGGGGTTTTTTTCCAACAGGCAGAAGAAGAACTAAATTTGCGAGGGTGCAAACGTTGACCCCTTCCTGTGCGTTGTGGATTCACCCTCGGCTAGCTGCCTGACCGGTACGTGGTAGTTGATGAGGGATGTTTGCTTTCTGCTTCCCTCGAAACGATTCCGAACGTTCCGATTGGTTGTACAACTACTCGATAAAATCGAGTAATGGCACAACAGTTCTATAATGCGAAGCAAATCGGATATAATTTATACCTTTGCGCTTCTTTGCAAACGGTTGATAACGATTACCAATGGGAAAATGGACATATTTCTCTTGAGATTCACTGTTTGGATTATGTATATAAACTAAAGCAACAGTTGGAAAAATTTAGAATCAAATGCAGTATTTTTTAGTTCCATCAACTGTCATCTTAAATGCCGTGTATCGAAACTCATCCAAAGAAGTCCCTCAAAGAGGAGGACTTAAAATCTTCGAGAGGTATTAAAAATAAACTAAACAATAAGGAAGAGAATCAGAGAAAGGGTAGCTTTGCCAATACTATCGAGAATTGTTCAATAAATTGATACTAAATTACCAATTTAATGCTTAAAAGCACAATTTCATAATACTCCAATTTTTATTTTCAACTTTATCGTCTCTTCTTTCCCTTTCTCTTAAGTGTTTTATCCCTTTCTAAAGGTTTTCTTTTAACATACTTAATTGAGTTTATGTGTATTTTTCCTTTTGGTTTCCTTTTGGAATCTTTTTTTTTATTGGTTCTTAACTACTGGAATAATTTTTTAGACATTGATGACTTCAACAATAAGAAATTTATCTCTTTTTCCACGAAGCGTCTCTTTTCTTTGCTAATAGATTGTTAAGAAATATAATTATGGAAGCTCTCTACATGCGTTGAGAGCTCGCTTCTCTAGTTTCAAAATTATTTGTCATGTCGTAATGATCATAATCGTTTCCATACAACTGTTTTCCTTTTCCCACAAAATATTGTTACTCAATTAAACCGTTCATATGGCTTGACGCGGCTTGATGCACCGCCATTCTAGCCGAAGCCAATTATTTGTCACAATACAATTTCGTCGTCGTCGTCGCCCTGATATCCACCGTTGGCGAGAAGCGATTCTTTTCCCATTGAGTTTCGCAACTCATTCTAAGCGGATTTATGCAACTAAACCTCCAGCACAATAAGTGTCCTCGCGAGCAGCGGTATTGTAGCCTGCCTTTTTCGGTAGCTCGGTCCTCCTTTCATTGCATCACTAATTGGTTTGCCAGTGCGGAGACTCGTTAGAAAAATCCTTTCTCGACAATGCATGCACGGCAAATATATATATTGATAAGAGTGCTCTAGTGGAAAATAATCCCAGGCCAGTGTGGTGGAGGGTTGGTGGACGCATGCACGCGCATTCAGTCACGTACGAGGGAAACCGTGCCGTACGGCCGTGTGACGATCGTTTCCGGTATAGTTTATGTTTTGCTGCTCCATTAGTTCATTCAAATCGTTCCTCCTGCGCCATGGAATGGGGGTTCCGTTGGGAGAGAAAATGTTGGAAAATAAGTAAAGTCCGTTTCCTAAGCGACTGGCCAAGCGTAACAGTGCGCCATGGATGTCGTTGTCGTCGTCGTCATGGTATGGTTATTTTCGTTCGTTATGGTTGAATTTAACAACAGCAGAACGTACCACAGCGCAGCGAGACGGAATGTCAAGTACAATCATTTTCCTCATCATTATTACGCCGGAGCATCAAACTGGAACTCGTTCCGAACTCTCTGCCCCTGCACCGCTCTCCAGGGTGGCCATAGCAATAGCCAAAGGACATCGCATCCACATCCTACCCCCTTTCACCCAACCCCCCTCCCTTCTGTTTTATGTATCACCCACACCCACTTCATACGCGCGCGAGAAAACACATCGCACATATTAAACATTCCAACGCGTCGTCCCGAGTGTGCTCCGTTTACCGTTCCACGCCATCGAACACACATCGGCACACATAAAACAGTCACCCAGCACACAAAACAAGCACCCACACACAGGCACTTCCACTCAATCGCAAAGGACAACCCATTCTTCATATGACCGAAACCCGAAAAGCCCCGAACGTCCGATACGGGACGGAACCTGGCCGAAACCCCCGACACCCCTTGGTCCGACACCGCCGAACAGCACCATCACGTGACACCGACCGAGCACGGCCATCTTGTTTTGCTCGGCTCGGGCTCCCGCCGACCGGGTGCGACCCGGTCCGATTATTCCGGTCGCCATGGCAACGGCCGTCCGTGGAACCGTCGTCGTCCGCTATCGCATGCCGTCCACATAACGGCAGCGTGTATGTATTACCAGCGCCGAAAAGAAGCACGCACATAATGGGGACCACCCACCCCCCTCCCCAATGGTCTTTAACTCCAGTAATCCTCCGCCGCACCTCTCTGGGCCAACTGCCCTTCCTCTCGGCGGTGCTTGTCACGAAAACCAATGCTTCACATCCTTCACGTCGTGTGTTATCGGAGGATTGATAAGGGTTTGGATCGTAGGTCTTTTGATGAAGGGACGATAAATAAATTTCTTTACCTTAAATCGTATGGAAATTTAATTTCGGAAAATGAAATCACTTTTTATAGTGCTCCATAATTTAAATGTAGCTCAAATCGTCCAGCCACATAAGAGCACGTTACAGTATCGTGCTTCGGCGCTTGGTCTTATGCACCCGAAGATCGTGGATCGAATCTCGGTGATTACTCTCAGCAAGGGCTTTTTACTAAGAAGCAACTTGGCAACAGTATGGTTTGAAAATCAGTATACTCGTAAAAAGTATTAAACAGTAAGCCATTTATTCATCCAAGGTTGTTGAAAAGGTATACCATATAACCCAAAAACAGCATGTAATTGAGAGCTCTTTTTTGGATTCAATGAGGTTAAATTACGTAAAGATTTTTTCCGAAGCTCCTAGAACAATCTTTAGCCAAACCTTCAAAATTTTCTAATTTTTCTCTCATACTTTCCTCCCTTCATTCTCAGAACTTTTCAATCACCCCATCTATCTGCCCAAAGGACGAACCGGTGGACGCCGTACCAACCAGTGCTTACGTCGGCACAAATAGAATGAACGCGGCATGACCGTGGCCGAAGGAGTTCTCGGTCCGCGGTCGAGGAGAAAGTGCGCGCGTACAGAAGCGAGAAAGGTAAAGGTTTTTCCTCATCCTCAGATGCAAATGCCTTGGCCCCATACGGCAAGCGAGAAAAACGACCCCAGCATCGAACCAAACGAAACGATGCGAATGCGAAAGGATATGCTGGTGATGCTGCTGGAACCGTCCGCGAACGACGACGACGATCGGTTTCGGGGGTGCCGATATGAGCATACATTATATTCGACGTTACCATGGCAAAACACACCGAGCACAGCAGAAAAGCGTCAACATTCGGTGCGCACGAGATGGAAGATAAAGCACGTGGCGCTATTACTCTCACACACGCTCTGTCTCGTTTCGTCACACACATGCTCCATCTCTTTCGCGAGGACATATTTCTTAATGCTTCTCTGCTGCTTCCCGTGGCTGCTTTGGGTCGTCCAATCGTACAGAATCCCCCTTTTCGCAGGATGTGAGCTCCATGGCAACGAAAACACTGCTGGCACAGGGCACACTGCGATAAAGGGCTTTCGCTTGTCGTGTTTGGCTATCGCTCGAGCAGCATTTGGACAGTTCCGTTCCGTCCGTTAGGGTTAATGCCATTTTCGCCAACGTGCGAGTGGGAGGACACACTACAGTCCATTCAGGCCCCTTCCAGCCGTGCCAGGAAAAAGGAAACAAGTGGGGGGGCGGTGGTTAGGACCATTCCGTTGGAGAGCAAAACCCTTCGATTTTATCCCACAGTCCGTTGGTTCGCACCCTGGTAGCACCCTCGCGATTAATTGTACTTTATGTGTTTAAGCTCCAATGCGACCGATGTACATACGACGGTACGCGTGTACATATACATACGTGGGCACGATAAATTCTTCGATCAGGACAGGTCCGCACCGCAGGACCGGTCACATGCGAACGAAGCCACACACCGACACACACACTCTCAATTGGGGACGAAACTCTCGAAAAGCGGGATCCCGGAACCGAGCACCCGAAAACCAATGACGAACGTTTTTCGGGAGGCCGTCCACCACCAGGACGATTTATGTGTCCGTACGTGCGTGCGAGCGAGTGTGATGGCCAAGCGAAAAAAGGATATAATCCTACCGTGGGCTGACAAGGACAACGAAGAGGTTACGCGGGAGTGAAGTTTCTTTAAATTAACTCACACGTAGCTGACGGTCCTGGTGGTCTTTTGTTTGCCTGCGACTTTTATGGACTGTATATGGGGGCGCCCAGTTTTCGCAGCGCGTAATTTATTGCCATAGCTGTGAGGAGTGCTTTTTGTTCTTATCGACCGCTGTACGAGCTTCGCATGAGAGAGTAATGAGTGTTTGAATACATTTGGGCGATGGATGGAAATGGGGCAGTGGAGCGGGTTAAGCGGGTTTGATTTTTAAGCGTCCTTTTCGTGGAAGAAAATTAATGGACCCAACGGGTAGGTTCGAAACAGTTTTGAAAAACTTTGTATTTGACAATCTATTGATCATGCCAAATGTTGATAATATGAAGACAAAGATTAATAATTTTACACATCTTCTCCCCCTGTTGCGCTAGAACCTAGAATATATCGTTGACTTGATTATACCGGTAATTGGATAGTTTGTCCTACCTACTGGTAAACGGTCCGAATGGGATGGATACCGCAAACTGAGTGTTAAAAAAAAAAATTCCAACATTATAAGTTAAGATCTAAGATAAGTTCCAACATCACAGCCCGAGCGAGGTGCCATGGTCCCATGGACTTCGGCTATCTTTCTAGTACACCACGGACTATCAATCTCTGGATGAGTTGATGGAACAACGAACAATTTATAAGCCACTTAGTAAAAGAACTTCAAAATACGGCATTGAGCCATTCTATGTAAGTGAATAAAATCGTTTAAAAAATGATAATAATCGAACTGTTCAAACTTATAAACAAAAAGTTGTTAAACAAAACAATAAACAAAGAAAAATACACCTAAGAAACAAAAAAGAGAGTGGAACAAGTTAAAGAAGTAGAAAAAAAAAGATTCAGCAAAAATGTTTAGAAAAGGCGAAATAGATAGAGAGAAAGAAAAAGGAAAGAAATAAAAAGAAAGAAAGTTCTATCGAACACTGAGCAGTCTTAGTAGTAGTAGACTTATATGTGATAAATAAACTAATAACATCTAATTAAAAAGAAATGGAAAAATCTGATGAAATGACAAGTAAATAAAAATCTCTTTAAGTTTTATCCAATTTCTGGCATTTCTTTAACATTCCTTTTCCCAAGCAATTCTTTCAAATTGCTTCACACACGCACACACACGAGCACGATCCAGGGCCAAGAACCACATCCTCCGCAAGACGTTGGCCCGGTTCGGTTCAATCACCCATCTAGACCACCGTGTCTCCAGGACACCGGATTGCTCTCTTTTTCGCCACACATGTCACCCACTTCCAGTTACATCACATGTGTGTGTGTGAGTCTGAATCCAATTTCCCAACCCTTGCCTTGGTCGGTGTGGAGTTTGAACTTTTGTCCTCCTTGCCATTCCCAACGGGGACGACACTTTCGGATTTCTGCCCCGGTCTGGTAATGGCGTCCCCGAAACCGAACGGCGAATAATATATTTTTAATTAACATTCTTAATTATGGTTCCATTTAATACTTCCCTCCCCCCCCCCCCCTCGAATCGTAACGGTCGCAACGATGCGCGAATCACGTTCGGGTGGATCGTCGATTTTAATGGGTGATGTGGGAATTTTTAGACAAATGATTCCCTCACGCACCGCACCGATTCCGAGCCGTCCGTTGCGAGTTCGATTCCGTCGGGGCGGCATGGACTTGATCCATCGCAGGGCACATTTGACAGTCGAGAAGTTTTCTCGGAGCCCAACCGAAAGTGTGCTAATTAATCACATGTCGTAGCCAGGAGCCGTCCGTATAACCATCCGCTCGATGGCACATGTTTGTTGGCTCGAGGTAAGCCCCCTGGCGTTAGGGGGGGGGGGGGGGGGGTTCGCCTGCATCGAGCCAACCAACCGACGGAACAGGCACTTTTTCTGCGCAACACCACGCCCGTGGGGGGGGGGGGGGTTGAGATTAATTTACGCACTTTTTGTACGTCCGCACGATCGCTGCGTCATCGGTGCGCCGTTGGATGTATTAGCATTCGCGCTGGATCGAGCCACGGTTTGCAAGGACACCAAAGGATAAAGCTAATTTATGTCCGGGCCCGAAAGCACACGGACCGCTGTGTACCAGTACCGCTCCAGTGCGTGAACCGTTTGGCGCAACGTTGCGGTGGAATTAATCGCACTTTTTCGGCTGTTTTTGGTGGGTTTTAGCATAATTATCGTAGCATTACCGGAAGGATTTTGAGGGTCTGCACAGGACATGATTGGTAGCGGGCATATTGAGCAAGGCAACGGGCACAATTTATAATCTTCCCATGGATGTTAATGATACGGGCAAACGTATCGTATGCTATGGACGGGAAAGGCTTTCCACCGAGAAGGTGGCTGAATAAATTTTGAAAAATAAATTTAAAGCTAGCCGCGCCTAAAGGTATGCAATCCGCTTGACGCAACATCTCGTTTTCAAAATGTTTTAGCAGGCATTTCTCTCTTCAACAAGATTATTATCACACTCTAAAAGTGATTCGTTACAACAAAAAAGATCAACGAAACGTCCCTTTTCAATTCAAAGATAAATAAAAGGTGTCACCCTGAAGTCCCACTTCACTGCACACGCAAATTGAAATGTCAACCCGCTCTTAACGTTCGGTTTGAACTCATCGGCGCTTTCCAGTCCCACGGTCGGTTCCACGCTTCACTAGAGCAGGCAACAGTTGCGCGTAAACCTCAGCGTGTCCCATCCTTGTCGTCTTATCTATTCCGTCCGATCTACGCCGCTCAACTTGAACCGGTTCGATTAGGACAAAACCGACAAAGTACACCAGCCAGTCGGAAACAGTCGAGCACTTTATGCTTGTGCTTCAATCGAGCTGCTCGAAATAGTGGTTAGTTGTGTGAGTTTTCTTCCAATATTCAGCTTGTGGCATTACACCGCTACCGGCTTAGCTTGAACGAGTCGTTTGTAATCACTTTCTTAAGCGAAAATCATCGGCAAGTCAATGTCTTATCATTTCCGGACCAACAATCCGAAACTCCTTCACAGCGACGCATCGCAAACGCTTAGCTTAAGCACAAGGATAAGACAATTTGCCCCCCCTTTTTCTATCTGCACCATATGCATGCGAACATTAGCAATTTTTCTACACTCCAAAGACACTACTTGTTCGGGAAGAAAAAACCCAGGCTCTCAGCACTAGTAACACTCAGCGCCCTCAAGCGCCCCTTTTCCCCACTCGCAATCGACAGCAGACGACAGCACTCAGTCAGTGTAGCGACAAGCAGGCAGGCACGCGCAATTCTTTCCCGACCCCACACCCCACCGCTCCAAATGGAGCAACAGCAGCATAAAATGATGCATAAAAATCTGGGTCATGAAAAGTGAAAGCCCCCCCACCCTCCGGGTGTTGGACAAAAAGTGCAACAGCATTGGCGAAGAAGAAAGGCAACAGTGAGAAAAAAAGTAGACCCACGGGAAACCCGCGTTGCACTGTAACCGTAACGTAAGGAAAGCAGGATAAATGCGACAGCGGCGTACGAACGAACGAAAAAAAACCCACGACGAATCCCGCCACTTGGTGCCACGCCACGGAGTACGCTGAACTAGGAAGTGAAAACGCGCCACGCCAAGGTTAAGCGAATTCATTATGCTGAACGGCGGGTTCGGGTGGCGGTGGAAAAAAATGTTCCCTGTGTGTGTGTGTGTGTGTGTGTGTGTGTGTGTGCGTTTTTTTCCTTTCTTTCTTGGCAGTGACTGCAATTGATGAGAACGTCTTGCCTAATAATGAAGACGTTATGTGCTGCAGTGGATGGCAGCATTCGATCCTGGCGAGTTTGAGCGCTTCCGAACGAGATTGCCTGAACTTTAACCTATCTGGGGTTGAAAGAGTAATTCCATTTTGGGTTAACAGGGTCAAGAAATCGTCCTCTAATTCTTCCGTGTCCTTAACAGCCTTTCTTCTTCGGCCAATTTCTTCCAGAGGTCCCCTTACTGTCTGCTGAAGAATTTCTGAACCACAAAAAGGAACCTCAATTTCTTAGTCCCTGTTGATGTGAGAAAATGCTATCAAGACTTCTTTTCGGGTCAAGAAATTCTTGCGACGTTTGGACCCCTTTCACACACTGTCTTGACCCCTCCCAACCAATCCTGGACTGGACATCGCATCCTCTGCCCGTTTTGGAACGAGTTTCACACAGTCGGATTATAATTGACCAGTGAGTCGGAGACCCTCGGAGACCTCTTCTGGGAACAAATGGTCAGTTGTTGTACATCTGGTTTCTATCTACATCCCAAAGGGGGTTCTTTTTTTTCGAAGAATTTTTGCCCAATGTCCAATCAAGAATTCTTGATTGTTCCCGTTTCCTGGTCCAGTGTCTTGGATTGACCCTCCAGGGACGGGTCCTAATCGGTATGTAAATTGGACAACGGTGTTGACCACCGTTTGGTCGGTGATCCCAGCAAGATGATTTATTGACCGTTTGTCACGTGCGTATGGTTGTGTGAGTTTTATTGACTTTAATTAGCGTCTCGCTGGGGAGTCCCTGGAACAAACGTGCGCAAAGTTCCGACGTATCGAAGTCGTGCGTCATTTCTGCCGGTTCTTTGTAACGCGAGTTTGGTACCGTGGGCGGTACATGCTACCTACCGGTGAGCCATAATTCATTCCCATCCCCATCTGCACCACCTGAGGGACAGCGCCGTGTTCCACATGTGTTCGACAAAGTCATCCATCTTTTAGGAAGGAGAAAAAACGGGTGATCCCACTCGTCAAGCGGACGGGACGAGAGTGATTCGGTCTCGAGGTGGGTTGCTGATTACGTGAAAAACTTGTTAACGGAGAACCCAGTGCTGCGACTGTGCCTACGCCATTTGAACTACTGACACGTGACCAGACGTGGAAATGGGGGGAAAGCCCTAACCAGCTCATTTTTCTCGTCTTTCTTTCGAGCAGTCTCTGGAGCTGAGTGAGTGTATGTCCACAAGCATCAACGCCCATGAACAGAGCTCTGATTTCGTTTTTTCACCTTACAAGTGCTACAGATCAATCAACCACGCATAGAGAGTTTAGATTGATGGAGCAGTGTTGACTGTTCATTTCACGTGATCGGTACTCGCGAAAAATTTGACTCCTCTCGACGCTTTCCTACAACACTAAACAAGGCTCTTGTGAAGATGTGAGTTCAGAAGTAATATCGACGATTTCTGCGTAGGATTTTAATTGCCAAAATAAGGCATATTCAATTTGTATGTTTCGAAGAAAAAACCAACTTCTAGGGCAGTAGAATCACATCATTTCGCCTAAAGGTATGCAATCTTCTTTCAAGATATCAATCATCTCACGATCATTATAGTATGAGGGTCTTGTTAAGATTCTTCGTCAAGCTGCTACATACTTTTAGGCGCAGTCTACTTAGAATTAGAATAGAATACAATTTCCCAACCTTCTCATTTCTCTGCCCAATATTAAGCCATCATACGACTGTGCGACTCTGGTCATCCAACCCTGCAGCTTTACCACGTGTTTATGTGCAAGACGTCATGACCCCCTTGAACCCTTAACCTCTTTCACACGGCAGCTGGTCAAGAATAAGACTCCCATCTCTTGGCCGGACAACGTCTTTGCCATCTGCTAATCCGTTTACCGTGCAAGGAAACCGTGTCCCCGTATCAAGCACCTCCGACCAGAACATGTCATCGCGCTTGCCGTCATCCCATCCCCTACACAGGGTACCGTGAAATTTAATCACGAATTCGTCTGTTTACTCTCGTCCTTCACTCAGCTCGCCCGAAAGGGAACGGACGTCCTTTCCCAGCTCTTCCCAGTCCGCCCGAGCAACGTTCTAATCGAAATCAGAGCTACCTCAACGTTGTCAAACTAACTGGACAGAGGGTCTGACCTTTCGGCGTACGGACAGCACCCAGGTCACCATCGTTCCCGTCTGTGGCCTTTGGGTGAATTAATTTATTCAAAATATTTTATCACAAATGGCGAAATAAGGGACTCGGCTAGCGCTCGGCCAGCAGCTGCCGTTCCGTTACTCGCAAGGGTTCAGGTAGCGTCGTGGTCAGCCGAAAGGCCATACCCTTCCTTACGCGAAGGGTGCCCTCCGCAGTCGATCGAAAGAATGGCTCGCGCCTCGTTGCCGTTTAATGTACGGGGAGTGACCCCTTCTCGGGCGTCTCGATTGGATTGGTCGGCGAATAAATATGCAAATGCAAGGTTTCCCTTCCAAATAAAGAACGAATTGGTCAGCCGGAAGCCTGGTAGGGAACATTCAAGCTGACCGCACTGATCGCCATTATTCAACCCGTTTATGGGGCGTACACGGTTTTGTGTTTATGTGCACGTTCGGGAAGGATTAACCGAAATTGATTTATGGATTGGCGCTATGTCCGCCGCTAATAGCTGTCTTATGTTGTGGACATCTTACAATCGAGTCTACGACTGGCTGCATTGTGATTAATGGTTGTACAGGAGTTGTTTTCTGTACGGAATTCAATCACCGGGTGATAGCAGCCGACACACTGCTGGCGGTGAACGTCATTCCGGGCCATCCTATCCCATAAACCTCAACTTCACATTTCCCCAGCAACGACGGAAGCTAGGCGCTCGCTTGGGAAACGTGATCGCGTTCCGATAGCTGCGAGCTGCCGCTAGACTGCCGGAACAATAATGCGAACGGTGCCAAGGATTGATTGAAATTCCAGTGCATCCGCAGCCCCGAAATCTCTTGGAAAATTGGATACGTTCGTAAAGGGGATATACACACGGCGGATTTCCGGCACCCGAGTGCGGTGTCAGAACACATGTGCCGCTCGGGAAGTTCCTTTCGATCGAAAGCATTCACCGGGTGATTCGAATGCGGTGACTTCATCCCCAGTGTGCTGAAGTCTTTGTTTTTGCCCCTTTTCTCCGAATCGAAAGCTAGCGAAAAACATTAACCAACACCAGGCAGTGCAACGAATAGTGCCTACAGGAACCAACTGCGTTGTCGTGTTCGTAAGCGGAATACATTCTGTGATACTGATTTGTAGTTTGGCAGTGTACAATTGTGCCCTGTACGCTCGGCGCTACGAAGATCAATCTGATCTGTATTCTCCTTTTCGTCGACCACAAATACTGCTGCGCTGAAAGCAATATTTATGCTCTCTTGAGGTTTATTAAACAGCTGCTTAATTAAGCTTCCCTTGCAAATTGCTGAAAAAACTAGACTTTTCTATTATATACAAGGTTTGGAGAGTGAAAGATCTCAAACAGGCGAGGAAAAACAGGCGTATTGCATACTTTGAGGCGTTTTTACTTCCAACGTACGAGAAGTATGCAATCCGCTTGTCAATACCCCTAAATTATCTTGCATCGCCGTTACTAGTTTATCAGGGATATTTTGAATAGAAGCAATTCTAATTCTAGCTTAGAAAATCTTTCACGAAATTAAGTCTTTGCTTAAAAGATCATCTAATGATATTATTTTTGCATTATTCAAATACACATCTTTGATCTGAATCATTCTTGCTATCACTCATCGCAGCATTTACTTATGAAATTCGTTTGAACTCGCCAGCAACATGTTTCAGGGTCATTTATTTATGTTTTAACCTCCTCTTCCATTGGCACTCTCCCGTTAAGCGTTTTCCATGCGGTGCTGTCGTCGTGTGTATCCCGCTGCCGGCAAATAGTTTCGCACCCGTCACGGCATCTCCCCGCTGAGGTTGTTGAATTTTTGTTTTTCTTTTCTCCCGCCGTACCCTTTCGGAACTCCCTTCGTTGAAGCTTTCAATCATAACCTTCAACGGCAGTCGGCACAAACACGTCACGTACTGAGGCAGCCGGGGAACCTCCCGCCGGAACGCGTATGCAAATTGTCAACCAAGCCGCTGGTGCGCTATGGCTATGGCCTCCAGGATCTAACGGCCTGGGCTGCCGACTACCTGCCGATGCGCTCGGTAACCGTTGCGAGGACACAACCGTGCCATTTGCCCTGGTCCTAACCGTCTGGCGACCCGATTCTGCCAATCTTTTTTAATTAGAGCAGCTCGCAATATGGGAAATATGGCCACCCGTCCATCATTCTAGCTTCGCGCGTGTGACGCAATTGCATTTGCTACGGCGTTTGAGAATGACAACGCAACCCGCCACAAACCAGGGAGCGAAAGCGAAGAGGGAGCCGAGGTAAAGCAGTTTTAAATTTGATACCCTTTCCGATCCGCGCGAAAGGTGCTACACACTTTGTGTTGCCGAGCCGATCCGGAGGGAGATCTGGACGTGTGCAGGTAGATGATGATTTAAGGATGCGTATGCGAATGCCGAACGAGCTGGCGAAAAGGGGTGAGTGTGTATAAAATTTAAATTTTTAATGCATGCCACATAAATAAAAGCAACACACAATCAGCACCGGCGAGCAGTAGTAGTCCACGTTCGATCGTACATCGATGCTGGCCGGGACGATCGGGGCCAAACGGGATGGATTTTGGAAATGGAAAACTGGTAGGGAAAGCATCGATTAACGACTATTCTTGTGAACAGTTTCAGAAAGGACATGGGTGGGCTAGAGTTATGAGTTGCTAAATCATTAATGAACTACTATTGTTCTTTGGAGCAGTCCTTTCGGACAAAGGAAGAAAATAGGAGCTAAAAAACAGGAAGAAAGGGATGTTTGCTATCATGAGTACTTTTCTAGAGGTTTATTGGGTAGTGTGAAACTTCACCGTATAATCCTCTACAAATGTTTTATAAAGGGAGTTTAATGGCTACTTTACGCTATCAATAGATCCAAGTCCGAGGATAACTTTCGCTAGTAATCGACAAGCAGATTGTTCTGTTCAATCAAAATTCTTACTCCTTTTAGGAAGAAAACCTCCTTGTGGAGCAATGTACAGAAATCTTTAACGATTGTCCAAACAACCCATTGGAATGATCACGTGCTCTACAGAGATGTTCAAAATTGTCCTAACGATAGTGAATTTGAATCTTCTGTTATTTCGAAAATGGTGTTTCGAACTACAAGTTCAAACCGTTGTTCATTGCTTCGAACATCATCCAAGGAGCAAGGAAAAAATGGGCGTCGTTCGTGAGTGTATACGAGACGCGAAGTAGGCGTGGCTATCATACCATTTGTTCAAATCGAAATGAACACCAAATGAGCCTGAATCTACAGTCGGTGCAGAATTTTAAGCAATTGTAGTAGGAATACTTGTTCATGTAAGTGCTTTTCTTTTCAGTTTGTTTGTAATAATTATTTTGTGATAATTAGAGCGCAGAATGATCGAACGATTTTTTTCAAAGTTGTTCGTTAAAATGTGTTGTTGATGTTAAAAAAAACTGTGATTCTGAAACAACTTCCACGAATCTTAATGTAAGCAAAAACTCTTTGTTGCATGAATTACTCATTTAAAACATATTCCCGATATTGCTCACCAACTGTTTAATCAGCCGTTGGAAACATTTCAAAATTTTGATTTACTGCGATTTCTAAAGCCGCACTGCGCATGTGTGGCGTCCAGCAGCTTTCAGCAAACGTTAAGAATTCTCCGATTCTACTGTCCCCACATAGAATTTCTCGTCAGTTTTTTTCAAATCCTTCATTTTATTTTTGTTACTGTTATACATGTGATGTTTGTACATTATGCCATATTTTATTCCTCATGAATAATGGTAAGACCATCGCAATATTTAAATATGATTCCGTAAATGTGTTGATTAATTTAAATATTTATAATTTTCAATTTCCCTTCAGTCTCAAAGGGTAAGTTTGCTGAAACCGTCCATACATCGTCATATCAGTATAATTAACGGCCCGTTTTCGCTAATCAGCTTAGAGATCTCGTTCGCAATCCAAATCAATCCTTAACTCCTACATCGTTTAAATATTCAGTTCTCTAAACCATAAAACAGACTTATTAGCTAAATGTTGCGCCCTCAACGGCGTGCTTTTGCCTTCCTAGCATGATTTGTGCTTCGTTCTTGTGTTCGTTTCAAATGACTTAACTTACATTTTTCGTTCTATAATACACGCACGCATTGCTTCTGCTGGTCGCTTACACTGATTCCTTATCAACAAAATCCAGCTAGGGTCGGGAAAAATACGCACCACAAAATGCTTCAAAACTTTTGAATTTCGTTTACCACACAAACTTCGCTGCTGTCTTTGCTCTTCGGGTTTGATACGGCGATTGCATTTGTAGCGGTTGGTGCTTCCGAAACACTGTGATTCGTGTGCTGAGGACGGTTTTGCTCCACGAACGTTTGAATGGCACGGTCTTCGGCCTGCTGTTCCGCTTGCATCCGTTTGAATTCCTCAATCTCGTAGCTGTACTTCGGTGTCGTAATACCCAGGAACGATGCAAGTCCTTCACCTACGTAGTCACATCCGGCCAGTACCGTGGTTCCAAGCTTGCACGTTTTGTAGCGCATCCATTCGCCCCAGTTCAGTTTAGACTGCAAGAAACATGCGGCAAGTGTTTTATTTTTTATTTTTTTATTGGGATAATTTACTCAGTCAAGAAATCTTGAACAACAAGTACTTGTAATTTTTCACGCTTAGCCACTGCTCTGAATCATCAACAAGCCCCTTGCAACCACAGTGACAGAGCGGTGTCAAGGTCTGAATAAATAAACAACGGTTGCTATGAAAAAACCAGTCCGAAAAAGGCGCTTCCCGTGCACCTTTTACGGAATAAAGCAGCAGCAGTTGGCCTAATTGCAATGGATGAACGGCTTACCTCATCAACTGGCGCTGGTGCTGGCTTATCGACCTGATCCTCCTCATCGTCACTAAACTCTTCCAACGTTCCATCGCTAAAATGCAACACCTTTTTCGGTGCCCGTACCCGCACCTCAACGTCCTTCTCGTTTTGAATGAATGTTTCCGATGGGTCGGACTTATTCTTGAGCGGGATTTCCACCTTCGTCATGCTTGATCCTACGTACGGCGTTTCCTTCGACAAGCGGCGTCAATTTACGGGCAATCTTTATGCACTTTCCACGATCGTAACGAAGCACAACGCAGAGAAAATGTGCTTTTATGCTACGCAATTTTCACTTTGTTCGTTTGTTGTCACAACAAAATAAGGCAGTGAGGCGGATGGCAATCGTTCGTTTATCCGTGTCCTTCCACGAATAATCCGAACAGGCGAACGTGCACAGTGTTGCCAAACTGGTCGGTGCTGACAGCTTTGTTTTGAAAAGAAATTGTTTGCAACTGTATAACTATTTATTTGATTAATTATCGAATTTAAGCTCGATTTATTGAGGTAATATACAGACGACCTCTCGTAATACAACTGTAGTAATTACTACTACATGTACAAAACGGCTTGCAAGGCTTCTTAGCGCTGGCTGAGACAAATAATTGAACAAAATTTGGAGCTTGGAGCTACTGGCATGGTCTTTCTTTCCAGAGAATTCATTTAAGAACAACATGACACTCAACACGCGTACACTTATATCCTTCAACTAATCACTTTATTGTACGCGTCCGTGTCCCTATTTACAGCTTCGCACGAAACCCGCATTCAGTTCTTCGCCGATGGCTGCGGGATGCGGAACTTGGACATCTCAATCTCAGCCTCAAAGTAGCTCGTTGTGTTGTAGCTAAAGTATTCCGGCACCTTGTACGTTCCGTTCCGTTCGGCACCAGGCCCAACCGGACCATCCTTCTTCGCGACGCAGCGTGAGCTAAGTCCGGGCACATCCGCCGGTGCAGCTGGTGCCGATGGTCCTTTGGGTGCGGATGGTGGTGCCGGCTGGCTGTATGCTCTGGCGGCCACCAACTTCACGAGAATGTCGTTTTTCAGCAGAATTTGTCGGATCATCCTTGGAGGGCTCTTTTTCACGACGACGGTACGATGAATAGCTGCGCGCAGCAAATCGGAATCAAAACATTGATTATCCAATCGGACGTCCACGGCTGAGTTTGGCACCGATGGGCTGAGTGCCTGGACATGGGGGCAGACATTCGAATTGCATTTTATGGACAGATTTTTGTTAAAATTTACTTAAAATTGTGAAATATTTTTCTTCGACGGTTAGGAATATACTTCATCGCCATGTGTTGCAGTATTTTTCAAAATTTTGCATTTATTTTGCTAAAATTTGCTAATAATTTTTCATGCATCATCTAAAGCGGTATGTACACGTGAGCAATCGAGATTGACCCGATTTTGATACGCGAGAGCTAGACACAATGATGCAGCCTTGCAAGAACAGCTAACTTTTTAATACGCTTATCGATAACAAGAGCTAAAAGGGAAGACACTTAAAAAAACGCAGATTCGTGTGAATAAAATCTATGGTGTTAAAATGCAACAAAGCCAACATTAATCTAAACAGAAAACACTCAGATCAAATAATTTAAAAAAAGTTAAATACATATGCAACATAATTTAAAGAATCATCACATTTTCTAAACATTTTGAAAATTATTGATAAATGTGTGTTCAATATCATAAAACCTCAAAAAGTAGAAAACGAATAATCAGCAAACGCTGAAGGTGAAGGGGAAATTATTGCATTTTGGTGTGTTCTGCATTGCACAAATTTTCGTATTGTGGTATGTTTCACTATATTAGTAATAATTCATATTAGATTATAAACTGTTTAGTTCAATCAATATTCATCAGCTCTTCACAAGATCAGTATATTGCAAGAAAGTGTTTAGTACAAATGCCTTTGTAGAGATTATTTTAATTAGCGCCTCCCAATTAAATTATAAAATTTATCAAACTAGATGCGATAAATTTAACATTATTAATCAAACTCTGCTTATTCTTCTACCCTTTATTCGTTTTTGCCATTTTACGACAGCTTTTTATCCTCAATCTACCTTCAATCAAATTTTCCACCAACCATTCGCATGAAATATTCACACCTGATCTGATCTTATAATATTCGTCTTTTTAATTACAGCCGATATGAAAATAGAATATTAAGCTTCCGGATTGAGCAAAAATTTCCCCACGTGCGTCCCAAATGGGATGGCTGAAAGAAAACATTCGGGGGAAAAAATCATCCTATTCAAACGAACCAAACATCCAAGCGCAGACAGTTTGACCATGTGAACTGTTTACACCCTTCTCTAAACCGCGTAAGCATGACGACGACGACGAAGACGGCGACGGTGACCGAATGAATGATGATGAATGGACGATGCTGATGGTGTCGCCGTACGTCGCGTGGAAATCGGGGATCGGTTTAAATTCGTTCATCTGAGTAAAGCACGCGTACACGTGAGTTAAAATCGGGATTGTGCCGGGAGTGTTCAAAAGAAAGCGCATTTGTTGCAGGAATGGCATGGTACGGGCGCCACAATTCGAATCCATCCATGCGGTGTGCGTGTGTGTGCAAAGAAACATCCAGCCAGTGTTTGTGAGTGTACGTTTGTGGTGGTAGCTCGTTTGATGACGGCCGTTTATTGCTGTTGCTCTTATCAGCTGTGCATAAAGGGAGGATAACCGCGGAAAAAAGGTCCCATCTTCCGTGTGGTGTCATTTTTGCTCAAAGTGCAGGTGTGCGAACAATGTCCTCGGGTGACAATGAATATTACGATGTGCTGGTGTTCGGATCGTGCATAGTGGATTTCATAAGGTTTGCGCCTGTTCGCGGTCGATCGATCGCTGGAAGCGGGTAATGGTTAACGATCGTTCTCCCTGCTTTCGTTCGGTTCAACCCAACACTCTAGCTATGTGCCGCGGTTGCCCAAGGTCGGAGAAACCCTCCACGGCACCCGATTCGCCACAGGCAACGGTGGCAAAGGTGCAAACCAATGTGTGGCCGCCGCTCGGCTCGGTAGTCGAACCGCGATGATTGGCAAGCTGGGCGACGATCCGTGGGGAACCGCCTATCGCACCACCCTAGCCGCCGAAGGTGTCAACGTGGAGCAGGTGGAAGTGCTGCCGGGCGAAAGCACCGGTATCGCACAGATCAATGTAGCCGCCAATGGGGACAATCAGATCGTAATTGTAACCGGCGCAAATAAATGTCTCGCTCCGGCGGACGTTCTGGCCCGTCCGGATCTGTTCGAGCGGGCCCGCATTCTGATCTGCCAGCTGGAAACACCGATCGAAGGAACGATCGCAGCGCTGCAAGCATTCCGGGGCGTCTCGATCGTAAATGCGGCACCAGCCGAAACCAATCTGCCGCACGCGTTGCTTTCGCTGGCGACCATCTTCTGCGTGAACGAAACGGAAGCAGCACTGCTGACGGACATGCCAAGCGTTGCCGATGTTCAGTAATGTCTCACCGGTGATACCTTTTTTTTGCCCGTGGCCCCTCCCGCTAACCGAACGCTGCGCAATTCCTTTGCAGACAGGCAAAAGTGGCCGTGCACAAGCTGCGGGACATGGGATGCAAAACGGTCATCATCACGCTCGGTGAGAAGGGAGCCGTGTTTGCCGAACCGCACAACCCCACCGTATACCACGTGCAGCCATTAAAGGTGAAGAGCGTTGTGGACACTACGGTAAGTACGTAAGGCGGTAGGGCCGTTTTTCTATCTCGCAGGCAAACACTCTTGCCGTCGTCTCATTGCATCGCTCGCTGTGTGTTTTCTTAGGGTGCCGGTGATGCATTTATCGGTGCGTTGGCACATTTCGTAGCCAAGCATCCGGATGCCGCGCTGGGCAATTGCATTGCGGCGGCTAATCGTGTCGCGGCCTGGTCCGTGCAGAAGCCCGGCACACAGGCCAGCTTTCCCCGGCAGGGCGATGTTGAGCTGCCGGCCGATTTGGCCACCCTACACGACCAGTGGGAGCGTGTTTGATCGATCGATTCGGTTTACTGGTTTTATTCTGATTTATTTGAATTCATTATAGTCGGCTAACAAAATTGAAATAAAAAGGTTCAAACGGTATCGTTGCTACCATATTTTTGCTAACGAACCATATTTTTTATAGCTTACATGTATATATATATACGCGTCGTGTTAGAGGTGTGTGTGTGTGTTTTTGTGTGATCAAAAACTTGCTTTTTCATAAAGGCTGTAGATAAAATGGAGCATTTTCTCCGCAGCTTTTCTCTTTACACAGTGATACTGTGTACATCATGGGGAAGGATGCATCTCCACCTGCATCGTTTATGCGGCATGGAGCTGTCTCTGAGTACGTGTGTGTGTGTGTGCGCGTGTACTGCTATATACTATTACTCTCTAAATATTCTACCCATAAGCACACCCGGCTTCATTTTTCTTCACGTGCGATTTTTGTTGATTTTCGTCGGTTTCTAAAACAGGCACAGCTTGTAAGATATCATGCATCGACCGAGGACCGCCGAAACAATAGCGAATAGAGTTTGATGAACTGAAGCGATCTGAAAGGAAGGTTTGGGAGGGAAAAAAAACACAATTACTACAATTAATTGGACAGGTTTTAAATTTCGAAGCGCATTTCCTATTAGCATGTGCATCGATAACCAAGGTTGATAGAGAAAAAGGTAATCGGTACGAAATTATATTTTTTATGAATTCATGATGACAACCAAGGTGTATTCATATTGCGTCCTTATAAAAAAAAGCTAAAAATCCCAACAACCCTGACCGAGGTTCATAGATGCTACCGAAAATGGGCTACTTGATTGATATTTCACGATCCATGGTCCGTTGCCGGAGCCTATTTCGAGAAAATTGCGGTCCAGTACAGATTGGTTAAAATGTTGCCTAGTCAGTCCCGCATAACGGTACTAATCGGTCGGTGGAAGTTATTTATTTACATCATCAATCGACTATCTCGCGTGGCGGTTTTACCTCTTCAAAAGGTACCTTCTATCAGATAAAACTTATCATTCAAAGCTGTGCTAGTGGGGCTATCAACATGCGCGTTTGTTTGTTTGTATGGGGGTTTAAAATGATATAGTGCACCAGCTTGCATATTTACCTTAAACATTTGTACAAAACATAACAAATGTAACAACAACGGCCCCTGTGTTGGGCCTGTTTCGTGCGGGTGTTTTTGCGTCGCGCGTTGCATGTCCCGGTCCCATATCCACGTTGTTCCCGTTGCGTGTTTGCGCTAGTGTGCGCCTCTTTGCGGCACGCTTAAATTATGACTGGATCCTTGCTACCAACGAACCGCTTGGTAGCTACCGCAGAATCCCTCGCCACCATCCGTGCGGATGGTGGCAATTCGAGACAACCATTTTTAAGATCCACAAAGTCGACTATCATCAGCAACGTTTCGATGTCTTCGACCGTTTCCAGCCGGCTCGGTGCGCCCATCAGCTTGCAGCTCTGCCCGTCCACGTTGAGCTTGTACGTGTCGTTGCAGAACGTGACCAAACGATCGAACTGCACATTGAAGCGCCCGGGCGAGGCGGCCTTCCGGCGGAATATGATCTTGTTCGGTTCGTACCTTATTTTGTCTTCCTCCTTGATAGTGAGATCCGCTGTCTTGCCGATGAACACTTCGTCCCCGTCCGCCGGCGGTACCTTGCGCTCTTCCACCGTCGTACGGTACGCCCAGGCAGATGATGGCAACTTGATGTCGTCGGCGATATTGCCGAGGCTAATCATGGACAGGGCCAGATGGGGTAGTTTTTGCGAAGAGTCGATCGATTTGATTTGCAGCACGTTCCATGTCTCGTACACGGTGACACGCTTCTTTTTCGCTTCCAATGGCGAGCGCGCCCGCTCCCGCCCTCCCGCCAATGGTTTCGCAACAGTGCCAGCGACCGGCTTTTGGCTGAGTGTCGTTGCAACCGGACCGCTCGAAGCGGGCGATCGTTTGATGGGCGAATTTTCGTTCGAGGAAGCCACCAGCTTCACGTTGTTGTCCGGATCGGACAGGTCGATCGAATAGTGATTATCGCCCGACCCGCTGGACATCTTCGAGCGGGGATGGTTATCGCCCAGCTTCATTGTCGCGTTCAGTATTCGGGGCGGTTGCAATGAGCGTCTTGTAGTGGCGACGGGTTTTCCCACGCTCTGCCGATTGCCCTGCTGTGGGTACCGCTTGGCGTTGGGCGAACCGTAACTACCGCTGTAGTTTTCATCCTGTGGCGAATGTGACGGCGGCCGTCCACGCCCACGCACCGCACCGATCGTAATCGAGCGGGCGCCCTTGTTCGCGCTCACAATGTTCTTCTGCAAGACATCCTCGAAGTCAACGATATCTTCTTCTGTAAGCATTTCCGAAACGTCCCTACCGGCACGCTTCGGTTTCAACTCTACTACTCTGTTACGTACCAGCTCGTCTCGTCTGCGGACGCCCTGCAGATGCTCTAGCGCGATGGGTCGTTTCCGTTCCAGGATGGATGCCACCAGCTGATTGTTCGTTTTCGCATCATCCTGCGTGCGGCCGCCGGTCTGCTGCTCCTCAACCTCGGACACGTCCTCTGAGTCGGCCTCTTCTTCCAGCTTTCGCCTCAGGTCGGTAGCGCTTTTGGAATTCATCTTCATAATATCGTTCACATTGACGATCGTTATCGTAGGTTTGGACGATTTAACTTCGGGAAACGAGCGATTCCCTTGCGAGACGTTCCGTTCCGACTTGGTGCTGAGCTGACCACCGCCGGATTGGTACGCACTTTTAGGGGGACGACCGCGGCCCAAGTTCTGGAATGAGGCAGATCGGTTAAGTTGCTTTCCTCGCGCCTCACTATTTTCGTCCGATTCCATTTCGGCCGATTGGCTCGATGCACCACCACCACCACCACCACCACCACCACCACCCACGCTTTTCACTCCGTACGAGCGGCGCAACATTTTCGATTGTTGCGATTCCTGCTTAATTTCTTCGGCCATTTCCATCGCTTTGCGCTTAACGACAGGAGTGCTGCTGGTGGTGGTTTTCATCCCCGGTAGCAACACTTTGCCGCCGAACGGGGATACCTGCTTGAGCGGATGCTTGCGGGGTCTTCCCACCGGGCGCTTAACCTTTTGGGCTGGTTCAGATTCGCTCAGCTTTGCGTCGCTATCGTCAAAATATTCTCCCTCGTCCTCGTATTCGTCCTCTTCGGTTGTGCCGTCATGAACCGGCTGTCGGTTGGGCATGCTGCTACGGCGGTCGGTGATTTTGCCGAGCAAATGTTTCTTCAAAGAAGCCGCATTGTAGATCTTCTGCGAGCGACTTGCTGCATGTTCCGAGCTGGCGTGGGAATGCTCTTCCATTTCCATATCGTCCATTTCCTCCTGATCGGCGGAGTCTGTGAGGGACGGAAATCATAAAAAGAAAATCCGGACATCAGAACCACAAAACTGCGTTGCACGATTCTATTTGCTACCTACCACCATCATTGGATTCTACGGTCAAATTCAGCCTGCGCCTTCCGTCAAGAAACTGTGCCGCCATGTGCCGCGATTTGCTAATGCTGATCGTTTTGTAATCCATCTTTTTCAACACCTCCTTGCGAAGGTTTTTCACCGGCTCCGTGCGCGGAGCGTCCAGATTTTTGGGCTTCGGTGGGCGACCACGTCGCTTCGGTTGCCCATCCGCCGTCTGCGGCGTGGAAGTGACTACCGACTTCCGAATGACCAGCCCAGAATCTTCCGGATCATCGTTCTCCTCGTAATCCACGATGTACTCATCACCGCTCATGTCGTTATCCTCCTCGATAGCGCTCCGCGTAGGTATGAGCATTTCATCGTTCATGTACTTCGGATTGGGCTTTATCGTGCGGCGCGATCTGCCCGCCGTTAACGTTTCCGGAATTTCTCTATGCCTCGACACCACAACGGGCTCCTCATCGACACGCTTTTTCAATCGTGGCATGTTGATGTCTTTCTCGCTTGCCAAACAATCGACGAGAGTAACAACAGGCTGGGAAAAGGAAAGAGGATCAAGCTATGAAAAAAAAAAACATTCCACCCCTTCCGCGATGGCCAATCCTTCGGATGAAGCGCTCTCACTATTTACCTGAAACTTTTTATCCCAGGCGTACTTCAAATAATGGACCGTATGCGATAGCTGGGCCTGTAGGCTCTGCTGCTCTGTGCGGGAATAATGCTGGCACTTGTTTTTATGGTAGTTCCGACGGGTTGCTTTCTTCTTCTCTGCACCACCAGCGGACCGTCTAGATGTGACTGCTTTTTCTGATTTTCTCTTACCTTTCTCGCTTGCGAAACAATCGACGAGAGTAACAACGGGCTGGGACACAGAAAAAAAACGGGACCTTATTAAGAAAACATTCCAGCACTTCCGCGGTGGTCAACTCGGGATCGGATAGCGCACTTTCTCTATTTACCTGAAACTTTTTGTCTCGAGCGTATCTCAAATAATCGACTTTTAGCGACGGCTGGGCCTGTGGGCTCCGCACTTTGCGGGAGTTCTGGCGCTCGCTTTTCTCGTAGTTCCGACGGATTGTTTTGTTTATCTTCTTCTCCACAGTGGCCCGTCTAGAAGTGACGGCGGCGTACTTTGAACGCGATTGAACGACGCTAGATGTCGCTCTCGGCGGTATTGTGAAAATGTAGCTCACCCTGTTCCCGAAAGATTATCAATCAAGTTGCGAATTGGCGCGCGCGAATAGCCACCACAATTTATGCTTCCGATCGCATCCACGTACGCGCTTGCAGATGAAGCGCCCCGAATAAATGCACCTCCGGAGTCACTCGGACCCTACCATCATGCAAGCCAACGGTACCGTACCCAATAATTGTTCACCGCCAGCCAAGCCAAATTGGGACGAAATCAAGCGCTGTGTGAATGGGGCAGAGCGCTAGCGCTTGTTGCCGTACCTTTTCTCCACACCGCAATGCAACCGAATTTCTAGCACAATTTTTTAACCCACCGCCGGTTAGCGAAACAACTAAAAGCACACATTACGCACAAAAACTAACGCTTCGATTTTCTGCAAAAGTTGACACTATTTTCGATGAGCTTCGTTCGACGTTGCGTGGTATCCAACAAGGTGTGTAGACAGTGAAAAGTGACGCTGTCAAGCTTGTGACGCCGTAAATGCGATCCAAAATGGCGCCCAGGCAAATTTTATTTGTTGCGTGTGCGTGTGTACAGCACCGAGTTGAGCACTTCCCGTTGGCAAGGGAGCGAGCTGTCAGTTTTGACACGAATGACACACACAAATTTCTACTTATCATCTGCAGCACTGGAAGCAACGAACACGAAGAGCGAGCACAAAAGCGGCTAGATTCTTCGAATTGAAAGTATTTTTCCTCAACGCAACGGCAGCCTAGACGACTGGGACGGCATGGATAACACGGTTACACTGTACAAACAGCTGAAAACGGAATGGACCAAGTCTCCGATCAATCTGAAAGTGTGTGGCAAAATCTTGGACAAACTGAAGGTAGGAGAGCGAACGAGATCCCAGTCGCACGGGAATAGCATTGTTTGCGAACGATTGTTTATGCGCATACTGTGTTGTCTGGTTTCAGGTGGCACTTGCCGGAATGTCGTACATTCCCACCGGCAACACGCAGGCCAACCAGCAGGAGCTGCTCATCGCACGAGATGTCCTCGAGATCGGTGTGGAGTATAGCATCGCCACCAAAAACATCCCGGCGTTCGAGCGGTACATCCTGCAGCTGAAGTGGTTCTACTATGATTACAAGTGCGTACCCGTTTGTTAGGCAATGGGATGCTAACGTTTGTGCCATTGCTTATAATCGCATGCTGATTACGCTTTTCCACTTCCAGCACATTGATTGGCGAGTCCAAGAACAAGTACCAGCTGCTGGGATTGAACTTGCTGTTTCTGCTCTCCCAGAACCGGGTGGCTGAGTTTCACACCGAGCTCGAGCTGCTGCCCGCCGACATTATCCAAACGAATGCGTTCATCCGGCATCCGCTGGCCCTGGAGCAGTATCTCATGGAGGGACGGTACAACAAAATCTTCCAAGCGAAGGGTAACGTGCCGGCGGAAAGCTACAACTTCTTCATCGACATCCTGCTGCAGACGGTGCGCAACGAGATCGGCGCCTGTTTGGAAAGCTCGTACGAGCGGATCTCGCTGCAGGAAGCGGCGAAGCGTTTGAACCTCAAAACGAAGGAGGAAGTGAAGCAGTTTGGCGAGAACAAGGGTTGGAAGATGAGTCCGGACGGGTTCTATCATTTCGTGAACGAGCTAGCCAAACCGAAGGAACCGATACCATCCCAGGAGTTGGCCGAACAGGCGATCATGTACGCACGGGAACTGGAAATGATCGTTTAGGCGGGCGAACGCCTTTGTTTCGATAATAACCTCTTATATAGCAAACGCTCCGATGTTATTTCGATTCTCTTTTTCGATCGGAATAAACAATACAAAGGAAGGTTCGTTTGTTGTTCGTCTTGTTTAAGCACACCCTAAACAACTCGATATCGGTTCACCGGTATCAAACATTCCATGTCGTTGCATTCGTACACCCACAGCGGCTTCACCAGCTCGGCTCGGCTGCTGGCCGGTAAGGTATGTTTGTTGCGAGCAATCACGTAATCTGCGCTGGCCATATCTTTGCACACAGCTCTGTAAACGATGGAAAATCTTCAATGTCGAACCATTTTAGGTTTAAGTCGACTGCTGCACTTACCCCTTATACGTTTCAATGTACTTTTCCAGCTTTATAATATCGATCGCCCCCAGCTCCTGGTGGAGGAAAAACTTCTTCCCTTGGAAAAAATTCAAACTGCTGCCACTCGCCGCATTGTCCTCGTGACGGTCGCCTTCCTCTTCCGTGCTTTTGTCGTACGCCTTGCGTTCGATTTCCCCGATTGGTTCCTCGTCCGTGTCGCTTAATTCGTGCAGCATCACAGCATCTTCCTGTGCTTGCTGCACCAACGTTGGTGGACTGCGACTTTCCTCCGCTGGTTGTTGTACCGCCTCGGCCGGTTTGTTCGCTATATCTACTATCTCGTCTTCCGAATCGGACACCTCTGCCTCCGCTGTGTCGAGTGCAAACTTGCGCCAGGAAAGTCGCTTCCGGTTGGCGTAACACCGTTCGATCCAATCTTTCTTCACGATTTTTCCCTTCCCGTGCACTTGGTTGTACTTCGGTGTATTTTTGTACGCACAGCTGGCGGATCGATGGAGGCGAGAGAATTAATTCATTTGTTTGGTTTAATTAAATCCCCATTCAATAAACTCACATCAGATGGGTACAGGAAGCATCCCAGTCCGGCTTGTACTTTGCTCCCATCGCCAGCGCTTGGCTGCGAATGTTGGCTCGATCAGGATTCTGTAAAGCATCAAAGCAACCATAGAAAGCTAGCATTAGCAAGCAGTGTAGCAATTTGAACCGTACGCTAGAGAGACCTGAAAAAGATGGGCGATTTTGCGCATACCGAGAATATACCGAAAAAGTACTATCGATACTTTTTGAAAGGCCTAGCATACTACACTTGCCACCTGAACAAAGGTAAGCGAGTGAGCAAAGGGTAGTTTTGGTCGGAACTGTAATTCCTCTTCTGTTCTGCTCTGTCCCTCATTCAGCATGCACTCGGACAGACCTACAAGCGTACGTGTTTCTGAAGAGCTTACAGCAACTGACCGAAGCCGACCTCAAATTTCTATCGGATCACGTAATGAAGCATCTCGTTTCGACCGGCATTGCCAACGAACAGAACGGTTACTATAGGTTGAACGAGTTGCTACGATACGCACACGGTTCTTCTTCACAGCGAGCGGAGGCTAGTGCTCAATCACGCGATGCCGAGCTGAGCAGTGGATCTGGGCTGAGAAAGATGGTAAACTTTTCCAGCACCGTTACCATGTGGCCTACCGACACGATGGATGGTGTCGCGATTATTGGTGCCAATCCGACCGAATCAGGTCCAACGATGATGGATCAGGACGTAGAGAAACGAGCCGACAAAACTGAATCGGATGCCGACAGCGATGAGGATGCTGACGATAAAGCCAAAACAGCTCCAAACGCTTTACAAGGCAAAACTGACCAGGGGAAGCAAACGGATACTGACTCGAGCGATTCGAATACCTCGGAGACCCCGGAGGTAGGGTCCGATGATGATGGCGATGCGGATGATGAAAATTCCAACATTACGCAAAAACCAACCAAACAGGAACCGGATGGAGAATCGAAAAAATCGGAGAGCGAAGATGACACCCGAAAGCAGGAATGAAAGATCCAAATTTAAAATTCCTCATCAAATAGCAGTAATTAAAAAAAAAGAAACGAAATGCCAACATACCACAATCCCACTAATGACCAGCACAACGTTTTCTAGCAGCTTTCCAAATGGTTTGTACTGGACCGGTTTTTGCTCTTCCACGTCCTGAACTGCCACTTTCGGTTTCTTCGTAGCAGGTGAAATAGCATTGCTCATGTTGTCGGCAGGACTTCTTGTGGGTGAAGTCGTCCGCTTCGAAGAAGGAACGGCTTGCTTTTCGATGGACAATGGTGGACGAGCTTGATGGTCGTCTTTGGCTTTACTCGGTGTCTTCTTTCTGTCCAGCTGTGATGTGCTGTTGTTGTGTTGAGGTTTTTTAGCTTCCGGGGTAGAATGCGAATTCTGTCTCGACTCCCGTTCCGCTCCGGTAAGGTTAAGAAAGTCCTTAAATTTGGACGATGACACACCACTTGTCTTTGAAGCATTTTTCGCGTCAGGTCTTGGGGTAGCGGGCTCCCGCTTTGCCATTCCGGCCTCATTTCGAGCGTGTACTGCAATCGCGCTTTCATTAAGCTTCTTGGCCGGTTTATCATCTTCCGCATCGTATAACACGGATTCATCGTTACGATTTATCTTGGTCTGCTTGTTAACCTTCTCCTCGTCGCTGTCCTCAAACGCTTGAGGTTTGGGTCGCTGTTTTGCAACGGTTCGCACACTTCCCGGCGTGGGAAGATTCTTCTGCAATGCGTTCGGTGTGTTTGTATCGCGCATCAATGCACTCACGGATGGGCCACCGGTGGTTGAGCTCGTTGTATTTTTATTCTTCCAGCGAGCAAATACATTGGAGCCTCCGGCATCATCCGAATCTGGTGATTCTTCGCGCAGCTTAAACCGGCCAAAATCGAGCCCAACCGATGGCTTCGGTTTGTTTGCTTCCTCTCGTATTTGCTGCTGGAACTTTTCCGGCACCAAGCTCTTCCGCTCCTTTTTCTCCGCACCGCTGGTGTGTAGTGCGACGAACGTAAGCCCATACTTGACGCGGGAATTGAACGGTTGCGTGCAGATGAGTTTCACCAAATCCCACTTTTCGCTTGCCACCGACGGAATCAGTGCGGATGCGTTAAAACACTGCACCCCGTTAGTGCCCGTTGAGTTGCGACTGTCTACCGGATTCATAAACTTTGTGGCTAGTAGAATTTCACGGAACGATGGACTGGAGGGGCCGCTACGTGCGACCAGCACTTCGATCAGCGCCGAGTGTTCATTTCCGATGTCGATGCCGGTGATATGCGTCAGTTCCTCGAGCCGTATCACTACGAACGCGCTCTGTTCGCCCGCTTCACGGCACTTCCATTTCTTGTTGCCGGGCTTTAGAAGATTCGAAGCGGGATAGTTCTGCAAGGGACAGGCGGAAACTATAGGTATTTTTGGTCCGAAACGCTAAAACGTTCCACTCGATACTCACCGGATCTTCAGAGCTAAACGACTCTATCGATTTTAAGTTCACGGAAGGCATTTGCACGGTGCGAAGTGAGCGTGTAAATACAGGAATAACGATTATTGTGCGGTTTCTTCCCGGTGGCGCGTAATTTTGACAGTTGATAAATAAACACCGGACTATGGGATTGAGAAGGCACCACAGGGGCTACAATTTTCAAACGGTTAAATTTAAAAAAAAGCTAATTATAGTCACGATTTTTGTTACGTAAAATAACTTGAAAATATGCGTTGAATTCTTTAACAATGAATAAAACACATTTGTTTATTAAAACATGGGTTTACAAATAAATGGGTTTTGCCTGCGCCGAAGGTGTAACTGACACTTCAGAACAGCTGTGCTTGGCGCGCCAGTTCTTTGTTTGCTTTTTTTTGCTTGGCGGTCTTCTCCAAACTCCAGACTCCATGACACTTGGTCAGTTTGCTCGGATTGCCGTACGTTCCGTCCAGGCCCCACCGATTGCTGCGTCCAACAGTCGCCACCAGCTAGCTTCTTTCGTCGTGAAACGCCCGGCAAACAATTCGGGTCAGTTTGTAGGTGAGGGGTATGTAGAAATCGTGCGAAAATGGGTGAAACTCGTGGGGGGGCAATCTCGCTCGGGCGAACTAGCTGTTTTGCTCGTTGCAGCGCATGCGCTGTGCTGTCTTTGAATGTGTGCGTGCGTCAAAAGCGAGCAAAACGCCGCTGTGTCAAAAAATGTGTAAACAAACTCAGTTGGAGTTCAGAAAAGTAAACATGCGCAATCCGCTTGGTTATGTGCAAAAATTCGTGAAATAATCTAAATATTCTTTATTTTGATGAATCGAAGCTATTACCGATATGTGCAGTGCCGTGGAATTACAAAAATTGCTTCAAAAAAGCTGTGTGTGTGGCTGATACTCCAGCATCTTCCCAATATGTGTGTAAACAACGCCAAGAGTATTACTGTTTTGTGATCATCATATTTCATTCGAATTGCACATTACCGGGCAGAAAAAGGTAACGTATTGTTTTCCATACTACTGTGTTCATAGCAACGCCTACTGTTATTTCATTTGCGCTAATATTACACCTTGTTTAACCTATTTTTTTCCTACCTTCACCCATAGCTTCAAGCAACCAATTTTGTTTCGGCTGTCTTCTTTCTTGCACGGCTAGGTCAACATATATTATACATATCGAAGAGGTAAGATTATACAACTCATATCTATGTATATACGCGTTACTAGCTGTTGCTAACATTTGTTGTTGTAGAACTTTCCTTCTACCTACCATAATGTCAATTGGTAAGGAGGGAAACATGTACCTAAATCATGTACCTAAATTACACAACAAATAAATGTAAACAATTCTTCATCCGATACCTACGATAGCATATACCAAATTCTACTATTCTATTCGTTGGTCGTTGGTTATATACATATGCAAATGTCGTTTTCGTGTTCATTCGGTTCGAGTTATCGCTACAATCGGTGTCTTTATCTGCGCGCGTGACAGTGTTACAAACTTCCTGAGTGAAAAACATAGTGAACAAGTGTGTAGAGAATTTGTTCTAGCTTTGCGTTAACTATCAAGCAACTTACATACGTTTGCGATTAAGTGACGCAAATTGCTTACATTTCTCAAGTGCATTCCTTGTAGTAGTGTTTGAAGTGTAACAATGTCGGTCAAAAGAATGCGTCGAATCGGCCAAACCAGCAAGATTATCAAAGCTAATAACGCTAAACTAGAGGCAGAATTATTTGGCGAGAGCAGTTCATTCGGTGCTAACATCATTCCTGCAGCAACCACGTATGAAGGTAAGAACAAGATTGACTACATGAAAGCATATTTAATTGCAATATTAATATCCATCTTTTGCATTCCAGATCCGGAACCAATTAGCCATCATTCGTCATAGCCGATAAGCTCATCCAAATACGCGTTAGAGCTATCATCGCAGATTCACCAGCGCGTGCGTTCATAAAAGGTAAGTTAGAGAAGCAATTACATAATGTAATTTTCGCATAACTAGCACAGTATATTAATTATCTTTTTTCTTTTAGGTGTTGCATACTTCAATCATAAACATGGGTGCCAAAAATGTACAGTAGAAGGAAAACATCACAGTGCGGCACGTCTTTCCTATTTTCTGGATATCGACGTCGTGGAGTAACGTAATTGTTTTCGAAAAAATAAATAATAATCACATATAATCTGGTGTATATTACATTGTATTTGCGGCAATCAGTATACTGATGAACCTTTCAATATTAAATATTTACTTTTATCACATACATAATTGACTTAGTTGTTTACGTGATTGTTTCAGGTTTTAGTCAGTTTTTAATTTATCACAGCTTGTGTTACTTTCGTATCACATTTTTTGTCATAATTTTATATGACAGCAGTCTTTCACGTGGCCGGATCGAACAACGTATCCCATTTGGATCGTTTTGCTATACGCAGGACGCAGCTACGAATAAAGTTAAGATAGTCAGAATTAAATATATACACTACTTAAACCTATGTTTGGTAAATATGAAAAAGGCCGTTCTAATTTAAAAAAAAACAAAAATTAAAACGTTAAGAGACTACAAAAAGAAATATAAAAACTAAATAAAACTTAAACTAAATAATAACTTAAATATAAATTTACATAGTGCGTCTTGTGCGACTGAAAGTTTTTCTAATGCCTTGCAGTGCTACTCTTTTAGGAGCATATGCAAGTTTTTTTTTTATGTACATTTCTACGAAGTTTATATCTACTTCTACGCCCATGTGGTTTGTGGCTACATTTTTTAAAAATTGCATAGTATGTACATAGTTTTTGAACGCTATTTTTCTTCCACCCGATCCGAGCCAGCTACATTTGGCTAAAAATTGTTTGTCGAACATTATATCCAACACTTCATGCAGTCGGCTTTTCGCGTTTTGGCTGGATAATTCAGCATCCGCACGCTGTATGAAGGTGTAAAACAAATTTTCATCTGTAAGATGCTCTTCAAACCGGTCCAGTGACTCTTCGTTGCTTATATATTGTATCGGGATGGTTTGAGCATTGCGTCGCACGCCTTTCATCGGGTGTATTGTGGCCGAAATTTCATTCACTATCGCAGCCGTTTGGGCAGTTCGGGCATCCAGTTTTAATAATAAACAGTGTGAACAAAAATCGTGCCCAGGACAAGTTGTTTTTACTTGAACTAACTCTGTGTTCTTATTTACATTAATAGATACGGTGGACGGATGAATGCTACTTGCTGACGACTGCTCTTCGTGAAATGTTGATCCCGGTGATGATGAAACACACGGTTCCGGTGTCATGCTTGGTGACGGCTGACGGAATCCTTGATGCACGACAGTCGTTTTTGCCGGATGCGCAAAGTCATGCGCGCATGAACCAGCAGCTGAAGCAACAGACGATTTCGGCCTCGCACTTGTGGTCGCTAGTGGAACAACACGCACGGAACTAGCAGGCACAAGGATCATCCCACGTATCGCTTTCTTTGAGGGCTGCGATCCTCGCTTTTGTTCCATCGATCCTGCCGGACGCGTAGCGATATCCACGGAACCAGCAGTGAGAGCAGTAGAAGATTCCGACGTCGCAGACGATCCTGCCGGCCGTGGAATGACACGCATGGAACCTGCAGCGGGAACAAATGCCGGTACCGGCGTCGCACTAGTGGACGGCTGCGATCCTCGCTTTTGTTCCACCGATCCTGCCGGTCGCGTAGCGATATCCATGGAACCAGCATCGGGGGCAAGAGACGGTTCCGGCGTCGGTCTTGATGACGTTCGCGGTCCAAAAACACGGACGATCGCTCCTGTAGAGCATAACACAGCCGAAGGCAGTTGTTGCAGTGCAAAAAGGCGCCCTTTCTTTGGTGGTTCCGACATTATATTTTGGCTGAAATAATCAATCGTTATATTATTTTTTATGTAAGTATGATAATAATTTGATTCATTGTCATGCACTTAATCTTACTTACTTTTATTTATTTATTTTTCAGGTGAAACTGCTGAGTTGTATTTGAATGCTGCTTTGCGGTTTGAAATCTCGATGTTTATGTTTTCAGCTGTGAATTTCAATAAAGGGTAACAATCACACGCACAATGCCACATTCATGCTAGATGACACGCACACACTGAAAGAAATCGCGGCGAAACAGCCAAGGGGCGAAATGGAAGAAATGGGCGAAAAGCTGTCGAAATTTGAAAATCGTCATAAAATGCGTCTAAGTGATGGCTTTTATGACGGATTTTTGCTTCGGGATTTTTCACCCATTTCGCTCGATTTCTACATACCCCTGGCCCTCAATCGTGCTAGCCGGGCGGACATTCGCATCCCCCTCTACCATGGCAAACTGTGTGAGGGAAATCGAAGGTGACCTCTTCAGCGCTCCCAAGGACCACTCGCTGGCGCACTGCGTTGCCGCTGATCTAAAGATGGGCGCCGGTATTGCGGTCCGGTTCAAGCAGCTGTACGGAAAGGTGGACGAACTGCAGGCCCAAAACGTTGGCGTTGGAGGAGTGGCCGTGTTACCGGACGGTCCACAGCGATACGTGTACTATCTCATCACCAAGAAAACGTACAACCTGAAGCCTACGTACGACGATCTGACCAGCTCGCTGCAGGCAATGAAAGAACACATGGCGGCGAACGGTGTTGGAAAGCTGGCCATTCCACGCATTGGGTGCGGTATTGATGGGCTCGAGTGGGGCAAGGTAAAGCAAATCCTGAACACCGTATTCGGCCAGAATGGTTCCTACGAAATCGTCGTGTACAACTTTATTCCAAAGTAATCGGATGTGAGGTGAAACGCCGAATGTTCCTTACGTGCGTAAAATATTCAACAAGCAAATATAGTGATAAAATAATCTACAAACACAATCCAAACGATTCCGCAATGACGGGGGGTTCCGTCCTTCGCAAATAGTTTTATTCCTCCGCACGACGAAACACAGCACATTCAAAGCGAAACAGTATGAGAGGGAAGATTTTTGCTTCGTCGTTCTTACTTAACGATTTCCGTTACCAAGCCGGCAGCAATCGTGACACCCTCCACGCGCAACATAATCCTTCCCAGATCCTTAAAATCCGCATACCGCTCCATGCCGATCGGTCGCTGAAATTCAATCTCAACCAATGCGCACGAATTGTTGCCCAGACAGCGAGGATTCTTCTTAAGCACCTCCCCGGTGCCCTTGTGCAGCTGTGCCTTAAGCTTCCGAATCGTGGCCGGCTCGATCAGCGACTGATGGTGCAGCAGCACCGGATAGCCCCGCGTAATCGGAACCTTAATGTTAAACACAACGATGCGCGCGAGTATCCGCGTAGCCAACGGAACCGGATGGTAAAGGTCGGACAGAATGTACCCGACCGAGATGGTGTTGATGTCAACGTTGGCCAGCGTTAGCGATACCTGATCGCCAGCGAAGGCGGTCTGTTGAGGTAGCTCATCGATTGTGATGTTCTTGACGACGGCTTGCTCCTTGCTGGGGCACACCAGCACCTTGTCGTTTACGCACACCATACCGGATTCGATACGACCGCACAGGCAGAAGCCGGACCCGGTGCCTTTGAAAATGTCTGCCACCGACAGGCGGAACGGTTTGTCGATCGCACGTTCCGGTGTTTTGAAGGAATCTGGAGAGTAGAATTCGAATGGTTAAATATGCCCGAGGGTAGTACGAAGAGCGTCCCGCACTTACCAATCACTTTCAAAAGAGTCGGTCCATCGTACCACTGAATCAATCCGAGATCGGTCGGATCTTTAACCAAATTCTCGCCGGTAAGTCCCGAGCAAGGGACGTACGTGACGTCCGCATCTCGGAAGCCAGCCTGCTTGAGGAACACCTTCAGCTTGTTAACGATCTCATCGAACCGTTCCTTAGACCATCCGACTGTGTCCAGTTTGTTTACGACCACACCGAGCTGGCTGACGCCAAGAGAGCGCACCAACAGTGCGTGCTCCCGCGTTTGTCCACCCTGTTCGAATCCGGTTTCGAATTCGCCACGCGTAGCGTCAACCACCAGCAACGCCACATCGGCCTGATTCGCTCCCGATATCATGTTTGGAATGAAATCCTTATGGCCAGGGGCATCTAGCAGTGTAATCTGGAAAAAAGAGAAGGTACAGTCAATATCCTGCGGTAATGTGGGCGCTGTCCTCTCAACCGATTCCTTACCTCCTTCGTTGTGGTCTCGAACCGCGTACTCCCGACGTCCATCGTAATGCCTCGTTCCCGCTCCTCGCCCGTTTCGTCCAGCACCCAGGCATACATGAAGCTCAGCTTGCCCAGCTTTTTGCTCTCCTGCTCGTGTTTGTGCATGACGCGCTGCGAAACGTTCCCGGTATCGTACAGCAGATGGCCCATAAGCGTGCTCTTGCCCGCATCCACGTGGCCAATCACCACCATATGAATGTGATCCTTCCTTGTGCCGCGCTCCTTGCTGAACAGTTCCTTCGCATTTCGCACCGGTTCCTTCGGAGTTGCCTTAAGCGATTGTTGCTGCAGCTGTCGAGCTTCGTCCGTAATTTCGGGCGTATTGCGGCCGGACACGCAGGGAGACTGCACGCGTGGGCTGTTCACCTCAAATGCGAGCGTTTTTTTAGCCACCGACGGATTCGGAGTGATTACAACAGTCGACGCCACATCACCGCCAGCAGGCCGAGCTTCGATTGGTGTTGGCGTTGCAACAATGATCGGTACGTTGTGGAGCGTCGATTGAAGCATCTTTCCCGAGCGTTCTAGCAACCGCTCACCGATGCCTACATTCGACAACGAACCATACATTCGATGGGGAAGAAAACAAGGGAATAGTATTGTGCAATAATCTACCGAGCTCGAATGGAAGAACGCTTTCGGGATAAATAAAATAGACGGTTTATTCGATAAAACTTAAAACGCTAAAAAAATGGACACCAAAAATAGGGTAAGTGAAATGGTTTAATACAATACACGGCGAATGATTCATCGAGTGTCGGTTGCGATAGAATCAATCAGAGTCTTAAAAGGTCCTGAATCGTCAGAAAGAGCACGCTACGGTCTATATTTCTTGATATGCCCCAGCACTATATCGTCCGGAGAAGGCATATCGAACCGAAAGCGTTCGATGGAATTATAAGCTGGAAAGTGATGCGAAACGCGTAACGGAAGCTTTCGCTTCCGGTATCGTACACCAAGCACAACTCCCAGAGGCGAAGATGCCATGGTACGGTGGCTGGAAAGATCCCGCTCCAGCACCGAACTAATATCGATCGTACAAAACTCATCGATCGTCGGTTTCACCGTTTCCGTAATATCGCAATCGATGAAACCGTACTCGATTGTATCCGCCTGATTCGGTCCAGGTTTTTGTGGGCTTTTGTCCACACGGGAAGCTTCTTTTGCATCGGGTTTCTTTTTTATAAGTGCCGATTTCAAATCCAGTATCCAACCGCCCTCACTGAGCGGCTGCTGCACTGATTGGGCTTGGATCGGAGTGTTAGAACTACCCGATAAGGCCGATGGAGGAGAGGCACAGGCAAATGGTTTTTTGAACAGCTGAGGGACGGCAAACCTCGGCGAAGCATTGGTTGGGAAGGCAGGCGGTGTTCCTTGCACTTCCAGATGATGCTTTGCTAGGTCCGATAGGTTCGTGAAAGATTTAATCGGAACGGCGGGAGAAGGCGCCATCGACGTGCTTGTACCACCAATCGAAAGGGCAGCAAACTCAGCTAGCGTTTGGGCTTTCCTCGGGGCGTTATTTTCTTTCTCCCCAACTGCAACGCCGGTTGGCTCGTCACTTGATACTTTCCCGAACGAATGGCCCTGTTTCATGCGTTGCTTCACTAGATCATTCAAATTGCCACCACCGGTACCGGTGGACGCACCGAACTGCACTTTCGGTAAAGTAAAACGAGCCGAGCCAAGAGACGTCGGCGTAAGGTTGGCTTTGGTGTCCACGGTTTTAGAAGAAGCTTTTAAATCTTACCTTCCGTAAGCAATCCAATTGTGAGGCCCATCCGGTGTCGTGAATTGTTGCAGCCACGCAGCAAAGATGAGAAAACCCGAGAAAAGATACGGTAAAATGAACTTCCGTTAGTACAGTAGTTAGGTCGCGCGCCAGAATCACATTGAAGTCGATTAAGGTCGGGGCGCATGTTTATATAGCGCACTGGGCACATTGCTATCAGCGCATAATTTTGTTTGATTGCTAGCATATTTTTTTAAACCATCCGGAAAGAAACCCTGATTAAATTTACACGCTTTCCTGGCGATGTGAGTGTATGGTAATTATTTGAAAATTATTAAAAAATTGCACAACCCGCTGCTGCCCATAGTTAAATTTAAAATTTCACAATATGCAAGTATTCTGCTAACCGTTATGAGCCATGTGGTGTAATGCAACCCCCCGAGTACTGCACGTACCGAGTACGTCTGTCAGTGTATTGGTGACGGCGCCACCCCAATCTTACCTTTTTCCATCGTATCAGCCGTTAGTTTGCTTCCTGATTTCGCGACAAGCGCGGGTGGCGTCTTGTTGCTGTTCAGTATCTCGTCCAGCGCCTTGCTGCAGTCGTAGTCGTGCTTCATGATTGCCTCCACCATCTGGCGGTCACTGCACGTTTCACCCACGATATCACGGATTTCATCCATACAGGACAACAACCGTGCGCGATCTTCATCGTTCAGATCCGGCATTTGAAAGCACTGAGAGAAGTGCAATTAGTAACGCTGTGCTACAAAACGCGCCCCATTCGCTTACCTCGGAATCGCGCCGTTTGTGTGCTGCACCGTCGCGTACATTTTCCGCCGCCAGTTCATCGTCGTCTTCTTCTTCGATGTCGCGATTGTTGGCAAGAAACTCGGACATACTCTGCTGACCTTTGGCACGGTCGTAGATCCATTGCTGTGCATCGGTCGGGGAGATGCATTCATCCTCCACCGAGTGTCCGTACTGATAATCATCGTCGTCGTAATCTAGTGTGAATAGGTAATTGTTGGTTGAAAGTATTACCAACCAACAAGCATCTCAGACAATATTACGTACCGTCGTAGACTGCGTTGCGTACATTTCGGTGACGAGACATGATTCGGGGATTTCCTCTGTTTTTCGCTAGCTAACACAAACTATACAGTTTCGCGATTGGCGATCACATGCAGCACCAGTTTGCTTCACTTAGCACAAGATTTTACACTGCATTATCTATTTTATTGCTGGCAGAAAGCACGACGTGTTTATTTATTTTGGAAGCGAATTCGTGTGCACTCGAAGGCAAACGTCAACCAATTTCACCTTCCCCGGTTATAGCGTATGGTTCGTTACTGTAAAATAAAAATAAAAATATTGCGACTGGTATAAAAAGCGAATTAGATTATTTAGCTTATAATAATGCAAAGAAAATCATTTAAAAATGTATTATTAAACGACATTCCATCGAATATTGTAGTTTTCATCACAGAGTATCTGACAACAAACCACCGTGGCTCGTGCTCAGGTCATGAAAGATGACACTTCCGTTCGATCGGCACTTATTGCCTGCCTGCCGGCTGGCGGTAGGTTAGGAAATCTCATCCGCACGGTACCGCCGGCAGGAGAATTGTTTTGAAAACAACGCGCTACAATGCCGCCGAAAAAGGACGCAAAGGGTGGTGGAAAAGCTGCCCCAGCTAAGGGTGGATCGGGTGGCAAGAAGGGCGGTGGTGGTGCTGCTGAGGAAGGTAAATTTAGGGTGCGTTTTGTCCTTTTCATTCAGTTTGCTCTTACCAATCTGTCTCTTGTCGCACTTTACAGGAGCAGCAAAGGAGAAAAAGGGTGGTTCGGCGGTGAAAGTACGACACATTCTTTGCGAGAAGCAAGGCAAAATAATGGAAGCACTGGAGAAGCTAAAGGAGGGCCAGGCGTTCAATGTGGTTGCGACAAACTACAGCGAAGACAAGGCACGACAGGGAGGTGATCTTGGCTGGCAGATTCGTGGTGCCATGGTGGGACCGTTCCAGGACGCAGCTTTTGCGCTTCCCATTTCCACCACCAACGCTCCGAAGTACACGGATCCTCCCATCAAGACCAAGTTCGGATACCACATCATAATGGTGGAAGGCAAGAAGTAGGATAAATAAATGCTTTCTATATTTTCACTTCTTTCGCCGGTCTTCGACAGCACGATTCGTCTGTATAATCTTCACTAGCTGTCCGGTCTGATAGAAACAATACGAGGCCACGTACAAACCGACATAGTTTCTGATGCCCTCGGTGTAGGTTCGTTGGAGGTAGATGTAGCCCACATTTTCAGAGGCAAAAAAGAAGAAATTGGACAGCACCGAGGGTATGAATACATGCGTTCCGATGATCGCACGCCACCGACTCTCGGCAGGAGTGCAATGGTTGACCAGCCGTTCGAACAAGATGCAAACCCAATTTATCAGCGACCATATGAAAATGAACAGAAACACGCCATGCCAGATGTAGATGAACGCGAACGTGGCCAAACTGGCAACAATTTTGCGCGGCAGTGCGGACGTTTTCGTGCACAGCTCGGTGTAGATGTACTTGAACAGGAACTCGTACAAACTTCGGTCGAAAAACTTCCACATGTCCGAGTACTGGTTCACTCTGGCAATGCAGATCGGTTTGGCGGGCATGTCAACACCGTCGAACCGGCCAAACGCTATGCCTACGCCGTAGAACACGACGTACTTTATGCAGAAAAACTGGCCCATCAGAAAGCCCAGTCCATACAGTGCCCAAAGGTTCACGTGCCGTAGTAGTTCCAGATCTTGCTGGATGAGATTCACGTAGAGAAAGTGTTGTCCTGCTAGCATGACCAACGCCCAAAACCAGGCCATCATTAGCCGCTTTGCTAGCGTCCACATGCGATCCGGAAAGGAGTGAGGTTCCAGCTCATGTTGAAAATCGTTGTGGATCGTTTTGAAGCGGCTGTAAACTATAGCGGGTCCCATCAGGAGCAGCGGAAAGTACAGCAAATAAGCCATCAGGTCATGCAAAGCGTAATGCTCCTTTGCCGGTGCTTCCCTACACCTGTCCAGACAGAAGCTGGTGCACTTGATGACGTTCCATGAGGTGATGAGGCTCAGCTCCAGCAGTTGATCGTTGTGGATGTTGAGGTGTACATTTAGCTTATCGTAAAAGTACCACACCTTGAAGTAGTTTATCACAGCGATCCATAGGAATGTTTTCAACCAGATTGTGCTTCGATAATACTTTGCTGAATTCCCGTAATAGAACGATAGACTTTGCACTAGAATCACCATTAATACTGGCACGTTGTACATGCGATAGATCACCACGAGTCCGAATATCGTTAAAACGGTGGAAATGTGTTTCGTACAGAAACGGCGAGCAAATTCCATTACCACCACGTGCACCAGGAAATACATTCCGTGCCGTTCGATGAATCCGATGTAATGTTCCCATTCCCAATCGAAATCGTCGCGTCTTCGGTAGTTGAATATGTACCAACCGGTATCGAGGCTGTAATAGTTTAACAAGTTTTCTGCCGGAGAAGCACGTTAGTTGTGATATTCAAATTAAACGCTTCTAATTCAGACTCACCATTGCTAAGTTCGTAGTTTTTGTAAAACGAATACAGCAAACATCCCACGTAGAGAGCACAGCACACAAACAGGTCCGTCGAGGGTTTTTGCACCATTTTGGAACTGCATTTAGGATTCGATGTTTTGACGAAACAACCAACAAGTAACCGGCCGCTAAACTTGCATGATGATGATAATGGATGTGATGTTGCTAAGATTTAACAGCGAGCGGGAAGAAGGCACTTTGGAATAACTTGCTCAGTGTTACCTGCACCGCAACAACTCATCACCAAACATTTCTGTTTGTTTACGTTTGGATGCCCCCGGCAAACGAAACCAAACAAATCGCCTGATAGTGAGACCGCCAACGGACACCAGATTTGACAACCTGTTTAATATTCAAATTATCCGGCATAAACGACGGTTGATTAGTAGACATTTGTTTTTTAACACCGGAAAACCACATACTTACCATAAATTAGCACGGTAAAACTAAAGAACAAACTCACATTATGTTTCGTTTTTTTGCATTGACTTTATTGTACTTTCTTTTCACTTTTTATATAAATGTTCAAAATCCACTTAAAATAATGATGCACTGGTTACAAAAATAAAAGTTAGTGTACATGTACTTATGTTTGTAAATGTCTTTTTTTTTGTCTTCTTAAAATCAAAAATGCAAACTTACACTTGCAGTTGGGAGCAGAGTTACAGCTGCAGAGTTGGCGCAAAAAGCCTTTACTTAAAAATTAAGGTTGAGAAGCAAACCGTGTTAAATGACATGCAACAAACGTAGAATGAGGTGAGGACAAATTCTTAAATAAATTAAAAGGAAAATCCTGCACGAAAGCAACACAGCAAATCGTGCGTACACTGGTAGCAAGGGGATGATGGGTTCTTTGTAAAGATCTTATGCACCTAATATCACATGTTTGATTTGTTTAGAAACCCTCGAACGTTTGCGTTCCGTTGTAAACGTTCTAATATTCAAAAGATTTGACGCGTTGTCTTAATGTGTTTTTTTATATCTTTCTGTAAATATGATAGAAGCTCCTAACAACATGGCTACAACAAGATATTTTAAGCGATTGTTCTCCTTGTGTGATCCTCCTCTCGGTTATTGTAAAAATGTGATGTGATTGTTGCCTCTCCTTATTGTTAATCGTTACTCGTTAGGCTGTTACTGTACCGCCGTGTTTTGTGCATCGTGATGTTCTACCGCCATATGCCGTATAAGCTAAATTATTTAAATACCATTATAAATTGATCAAAATAAATATACATATGTTTTTAGAGCATAAATAGGTGATAAATAAGTGGTTAAATAAATTAGCAGTTCACATAAATAAATAAATATATAAATAGACAGTAAAACCTACACACTGACTTGACCCTAAAGTAATACTATCTTTGGTATTTAACGGTTTTAAAGCAAGTCTCTTTGGTTATGGGCTAATTATTTTTGGTGTTCCGGACTAGAAAATGTACACACGGTTGACTAGTCTGACACGAATGAACTGGGTTTGAGATCTTCTGAAAGCTGATGAAAAGCTTGCGATGAAATAAATAATTAAATAAATAAATATGACTAGACAAATGACCAGAAAAGGAAATGTATGAGCGTTTTCGAAAGGTACACTCACACCCTGACTAGTGGGCCTGATGGACTAGCTGTGTGGTCGACGAACCTGGACTAGAACTTCACATTCTTTGGCGTTAACACGAGACTAGCAAAAATAAGACTTTGCAGTATGACTAGCTTGCTACCCTAACTTCTAACTCCTTCTGCTCCAGAGCTCTTACACCATGATTACATTCTACGTAGTGTGCGCTTTATTGTACAATTGGCATGTTGTGCTATAGTTGATACCTTTCCGGATTGATACCGTCACTGACTTCGCGGAAAACAAACACCAGTGACCAGAAAGGAATTTGCTACCCTAACATGGCACGATTATTCGCACGATTGCAAAAGCCACTCCCGAACCTGCAGCGCACGTTTCAAATGCACCACACTTTGGACGAGGTGCATTCGAAAGCCTTTGCTTGGAATAGAAACAAAACAGAAGAACAAACCGAAACCGAAAATCGTATACCGAATGTGACACCTTTCGCTGTGGAAAGGAACTTTTCTTTAAACAATCACTAGGCAGGAACCGCTCGTTTGCTTGTCCGCAGAGCTGGTACTTGCCCTTTTTTTTGTACAACGCTTGGGACAGGGTGAGTGTCCCAGGCAGGAATGATTGAAATCTTTGGTCAGGTCTTGCTTAGCTCAGGGCTCATAACAACAGAGTAGCTGTCCAGTTAATAATTTAGCGTGAAAGAGCTATGGATGGTGAGGTGTAGTACGTTTGGGGATAGAAGAAATGGGATGAGAATCGATGAACGGGGCGAGGGGGGGGGGAGGGTTTTGGATGGATGAATCAGCCATCGTTGTATGAGTCGAGCTAGATTGCCGATACCTAAACGTAAACTATAGAACCACACGACTAATCCTAAACTTTACACAAATGACTAGATGTTTACTCATCTTTGGGGGTTTGGGTTTGGGAAGTTTCGTAAACTTCAAACCGCGAATGTACAAGAAGTATGGCCGAAGGACGGAAGTTCCTGATTTTGTTTTCTTTTGTTAGGTGTAGAAATAGTAAGATACACAGAAATGAAAGCGAATGAATGATACGATAGGTAAGAAAGGAAAAGAGAAATAGGATAGAAGAAAAAAACAGTGATAAGAAACACTCGAAACTCGCCACCGAAACTTCCGTCAAACAAGAGCAAGAGAAAAAAAAAAGTAATACTACGGACTAGAGTATTGTTGGTTGAAGCTTTGCTTCGATAAAACTAGCGACTAGCATATTGCTCGTTCTCTTTGGAATGTAAACTCTACAAACTATGACTCCCATCTCCTGTCTATGCCTAGCTTAGTTGTTGCAAATCGTAGGGTTTGCAGCGCCACACTGATGCGTGGCGCCAGTCAACCCTACACACTTGCCCTAAATAGTAGTCCTTTGGTATGGCGCTGTAGAATCGGGTTCGATACGATTAAAGAAATGTACAAAAATTTGCATCGCACGCAATGCTTGCTCAGTAGGCAATGAAGGCAAACCGGCGGTAGAACATCACTCTGCTCCTCGGGCACAGTATATAAAGAGTATCGGAAAATGTTAAAGCTACTACGTACGATCGAAGTCTTAGTAGCTAGCAGGTATACTAACTATTCCCACGGCTCTTAATTGGTACGAATGTGACAAGAACCCATCGAAAAGGAATCGTAACTTACGTGCTAAACTTACTGCCACTTACACAACCAGTGCCGTCGTGTGCCGGATGACGGAGGGCCCATTGCGGAGTCGAGCAAGGGCGGCGGCGGCTAGATTTTCCTCCTCGGTGAAACGATCGCAGTAGGCCGACCGGTACTGACGCTCCATCTCGTCGTCATCGTCATCTTCGTTATCGCGGTAGTCCTCGTTGATGACCAGTGTCCGTTCCTCACAGTCGCTCTCCTGATCGTCATCATCATGGTCCAGCGCAACACTTCCCCTTCCGGATGAGGACACTACCGATCCAGCACGTTCCTCCTGCACAAACGTCACGGTGCCCGCGTCCTGATAGTATCCCGAGGTGACTATCTCAATCTCCTGCGTTCCACTATCGTTGGAGGCGAGCGTGGTGTACATGGTAAGTGGTGGCGGTGGCTTTGAACTTGCCGTCAACTCTTCCACAGAGGTAGTGTACGTGACAACACTGCTTTCCACCGATTGGCTCGACTGGTTCGAATGGTTCGAGTCCTCACCACGATACAGAACCAGCGTGGACGCAACACTTGGACTACGAGCCCGCTTGGACGCCGTCTTCACTGGTTTGTTTGGCTGTTTGTTGTGCGTTAGCTGGTGCTTCTTGAGGTAGGCGGGCCGTTTGAACGTTTTGTCACACTGGTTGCACCGGAACTTACCCGACGCACTGTCCGAGTCGGTTGAATCGCTGCTTACCGCTTCCACCTTCCCAGCACCGCCCTTCTTCCCAACCTGATCGCGCGGTTTGTGCCAACGGCGATGAGACGCCAGATTTGCTGGACAGTTAAACCGCTTGCCACACTCAGGACACCGGTACTCGAGCAGCACGATACAGGAGCAACGATGCTGCGCCAACCCGAACGCATCCTCAAACTCCAGCCGGCACAGTTTGCAGTTGTAACCCCCGATCACGTTCGGAATGGCGGCCAGCTCAGCACGCACCTCATCCGACACCTCGACCAGATTGAACTGCGGATCAATGTCACCGGATTCGCGCGGTGTGTCACCGCTGAGCGCTTCCTCCAGCGAGATGATGATTGTGCCCGACACGGGCGATGAGTTCTCCTCGTCGAACTTTAGCTTCCGGATGGCTTTGGCGCGGCGTTCCTTCGTCCCACCGGATGGAGCTACCGGTGCGGGGGGATTTTTCGTACTTTTCGGTTGATTCGGCACGGTTGCGTCGGTACTACTATTCTTGGCAGTGGTTTTTGCTGGCGTGGTTAGATCCTTCTTCACATCGATCACCAACGGTTCGCTGGGTTCCACCGCGCCCGGTTTGACCCGCTTCGGCAGTGGTTCTTCCGTCTTGGTCTGTACATTCAACTGATTGTCTTCACGGTAACGCTTTTTCAACGGGGAAGGTGTTGCCGGTGGTGTTATTGGGCCTGCCTGCGTCGTCGTCGGCGTTACCTGGCGCACCGTCAAATCCAGCGGACTGTCGCCACCGGTGACCGTGGCGATGACCGGTCTGCCGACCACATCGCCGTACTGCAGCTTGTAGGAGGGCGGTAGACTGGCCACCGTGGTCAGGAGACCGGCTGGGGATGGCTGACGGGACTGTGGTTGTACGATTGCTGCCATCCTTGCATGTCACACACCGCGCAAAACTTCACACTTGCCGCACAGAAAAAAAAAGGAATCAAATGCACTGTCTCTCGCCACACCACTAGCACGAATCGGACTGAAGGCCACTACGTTCCAGGGGAAGGTATACTATTTACAAAGTTCAGTCTCTGCGAAGCCACACTAGCTCTACGATACAAAAGCCCGAAACCGTTCTGTTCACGTTGCGTGTATGACCTCGGCCGTGGCCAGGCACTGAATGATCCTCCCTCCGGAAGATCCGGACCATTTTATATGCTCACTCGGCAACTCCCCTTCGCAGCGCTACCGAGCGCGGTACTCGACGGCTTCAGTACATAACGAACACTTCCACAAGGATACAGCCGCGGTCACCCTATGCAGCTCGCTACGGTGTCGATCGTACACAGAACGGCGGCCACCGGAAGGACGGAAAGCGGATACATAAGAAACGGTGTGCGCATGTGTACGGCTTTCCCCTCTTTATTCTCGCTTACTCACACAACGACAGGGCCAAACCAAGCCGTACGGATGTAAACACACCGGTTCTCCCTTCTGGACGCTTGCTTCTCCCTTTTGGTTCTGGCACGCGACTTCGACTTGCACAAAGAACTCGAGCACGTGCGGCGTTGACGGCGTCCTATCCCTTGCGCTAGTTTTGGGTGCGCGTTCCTTCTCTCCTTTCGGTTCTCTTTCCCGCTCACTCCCGGCGTTGTAAGGATATTCGAGGACTCTTTAAGCGTCCGTTCCCTTTCCCCCACAATCGTTCCATTCCCCTACGGTTAGGTTGGGTTCGATTCATCAGGTTCTTCTTGTTCTTCTTCTTACCGGTCCTGTCTCGTGCGTTGTGTATCTTCGAAAGCCGGGCCAATTTTCCACAGCAATATCGCACGCGGGTGAGAATGGTGATTCATGCCTCAACACACACACACACACACGCACACAGGCCTAGTACGGCATCCTTTATTTCGGTCTCTGTAGCTCCTGTTTGGAACTTGATGCAGTTTTCCCCTGCCTCCCCTGTCTTGCGTCCCTCAAGATCATACATAAAGCGATTTTCCCCTGCATGGCGAGGATCCTGGTGGACTCGAACGATCGCATATGAACTGGGGGAACTCTCACAACCCGGTTTTTCGGGCTGTTAATTATGATTAGTTTTTTCTTCTGTTGCGTTGCAAGCCGCCGCGTGCCCTCGTTGCCTAATGCGGCTTTGTTTTGTTTGCAGCCGCCGCCAAACACGGTTCAGTAAAGCGTGAAAGTAGATGGAAATGAATATGCGTACGCATTTTTATCACCACCCGTGCAGATAATGCCAACAGGAACGAAAGGGCAGATTGATTTTCATTCCTCCAATGTTTCCCGCTTTGTGTCGCTATTTTATTATGGCTGTTTCGGTCCACGTTCTCGTTCAGCTCCTCTTGCGCCACCAGCTGCGGATGCATGCGGATCTCGGGTTTGTGGCTCGTGCCGTGCCGTGCCCTGTCTGCACGCTGATGAATTTTTGCCGCATTATTGCTTCTTTTTTCGCCCTTCTCGCCCTACCGAGGTGGATGGCTGAGGTTTGTGCGAGAGGTGAAGTGTGCCAGGGAATACGATCCCATCCTTTTTTTTTTTGGTTGCTTTGAGTCAACCGTTAAGTTACAACAAAATTGCAGCTGCTTTAAGCATAGATCGCCGCAGAACGATCGATGGTACGTTCGTGTGTATGTGTGTGCGATTATTATTGATTTTTAGGACCAGATTGACATTTTGTTGGTCGCAGGTAAGAAGATTCCGAAACTGTTGCCCTCACGGAGGATCGTGTGCGATCATATGTTTGCCGGAGTTCCTTTCAGTGTCAATGAACTTTTTTTTCGGGGGTTCGCAGTTGTGTATCTTAAGTTGCTAGGCCTCCTTTTGAAAGGGATTCCTATACAAAAGGTAGGGCTCTAAAGTTTATAGTCCGCATCCTTTTTACTGGAATCGTCAGCTGGTGACTGTGGTTCGCTAATTGGCAAATGTTTTCGAATTCTTTGCAACATTTCTCGTCCAATTAAGTCGACAGTTGTGCTAGCATTAGCTCAATGTTTCAAGCCGGGTTAATGAATCTGATCTACTAATTTTCTGCTTACTTACAAGCTGTAATCCGTGTCCAAGTCATCCGCTGACGTGTAATGCACCTTACAGCAAGTCCTTAACCTTCCTCACTCTGACGACACCTGTGTCTCGATGCCTTCCCAACGTGACGACAACTAGAGGGGTGTGTTAGCCTTCCTGCAAGACACTTGCCGTCTTACGGAAAGGGCACGCTCGTTTATGGCTCGTTTTTTTTCTTCTTTGCTTCCATTCTTCCTTACATGTGAGCGCCTTTTTATCGTCCATAAACACCGGTAGCAACTACCGGTAATAGGAGCTACCACAAACTCACCCTTTTCTCGGCTACGGCTACGTCTTAAAGCGAGCAATGTCGGGGAATGTGATGACGCCCAGGGACCCAGGAGTTTATGGTTCGTAAAGCACGTCTGAAGCTTACGTGGAAGAGGTGTAGACGTCCCTACCATATCCTCTACGTCTAGCAGCAATATGGCAACGAGAGCTGTAAGCAGTGCGGAATGTTTTCAATCGAGGGAAGTGCTTTCAGCGAATGGCGGAAGGTGAATTCTCTTCCCTTTTTGTATTCTCAAGTTCACGGTCTCGGGACAGAAGGGGTAGAGTGAGCTCTTAAGATGGGCTTACATTACTGACGCTAATGCAATTAAACATGGCGCTTTCAATTATCAATATTCGACCCATAGTCAGCTATAACTATTAAAGTTTTCTATAACAAGAAATCATTTAATCGCTAGTCGAGGCCAATAGCGGAGATACACCGTAGAACGTGTGTGCCTTTCCAACCGTATCCATGTTGTCCACACGCTTATCATTGCTTATTATCTAGCAAATAAGATAATCACGATAAAATCTATCCTTACAGCCTATCTACATACTTTCTCCTCCCCCCATTACAGAACAAGCTGCTACGGGGACTTTAGTTCTTTGGGGGACTAGACTCAGCAACTCCCCGTGCAAACAATGTGTCACGCTGCCGTCCGCATAATCGTTCTGGTCGTGTGCATTTCGTTACATTCTAGTTATTTATTTATTCCATTAATCTACCTTCACGCGCTCAGCACACGCGTGGCACACTCGGTGGCCAGGATTTCTGGATCCGTGGATTCGGAAAATGCAACACGCGCCACCACAAACATACCGAAAGTGCTGCCGACTGTGACTGTGCGACGGTCCTGCGTGGCATAAATTATGCTGCCACGTAGTGTGCACACCTTTAGCAAGCCTTATCTCACCTGGACAGGCACGGTGAACGTGTAAACCCGAACTCCCCCCGATTGCCGAACAGTATTAAATAATGCTGCATAAATATGACTTGATTCTAGCTCTCCATTCGGCGTGTTGTGCTCTAAACACAGGAAAAGGATTCGGAAAAATGCTTCCACACTGTATTGGACATTTAAAGTACGCACTCCATTATCGGGCGTTCGCTCGAGCTGTAATCATTCTGGTATGTTAGGGCTTGCCGAGAATGCAGGATACGAACCAAAAAAAAAAAGAACTCTGGATAGGACTTTCCACCCATTTTTCCACCCCTGTTTCTTCCACCCTATGGCTTGATTTTATTACGAGGCCTTTTTTTATCAAAAAGGGGTTGTAAAACCTTGTACAATGCACCACCCTATAAATATGGTCGATGCTTCACTAGCTTCCAGCCCAGGCTAAAACGAAAGCTAGTTACTGTGCAACCCATCATGTCGCGATACGAACGGGCCTGTGCGCCAGTGGTAGATGCACCACAGGGCTTTATCGTTCACCCTTCGGCAGTTTCAGCGTTTCGGCGTTGCGAGATTTTCCTACCATCCTAAACCGAATGCTGTAGCGGCGCTACATTATCCTCCGTCTGTGTGCATTTAATGCAACGATCCCTTAGCCCAGCCCTGGGTAGTGTTTGTGTTTGTGCTTATGGACTTGTTTTTTAAGCTACCGAGCGACTCTACACCGTAAGCGTTGGTCAAAGTTTTTCCCCCTTGATTCGGCGAAAGGAAAAATCTTACCCTCCTCATTCCCTTACGCATTTCCACCGAGCGAGAAAATTGGGCATTCTTCTACGGTTCTTTCCCCGATTGCCGATGCGTGTGTGCTTGTGTTGGTGAATGTTGGTAGGGTAGGGTGTCCCGATGCTAGAGGGATGAGTTTTCCCTCGCCCAAACGGGATGAACGATAATGTTTGCCCAGCGGTATTTGGTAGATGGATTCGGTGCTGCATTATGCCTGACTGGGTGTTAGGGGGGCAGCAGAAGACTGATGCATGCTCTGCTGCGAGCGTTGATTGACAGATCCAATGCAAGGAGAATTATGGACATAATTAAACGGCACAGAATGGGAAGCAAATGCAAATGAGTTTGAGTAATGTGATTTGGTGCGTTCGGCGTGTTAAGGGATTGAAATGAGACTGGGGGTGAATGGTCTAATACTTACCAGGAGCATTTAGTCTCAGATAGATGTCCTTAAGTTTAGGATAGTTCTTTGGGAGATAATTCCATATCGCTGTCCACTCTCAGCTCGATAAGTAAACAAGCAAGAGAAATTAATCAATCATTTCTTCTGCTCGCCTAAGGTCATCGGCATTGTTACTTTGTCAGTTTTATTGTGGCCAGAAGGTTCATGTCAAGATAAGTATCAAATTATCCTCTCAATGAAGGCTTATCTTAGACTTTGCAGGCGTAGGGTTTTGCGCTCGAACTCGAAGACGATTAGATTACTGAGAGGAGAAATGGACATTGAGAAGAGGATTTCGTTGAAGGAAATAAGATTCCAGCTTTTCTATCAATTCGGTGTTACAATCTACTCCTAACGTTCGAGTTTCAATATGCATCGGCCCGTTTACCCGTGCGCCAAAATGCCTATGACTCATCGCAAATACCACCGGTCTAAAAATAACGCTTCCAGCCGCCTGCTTGTCTTTGGCATCGTTCCAACAACTTGTTGCATTTCGCGGCTCTTTCGGTGCTCGGCTACCAACCTGTTACGTATATACAGCAGAGAGCACGAAGTACTACAGCAAAAAACCGAATCGACAGCCACAATTCCCGCCAACGTTTGACGCGCATGAGTCAACCGTCCGTCTGGCGAGTGTCTATTAGTCACTTTCCCGATTCGATCCCAGCTGCATGCTGGTATGACTCACGGTACGAGCCCACGAATGAGTCTACGCATTGCAGTTTGCACTAATTTTTTTTTTTTGAATTTTTAAAAATAAAAACACTAGGCGCCTCCATCGCCTCGCCGATGAGTAACTGGTGCCCTTTTTTTTTGTAAAACCGTCGACTGTTAACGGTGTCGTCGGGTTCAATGTATTAATTTTAATTAAACGTCATAGGCGTAAGGGAATGATGTGCGTAAGAAAAACACGATTTTCCACACACACAAAAGCAGCAAAAGGGAAACCCAAAACCCTTGGCCTAAGCTCTTCTTCTGCACGGTACTTCTTATTCAATTAGGATCTAGCAGCGGCAGATGAATCGGGTTCGGTTTTGTGACGAAAACTCATTTTCTTCCCCAGCAGCATCCTACGCGCTGCTCACCACCCACCGGCATTCCGGAATGGAATCAGAAGGGGTGCGGATTCGTTGGGCGATTGAATTCCCTCGACCGTGTGCAGTGTTGTGTGTGCGGCATAACGCCGCATTTGTCACTGTCTTATCTCCCTCGCTGCTGATGGTGATGGTGAAGTTTAGAACGTATTTTGAGACAGGACTTTTCCTCGCTACTGGACAGGATTGGGAGAACATCCCTATCGAGTTACCGGGACTGTGTGGACACGGTTGTAATTAAGATTGCAGGGTGCACGATAAATATTCATTCGATGTCAACGGATGCGGCAATCTGAGCTATCAAGGTGTTCGGAAGATGGAACGGAACAGCACAAAGGATCGCTGTGTGAGAAAGCGAACAGCGAAGGACTGTAGTGGTGTTGGCGATAGTTCTGGACTCTCGCTTTACAGCACGACGGAGTACTTCATGGTGAAGGATTTTTCGTAACGATGTGCTATCACGTGTCCTTTAAGGCGACACCCCATTCAGTTACGCATTTCGATATACAGCAGCAGCTAAGAAAAAGTGATTTTCCCATGTTTTCCTCCCCCAAAATAGAGCGAGAAGCGGTTGCCGGCAGAAGTAGTCTTTTGCTAGTGACGAATTGTCACACTGACTATCTTGCCAAACGGGTGTGCACGTGCTGCTATACGCAAGCCGATAGAGTGAACTGGAGCTTCAGCACTAATTGAGAAAGTAGGTTGAATGTGCCCTTAATTGCATGCCGTTGATAGGTTTATAATCACAGCTTAAGAAATGGGTGATAATTAATTTTAAAACAAAATTATTGTCACCATGCATCGATTTAATGAGTTGTTTAATATTCCTATAAAAAGCGCTTTACAATACGCTTCAAAGAAATAAGCGAGAAATGTTACCAAGATGGGTGGCGCACATTTAATTACAATACCCATTTTTCTCAGGCTTTTCTTTCGGTGAAAAACACAGCAGGTACCAATCCCGGGATACGATTAATCAGTGTGCGGTACGCAAAACTAACACGCAGTCCGTCAATTGCTACCCTGCTTCAGATTGTTTCCCTTTTATGCTACTCTGCATTTCCCTATTTCTTTTCTTTTTTTTCCCGTTCTTAAGAATGTTTTCAAGTGCCGAACCATGAACAGGCACGCAATGGGTAATTAGAAACGAACAAAGTGTCCAAAAACGCAAAGGGGTTTGGAAATGCATTCAGAAAACAGCAAGAAAGTGGCCCTTGCGATCGTTTGCTACCGATATTGCTCATTCAGCTTGAAGCATTCTTCGCCTGGCGCTCGATCTTAAGAAATGATATCACACTTCCAGCATGGGCAACACAATGGGAAATGGTAGATTCGTTGCTTGCTTCGTTTTTCCCCTGCTGGTAGGCATCACGGGTGCAAATGAGTGTTTGCGGTGAGAAAAGGATATTGGACGACATTAGGCGACAAGAAATATATGCGGGATCGTCGTGAAATGCGTGAGAAATTTTGTTACGGTTTGTTGATGGTTGATCAGGAAATTCATGAAACCGTTACTGAGATATTGAGAGAGCAAATTCATGTCTTCGGGTTGAGATCTGAACATAAGCCTTTACACTATAAAATCCAAGATCTTCGAAGAGGATCTTTCAATTAGGACGGGTAAAATATTGGAAAAAGAGCATGGAAAACTCTCCTGATTTTTTGCTATCATAGACATCTTTTCAAAGACCTCAACTGCAGGTTAACATGGGGATCTAATGATGGTTCAGGCTATTTCTAAGATGTGGCATGTAGGGGGATGATTTCCGTGCACCGGTCCTCACACGACAGGACCGGGATTCAAATCTTATCCGGACCGTTCCCCATACTGTGGATTGACTATCCAGCTACGTGGTATCGTTAAGTCTATCAAGCTAGAAATGACAGGCTTGACCAAAGAGGTCGTTAGGCCAAGATGATAGAAGAGGCATGTAAGCAGACACAGAAATCTTCCCTGCAACGAAGAAGAGGCAATGGCAAGTACTGTTATCATAAGGATAAGATCCCTTTTCCCAGCACTATCAAATAGATTCCAGACAATATGACCCATCAAAGGATCACGAAGGTCCATCACAGTGCTGGTCTACATTATCAAGTCTAAGTCCTAGTTTCGAAGAAATTAGATAGAAACGAGCAGTAGATGGTAGTGAGCAAGCAATTCATATAAATAAATTTAAAAAAAACCCTGAAGCATTCTTATCCCTCTCCTCATGCTAAGCAAGTCCTTATTCGGAGACTTAATATTGATCATAATATTCCTATACGAATTGTTATTCATTCCATTGTTCAAAGTGTTGCACATTTCTCAGTATAATTGCAATACATTTCCCCTATTCCATAGCCCATTTTAAACACCCCTTCCCGTATCGATACTTTAAATAGCCATATCCCCCTTTTAACACATGCATTCTTACGATAGCAAATCCCATTCGTGTGTCCATACTCCGCCGTACAATAAAGAAACTATTATTACTTTCATTGCTCGCCTAATTACAGCCCATGTGTCACATACTCGGATCGGTTGCGTGAAATCTCCATCGCTGGGCGCCCTCCTTACCCGCACCGCCGCTAATTCTGCGGTAAATGGGTCGTGCTGCACAGGAACTCAACCGTAGCTCACCGGGAGGGCGTAAGACGTTCGACGCATACGGGTCTCCGTACACACATCTTGAGGGGTTTAGCGCAAAGGGGCGCGCGTTTGAGTGGTCCACAGTCTTTGCAGGGAATTGCTTTTCTTAGAACGTGATATTAGCCCCCGGGAAGCGATCGTTTGGATAATGGGTAACAATCGTTGTAAACGTTTCAAGTGGCCATCCGAGTGGTGGTGAATGGTCGCCGAAATATTTATTTTTTATTAGTAGCTTTCGTTTAGTGATCTCATCTTTAACACCCGGCTGCTGGTCGAGGTTCGGTCGGTAATTGCTGTGCCGCGGGTCTTGAAGCCACCACATGCCGCGTGACGAAGAAAGGAGTTTGCCTTCCCGAAAAAGGGCGTTCCGACCGTTCTTGGCCATCTGATCGTATCCGTTCCACCATCGTGGATGAGCGGGATCGTTCGGTACGGCATGGTATCGGTTTCAAATTTCCTCAACCATTTGTCCCGTGGAGAATATCGGTTATGATTGCCGACCATTCAGGGGGGGAAAATAAAGGATATTTCTACTCTTTCGAAAACCCCGAACCCGCATATCACACGACGGCCCAATTCCTAAGGAGCAGCGTGTTTTAAGCCACAATTTATTTCCTTCCTTTGTAAGTGTTCTCCGGCACACAACCTACTGCTCCATTCGCTTTGTTACAATAAGGCTACTTAAGCATGAACTTATTCATCCGGTTCTCACTCTGGTAGGAAATGAGCGAATTCGCTTCCAGTAAGCCGGAAAACGGAAAACAAAACAAAATGTGACAACCAAAGTCTCACGAATCAGTTCCGGAATTTGCACCATCCGGTTTCCCGTGTCTAGCGTGTGAGTCACTCCGACGTGTTCACCGGTGGATCACGAGTGGCTTAATAATATGCCACAGCCGACCCAGATAGAATTATGCTGGCATTTTGTTGTCATTCCAGCGCACTCGGACAGAGTGCCCGTATTGCTTGAGGGCTTTAGGCTGTGCAGAAAAACTTGCTGACTTTTGTACGAGAGTTGGAAGAGATCAGATGTGGGTTTCACAATTCATAACTCATTTATAGATAAAAATTCTATCTAAAAAATAACAATTTTTAGCAATACGGCCAGGCCGTTCTTTATGAATAAAAAAAAAATAAAAAAATAACAATTTTTATTACAAAAAAGCACGATTACATCTAATGAGATTAATCAGAGAGTACCGCTTTTCTCCCCCAGTAAATGGGTGGGTGTGTACCGTACCGTTTCACACTAGCGCATCATTAACAGCTGGTCGGACTAGGCGTCCTGCATCCTCTCACCTTCCGTGTCCTACCCAAGCCCGGTCGTAGGTGAGAGAGTAATTTAAATGTACGGTTTTTGTGGTTCATCAAACATTACACGCCACTTTGCCTGACCGGATGCGTTTCGTATCGTTTTTCATCCCATCGGAGGATGCGCAGCAAGCAACGAACCCCACATAAAAGAGACCAACAACAACAACTGAAAAAAACGCTGCTCCGGAAACTTTACGGTAAAACACATCCCCATCGCCCAGGAATGACGACGGATTCCTCGAGGGTGGAGAATGTTTAATAATCGATTAATAATTCTTCCGGATGTGTTTTACGGGGCCCGTTTTTTTTTTAACACGGGCAGCTTGCACCAGAATTACACCCTAGAACTGGAGCTGCCAAAGGATGCGCTAGGGCCCGGTGAGGACGTCCTCCGAGGTGATAGAGCAGTTTTGATGGCTTTGACTGTAGTGGACAAATAAAAAGGCAGATGAATTGAACGGAATGAAACAAAACCGAAAGGAACTGTGTTGGTGTGTAATTTAATATTATTTTTGCTTCGTGTTCCCTTTCTGTCCTGTGTCGGCAGGACGCGAGCGTATGATATCGAGACTCTTCGGCCGGGACGGAATGGAGTTGGAACTGGCACTGCTCCTGCAGCTGAACACGATCGACCAGCGTTATGCTTTTTCCTTTGCGTTTCTAATGGATTTCCGCCCGCTGCGAGGATGATGACCCGTCCGGGCGTTCGAGGGCCGTTAGGATGAGAAAGAGTAGATAACGGAATTCTTCCAAATTCTTGAGGGGTGTATTGGGGTTTTGATCAGATTGTGGTGCGATGTGGATGCGGAATGATGAAACCCTACGATCATTTTAATTTAGGAAACGGCCCACAAAGAGACTTCTCATTTCTAATAAATTGATTTGGGGATCAGAATGAGATTAGCTTTCAATTTCAAGCTCTGATGTCTTTGTTGGCTATATTTCTTAAAAATCGTTGGATCTGCGCTATGAAATCCGAAGAGAAATTCAGAGTTATACAATCAAATAATATGAAAAAGGAAGTCCTCTTGCCTGTGTAAATTCTTCTACCACAATGTTCTGAATCTTTTATGGACCTAGTTCTAGGAACGCACTTAGACAACCTCTTCCAAAGGCAAAGAATGGTTATCCTTACCGCGAACTTTACATTGAACTTGTTTCCAACAGCACGATACGCTCCCATCGAGTGGTCAGTGCATCGCCTGGCCAGCCAGCACTGCTTAGCGACATAGAGTCATTAAAAGTGGTCAAGTGCATTTGTTGTGCCAACTGTCAGTTGGCATAGTAGCCGCCACTGTCCCTTCGAATCGGGGTGACGAGCGACGTAGTATGAAGTTTAGCACACCATCAATATGGAAGTGCAATCAGGCAATCATTACACTCGCTCTCTCGCACATACACAGACATCCCATCGTGTGAGTGTGGAAACCGGAAAGGACATAAGGAACCGTACATGAAGCAATTGCGTGACCAGCTCCCAACACGGTGGGGGCGAAACCTTCCGAGAAGGGAGTCATGTTGTTATGTTCCGGCGAACCATAATCAAAACCCCGAAGGAACAGGCAACCCGACCCGATCCGGAAACAAGCTGCGAACTTGACCATACTCGGGTACTTTGGGGCAAGCGTACGGAATAGCTCTACACTTCCTGTTCCCAGGTGCGGGACGATGCACTCTCGCCAACGCCGCCGAAACGAATTGATAGCGTGTAGCTGGTCAACCAATGCCAGCCACACCACAGAGGCAAAAGGGTGAAAGTGGTCCTCCATTCGGCCCGATCGAAGGGAAGCCCTAATTACGGTGTGTATATGTTTTTTGCGGCTTGATACAGGCAGGTTCAATTCTAACCCTTCATCAACCGGCGCATACGTGAGTAGCGGGTGTCTAGTCGGTTTGTCGCCAAATAAGACCATAAAAACAGGACTGTCAGTAGATTTATGCTGGGATATTGCACCCATTATGTGCTTTATTGCATTTTTTATGACGAACGAAGCGGTGTTAGAAGCGGTTCGTAGGTAAATCTTGAAAAATAACACCATAATGATTGTGTGTGTGTAGATCGCCTCTATCGGTACGTTCGAAGCCATCCTGACTGACGCTATTTGCCGACGCCCGGTAGAAAAAAAGAAGAACAGAAGTAAAACGCCTTCCAGGGATTTCGGTTTGGAGGGCAATGGCCATGGCTGTTGACCAGTTGAATACTTCCCGCAGGATTAAGTTTACTGACCCAGCGCGACGTATGATGAATGTTTCAACGGTTTTCAATTACTTCGACTCCGACGGCGCGATACAGATACCATCGTGAGAGACAATTGTCCTGCAACCGGGGGTGGATTCCAACGAGCAACAAGAAGGAAACCTCGACGGACGGAGTGGACGGAATTGGAAAACAATTTAAGCCACTTTTTTCGGGCTGTAAATAATTCTCTTCCGTATACCTCGATTGGAGTTGGAGGGAACGACGGCATAATCGATTTCCAGTAGCAGCGAACGTTTGAACCTTTGTTTGAACGGAAGCCCTTCAGAGGAATGCCCAGTGCTCGGAAATAGGGTTGGACGTGAATGCACTCCTACCGCCCGAGTGCATCATCATGGAGCGTGGGAGAGAAAAAGCGATCCCGGGCAAGAAAATGGACAGATGAACATTCCCTGTGAAGTAGTTTAAAGTTCCAAATGAAGTTATTCCCCATTTAAACCCCAGCAGGCGTTGTAATATTGTGTTGCGTGCTCTTGCAGGTGTAGTTTACATTCAGGCGCAATGCGTGTTTTGGCGTTCGGAAGGATGTACGTATGATTTTAATTTATATCCCGAACACCTTTTTGCTCGATAATAAATCATTCAAGCATGTAAATGTGGCTGAAAACTAAGCACACGTTAATCGCACAATCTCTCTATCTGCTGTACGATCTAGCCATCTAGTCCCACGAGGTTTGCTGCCAAACTGTCCCCGAGTGCACAGTTTGTCCTTCTTTATCAGCCCTCATTTAGCAAACAAAAGCTTGATTTGAATTTTGTGCATATCCCGCTGTTAAATCCACACGTCCTTCCTCCGTTAGTCTCACTCAGCCGATATCATTCACAATCCGGTGTCTGATCATCATCCTTGCGATAGGTAGCGGAAACTCCCCTAGCGAACGAGCGGACAAGATAATCTGTTGCTGGCTGAGGTTTTTAATTACAATCTTTCCCGCGTGTGTTTCATTGAAATCTTTTTAATGCAAACACATCCCAAAGGGCTCCGTTTTAATTTCCATGATAATTTACTGCTTCCAATAATTCACTCCCTTTTATGCGTCGGCTGTCTGTCGATGCTTTTCCAATCGTGTTTTTCTCCGTTGTTTATCCAACGGAGCGAACGGTTGGCAATAGAATAACAGTGTGCCGGTTGCCAAAACAACTTCACTCTAGCGCCGTTGGTATTTTTTAGCATTTTTTTACCCCCAAACTGCATACTCATATTGTGCTGATCTGCGTCTGCCAATGTTGACATTTGTGAATTTCTGACAGCAGCTTAACAAAGCCGTCTTCCCGACCTTCCCGGGCCTGCAGAGATCAAAGGACTACAACGGAGACGGTAGCAGCAGACGACGAACGCTCTCGATGATACAATGTTGTTATTTGAAGGAGACAGATAAACTGCACTTCCTCATCTCGCATTCCCGCTCGACACGATTGTTGTCGTAGTGTTTTTTTCCCCGCCCGTCCGACCTAATGTCCGCCACCATTTTTAAAGGCCTCACCAGAGCTAGTTAGGGTGCGCATTGTGTTCGGTTTGGTGTTTTTTTTTTGTCTCTCCTCAGGTTACGTTCTTTAATCGTGCATCGGTCCCGGCAGTTTCGTATCCCATTTTTGACCATCTGCTCCGGTGGTTTTCGGTTCGGTATCGGTCACCGCACCGTACCTCGCACATCCGAACCAATCGAGCGTTATTGGGGTGTTGGCTGGTGGTGCCAAATCCGGTGGAAGATGCAGGGATTGCCCGAGGCAAGCATGAGTGGCGTTTTGCTAGCTGTGAAGGTGGTGTGTAAGTTGATGATGATGTATTACATAGGCAATCGAGGACTCGGAGGACCGTCCCTTCTGGATGTGTTTTGCGCTGCGCCACAAGAAGTATGATGTGTGTGTGTGTGTGTGTGTGTGTTGGTTACGTTGAATGTCCGAATCCCGGGATGAGGCAATAGATTCACTTCCCAATAAATGGGTGGAACATTCAATCTGTCCTGGCGGTGGGTTTAGCGTAGTTTTAGCGTAATTAAATTTTAGCACAACAAGTCAGAAGAAGAAATTGATTTATATGATCCGTAGAAAGGAAGTTGTTGTGTTATTTAAACCATGCTCTCTTGACGGCTTTATCTCCTCCTAATCCATAGATAGTGTGAGATGCAGGATCATCACAGATGATTTATCGCTTAGTTCTTCTCCAACACGAATTTCCGGTTTCAAACCACCCTCGAGCGAATGCAATCAACCGATAACAAATGCCAGTTGAGGTGTTGTTATACTTCATCCCGGTACCGTTCAGATTTCGAATATAAATAACCATTTCTCACGCGATCGTTCTCACGGACACGGATGGTGAAAGTATCTCCACTACCAGCCTTGTGAATAAAACGAATATGGGCCACACACACACACCACAGCCCTGAACACAGAGAGGACACACTATCGATTTACACCCTCGCACAACAGGAAAATTCAATTCGATACGCGGCTCTCGAGCGACGAGTTCCGTTTTCGACAACATGCCATCATGGTTCCGAAAAACACCATCAGGAGGATGAGTTCTTCGCTGAAGGTCAGTGGGAAATTGGCAGCAGTTGAAAAATGGGGAAATCGAAGCACACTGGTGGCAGGAATTTCGTGCACCGAGCACAGAATAAAAACATCCCGACCAAAACCTGCCCCGGACAACGAACGCTAACAACCGGGTATTCGAACCGGGGTGACAGATAGATAAATTTGAATGTTCACTCGCTGTGCCTCGGTTTTTCTGTACAACAAGTACTTCGTCCCTTCGTCCGTCAGTCAGTCAGCAATTAACTCGGCCAGGGGTGGCCGCCAGCGACTGTTGTTGCGAAACTCGTCGATCAAATTGGAGTGGCACAGTGCATGTCTTTAACCGACTCATCGCCATCGGAAACAAAACACTCGCGCTACGTGTAACGCGGGCGGTTTCCGTCTGCCAGGGACATATTGGTTGACGGGCTGGAACGAATGCGGTGTGCGGTTGTAAATCATTTCGCTGCCAAACAAAGGCACTACGCTACGAAACGCACCACCATCGCTGTCAATTTAGGGCCATTTCTTACAAAACCAAGAGGATTATCTTTAACTCACGAAGACTCATAGGACATTTGTCTTGAAATAAAACTCCTAAATGTATGCAAAAAGAATACAAAAATTTGCTCTCCACTTTAGTTCTTAGCTCTTTCGATCATTCATTGTTGAAGTTCCCAAACTTTCTTCCTATCACTGCTCAAAGTGTGGGACTATAATCGTCCCTAGCATATTACTTTAAAACACGCTTCAAATCTTCCTTGTCATCCCATCGGTATCCGTAGAAACCACAAACAATCTTCCCACACTGTACACGCTCTCCCACCGAATAGCCGTGCAAGGACATCGACGGCCGCGTTACGGCAAACATCAACAAACTACTGCAGGCTGAAGCGAATTAAATTTTTTCCTCCCTCAACTTCAGGACTTCAGGTGGGGTGCGGTTTCCCTGTGTTGGGTCGGGTGTAGCAACATTTGCCCAACACGGAAAAAGGATCCGGAAAAGGGAAAATAATCGTCGTGATATTTATTTTTCCGTGGTTCTTCTTTTTCGCTTCATCCCGCGCGCACTACGGTTGCACTTCACAACTGTGTAATGTCACGTAGGCCCATCATTCGCTCCCTCTCTGCTCTAGCGAGACCCCGATGCGAGTGCAGTACCGAATGTTCACTAGCCAACAACAACACCACCAAGGAACAAACTTCGGTACAAAAAAAAAATCATTTCTTCTCCCCTCCCTGGAATGGCGGATGTGAAAAATTTTAGTTCCTTTGCATACGTTGGGCAATATACACACAGCACAGGCCCAACAATTATTCCTTTCCCGGGTTGAATAGGGACACTTTTCGGTGCTGCTACTGCTGCTGCTGCTCGCCCACTGGTTTTAGGGGTTAGCAATATCATCTGAACAATCACTGGCAGTACTGTTGGGTAGTAGATGGCCCGATAGTGTGTGCGGGAGGTGGATGTGGTGGTGGTAGTGAAAATTCCATTAGCAACAGAAAAAAACTCCAGAGCACTTCTCGGGAGCAAATGCAGGGAACCGAGGGTGCCTATCATCCCAACCCTCCGGTGGTTCCGTTCGATACGATTCGAGCTCGAAACCAGACACGATTCTAGTGTGATCAAAATCACTACACACAACTGTTCGACGGTGATGATAGTGGTGCAACGCGGAGGTGCGTGAGTGTTGGTTGCGAATAAAAATTCTAAAATAGGGGATGAGAATTATAAAACCACCCCTGCCCGCGTTTACGTTACAAACGTTACAATATCCTGTTTTTACTCGCTTCGTTTCGGACGCGGCAATTAAAGGGACGGAACGGTGAGGATTTTTGTATATTGGAAAATCGTTCTACAGTTTTGATGTGGCTCTGGCGGCAGTTTCTAGCTTCATCAAGGACGTATTTGTATAGATGATTTGACGGTTTTTAAATATATTATTCTTATACGACAAATTACTGAGGAAGGTAGATTGAAATATTCAATAAAAGGAGTAATTGTGATCAATTGTATCATGCTCGTATCGCAATAAATTCGTAACGTTAAACCAGTCTTGTTAGTGTACAGCCTTTGCATAACTTTTAGGCGCATACATAACTCCTGTTGATATTTATTTAGGTCGACTAATATATTTATAATATTTCTATTTCGTACGTTTCCTGACTTTTTTAAAAATTCATTTCGTTATAATTATAGTCAGAGTTTAAAAATAGTTTAAAAGAAACCACATAAAGCATATCTTTACATGATGATCGTCCTGGAAACATTGCTTTCGGGCACATTAACATACATTCTAAAAGAAGTATGATTTTACGACCACTGCGGTTTTAAAAACTTTGCCAAATTATTTTTCAAGCGTCCCAAACACACTCGAAAGTGTTCCTCGAAACCTACGACTTGTATTATGCCCAAAAGGAACCATTACTGGTCGCCTATTCGCTTGGCACCTTTTGCCAAACTGTAGGGCTACCTAGGTGATCCTGCTGCCATTAAAAATGTTACGGAGGCAGGTGTGTGTTACATGAAACTCACTCGAACCCTGCCGATATGATAACGAACCCATACGGACCCCACAGGACACCCTCGCGATGGTAAGTAACGCACCACAATTTACCATATGGAGGACCCTAACCCTTCACGGGGAATGGGGTTGAAAGTAAAAAAAAAAAACACACACACACACACACACACACACACACACACCAAAGAAGAGTCCTGTGTGGTGCCCTCGAATATGAAGTTGTTCGCCCAAGAAACTCGACGACTCGGTGCCTGCGTGTTGCGTTGTCGCTTTTTGTTTTGCGACCCGAAGTGTTGCCAGGAAGTTGGGGATTGCTTGTTTCACTCGATTAATTTTCTTCAGACCTTCATTTCCTCTTCCTGGAGGGGCGCTCACTACCCGGGACTACTAATTGGACATGGTTTTCTCGGGATGCATTCTTTTCGGGGCGCTTATGCATTGCATGGGTTTACTGTTGTTTCGGTTTTCGGTGGTTTGTTTGGAGTTGGTAAACAAATAAATTAATGCAATCAGCTGCGTCGATGAGTGTGATTCAGGCAAGCCACGGTCAGGCCTACCTACATCACAACAAAAAAGAATTGTTCAATTTTAGGAGCACTTCATGTTATAAAAAGCCTTCGGAAAAGCACATCCTTTTAAAAGAATGTCCTCTTCCAGATCCATTTTTCATTACAGCGCATTAAAACACACTCCTTCTGGTTCGCAAAAAACTTCATCTCACGAAGAAGGGAATAAGTTTAATCAGCAAATGAAAATACCTTGTCACAGATCGATCAATCAGACACGGACCAGACATGGTTTCTGTGCCTGCAGTCGTCCTCCCAGCCTTGCGCCCTGGATTGCGTTTCATTAGTTTGATTGACAATGAAATTTATGCAGCATCACGTAGAAGCAGATTCCAGCAAACCAGAAAACTCAAACTGACATCAGTGGTTGCCTTTCGTCACTTAAAACACAAGCTGTGACACCACCTTCATCTTTCCCCTGTTTTTCGGGTAAGCCCCTGAGCGAAGCATCGGGTAGGTTTGCATTTAAATAAACTGAAAGACAATATATTTCTCATCCTTCCGAACCGCATCCGCTTCTGGTTCAATTACATTACACGCCAAACTTCCAGGTTGCTAAATTTCCCGACACCGCAAAGTGTAACGGGGATTGTACAGGGTGGCTGCCCTATGAATCATCAATCTAAAAATACGACTAGCCTCGCTACGGCTGGCTGTGGGGGATATGATTAATACATTGCACGACCGGGAATGGAACGGTTTCGAAGTCGCGCAAACCCATTCCACCCCCGTATTAAAGTGTTCTCCCACGGGAAGCCGTACGGTGTAGCTGCAAAGTTTAAAGGTATTCGGGAAATAGTTCGGGTCAGGAAAAACGGTCCGGTGATGGTTGCGTGTGGCGACAGTGTCACTATTTGCCGGTGAAAGGGCAGGAATTCTTACACACACACACACACACAGGTGCCGCCATCGTGGCCACTACACGCATAAATGGCGTGACTCAGGAGTTGAGTACGAGCTGAGTTTTTGCTATTGCTTCTGCTATGAGAACGACTGGACGGCGCGATAATGACCCTTCGCGTCGCGTCGGACGCTAGTCATTTCGTTGATGAACTTGCCGAAATAATTAGAACCCCATCAGTGGTAGTAGCTGGAAGCCATGAATGACAAGAGAATGGCAATTTAAACATTTAATTATAGTTCTACAAGGCTGCTGAATGGTTGCTCCTGGAGGGATTTTATAACAAAAATTAAACGATCCATGAGATAGATAGCTTACAATTGATTCTAAGAATCACATGGGGTGTGTGACCTATCAGCTCGCTAAATAAATAGGAACAACCCATAACCGTGATGCAATAGCGTAACCATTAAACGCAACCACACTTTCAAGCTGTGCCGTCATCTGTGAGATGCTTAGTATCGGCATTTAGGCGCATCCATAAAACCTTCACCTCAACTCACCAACAGAACCGAACACTTCAAGATGTGTATCCGAATCTCTTCCTGCGCCTTCCACATGTTCAAAGTTCTTTTCCCTTATTCCGGTTCCTTTTCTCCCGGGCCCAAAAAGGAACCGGAATCGAGCCCGAAGGTATCAGCAGCAGTTCAATCAATCGAGAGCCCGTAACCTAGGCTAAGCACACAATGCACGCAGGGTGCCCTTTGCAATTCACCAAATGTCAATCTGAGCGCTGCAAAGAGCGTGCCGAAGCGTGCCCGGACCGGGAGGATTGGAAATCAATAAAAATAAAATAGATAATTTATCTCCCAACTGCCTGGCACACGTCCACATCCATCCAAGGGATGCTGTAGTACATAAAAATCCAACACAATGTCAGGGACAGCTCTCGAGGGTTTTTGCTCCGGACGGGTCGGTCGGTGGCAGGAAGGACTGCACTGCTATTTTCACACACTTTTTGCAGCCGGCCCGAATCTGCCCGTGTGTGCATTTAAAATCCTATCATCCATCCATCGTTATGCGAATCCTGGGCCCAGGGTGCTACGGCGAGTGGTGTTCGCTTTCTTCCATTTTTCGGTGCATTACAGTCGGACCGGTGCGATCGGGATAATGCTGGATGATGATGAACGAAGAGCGAGAGAGAGAGTGAGAGGGGAGAAACGTTACGATCGTAAATTACAGCGTTATAGTGGTTGGAACCGAGCAAGCTGCTTCAATCGTTCGCAGCTGCCATAAATGCAACGGACGAAGTCCCGGATCGATCTCCTTGCAGACTGCTCAACAGATCGAGAGAGGTGTGGCAGCGAAGCGGTGTGCGAAGCTAGGACCAAAAAAAAAGGGGGCGAAACGGAGGCTTAGGTCGGTGTCAAATCGTGCGAGGATCCGATTTCGCGACAATCTACTTTTTCTGCCGGACTGGTATCACCTGGATTCTAGGGTCGGTGGCATCAATCCTTTCGGAAGTGCAATATGGCACATTTTTGCTGCAGATTCACAAAGCAAAAATCCCAATCGTCCTTTTTGTTGCCTTCTACCAGACAACGACAGGACCTTCTTCCATGTATATTCCGCTCACATGTAACGCTTTCCGTGCACCGTAGGTGCCCTCTGCTGATCAAACCTTCCAAGGATAATTACGTTGTTTTGGGTGCATTTAGGAAAACGCGTGCCCGGAAGTACACCGGGAAGTGGGAAACAAAATGAAGTAGTGGAACACTACACACTCACCCGGTGACCAGCCGTTTGAGTTGGTTGTCCCGGGTGATGAGTTCGAGACAATCACTGGCAGGATATCCACCCTTTCGTGTCCTCCTCGGTCTCGCCAGCACGGTGGGTGGAAAACCAACGGAGCGTAAATCCGCTCGACCGATGAAGAGCGACGAAGCCCGGGCCCGTTTCCAGTCCCGTTTGGAAATCGAACGGGAAAAATGTGTCTACCTTGTTTGGATTTGGAAGCGCATTACCGAACGAAAGGTCCAATTAAATTCGATTGCACCCGCGCGCAAGCATGGAAAACTATTAAATACGTTCCCATGGAGAAAAGAATGGACTGGTAAAGATTCTGGATTCCATTGTGTGTATGTTTGTGTGTGTGTGTGATCGGGTATGGAGAAGAAACGTTCCGGCCCACCCTCTGGCACGCACCACCATCGCGGGGGGTTCTCGAACGTTCGCAACCATTCAATTTTACTCTCCCTTCCAGTAAATGTGATAACTGGATTATGCTTTGTGATGGTGCAATGCCAGTGCAAACTTGCTAAGAACTTCCTTACATTTATGCCAAAAAGGGAGGAAAAACTCAAAGTTACTTCTTGGCATCAATCCCGAGAGGGAATTGCGCTGCAGGGCATAAGCGACGACCAGGACATTATTTGCTTCCCCGTGGCGAACTTATTTGCTTCTGGTTCGTGGGCAAATTATACACGACTGATTTGGGATGATTCGGGTGCGATAATATGCGTGCGGAAAGGGAGCAAGTGATTACGAGATCTTTCGAGTTAAGGAATTGAGGGGATTTTATGTATAAAAAGACTTATATAAATATTAATTTAGACACGAGCTTCTCGATAAATACACATACATGATCTATTCTTGTCTCTATCAAGACAGACACAACCCCTCTTCCCATTTAAAAGACACCCTTCATTTAGAAGGTTTTTGATAAGCAAAATCAAAGTAAATTAATAGAACCATTAATTGATTAGTTTGACGATGAAAATCATTCCCATCATCGTCCATCATGTTAATTGCAGGCTGCTTCATGGACAATTTACAATTAAATTCCCTGTCCACTCTTAAGACGAATCACTTCCTTCAGGAGGGCAGAAACAACCCCCTCCTCCACACACACATCCCAGTGCAGCACACGATTGGACCATTTTAACGTAATTACAGCGCTGGTAATGAAAAGAGGTTGACAATTGAATTTCCCTCTACCTTTCCGGTGGTGCAGTAGAATCAAAACAATCCTTACCGTGTTATCGCTGTCGTCTTTTGATCCATCAAAGAAAAATAAAGGCAACCGACGGATTAGGCGACGAATGCATCCCCAAAAGCACAACACGCACGAATATAAAAGGGGAAAAAGCGAACATTTAATGTCCTTTTCATTTGCAAACTCCATTGTACATTATTTTCCCAATACGCTTCCTTAAGTGCAGCGGACGGTGGACCATTGTGTGACTTGTGGGTGGTGGTCCCCGACATTCGACAGTTTCACCCACCACGACTCAAATCTGCACTCGGTTTTCAACCACGTAAACGGTTCGCTTCGCATTTCGTTAGAGGCTGTCCTATCTGCTTCTTCGGCAGGCGGCCGAACCTTTTCTTTTCACTTTCAATTATACCATCTTCAAACGGTCGACCTTTTTATTCCATTGTAATTCCTGCTCAAATGGTCCATTTTATATCTGCTACCAAGCGCGTCTAGTACGCCCGGGCCCGAGCACCCTTTCGGCATTCGGCGTACACGGCCAACGTCCGTTTGAAGTTTTGCAAACGTGCAGAGCGCCGCCGTCGCCCGGAATATATGCCTGTCATCGTATTCGAGTGGGCCGGCCGGCCGTGTGCCAGGAGCTAGGAGTGTCGTCGGCGTGGTGCATACACATACACATTCAATAGAGAATTCAACGTTTGGCCGATTGGAAACAGGACGATTCAGAGTTTCCTTCAGCCTAGCAAGCCGTCGTTAGCCGAGTGATGGTGGTCCCCTTTCGGTATTTCGTAGTGCATGCAGCAAAATCTTGACACAGAGGGATGGAATCGGCGGAACCGAACCTGTATTGCATTGTTTGAATGGTACAGTGTGGGGCGTAGCAATAGTAGCACGTAGAAGGTTTATATTTTAAACTACTTTACATCATATATTGCATACCTGCAGGCGTAATACTCAAATACGCCAATGCTTTTAAATGAATATTATAGTATAAATATATTCCTATTATTTTCTACCACGCTTACTACAAAGGATCACACTGTCCTCTTCCCCAGTGCGATAGGTGCGTTCCGACCAAAGCCCTTCCCGATCGAACATAAAGACCATCGCCGTGCAACGTAAACGGCGAACGGGAAGCTTTCTGAGGTCCTTGCACATTACACACGCTCCCTACAGCAACGCCGAGGACACACCGAGGACCGAGCGCACAACGAGAAACAAGTACAGAAAAAGCGACCCTTCCATTCCGACGGCCTGTCGGAAACACCCCAATCCCGATTCGATTCGACGAGCGAGCATCGGATAGTGCACGGTGCCAATATTCCACCAAAAACCCACCCTAGGTTTCTGGTGTGATGAAGCTTGGCCCCTGGCGCAAAAGGGAAAACGCTGGATCGTTATGGATGGAATAGAAGAGAAAAAACTCAAACACACACACTTACACACTGTGCTCGCTTGCATAGGCCGAGGGGAACATGTTGAATACTGAATATGGGAAGCACCTGGTTCTGTTGCTATCTCGGTTCGTTTGGTGCCGCCGGGCCGGTGGTCGAAGACGAGCGGCGTTGATTATGTTGGTCGATGCCAACCGACAAATTCGGGCAGATGGGCGCAAATCTGGCCCTGTTAACAATGCAGGCAGGCGGTGGTGGTGATGGTGGTGAGTGTCGCTCGTTGGGTAACGGAATTATCAAACGGCTGCACGAATTCGTTCAAGAGTAGAAATATTTTAAGACATTTTGCTGTACATTACACTAAGTAAAGCATTAGCATTTCTACAAAGCATTCCGTAATTAAATTTCTTTCTAAAACATCTCCTAATTACCTCATTTATTGTACCTTTCTTGCGGCTCTCCATCTCGCACGATCATGCAGACGGTTGTTGTGCGGGCAACCATCATAATTACCAAATTACCTTCCACGTCCCAAAGGAATGCATCCACAGCACAAGACCTGCACAAGACAAATCCCCCCTCTTCACTCGCAAGGGATGCGCGAAAGTCAAAACAAACTCAAACCTTCAACGGAACGGCTCCCTACCCTCTAAACCAGATTCCTTTACCGTCTATGTCAAGGTTATCGTAAAATCAACAACAAAAGTCCACTTGTTCCTTCAGTTTGCTTCAGACCGTCTTGGGAGGATTGCTTGCTTCCTATTCGCGGCGCACCACCACACTCACACACAGACACACTCGATGGAAAGACCGCGAGGGGAAGGGCGAAGGCCAAGAAATGGTGCGGCAGTCTGACAATCCGACCGCAAGGAGAAGTACCGTAAGGTGCAAGGAACTTTGTCTTGCTTCCCCTATTGCGAAGAAAAAGGACTCGTACCAACTTCAAACGAATGAATGAAACGATTACTCTTCGCTCCGTCTTTATCCGTCCCTTTTCGGGGTGTGGATGGTTTCCTTTGAGGTTTCCCTTCTTCGGTGCGTTCCTCGGGGGTAAACCAGCAGTAACTTCGAGCGTCTTTTCACTCTGTTATTGCGTGCAGACGGAAGCAAAGAAATGGCAAACTTTGATCCGATAGTCAGGCAGCAGGAAGCAGGTTCAGGAAGTGGATCAGGAATTTTGTTGGATCTGGTGGCGATGGGCCAGAGTGTTTTTTTTTCTTTTGGTAATGTGAGATGTCTGAGGTGAACGAGCGAGAGTGTTAGATGGCTAGTTGATGGGTGGTACTGAGGATGGCAGAAAGGACAGGGGTAAGTAATTTTTTTTGTTGGTCAAAATCATTTAAAAATGGTTGCTCCATTGTAGTTCGCTGGAATGCGTAACATTACAAGGATATTAAAATGAGGGTAAAGGACACGCCACCAATTTTAAATGGTAATAATTCTTACTTCCTTAATGTAATGCATCTAACGTAATCAATGCATTTGCAATTCAAGTATTCGTTTTTGGAGTCCCAATCCTTTGTCTCCCCCCTTTTTTTGGGCTTGAAAAACAATGCACACTATTAATTCTTTTGTTCCCCCCCAATTAACTTTCAAGCAAGCGAAAGTGGAAAGATTTCAACATACAGAAGCAACGAACCTTAACGGGCGCCTCCGTTTCGAGGCTCGGCTCGTGCCGGCCCTGTTTTTCGGCCGCATCCCTTCTCGTCTCGCCAGCACTCGGTGAATTACTTTAAACTTTGCTGCTATTAATAAGAATGCATTATGCAAGCCGTACCTTGACGCCAAACTAAAACTAATGCTTGCCTCGATACAAATCGTACTTGCATCTGGTACGGCGGCACACACGCGCCGATGCCATGCCAGGATTTGCATCGGAGAAGGGTGTTTTTTTTGTTGGTTTTCTGCTTCTGCTTTTCCTTAACTTTATGTTCGCTCGAAAATGTGGTCGCGTGCCATTAGCCCATTTATGTTTACGGCTTGCTTGCTTTAACACGCCGTTCCAAACCTTCACATACAAACCCGGCCCGCTTGTGTCTCATGTTGTCACCTTTCGTACGCATACGGATAGGCACCAGAGCAAAAAAAAGGGGAAATGCGTCGATTACACTACTACCAACAGCACGGCCTCCGGTGTCTCCGGACGGTCGGGATTTGGCGTGGCCGGCTGTGCGCATGTTCCGTGCGTTGGGCGCGAGGGTTGTGATCGCCTTATGTAAAACGATCCCTCCCGTGATTAAGTCCACATCCGCTCAATGGGCGACATAGCGTCGGTTTTTCGATACTGCACGGGGTGCAGCATGATGCGAACTAAACCCTAAAACGGACGCCGTACGCTCCCCCCGCCACGACACCAGCCGCCCTTCCTTCGCGTCCTCTCGTGAGACGCAGCGTCTGGACGTGTTCTTCAGAATGGGAAATCATGTTCCTTGTAAGACGTGTAAGCAGATATCACCAGCAGGGTCCGTTTCTTTTGTGTGACAGGTTGTTGAAGGTTCCGGCACCTTAAGGTGCAGGCAGGCAAGTACCGGTACGTCGCAAGGTGCTTTGGAATGTTTCGGCCATCCACTTGGAAGGATTGGTAAGGCTTCTTTCCTTTTGTTCCTTGAAATCCACGGTGTGACGAGCAAGCGCACGAGGAAGCATAGTTTCATAGTTATCCGAATATGCGTCCACGTTCGGGTAAATGTTCGCCTTGGGGAAGTGCATCTTGTACCCTTCCGAAGGCTCTCTTGATTCGTACACTGTGGTAAAGAAGAGTTGGCAAGTCGACGAAGAACGCTTCTGACGACAGTTCATTATAAACAGCTGGTTCTAAATGTGTGGTATATGTGGTCAAAAGCACACTAGCGCTAGAACAATATGATTACATGCGTTCGTTCGAATGATTCAAACGAGAGCCTTTCTCCTGGCTTGATAAACCTCACCGTTCTCTATGCAACAAATAGGAAAAGGAAACTGATACTTATCAAACACCTCATTAGGAGTGGAAAAGTTTAAAGTCAGTCCGATCGAGACCCTTTCGCTCGCAGGTAACCTTATCCGTGCAGATGATCGGAACGGCGGTGTCAATGAACCCGCCTAGCTTTCGAGTCGGATCCGGCCTCGGACAGCTGCACGATCCCCGATACTCCCTGGTGATCGGTTTTTGTTTTTCGGTCTAGCGTCAGCGCCCCTTTAGAGAAATACCCGTAGACAAACACCTAGAACCCAGGCGTCGGGAACCGTACCCGGTTGCTTGCTGCGTGTGCTGTCGAATCGGGCCAGGACCGTTCAGGAGGGGTGTATGCGTAAAACAAAACCGGAAAACGCGTCACAGTGGAAGCATTTCACTGTGCTCAGGTAAAGGTGCGTCCTGGCTCCGAGCTATTCGCGAAGCCATAAAGCGTATTGCCACACCAGTGTGTTGATCTTCGTATGTGCCGCGAGGGATCAACGAAGGAATCAATGCACAATCAACATGTGCCTCGATACATGATTCTACCTGAACCAGCATCTTTTCGCTGCGCCTAGACAAGCGGGGTTGTGCAGGACTAGTCCTTTTGTTGGCGATTGGTAAAAGATCGAATTCCGCCAGGCAAGATGTGCAGAACTGGAAACCCCCGGAACGAGCAATGGTGACAAAATAGGATTGCCAAATGGAAACACAAACACGCGCCCGGCTTCGAGCCGAGGTCCCTTTGTTTGTCGATCGATTCGCCGGAAAGTGGTTGATCATGGTTGCACCTGGTAGGATCATTTTCCTATCACTCAGATGCGTTCAAATACGCACCCTTCGAAAGCTCCACTAGCGATTGAACCCTTTTGTGGGATGATGTCCGGTGTGTCGCATTTCTCGGCAACATTTGCGAGGTTCAAAGAATAAGATCAATGACCACTCGTCTTCACCGCGAGCGACAAGCTGCTGGCACACCCATCAGACCGAAATGACCGTTTTTCGTAGAGCACACTCTACACCTGGCCCGGCTTCACTAACCGGCGTGTAAAGCCATCGGTCACCTTTTTCACGGCGGGGCACTTAGCTGGATGAATAATGGAATCGCCGGTCGATGTAGTTCGGTGTGATCGACCCTTTTCGAGCCACAACCGTTGCGAAGGGATGAATGAGTCGACACAAATTTGATTCGTAACACACCCGGCAGCAGCCGCAGCGGCAGCGCTGTATGCCACGTGTTACGATCTCACAGTACCTCCATCGCAGTGCTCAGTGTTTTGGATAGAACCATTTTTCCACCTATTTGACCGTGGCATAAGGTATGGCACCGGCGATACAATGGATCCTTCCTTCAAGATCCTTCCCATCGAGTGGGGGGGGGGGCGTAACGGCCTCCATAAGGAGCGAATCGAATCGACGTAAGCGGTACCGGCTTTTGTGGTACTAAATCAACATTTACCAAGCATTCGGAAACCACTCGGTTCCAGTGATCGAGGAGTTATCGAGGATAGTTGAAGCGGGGGCTTTTTTTAGTTATTCTGGGGAGGTGAAACATTTCACACCTTACCGGACCTTCGAGCGGAGGGAGAGCATAACGCGATTCACCAATAACTGTGTGCCGTTTGGATCTGTTCTTGAAATCTTCATTCCAATGATTAATGGAACAGCAGAACGAGTACCAGCTGATACCGTTTAGGATGTTTGAAGAACAGTGCTCAAGCAACTCGAAATTAAAAACATTAATAAACGCTTTGGCCTTTCATTTTGGTGCAACAGTTCCGTGCCAAGCAGCTCGATTCCAATTCGATTTAAAAACTTCGCCCTGAAACATGCCGTCTGTTACGGGATTTTCCTCAAATACCCAACAATTGCGGTAAGACCAATATGCTGTAAAATTTGTAATATTTTCGGAGTTGTAACATGCAATGGAAAGTTCCAAGTGTTTCATCTTTAATGCTCTATTATTCTTCCTTATTTTTTCCTTCTTTTCGATTTCTTATGAAGAAACTGTACATATCAGCAGAATGAAAGATGCATTTCTTCCTCACAAGAAATTCCGACTGACTCAATGAATGTTAACAATACGGTCTAGCCGTAACAATAATAAATAGCTATTACTTCTTTTTTACATTAACCTCCTCCAGCACAGCCGGTAAGTGTTGCAGTAACTCTTCCTGTGACATATTGTACTGATTGTTGGACCAGATGAGTTTTAGCTTATCCATCACCACACCCAGCTTCGGTCCTTTTGGAGCACCGTTCGCGATAAGGACATTGCCTTTGATCGGGAACTGAGGGATCGGCCAATCGAACAGCTGCTGATAAAGGTCCCGCTTGCCGTGGTACTTGAGCAGTTCGAGAACGTACTCCTTCTTTAGCTTCACGCTGCTAATCGTTTGTAGGCAGAGCTGTTGAAATTGTCTGAAGAAAAGAGAGCGTGACATTAAAATACGTGCACACAATACCCGTAACGCCAACCAAACTTACAGCAAATCCTCGATTGTGGCCGTTTCTTCACGATTTTGCGTTATAAAATAGCATAGCTCTCTTTCATAGACGGTAAACTTTAGCCTCAAATTAAGATTTACCGCATCTTCGGGTGTGTTTAGCAGTGCGGACAGAACAGTGATGGGTTGCAGCTTTGGATCGAACGCGCGCACTTGTTTCGAAACGCGCAAAAACTCTTCCACGTTAGGCTTCTCCGGCAGACCCATGTACGGGGCCAGCTCACAGTTGATCATCGCCTCCGTCAGCTCGATGCCGAAATTTCCGCTCAATATCTTTTTCCATTCTTGCCAAATACGTTCCCCGCTTATCTTTGCAAGCCCGGGCGCATTCTTCGTTATGACGCGCAACGTTTCCTCATCGTGGCGGTTCGGTTCTTCCGCTATACGTCCGTAGAAACGGAAGTAGCGTAATATGCGTAGAAAGTCCTCCTTGATGCGCATATCGGGGTTCCCTACGAATGCTACCCGTCGTTTTTGCAGATCCTCATATCCATAGAAATAGTCGTACAGTGTGCCATCGAATCCTAGGAGCAAATTTCAACCGGCATTACAATCTGTCGCTGTAAGCGTAGCTTATGTAGATGCAACATACCAAGAAACATGGAATTAATGGTTAGATCTCGCCTGTTAGCATCCAGCAACCAGTCGGTGGTGTGAATGACCTCGGCATGCCGTCCATCAGTAACCGCATCGATACGTAGGGTTGTAATCTCAAAGTTTTCTCTGTCGTTTATCCGAGGTGTGATGGTCCCATGCTTTTCGCCGTTCATGTTGATCATCCGAATGTTTTCTTTTGTGAAAATATCCTTCATCTCCGTCGGTGTTGCCGTGGTTGCAATGTCAACGTCTTTCGGGTTCATGTTCATCAGAATATCCCTGGTTAACGAAACAACAACAATTCATCAAGTTCTCCGCATTAGGTCGCGCAGTTAGGAGTTGAATTAGCGCCTTACCGTACCGCTCCACCCGCCACGCGTATTTCATAGTTGTACCGCTTGAACAAAGCTATCAGGTCGTTGAGTTCCTGCGTGAAAATGGAACGAAACTCGGGAGTGTCGATCTTCTTCACCACCGGATCCGGCCGCGCAATTGCACGTGCTTCCATTCTGCGTTGTTCGATGAAATCTTTGAATCGTTCAGCCTTTGTGGAACTGCAACGACACTGGGTAATGGTTAATGGTTGAGAATGGTGGCAACGTGTATTCCTGATAAGTTTTTCGCTACTTACCATGAAACCGTTGCAGTAATAGAATCGTTTCAGAATGGATTTAGTTTGCCGAATAGCGACCATTGTATGTTTTGATGCAAGCGTCAGCTGAAAAGCGTCAAAAATCGCGTTGACAGGTCGTTGCGCTGGTGTTTACCACAGTTCATCTCAAAACCTTTTCGCTTTAAAGGCCTTTTTGATTAATTCGACGCCAAATTTCTGTATAAAAGTGCTTTAAATACAAAATTTAATCTTTGATTCTGTTTCATGCCTCGTTTCTGCTTGATTTATTTCATTAAGTGGTTGTAAATGATAATTGATGAACTTTTATCGGATATTTTATTCTAATGTGCCCGGATGACATGTGTCAATTCACTCGAAGTGGGCCAGCCTGGCCGCCATACAGGTCTGGAATTTTCCTTGCAGCTGCGATTGGCCTTTGTACAGCATTCAGTTTCAACCTGCGAGAAGAACAGAAGTGAAAAGCCCAGCTCCGTTGCCGTGCGATTGAAAAAGTGATTAATATTTAATTTGACCAAGTGCTGAGCGTTAAATAATTGTGTGTTGAGAAAAGTGTTTAATACAGTGAAGGTAAGTTCGATTTTGTTTGGTTATTTCGCCATAAGCCCCTTTTTTCATTGCTAAATGAAGGCAATCCTTGAAACTCGGAAGCGAAAGCTAATTGATGCGTAGCGGAAGGTCATTCATGGTTAAATGAAATTCACATTAAATGCGAAGAAATTCATGATTTTACTAGTAAATACATTGACCATTATCGAATTTAGATAGGATTTGGTTGGATTTGTATCGATTTTCGACAATTGTACCCGATGGCGTCACTTTTTCTTAGGAAGCGAAAATTTTCTTTGTTCTCCATAGCCACAGCCGTCGTGACGCATACAAGATGGCGCCGTGCTGTGGAGCGATAAAATCAACGGATGTATTTCGCGATTGTTCAGGAACTATGAATCATGTTGAGTAATATTCTCATGTCTTGTAACGCTCTAATATGGTTAATTTTGTATGAAGTTTCGCTATATTTGGGAATCATTCCGGGTTTGTTACATCTGAAAACAAAGAAAATCGATAACGGTCAGCTGATGCGGAAGAGCTTAGGGCGCAGCTGTTAACTTGGCGTTGGCAACAGCTTTCTTTGTTCGTTAGTAAAAGTAGGCTATGACGGAATGAAATCGAAAAAAAAAACTTTCGTTGGACTGAATTGCGAACAAAGAGCCCTTCGCAATGCACACTGTTGCTCTCATTTAAAATGGGATTTCTAGTAAAATAAATTGATAAGGGATAATGAGCACAATCGTCTTAGTTGTGCCAACTGTTTGATATTATTAAAATCTAGAAGGAGCTTCTGATTTTCTCGATTAAATTTTCAGTGATTTTTTGTTTTTTTTTTTTGGTGGTGAAGTCCCTTTAAGTATTACTCGAAAACAAACGAAATGTTCATTCGTGTTAAAATAAACTGAATTAATAATATCATTTACGATTATTTGATTGCTTTTGTTTTGCAAATTTACAGGATGCAGATCTTCGTGAAGACGCTGACTGGCAAGACCATCACGCTGGAGGTCGAGCCATCGGACACGATCGAGAACGTGAAGGCTAAGATCCAGGACAAGGAGGGTATTCCTCCAGATCAGCAGCGTTTGATCTTCGCCGGAAAGCAGCTGGAGGATGGTCGTACTCTGTCCGACTACAACATCCAGAAGGAGTCGACCCTTCACTTGGTCCTCCGTCTGCGTGGAGGTATGCAGATCTTCGTGAAGACGCTGACTGGCAAGACCATCACGCTGGAGGTCGAGCCTTCGGACACGATCGAGAACGTGAAGGCTAAGATCCAGGACAAGGAGGGTATTCCTCCAGATCAGCAGCGTTTGATCTTCGCCGGAAAGCAGCTGGAGGATGGTCGTACTCTGTCCGACTACAACATCCAGAAGGAGTCGACCCTTCACTTGGTCCTCCGTCTGCGTGGAGGTATGCAGATCTTCGTGAAGACGCTGACTGGCAAGACCATCACGCTGGAGGTCGAGCCGTCGGACACGATCGAGAACGTGAAGGCTAAGATCCAGGACAAGGAGGGTATTCCTCCAGATCAGCAGCGTTTGATCTTCGCCGGAAAGCAGCTGGAGGATGGTCGTACTCTGTCCGACTACAACATCCAGAAGGAGTCGACCCTTCACTTGGTCCTCCGTCTGCGTGGAGGTATGCAGATCTTCGTGAAGACGCTGACTGGCAAGACCATCACGCTGGAGGTCGAGCCATCGGACACGATCGAGAATGTGAAGGCTAAGATCCAGGACAAGGAGGGTATTCCTCCAGATCAGCAGCGTTTGATCTTCGCCGGAAAGCAGCTGGAGGACGGTCGTACTCTGTCCGACTACAACATCCAGAAGGAGTCGACCCTTCACTTGGTCCTCCGTCTGCGTGGAGGTATGCAGATCTTCGTGAAGACGCTGACTGGCAAGACCATCACGCTGGAGGTCGAGCCGTCGGACACGATCGAGAACGTGAAGGCTAAGATCCAGGACAAGGAGGGTATTCCTCCAGATCAGCAGCGTTTGATCTTCGCCGGAAAGCAGCTGGAGGATGGTCGTACTCTGTCCGACTACAACATCCAGAAGGAGTCGACCCTTCACTTGGTCCTCCGTCTGCGTGGAGGTATGCAGATCTTCGTGAAGACGCTGACTGGCAAGACCATCACGCTGGAGGTCGAGCCTTCGGACACGATCGAGAACGTGAAGGCTAAGATCCAGGACAAGGAGGGTATTCCTCCAGATCAGCAGCGTTTGATCTTCGCCGGAAAGCAGCTGGAGGATGGTCGTACTCTGTCCGACTACAACATCCAGAAGGAGTCGACCCTTCACTTGGTCCTCCGTCTGCGTGGAGGTATGCAGATCTTCGTGAAGACGCTGACTGGCAAGACCATCACGCTGGAGGTCGAGCCGTCGGACACGATCGAGAACGTGAAGGCTAAGATCCAGGACAAGGAGGGTATTCCTCCAGATCAGCAGCGTTTGATCTTCGCCGGAAAGCAGCTGGAGGATGGTCGTACTCTGTCCGACTACAACATCCAGAAGGAGTCGACCCTTCACTTGGTCCTCCGTCTGCGTGGAGGTATGCAGATCTTCGTGAAGACGCTGACTGGCAAGACCATCACGCTGGAGGTCGAGCCTTCGGACACGATCGAGAACGTGAAGGCTAAGATCCAGGACAAGGAGGGTATTCCTCCAGATCAGCAGCGTTTGATCTTCGCCGGAAAGCAGCTGGAGGACGGTCGTACTCTGTCCGACTACAACATCCAGAAGGAGTCGACCCTTCACTTGGTCCTCCGTCTGCGTGGAGGTATGCAGATCTTCGTGAAGACGCTGACTGGCAAAACCATCACGCTGGAGGTCGAGCCGTCGGACACGATCGAGAACGTGAAGGCTAAGATCCAGGACAAGGAGGGTATTCCTCCAGATCAGCAGCGTTTGATCTTCGCCGGAAAGCAGCTGGAGGACGGACGCACCTTGTCCGACTACAACATCCAGAAGGAGTCGACCCTTCACTTGGTTCTTCGACTTCGCGGGGGAAACTGAGTCGAACGAACTGAAACATCGATACGGCTTCATTTTCTTTGCGGGACGTCTAAATTCATCTCACCTCCTAAATTATGTACCTCACCATCTGTTCTGTGTGCTTAATGCAGTTTGATAGAGATTGTATGAGGAAGGATGTGAGAAGTATAGAGATAATTCCAATAAAAGAAGTGGCATGAGTTAGAATTCGACCTTGTTTTATTCTTCGTTTTTCGCCTATAGAAGGTGCAGCCGAAGTATTGAGAATCTCAAGCTTTTCTCTTAAAATTACCGACATTGCCAGACAGGCTTTGAGGAGGTTCCTCATCCTAGTCCTGGGATCCTGCCACACTTATCTGATATTCTATAACTCCTCCGTTTATGACACCTTATGAACATGAAATAGGTTCTCAACCTTTTAATTCATACGCGATTGAATATACACATTTTTCTACAGGGACTATTGTTTATTTGTTCGCACTAGATTGGTTGTCGCAATGCTTCGCGTGCCTCACGCTGTAGGAAGGGTATTCGCTCTGACTCCGGCAGATTGCTCCATATTACAGGAGACACTGCGACCGTAGGAATTCCGAGCGCCTGGATAGTTTTCATATGCAATGCAAATCGGCCTCGTAATCTATTCACGTTGATAGCGTAGCAGCTCTTCGGTAGATACAAGACGGCCACACTGCAAATGGAATAAAGAAGAAGACCATATTGAGCAAACATCCATCATTATACAGCAATAAGCATATTATTTACGCGTACAGTTTGTGCCCCGGTTGTCGTATGTCCTCCAATCGTAGTGGCGAACCTTCCTCGGACGGGCCGCTCATTTTAACCGGGTTACAGTCTGCATCGAAGGCGATCACATGGTCAAGGACGTGACCCTGCTCGGTAACGACCTGCGTGCTCACATACTCTTCACCGCCGAATGCAATCTCAAGCGGTTTCAGCAGCGGATGGTCATTGTTTTGCAACATCAGCATTACCGATTTCTCCACGTACTGTTTGGCCGGGTAAGGGCCTTGGTACTGTCGGCTGTACAGTAACCGCAGCGTTTGGCCCAGCTCAGTCAGCTGCAGATAATCGACCAGCACGTTCCGTGCCATGTTAGCATCCAGCGCCTTTGGGTCCAGCCAGTGTGACAGAAGCTGAGGGTTAAAGATGTCCAGCGAAAGAAGCTCCAGGTTGTAACGTATCCACGGTATCGTCCCGTTCGTGATAGTGGTGTTGCGAGCAATTTCCTCCTTTACCGTTGCCCAATTGCTCGGTCGGTAGTTAGCGTTGGAAAAACCGGCCACGATCGTGATGATTCCGGACGTTGGTACAAGCGACAGTTTGTCAGCTCTCGCAGCTATGTAATCCAACAGGGGAATGTGCAGGAAAGATATTTTGTTCATCTTTTTCAGCACATAGAGCGCATTCAACAACCCAACGTTGTGATCGATGGTGTACTGGGCACACCGCTTCAGGAACGGTTCGTAATAGAACATGGGGTAGTGTTCCAGATTCTTGTCTAGGACCCTTTTCAGCGCATAGTCAATCATCTTGAACGGCAGCTGATCCATGTCCCGCTCCAGGACGGTGAATACATTCTGAAGCAGCTTCTCGTACTGGGGCAGAAACGTATGGAAGCCCGCCAATGCTTTTAAAGCATTAACGGCTTGCTCCGGGGAAAGGTTCGTCCCGTGCAGTGTCAGAGCACTCACAATATTCATCACCGTTCGATCGTTTACTTTGTGCTGTGACACGAACTCGAGCAGGTCTACCAGCTGCTGTACATTTTCATGGTCCAGCTTGTACCCGATCTGTATCTGCAGCAGCATCGGTAGCGCAATCTGTAACGCTTCGATCAGCGGTGTCCGATCGAGCTTTCTCAGGATAAAGCTTAGGAATACGATATGATCCAACGATACGTCGTTGATTTGGTGCCGTATGAGCTGCAACAGTACCGTCATGATTTCACTGTTTGTATGCACCCCGAGAAAGGTTAGAATTTTCAAACACTCCGTCAGATCGTTCATCGCGAAGGTGCGGGATTCGAGCCGAACGTTTTGGCATAGCTCCACAAACCGTGGATGCTTGAGGATCTGGTCGGAACGTAGCGTGCTTTTGCCACTTTTATGCAGCTCGAACAGTGTTTTCAGTGCGGGCAAGGTGTACACGTGACGATCCTGCTTTGT